>NC_139145.1:175146281-175746281 GCF_964270905.1 Leucopleurus acutus | reverse complement strand
CACGAGACTGCCGCCAGGGAGAGCGGGGGGACGGCAGCCCACGCTCAGACCCTCAGCCTCACAGTGGAGGTGCCCGGGGGCCCAACCCAAGCCTGACAGGCAGCCCTGCGGAGCCCCTAAACCTGCAGGTGCCCGGGGGATCCTGAGATCCGAGCTGCCACGGCCCCTCAGATGTCACGCGTCTGCCACAGGTACACGCGTGGGCCCACCTGCCTGCCCGCGTCTGGTTTGCCAGAGACGACCCGGCCATTCCCGCTGTCGCTCACACACTCAGTGGCCGTCACTGAGCCCCCAGAAGAGAAGGTGCTACAGGCGGGGTGGCGCGCCCTCAAGCTGCCAGCTTTCACTTTCCATGTAATTTTATCTCAGGAGCGTCTTAGGTTCAAGTAAATAATAAAAAGAACCCGGTCTGCCTTCTCACTTCCCCTGCAAAGCAGGGCCCCGAGCTGTTCTGAGGACGCAGCGGTCCCCTAGCAACTATCTTTGTTCAGTAAACAAACAGCACCGGGCGCCAGCCCAGGATGCCCGCCCTGTCACACGGCCGCCTCGCTGGTCCTGCAGCGGGAGGGCGGGGCCCCCGCGGAGCTGCCCCACCGCTGCCTGGGTCCCAGAGGAGCCCCACCCCGCCCAGTGCTTTCCGCACGCCCAGGGCGGCCAGGCTCCCGCGCGGTGACCCCCACGCTGCTCCTGCAGCCTTGCTGACGCTTCCCTGTCTCCACCGGGCCCACGGAATGCCACACGGCTTCCTGAAATCCCGCGGCCCTGACCCGGGACCCTGCCCTCCCTGCTCCTGGGTCCCTGCAGGCGCCGAGTGACGCTGGCGCTCCCTAGTGGCCAGAGCATGGCGCCCAAGTGCTGCTGCCGTGGCCTGAGGAACATCGCTGGGGCAGTGGCGGGTCTGGGGAGCAGGAAACTGGACCAGAAAACATGTCCTGAAGGTCGTCTGAGCTCTGAACAGACCGGGACGCCATCCTGCATCCACCGCTTGGGACAGGCAGGAGGGGACCACACAGACTCAGTGCTGAGCCACCCAGAGGCAAGGGGCCCACCAGGGGGCGAGGACTCTGGGAAGAAATGGCGTCCATGTGGGACGGGGTGCACTCGACCCCGGGGCTCCTTGCTGTGCGCAAAGCAGGTAAGCGCTCACAGTGGCTGCCTGCCTGGCTATGTCTCTGCCCAGTGGACAAAGCACCCGGGGACACTCAAAAAGGCTCCAAGGGCCAAGACTCAGCTAAGTTTTGGGTCAAAAGAGAATGAAGACACAGCATCATAGCCAGCACATAAGCAAAGACCCACAGGTGAGGCTGAACTGTGTCCCCAAAAGATGGTGAAGTCCTAACCCCAGGAACTGTGGATGATTTTACTTGAAGGTGGGGTCTTTGCAGATGATCAAGTTAAGATGAGGTCCTCACGGTGGGTCCTGATCTCACAGGACTGGTGTCCTCAGAAGAGGAGAAGATCAAGCCTCAGACACGCACAGCGGGACAACCCTGTGAGGACGCGGAGGTGGCGGCATCTAAAGCCAAGGGATGCCTGAGGCCCCCAGAGCTGGGACAGGTCCTGGGAACCTCAGAGGCAGCACGGCCCTGCCCAACCAGCTTGGACCTCTGGCCTCATCTTTGTGCCTCTGTGCCTGTGTGTGTGACAGAGCGGGTGCCCGTATGTGTGGCTGGTTTGTGACTTGTGCAGTGTATGCATATTTGTGTGTGTGTATCTGTGTGTTTGTAGGCCTGTGTGTGCTTGCACCTACGGGGAAACTTACAGCTTCAGATACGACGAAAAGAAAAAAGGTCTAAAATCAATGGCCTAAGTTTCCACCTCAAGAAGGTAGAAAAAACAGAACTTCCCTGGTGGTCCAGCGGGTAAGACTCTGCATTTGATCCCTGGTCGGAGAGCAAGATCCCGCATGCCGCAACTAAGAGTTCACTTGTTGCAACTAAAAGATCCCACGTGCCACAATGAAGATCCCACGTGCCACAGCAAAGACCTGGCACAGCCAAAATAAATAAATAAATAGATAAAAATCAATCTTAAAAGAAAAAAAGAAGGTAGAAAAAGAGGAAATTAAAGCCACAATACATTGAAAATAAATAGTAAAAATAAAAGTCCAAAAGCTGACTCTTTGAATAATCGATAAAAGCGATAAACCCTAGGAAGACTGATGCCACTGCTGAGCGGCATCACGACAGATCCTATAGATAACAGGAAACAGTGCGAATAATTTTATTCCAAGAAATTTGACGATTTAGACAAAATACTAAAATTTCTTGAAAAACATGACTTGCCAAAACAGAAGATGAAACAGAAAAGCTGAAGAGCTCTTTTCCTATTAAGGAAATTGATCATTGCAAACATTATCACAAAGAATCTATCTCTATGACCTCGAGGGGCAAAAAATGGGCCTCATCTGAGTGAGAGGCACTCCAGGCAGATGCCCTGGTTTTTCTGACTGACTGAGGCTCAGGGGGGCCTTTGGGGCCCAGGGGGGGCCCCACCTCTGCAAAATGACAAGTGTCATTCTTGGTAACTTCCCATGGGATTTTTTAGGTGAGATAAGAAGAATGGTGGTGTGGAGACAAAAGTCTTCGTCAGATGCAAGGTGGGGCATTCCAGTGAAATTTCATGATGTCTGGGATTTTTAAAGATACTCAGTGTACGTGTGTGAGACATGAAACAACACTGGCAAAATCTTAACTGTTGCAGCTGAGTACCTGGTAGTTGGGGTCCATCATACTGTTCCCTCCACTTCTTCAAAACTGAAAGACGCCATGATAAGGGGTTGGGAGGCCCCGCGAGACAGAGGGCCCACTCTTAGAAGCTGGTTCCAACACCCACTTGGCAGCAGCCCAGCCTGTCCACTGGCTGTAACGTGTGGCGACCCTCAGTGTGAGGGCCGGGGCTCCTGGCGGAGTCCCGCGCCACCCTGACGCACACCCTGACGCCCACCCTGACGCACATCCCAGTACTCAGAGCAGACGTCTCTCGCCCAGAACACAGCCACCCCAGGTTATCACAGACGCCAGCGCCTCGGCTCCACATACCTGACACTCGCGGGGGCACGCGAGCTCAAGTCCTTGTTAAAACCCATCATTCCTCTTGGACAACACAGACTGACCGCTTAGCCACAGTTGGGAAAGTGCGTGGCCCGTCTGCGGCTCCCCCACTCCTGGGGTCTCTGTCCACCCGGGACCCTCCCACCCCTGCTGCCGGCTGGGCACCCTCTCCCTGCCCCAGCACTGGTGGGCACTTGTAGCCCAGACCCCGAGCCAGCGGCTGCCTGGAGGACAGCTGTGGGGTTTCCAGCACTGTGACAGTGGGAGCCGGGGCAGAGGAGAGGTCTGACTGCCTCCAAGGGCGGCCCGGAGCCAGGCCTGCTGGAGGCCCCTCTGGGAGCCCCGCCCCCCCTTAGATGACAGCAATGCCCCCAGTCAAAGGATACACTGTAGGCAATGTATCTCCACTCGTGTGGCAGGAGGGGAATGAAGATGCCAAAGGTGGTGAAGACCAGAATGAGGAACATGATCCAGGCCACGATCTGCAAGCAGTGGACGGGCTGCGACCAGCCGCTCACCCTGGACCGCCGGGGGGGCACAGTCCTTGTGCTCCTCCTGGACGCGGTTCCTGACAGGAGGAGCCTCGAGATCCTGGCCCAGAACGCCATCTGCAAGACAGGATGGGGCACGGCAGGCCATGGGCTCCTGCCCGCGTGGCCCGGGGACTCTGGGGGCGGGACCCACGGCCCAGCATCGCCCGGGGCCCCGGTGACATCACAGCTGCGGAAAACAGCTCTTGGGGGTGTGTGGCCCCCTGGATGAGGAACGAAGGGCACCCCCCTGCCCCCCACCATGACCGCAGGGTGGGCAGCTACCAGCCCCTCATGGCCTGGGGGCCACTTGCAGCAATGAGTCCGGGGGCTGGTTTACAGATGCACACGCCTCATCAGAAGACTCATGGGATATGGGGGACCCAGTGAGGAAAAGGTCCTCATCCCCGGGGAAACCGAGAGGGGAGCAGGGAAAGCCAGCTTTAGCTGGTGTGATCATGTGACACTTTCATCCACCAGAAATCCTGCAGGTTTCCCCGGTGGCAGGAGAGACCACATTTCCAGAGTCCTGTGTTTTTCCTTCCACAGGGACAGGCCCTCCGGGGGTGGGAGGGAACCGTGGCCCTTCCGGCCAGTCAGGTGGGCAGGGCCACCGGGAAAGGGAGGGACGTGGCCAGGGTGGCTGTCGGGTGTTTGGGGGTGTTGGAGGGGGGAAGGATGTTAACAGCTGTTACAGGTGGAACTTTGAGGTCAGAAGGCCCTGTGCACAGCCTTCACTGTCTTCAGAAAGAAGTACACAGAAAATATAGCTGATATTAATGTGTTACTTTGGGAAGAGACAGAAATGTTGAAAAATATTCTAAGACTGTTTTTTTCTGTGAGCTGTGACTTCCCCTTGGGAACTGTCCTAAGAGCAGGTTTCAGCTGCTGGCCGCAGCTTTTGGTCATCTGCTCTGGCCCTCCGGATGTGACGCCACGTGGACATCGGGACGCAGCAGCCCTGAGTTTGCGTGGGTTTCACGAGCATCTAATAGCACATTTGTACAACACGACCAAGGCACCAGGGGTTCAGAACCCAGAAAGGCAGGCTTGGTATTGAAACATGATTCCCAGATGAAAGCATTCAGATGGAAGGGCCAACTAACAGAAAAGATGTTGCCAAAAATCAAACTCCAGTCACGTGGAAGGTCACATCAAGGGATTACTGCAGATCTTGAAACAGAGACGTAGAGATGTGTGGAAGGGATAATTGTGAGAGCAAATTTAAGTGACACAGACACAATGTCTGTCTGTCAGGGTTTCCAGAAGAGGAAAAGGAAGAGGGCGTAAGAGAAGAAACAAAGAAAAAAAGTGAAGCAATGTCCGTACTGCAAGGAGATTTAAGACTTTAGCCCTAAATTATACTCCAAGAACCAGACAGTGGAAAAAAGAATACATCTACGGTGGTGAAAGTGAGAACTTTGAGGACACAGAGTCCTACAGGTGTCCCGGAAGAAGAAACAATGAGATTATCTATGACACGATGTAACTGGCATTTATAAAGTTCAAGTGCTGAGTCTTCTGTCCTGAGATGGACCAGCCAGCCTGTCACTGAAGGTGACACAGGGCAAGCCCCCGGGAGGCGTGGAGACTCAAGCACACCCACTCACCTTCTCCCAGAGATCTTCTGAAAAGATTTACTCCATCAGATCTGAGCGTCACCCTGACACCCCGGGCACCTCAAGTTCAGAATGCAGGGCCGAGCGGGTGGGTTTTCAGTGAAAGCCGGGGCCCACGGCGCTGGCCGCGCAGACACCCGCCAGCCCGTCAGCAGGCCCGCCATGTGGTGGTGCGAGGTGACACCCGGGACCCCCGACCCTGACCCAGGGCCTCCTGCACGCAGACCTGGCAACCGTGGCCGAAGTCCTTCCTCGCCAGGCCCCGCGCTGGGACGTCGGGATCAGCTGGGTGGCTCCGACCAAGAGGACCTGGGAGAGGAGAGAGCAGACGGGGTGGAGGGGCCGCGCCCACGCTCGTCCCGCGCCTCTCCTCGTGAGCCGCACCCTGTGGCCGAGGGGACACGCGGGGTGACGAGAGCCACGCAGGGCCGCAAGCGCTCGTCATCCGTGGAATGTTCACGTGGGGCCAAGCCCTCTGCCCGGAGACGGGACTGTCCCCGCCTTCCTGTCCGGCTCCACCTCCCACCGCGGCCGTGGCTCGTCCTGCCGGCTCCTCTCCACTCAGCACCCCGCCAGGCGCCAGGTCCCCCGCCGCCATGGCCACCGCTGCACGGCAGAACTGGAACCCCTCAGGCCCAGCGACCAGCGCGGCCACAGGCTCTCCCGCCCCGCCCATCCTGAGACACGGCTCCACGCTGCTGCTGCACGCGGACACACATCACACGCCACACACACACACACACACACACGCACACATCACACGCCACACACACATCACACGCCACACACACACGCACATACACGCACGCACACCACACACACGTGCACACCACACACCACACATACACACAAACACACACCACACACATACACGCACACCACGCACACGCACACGCACGCATGCACACCACACACACACACATGCACGCACGCACACACCACACACACATACATGCACACCACACATGCACACACACCACACATGCACACACATGCACACGCAACACACACCACACACACACCACACCACATACGCCACACAGAGACATACAGACACAGCATGTAGCACACACACACACATGCACGCACGCCACACCACACACACACCACACGCCACACAGAGACATACCGACACAGCACGTAGCACACACACCACACACACACACACACACACATATGCACGCACACCACACACACACACCACACGCCACACAGAGACATACCGACACAGCACACAGCACACACACACACCACAGCTGCACACCCTCAGGTTTCTGGACTCGCTCCTCACTGCTCGGTGTTTCCCAGGCTATTTCCTGGGCCGGGGCCCTGGGGCCATCTTCTGCCCCTGCCCACCCTGGTAACAGCCGCCTTCTCCCTCCGTGCCCTGTCCTGGCGCCACCTTCCCTGGGTCATTCTGGCTTCACTACAGGGCAGACCGCTGGTGTTGGGCTCAGGAAATTAGCCCTGTTTGGGGCATGATGGTGCCTGGGTCCACTTTTTGTCCCATGTTGGTTCCTGCATCTTGTTTTCCATCTTCCCTGGGGCTCCAGTCTGTGTTTGGCGCTGGGATGACCCATAAGGTCATTGTCACCTCCAGACCCCCGACACGACCATGGCCAAGATTCACAGGCCGTGGTCGCCATGGAAACAGGGGGGTCCCAGGTCTCCTGACTCACCTGCCCGCAGTGCAGAGCCCCTCCCACCCCATCTCCAGTCTGTTCCCACCCCATCCACACTGTCCCCACCCTGTCCCCACCCCGTCCCCACCCTCCCCAGAACAAGGCATCGGGCTGGCTGCACGCTGTGTCCTGAGCCAACCACGACCTCTGTGAGCACGTTTTCTGACCGTCCCTCAGCACAGATCCTGGCAGCTTCTGGACCCGTGTCTCACCCACGTCCCACGTGGTCCTGGACTCCCTGCAGACGGAGGGGCAGAGCAGACGGACGGGCGAAGCACCCGCCTTCCCCGCAGTCGGACGCGCAGCCACAACACACCCTCCTCACTACTCTCACGATTCGCAGGTCCTGGATGAGCGGGAACGCAAGGTGCCTCTCGCTCAGCCCAAGCCCATGTGAGGCGAGCCGGGTCTCCCGGCAACACTAAATGGACACCCAAGACGTGTCACAAAGCCGGGGCCCCGCCCCCGGTACGCATCACCAGCTCTAGGGGAGGGGCAGGGCGGCGCAGGGGCAGGCCCAAGAGACCCTCAGGAGGGACCCTCACCACCCGTGCCTGAGCCTGGAGAACTTCAGCCCTCGGTGAAAAGGCGGTGGGCTCGTGCCCCCGACCCGCTGCTTCAGCAACTCACGCCGGGGGAGGCCAGGGCGTCCATTACAACCTCGTCCTCACACTTGACCCAGGAGCCGAGACTCCAAGCTCTGTCCAGGGTGTGGGCGCCTCTGTCTGGGCTGCGCTCCCCCAGCCTGACGCCCCGGGTGCCCCCCTTGAAGGCCACGGAAGGGCCACAGCAGGGGCAAGCAGGGGAGCACAGGGCATGTGGACACGGTGCCGAGTGGGCAGCTCACGCCACAAGGACGGCCAGCCCACTGGCTCAGGGCCTCTCCTCCCCCACCGCCTCTCGCCACATCGTCTCGATTCCTAAGCTCCAGAAAGTCCTGGTTCCTGAGTGTGGTGTCCGAGGACTCCTATCTGAAGGCCCCGAGTGCGGCCAGTCACCAATCGCGATCCTTCCTTGGTGGGGACAGGGAGGGTGGACAGGGACATGTCCCCTCTCCGTCCACAGAGGCGGCCTCTCGCAGGCTCCAGCCGCCTGCGCCCCACGCACCTTCCTGGGGAGCCACGGCGCCGGGCAGGCCGGGTGCCAGAAAGCTGACCTCCTCCAAGCAGTGTGGCGGCCCTACTGCCGGGGCCTGCGGGGACGGCTGGGTCTGGTGCAGATGGACAGAGGCACGAGTGGAGGAGCCGGCAGGTTACGAGGTCCCCTGGGTGGGGCTGGGGGCCGGTTAGGAGAGGGGGGGCTCCTCCGCGGGTCAGGGACCCTCTGCTGGGCCGGCAGCAGAGGTCGAGGCTGACTCTGCTGTTGGTCAGCCCTGTGCCCCAGCCTGACCGGCCCCTCCCCGCTCACCTGGTGTCCATTCCCTCAAACTGCAGTGCTGCCTTTGGCCCGATGGCACTGTCCTGGGAGCAAAGCACCACCGGGATGAGGATGCCCATGCTGGAAATCCCAGCTGACCACAGCCGGCAGGGGCGTGGGGGGCCACGGGCCTCCCGGGATCGCCCACCTGGGGCCCCGGGGAATGAGGGCCCCTGCGCGCGGTGCACGCCGTGAGCAGGCCCGGGCTGGCACCTCCACCCGGAACGCACTTCCCAGGAAGGCAGGCACCCAGGACGGGACCAGGCGGCCCCAGGGCAGACCATCAGGCCACCCAAGCAGGGTGTGACCGCGAGAATCCAGCCCGCCGTGCAGCAGAGGCCGCGGGCTGCAGCGCCATCCGAGCCGTGAGCTCTGGTGACTGAAGGCACAGCTCAGCCCCGCAGACAGCGTGGCGCTTACTCCGTGCACTCCCCTCCCAAGGTCTGGGCCCTGGGAGCCCCGCGGCAGCCACAGCTCCTGCCTGCAGCAGGCATCGCCCAGGCTGCTGGTCAGCGAGTCCTCACGGCTCTTCAGAGTGCTTTCTGGTTAAAAGGAACGTCCCCACAGCCTCCTGCACAGAACACGCTTCTCCGGAAACACACGTGAGGCTGGTGACCAGTGCAGGGGAGCCCGCACCCTCGGGGTTTGGGGGGCTCATGCCCTCAACACCAAGTGCCCCCCAAGTCCAGCCGGCCCCAGGGCATCGCCCGTGACTCTGAAGGAGGCCACCTGGGACTCCCCCTCCACGCTCACCTCCCAGGGCCCCCCAAGTCTGCAGTCGTGAGGGCCTCCCGACTGGCCCAGGGCCCGGTGAACTCAGCTGCTCACACTTTGGAGAAATGACCCTCCTTCAGGGGCATCGCTGCTCCACGGAACAGCTGTAAAAGCTACAACCTCGGCCCGCTCGCCACGTGAACATGCATAGCCACGATCCTCGGCCGGGGCAGCCAGGCCTCTCCACACCTAACCCCACCTCGGCCCGCCCCTGTCCCCAGACTGCTGCGTCGGCCCCTCCCTGATCCAGACCCGCCACCTGGTCTTCACGGAGGGACGGATCAACAGGCCTGGAGCTCGGGGCGCTCACGCCTCTCGGGATAAGTAGCACTCCGTAAGCCTGCCTGTGCGCACCCGGGAGAGGAAAGCGGCCCTCACTGGGAGGGTCTCCAGCCCAGGTGGGGGCCCAGGTGGGCGCGGAGGGGGAGTGGCCACACCGGAGACGGCGGCGGGCAGAGCGCGGGGCAGGCGCGGGCGCTAGCACAGTGCCCATCGGCGCACGCACGCGCCCCTCACAGGCCTTGTTCTGAGGGAAGCTTCCAGAAAAGCTTCCAGAGGGACAACGGACGCTGGCCAAGCTGCACCGCTGCCCAGGCGGCCTCCCGGAAGCAGCCTTTTGTTTTCTCTCTCCGGGGAGTCAACAGTCCCCCATGAGGCCTGCAGCCAGCATCTGGCCAGGGTTGCCCTGAGGGCCGCCCACCCCCACCCCAGCCAGCTGGGCAGTCACTCTGACCAGGAGCGCCTGCGGGTCTCGGCTGGGATCCCGCCGGTTTCCTTAGGCAGAGGGCCTGGCACGGAGGCCCCAGGCCCCCCAGCTTCATGGCCGCGACACCCCCGGGAGTGGCCTGAGCCCCGGCAGGGTCTGTGGTGAGGGCAGGTCACCTGCAGGGCCCCACTAACACCTGCTACAACATGGATGAGCCTTGAAAACTGTGCTGAGAAAAGCCAGGCCCAACAGGCCGCAGAGTGCACGACTCCACCTGAACACAACGTCTAGGGCAGGGACGTCCGCGGAGACCGAAAGCAGAGTGGTTTCCAAGGGTGGGAGGAGGGGGACCCGGGGGTGGTGGCCAATCGGTACAGGCTTCCTTTCGGGGTGATGGAATGCTCCGGAATTTGAGAGATGGTGGTTTACGAAAACATGGGGGCCTTGGTCAGAGGGCCCTCCTTCCCAGCGGGCGTGCAGCTCCGAGCGGCAAGGCAGGCTCCCCTGTACACCGTGTGCTCCAGACTCCGTCCGGCGAGTGCGGGTCCCTGGGACACCCTGCCGCGTGCACCAAGGCACGGGTCCGGCCTCCTGTGTTCACAGCTGACACGGCCATTGTGGTGGAGACCACGCCCTCAGGGGAGTCTGGGCTCCAGGGACTCATACTGTGTCTCGGCGGCCTTGCCCTCGTGTGCTATATACCCCATGTCACACTGGCGTCTACTGGAGAACTCCGGCTGCGGGCCAGGGAGAGGCCACGCCCGCAGGGCTGCACCGTGGGGACCCCGCCTGGGATGCACAGGGGTCCCGGCCTCCTGAGCCCTGCTGGGGGCAGAGCCCACTGCCATCCCAAGGGTGGAAATCCAGATCCTGCCCCTCCCGGCCTCCCCACAGCTGGGGCGGTGGCTGAGGTGGGGGCTGGGGGGGCCTGCAGGGCAGTGGAGGGCCAGCCACAGGGTTCGGGCCCGGCTCCGCGGCCGGGCTGCAGCCCCGCGTAGGTAGGGAGGACGGCTGCCCTCCAGCCCGCCCCGGGCGTCTGCTCCGTACCAGCCCTGCTGATAAACTCATCTGCTCACAGCAGCCACAGCTGCTCCTGACGCTTCGCCTGTGAGATGCCTTGTCTCCCCTCTCCCCGGTGCTCACGGGGAATCCTCGTCTGTCCAGACAGCGAGGCAGCCAGCCCTGCTCCCTGGCCTCTCGGCCACACGCCTCTCCCAGGACTGACCCTGCCCCGGGACGTAACGGAGGCTCCAGTTTTACGTTTCACGGCGAGGGAACAGAACGGGAAACTGTGCAGGGATGGGCGTGACCCCGGACGTCACTGCGGTGCCAAGAACCGGGCCAGATGCGGAGCAGACCACAGGAGACGGGGCTAGGAAGAAGGGATGCCATCCAGCTCGCATGACGAGGGTTTTTACTAAGTCACGCAAAAGGGGACACCTAGCAGTGCTGTAAATAACTACGCGTAATGGCACCCTTTGTGTATCTTTTTATTAAGACCTGTATTTACATTCTGCAAATACAAACAGGCTTCCAGTAAACACATCCAGAACAAAGAGCGTTTTCGGACACTTAACCCTTCGCCACGGCCAGCAGGACAGGCCAGCTGTCAGCAGGGGGCGCCCCTCTCAGCACAAGGCTCAGAGAACGGGGACGCTGCCCTCACTCCCAGCCCCGACGCGGCCCCCGCCATGACCCGCCTGGGAAACGTGGGGACGTGGGGCACGGGTGGGGCGGGAACGTGTAGGATGCCGCAGGGAACAGAGACAGACGCACCCACGTCTGCCTCCCAAGGGCTTCTCCCAGAGGACGCGGGGCAGACAGGTGCGTCCACACAGGCACAGAGGAGGACTTCACCGCCACCGAGAAGCTCAGAGGCAGACCACAGCAGCTGCCCAGCATCTGGTCACACACCCTTTACGAGTGATCTCCAACTCTTCAGGACGCACAGGACCACTCACAGAAACGCTGCGTCCCAGCGCGGCTAACATGACGACAGACGAGTCACCACCTCCCGGGGCTGCTTCCCGCACGCCAAAGGGGACAAAATGAAAGTTTTCGTCTCATGACAAAAACTCTGTACATACAAATAAAAGCTTACAAAATAAGAAACAACCAAAGGCCACCTACAGGGCTAGCTCTTTGTGGAGGCTGCGGGCTCTGGGGACTGAAGAAACTCGTACGGGTCGTGGGTCCCCTCGGGCTGCTCCCCAGCACTGAGGCGAGAAGGGCTTCCTGCAATCACGGGAGAGAAGGGACGTGTCACCCCAGGGTCTGCCACACGCACGCAGCTCACGACCCTCCTTCAGGGGCATCGCTGCTCCACGGGACAACTTTAAAAGCTACAAATGCACGTGTGCTGAACACGAACGTCCGCGTGGCTGCAGTCAGCTGAGCCCGGGCCTCAGCCCCGAGCCGTGGCTCCCAGGGATGGGCCACCCGATGGCCCCAGAAAGGGGGCCCCGAGCCTCCACGCAGCAGGGCTGCTGCTTCTGCAGGAAGGCAGGCTCCTCGGCCGGGGGCCTCAGACAATCCCACGCTCCGGAGGAGCCCCAGTGTCACCCTGAGTCCACCAGGACCTTGGGGCCCTCATATCTGGAGCTGCCCCAGGGTCACCTGGAACCTCCTTCACATGCCTTTATCACAAGGTTTACGGGACCAAAATGCTGGTCCTTAAGACAGTTTTAGCCAAACCTCTACAGGTGATCACTCATCGCCCCCTCCCCCGAACGCCAAGCTCTGTTACATCCAAAGAGTAACTCGGTGTCTGTATCTGGGAACTGAAACAGCAGGGTGAGGACTCATCTAGCACCATCAAGCGGCCAGGAGACGCACTGTCCGGGCGGGGCCCCGACACACCCACCCACCCTCACTGGTTCACCAGGGGACTCCCAGGCCAGGCAAGGTCCTGTGCTCTCCCCACACGAGGGTCCTGCAGGAACACACTTGTCCACACGGGGCTTCAGGACCACAAGTAGGAACAGCAGAAAGAAAGCAACGTTCCCAATCCCTCACTCTGGAGGCTGGCAGGTCCACGGCCGGGGGCTCCTCCTGACACGGGACCTGCAGCACCTTCCGGCCAAGCCCCCAGATCCCTAGACTGAGTCCCACCCAAAGCCTTCACCTCAGTGCAGCCGCCTGGCCCGGGAACCCCAGGGGCCAGGGCCCTCCCAGCCGCGGCCCACGCCACTCTGCACGAGGCGGCCTCACCCAGGTGGCGTTGGTCCCTGTCAGAGGCGTTGGACAGGGAGCTGAGGTTGGAGGACGGCCGGGAGCCCCCACGCTCTGCCTGCGCCTCCTGCAGGTCCTGAAGGAGCTTCGTGGTCTCGTCCAGGCTCAGGTGGCCGTCGTCGTGGTCCAGCTCCTTCTTCACTTTCCCTGCACACACAGGACGATGGGATGTGGAGGCCGGCCAGCCCGTCCACCCGCAGCCACGCTCGCTCGTCACCACACGCACCAAGGACGACAAACGCCTGGCCGAGCCTGCCCTGCGCCAGTGTGAGGGTGGCCTCTTGGGGGGTCAAGAGCCGCACACATGCTGTGGTCACCTGCGGCCCAAGCCCCCCGAAGGGCGTGGCCTAATGGTGGGACCACGTCCGCCCTGCACTGACCTGGCTCTGTACCCTAAGACGGCCTAAGAAAAACCTGGACAGGGCCCGACGCTCCAAGCTGCCTAACGACCATCGGAACAGCGCCCGGCACGTGCAAAGGCGCCGACTAAATCCAGCGCATCCCACCAGCCACGCACATGCAGGCAGAGAAACAGGGACACGCAGCCCCACCGGGGGAGAGCCCTGCGAGTGAGATGCGGGGACAGAGATTAGGAACACGCACCGCGTGTTCCAAAGGCAAAGGACACGTGACCGGAGGCAAGAGGGGGACGACGCAGGAAAAGTCGGTGGAGCTTCTGGGGGTGAAAAGAATGGCAGCTACGGCGAGCCCAGGAGACTGAAGGGCGCCCAGCGCCCCCAGGACTCCGCCTGCCACGGCCCGAAACCAAGCAGAGAGAAGACCAAAGGCAGGTGGGCAGAGTCGGGCTCAGGAGGGTGCTGAAGAACTACAGCCAGACTCCCCACATTCAGCTCCAAACCCCCAGGCCCAACGACGAAACGCAACCCGTGAAGAATAAACCTAAAGGAGAACCAACCAGGGCTGCTGTAACCAAACTACCACAACCAGGTAAAGTGGAGAAAGCCTTAGACTCCGCGAGAGGAAAGAGAACAGCTGGTCAGAAGCCAGACCGGCCCCTGGCTGGCTCCCACCGCCTGAGTGACTGAGGGGGCGCCGTGCCAGACCGTCTGGGCCACGGTGTGCTTTGTCCTGGGCCCCTGCCTTCCTGCTGGGCGTCTGGGGCCGGGGCTGGGCCAAGCAGAGGGTGCCAGTCGTCACAGCTCCGGCCAGGGGCTCGTGGGAAGGGCGCTGGCAGCTGGGCCGGGTCTCTCGCAGCAACACCCCCCCAGGCCCCTCCGAGTCCTGGGGTCCTAAGGAATCACACCTGGGGGTGTCCTGGGGACCCCTGAACCGCTGGGAAACCAGCACACAGCCAGACGGCAGGCTGGAGCGCAGTCCTATCCACAACCACGCTGAACACCAAGGGTCTGACGCGCTTCAACCAGAAGCAGGGCCTGCCAGGCTGCGTGACGGAGCAAGGCTGCCTGACACCCTTCACGACAGGGTGACGAGGTCCGCTTCCAACAGCAGGCGGGGCCCGGACCCAGCCCCCAGCCGCAGGCCAGGCCATTCCTGCTGGGGCTCTTCTGGGGCTCCAGGGCGGTCAGCAGCACCTCTGGCCTCTGTCTACTTGAGGCCAGAAGCACCAGGTCCCAAGTGTGAGGCCAAAGACGTCTCCAGAGGCTGCCACAGGTCCCCTGGGGGAACTGCCCTGGGCGAGACCACCGAGGGGATGCACAGTGCGTCCAGCAGGTCTGAAGGGGGAGGGGAGGAGATGCACCATGAAAACCACTGGCCACGAGGGGCTGGGAGGGCCTCGTCTGCACACAAGAGCCGACGGGAGCACAGAGGCATCCTCCCCGATGGGGCCAGCCCAGTGGGCACACGTGCACGACGGTGGGGAGCACACCGCTGCACTAAGCGGGGGCGGGACCCCAGCAGACGATTCCCAAGGTGGGCCCCATCTGGAGTCACCTGGGGGGTCCTGAGGATGGGGGTCTTCATCGTGCGGCCAATGGGCAGGGCCGAGCCACCCTGCCCCCCGGGAGGTGCCCGGCACAACCTACCCAGACAGCCGAGCACGGAGATGTCCAGAGAGACGTCTGAGTAGGACTTCATGGCCATGAAGTCCAGGGCGGGGCCACCATCCCCGAGAGGGTCCCCCGCCTGCAGGAGACAAGCGATGTGAGACAGGAAAGGAGAGGCAGCTGACACGGATGTAACGGCCTGCCAGCCACGGGGAGGCCAGGCCTGTCGCGTCGTGTCCACCCCGAAGAGCCCACACCGCAGCCCAGGGGTGAGCTCCCAGTGGATGCCTGTACCTGGACCAGCAATGAAGGCGGCTGGTCTCTGGGGACCTACAGGCGCTGAGGGGACCTGAGAGAGACCCAAGACCTGAAGGGCCAGGCTACCTTCCAGGAACTTAACAGATAACGCGGCAGATTCCAGAGCAGCGCATTCTCTTTCCTTCTCCGGGCTGACCCACGGAGGCCCTGCTGCAGGCCAGAGCGGCCGGGTCCCTGCCCAAGGCAGCCTGCAGCCCATCCCAGCTCCTCGCAGACTGTGTGAGGCCGGCACCCACACGTGTCTGTGTAACCCAGACAGAGACCCGAGCAGAACCCTGGCTGCCCCGTGCACCCAGGGGAGATGCCCTTGGCACCTTCTCCAATTCTGCCCATCCAAGGGCCCCCACCTGACAGGCACCTGACGCTCTGCCCTGGGTGGGCCCCCCGGTCACCAAGGCCAGGTGACCCCTGGAGTCCAGGCCCCCACACCCTGCCCAGAGTCCTGGCATCTCTGCCCACATGGCCGTGTGCAAAGCTGGGGGCCACAAGTGCTCCAAGTCACCCCAGGGCAGGATGAGGAAACCATGGCCGGACCGCCGCGGAGCGTTTCCTCAGAGAGTGCCCGCCCCGGCGCTGGTGAGGCCCCGGGACGCCCCAGCTGACAGCACGTGTCCGCCGGCGAGCCCACCTTCTGGGAGGACCGGAAGACCCCTGCTCACCCTGCGGGCCGCCCCTCCAGCCCGTGAATCCCTCTGTCCAATTTGGAGGAATGTGCTGTGCCCACACCCTCAGTCCAGTCATCACAGTCGGGATGGGGGGACCACCACTTAAGATTCCTCATCAGCAACGTAGCCAGTTTCTAAATAAAATATCTCAACCATTTCAAAGGCCAAACACAACTGTCCTCACGGGAACCCAAACGATTAGGTTTCTACCAACTTGTCCACGAGACGCACCTTTACTTCATCCAGAGGCTTCGTCGGAACGCTTCTCCTCTGCAAAGCAAAAGAGACAAGAACCAGTGTTCCACAACAGTTTTACACAGAACCACTCATCCGGTCGCCCACGCATGAGGTGGACGCGGCTCATCCGCTGCTCCAAGCTGGCCCTCGTGGGGTCGTGCTGCACTGCGAATCACGCGGCCCGTGGGGCCCGGCTCACGAGACCACCCTGGGGTGAGGTGGACACCAAGGAGAGCACCCAAACCTGCGTCTGCATCCCTGGGGGCAGAACACCAACGAGGAAAGTCAGACGTTGGAAAAACAGCCAATGGTTTAACCTGGAAGACGGTTTAACCCAGGAGGTAGAGAGATCCAGAGACCAGCTGGATCCCGACAGAGCACGACGCCTGTGGTACCACCGCCCTCGCAGGGATGGGGCCACAGGCCAGGCACCCTTCTCTCTGGCCTGCTCAGCACCAGGGGAGGGCGCACACTTGACCACCCCTGTGACCGCCACTCTGACCAAGCACAAAGGTTGCACTGAGCCGTGTCCTGTGGCCTGGCAGGAGCACTGTGTGAAACCACCCTAGTTCTGTGGATGAACCTAGAAGGTTACTCAGCCTGCACACTCTCCATCTGCGATCTTTTGCTCAAGATGATGTTTCTGAGACTCGCTTGTGTTAAAAGCTTCACAACTCTTAAGCAGAAAAATAAATACTGCCATTATTTTAACATCTGTTTCCTCACATAAACTTCTGCTGACGTATATATTTCATTAGTGGATGTTATTTATGCTTTGGCACATCTGAAATTATGCCACTCTGAACACAGTTCATTCAGAAAATTGATCAAACTGTTCTTGCCTTCTTTGTCATAAATTGGCCATAAGCGGGTGAGTTTATTGCTGGGCTCTCTATTCTGTTCCACTGATCTGTGTGTCTGTTTTTGTGCCAATACCACACTGTTTTGATTACTCTATCTTTGTAGTACAGTCTAAAGTCTGGGAGTATGATACCTCCAGCTATTCTGTCTCAAGATTGCTTTGGCTATTCGGGGTCTTTCGTGTTTCCATATCAATTTTTAAATTATTTGTTCCAGTTTTGTGAAAAATGCCACTGGTATTTTGATAGGGATTGCACTGAATCTGTGGACTGCCTTGGATAGCATGGCCGTTTTAACCATATTACTTCTTCCAATGCAAGAAAGGACAGTCTGTGCAACAAGTGGTGCTGGGACAATTGGACAGCTACATGTAAAAGAATGAAATCAGAACACTACCTAACACCACATACAAAAATAAACTCAAAATGGATTAAAGACCTAAGTGTAAGACCAGAAACCATAAAACTCCTAGAAAAAAACATAAGCAGAACATTGATATAAATCGTAGCAATAGTTTTGTTTTTGGATCTGTCTCCTAAAGCAAAGAAAATAAAAGCAAAAATAAACAAATGAGACCTAATTAAACTAAAAGCTTTTGCACAGCAAAGGAAACTATAAACAAAACAAAAAGACAACCTACTGAATGGAAAAAATATTTGCAGGTGATATGACCAATAGGGATTAATACCCCAAATACATAAACAGCTCACACAATTCAACATCAGAAAAACAACCCACCCAGTTAAGAAATGGGCAGAAGAATTAAACAGACATTTCTCCAAAGAAGACTTACAGATGGCCAACAGGCACATGAAAAGATGCTCAACGTCGCTAATCATCAGGGAAATGCAAATCAAAACCAAAATGAGATCACCTCACACCTGTCAGAGCGGCTGTCATCAAGTAACAAATGCTGGAGAGGGCATGGAGAAAAGGGAACCCTCCTACACTGTTGGTGGCAATGTACATTGGTGCAGCCACTACGGAAAACAGTATGGAGATTTCTCAAGAAAACTAAAAACAGAACTACCATGTGATCCAGCAATTCCACTTCTGGGTATAGATCCAAAATATATACAAATTCGAAAAGATACGTGCACTCCAATGTTCACAGAAGATTATTTACGTTTGCCAAGACATGGAAGCAACCTAAGTGTCCATCAACAGATGAATGGATAAAAAAGATGTGGTGTATATGGGTGCGTGCATGTGTGTGTGTGCGTATATATATAGATATATATATATATATACACACACACACACATACACACATATACATACAACGAAGTACGACTTAGCCATAAAATAGAACGAAATTTTGCGACTGGCAATAACATGGATGGACTTGGAGGATTTTATGCTACGTGAGGTAAGTCAAAGAAACACAAATACTGTGTGTTATCACTTATATTTGTAACCTAAAAAACAAAACAAACCAGTGAATACAACAAAAAAGAAGCAGACTCACAGATACAGAGAACAAACTAGTGGTAACCAGTGGGGAGAGGGAAGGGGGAGGGGCTAGATAGGGGAGTAAGAGGTACAAACTACTCTGCACAAATAAGCTACAAGGATGTACTGTGCAACACGGGGAATAGAGCCAATATTTTATAGTAACTGGGAATGGAATATAAACTTTAAAAATTGTGAATCACTGTATTATATACCTGAAACTTACATAACATTGCACATCAACTATACTTCAATAAAAAAATGATAAAGAAATAAAAGCACAATCTAGACTTCACACACAAAGAAGAAAAACGATATTTGAAGAAATAAAGGCTGAAAATATTCCGAGTTTGATGGAAACTATACACCGAGAAGCCCAAGAAGCTCACCAAATGTTAAGCAGAATAAAGACAAGAAAAGCACACGAAAAAACACCAAAAGTAAACGGATGTAAGTCAGTTATAGAAACTATAATTTTCAAGTATCTAGAGCAACAGGCAGCACTTTTTCTCCAAATGGCTGGAGAGCAAATATCTGAAGCTTTGTGGTCACGCACGGTCTGTAGCACGTTTTTCTTTTTTTCTTTTAAATCTTCAAAAACTGCAAAAAACATTATTAGCTTATGGGCCCAAATTTGCCAATCCTTGATCTTGACCAAAAAAAGACACATTAAAAACAGAAAACAAAGATAAAAATGACTGCAGACACTTCCTCAGAAACAAAGCGAGTAAGTGACCATTTTAAGTAGAGGCTAAAATGTCACCCTATAATTCCACACCGGGAAGGTGACTTTCAAAAACGAAGGAAAACGAAGACACTTTTCAGATAAAGAAAAAGCTGAGTAAATTCGCAGCCAGCAAATCTGTCCTTTAAGAAACTTCAAAGGAAAGTTTTCAGGATGAAGGAAAGTGACAGCAGATGAAAGAAATGTAGGTCTAGAGAGTGATGGAGAATACCTGCCAGACAGAGAGAAACTCTGTAAATTTCTCGAAAGATAATTGACTAAAGTAAAAACAAAGAATAAATAATAACCAGTGAGGGAGAAACAGCCACCGACCACCTAAAAACAGCACATCCCCTAGCGCCCAGTCTGGCGGGCACAGGAGTGGCCCAGCGCACCCACCTGCCTCAGCTGGAAGAGCATCCGTGAGTGGTCCCCGCCCGTGATCTGGTCCAGGAGGTCATCCACCAGCTTCTTGCTGTAGCTCCCGGCATCCTTCACAAACTCCTGCAGGCTGGGAGGGGCCGCGAGAGAACAGGCTGGAAGCCGCCCTCCGTGCCCACGCCCCATCCTGGCTGCACGCCCCTCAGACACCCCCCCACAGGACAGGCTCTCGCTGAGCGCTACAGCCCTCCAGGTGCAGCGGTTTGGGGAGTGAAGAACAGTCTTCATCAGAGCGGCCCGGGACCCAGAAGAGTTAAAGAGCAAAGTGAAGAACACGTATCCGCATCCCGGTACAGCTCACGCTAGCTTTCACAAAAGCAGCACACTCCTATCTGCGCGTTTTGGATTTAGAAACACAGGGAGACTGAGGAGAGCGTGCTGCGGAGGGCTCCACGCTGGGGAGCGGGGCGGCAGGTACGGGAGCAAGACTCCCCACGTGCACCCTGAGTGTCATTTTGATCTCTGGACCGTGTGAATGCTTGAAAATCCAAAACAAGACGAAACAGCAAATTTGGAAAGGAGGCCGGGAACAGAACCCACAGCCCAAGCCGCAGAGCCAGGCCAAGTCCCAGCAGGGGCCCCGGACTGCAGAGGCCCTCACGTGGGGCAGGGAGGGCCGCGGGCCTGGAGGGTCTCCACCAGGAGCCTTGGGGTGGGGAGCAGGGCTGAGCAGCAGCTCTCCCGGGGGAGAAGGGGCGCTGGCACCGCGAAGGGCGCGGCCTGCTTCCTGGGCTGTTCAGGCGGCCCGGGATCCGTAGGCCTTCCAGGAGCTCGTGGAAGGTCATATATTGAGCTCGCCAGGGGCGAGCTCGTGCCAGCTGCACTTGCTGCCTGAACCATGGGGAGTGGTCCCCCCAGAGCTGAGCCGAGGAGAGGGCCAACCGCTCGGGACACGAGCCTCCCACCTGCAGCTTCCTCCTCGCTTCTTTACCTCCACTTCTGTTTCCGCACAAAAATCAGAGTTAGGTATTCATTTACTGTGTTAGGAGCTAACTGATTTCTTGTTGTGTGCGCTTCAAAGATATTCCATATTCTCTTTGGAATAAAACAAAGATCTGATATGGGAAGACTCTATTTCTCAGAGACTAGCAAAATCGTTACTTTCCCCATAGGAAGCCACGAAAATTCTAAAAGCATGATCCACTTTCACGTTGTCTCAGAAAACAAAAAATACGAAAACAGCCCTATAGAAATGCAATACTCTATCCCTAATTTTAATCACAGCTGGGGCTGAACCGCGTTCCCAAAACTCACACGTTGAGGCCCTGAGCCCCTGTACCTCAGAACGTAACTGTATTTTGAGATGCGGCCTTTAAAATTTAAAGGTGATTAAGTTAAAACCAGGTCTTTGGGGGGGGCCTAACCTTGGTGTCCCCAGAGGAAGGGAGCTCAGGACGCAGACGCGCAGAGGGAAGCCGGGGGAGGGTGCGGGGGACGGCTGTCTGCACGCCGGCGAGAGAGGCCCCGGGAGGAGCTGCCCTGCCCGCACCTGCACCTCGGCTTCCCGCCTCCAGGACTGGAGACCGTGAGTGTGTGCTGTGCGAGCCGCTTTGTTCTGGCGGCCGGAGCCGTCGCGCAGCCACGAGACCCTCTTTAGGACAGCCGCGACCCCGGCTCCCCGTGACGGCGCACGGCCGTCCCACACACGGGCTCCCGTGGCTCCGGCCTGGACCGTCATCACCTCCAAATCCCGACCAAGCGAGTGACCCGAGCTTCAGGGCCGCCTGCGGTGGCCGCGGAGGTCTACTGGAAACAACCCGGCCCCCACCCCAGCCCTGCCCGCAAAGGCCGCGCCGCCGCCCACCTCAGCGCGCACTGCACACCCGTCTCGTCTCCGTAGGCCGAGTACAGCAGCTCCACCTCGTCGCACTTCAAGTCGCCGAACACTGAGTTGTTGTGCGTGGACAGGGCAGTGCTGGCACCGGACAGGAAGGTGACTGGGGGGGCGGGGGAGGGCGGCGTCAGGGCTGCGGGCACACGCGGGCCACGCCCCGCGACCCTGCGCCACCGCCGCTGCGCCTCGCCACGCCCACGCCGCGTCCTCCGAGGACGGGGAGGTCACGCAGGAGCCGCACAAGCCAGGGAGCCCAGCGTGAGCCCCACGCGTCCTCCCGCCCTTCGCGCAGGGTCCCCGCTGCAGGCAGTCTCGCGAGCCCTCCGACAGATGAAGCGTGACAGCTTGTTGGAGGAAACGTAAACCGCACACGCAGGCGGCTGCCACGTGCAGGCCCCGCCCCCCCAGCGGCAGAGGCGGCACCTGCCCACCTGCCCGGTGGGCTCCTGATTCCCAGCACTTCCCGGGACCTGACCTGTAAGATGAGGTTCCAAACCAGGCCCGGACGTGGCGCCCACACGGTGAGCCGGGGGCCCTGGGGCGCTCACCTCTGCTCCTCCGCTCCTCCCTGAAGCCCAGCGCGGTGAAGCCGGGCAGCAGCTTGCTGGACAGCGCGCTCAGGTCCACCGGGTGCGTCTCCTCCTCTGCAAGGGCACCAGGGCCGTGAGCAGGTGACGGAGCCCCCAGCCCCAGGCAGTGATGGGTGCACGCAGGAGGGCGGGCCCGGGGGCTCCCTGTGCCCATCTACAGCCGATCTACCAAGCTGGCTGCCTTTCTCTCGTCTCAGCTGCACCGTGATCTCACCTTAGTGCCCCAGCTCTCATGACGACAGGCCAGCGGTCTGCCCACCACAGGGCAACATAACCTTCCCAAACCCACGCTACCGCTCACCACCTCCGAGAGACCTCGGGCCACGTGTCACAAGAGCAACAGAGCGCCTGAGGGCAATTCCTACGCTGAATTCGCCCTTCAGGCTGCTCACGTGACCTGAGCAGGACCCTTCAAAGCCCCAAGCTGAACCTCAACCTCATGTTCTCTTGCTAAGTGCTGACCAGCTCGCCTGTTCTCTTCTAACGAGAACGTTATGATTCACTCCAACTGAAGGTCAAAAGCAGTGGCCAGCGCCTGTCCCCTCATCCATCGGAGGACACTGAGCGACCCTGCTCATCTTGGCGGTGGCGGGGAAGCACCGAGGGGCACGCTGGGCCGTGAGAGCCGTCCCACATCCACGCAGGTGAGAACAAGGGGGGTGTTTCACCTGCTGCGTGTGTGTGACAAGCCTTTGAGATACTTTTCCAGAAGATGGAAAAGTGTAAAAGTACTTTAAAGACCACAGCCGTGGCCGCACAGGTTGGATGGACCCTCCCTTCAAGGAAGCTCCTGCCTCCTTCGAAAGCTTCCCTGATGCAGCTGCCAGGCAGGTCGTGTGGGGCAGACGCCTGCCTCGTTCTAGCCTCGAGGGCGGGCAGAGCTCAGTGCCCCGGTTCCAACAGAGGAGCCTCAGCTGGGCTGTGAAGCAAACCCAGCTCCCAGGGCCTTGCTGCAGCTTTGGGGAGCGCGACCCCAAGCGCTTGGGGCTTGGGGCCCTTGGTCCGAAAGGTCTGACCAGCATCTCCGGCCCCACTGGACGGCCGCCCGCGGTCCACTGACCACATTTGCGTCCCGCTGTGTGGGAGACTGGACACGCCTTTATCTACACTTCACCACAGCGTCGTGACCAGGGAAAAGGGGCATCTCGGGCAGGCAGTGAGGTGCAAGGTCACTGAACGGGACAGAGGTGAGGGAAGCGCGTGTGAGCCGCCCACCGTCTGCATCCGGCTCGGCCGTGTTGACCACGCTGTAGAGCAGGCTCCCGTCCCCGTTCTTCTTCAGGTAGCCCATCTGCAAGGAAGCACGCCTGAGCGCCCGCTCTCCGGATGGCCCCGGCCCCCTGGCCCAGGGCTCCACCGAGGCACCAACAGAACAGAGGCCTCCGAGGGCGGCCTGAATCCTAAAAGGCCACGAAGTTACTCGTTTCCCTGTGAACAAAGGCCACGTGCACACGTGTGCGATCGCAGAACTTCTGGGATGGGCTCCAAACAGGAGCTTTGAAGACAGAGAGCGAACCCTAGAAACAGCCTTTTCCAGCAGTCAGAGGCCCGAGCACAGCGAGCTGCGTCGGGGCCTGGTCAAGGAGACCCGAGATCCACCTCTGACGCCCGTGGGAACTCATCTCCGTTTGAAAACCAGCCTGCGCGCAAGAGCAGCCCCTGCACAGGCTGTCGGGAGGGCCCAGGAAGGGGAGGCTGCCGTGTGGGTCCGTGTGTGCGAGGGGCCCAGCGTCCGAGCAGGGTGAGTAGGGCACGGGGTAGAGGGGGATGGAGAGGCGACGTAAGTCGGGTTTCTCACGGTGGAACTGTGAAACTGTAAGGGGGAAAAGCAAAGCAGACCCACTGGTGTTGGACGGAATTGAACGTTTCCGTGTGAAAACTCGGTGTTCAGTGAACGTAAACACGGACGTCAGTACAGGCTGTACGGACGGACGGGGCCTTCCTAGCTCTGTCCACCAGGGCCCAGGTCTAGGTCTGGGATGCCGCTCTCTGCTAGGGAACCAGGGCTCCTTAGAGAAATGCTGACTCCAGGGCTGAAAGGCCACAGGAGTGCAGACAAGCGAGCTCAACAGAAAGAACTATCACGTGAGCCACACGGGCAACTTCAAACTTTCTAGAAGGCACGTTGGAAATAAAAAGAAACACGTGGCGTAAAATGTAACGTATTTCATATAAGGCGACACATCCAAATTGTTACCACTTCAAACTACTTTATGTAAAATGTAAATTCCAACGCATGTTTCCCAGACTTAGTACCAAAAAAACAAAGTAAAGCTGTAATACGTCTTTACACAGACTGCACGTTGAAATAAAATTTTAGACATATCACGTCAAACTAAACACTAGGGTTAATCTCATCTGTGTCCTTGCTAATGCGACTACTAGGAGGTTTAAAGCCGCACACGTGTGTGATTCACGCTATTTCTATCGGATGCACGGATGGAGGACACCTTGTGTTTGAGAGAGAAGGTGCTCAGAGGAGGGCAGGGCCCCCTCGTGAGGACCAGCAGCCCTCTGCACAGGCTCACACCTGGGTCACAGACACGTGAGCACACAGGGGAAAGGATTCACCTACAGCGGAGAGTCCTGGCCGGCTTGGCCTCGGCCCGGGGACAGAGGTTAGCGCCCCTGCGGGCAGGCGGCCCGCACACAACCACACCCCTCCTGTCCTTGAGGTGCCCTTGGAGTCCCCCCCTGCCCTCCGGGAGACCGGCCAGCAGGCTACCACGGCCAGTGGGGACGAGGAGCTGACCCCTCCGGTGACAACAGCGCCGCCCGGACACCAGCGGGACTCCGACCACATGCTCATAATGACCGGCTAACCTCTCGCTCGTGACGGCCGTGCCACTGTCCTGGCAGAAACACAGCCATCCCGTTCGGGAGTGCTACCTTGCCACCGGGGACCAGCCGGTTGATCCTGTCCCGGGCCTCGTCGGCCGCGTGCTCCACCAAGGCCAGGACGTGCTCCTCCGCGGTGCTGTCGGTCAGGCTGCAGGCGTTTCCTTCCGGCTCGAACATGCAGCTATGAGGCAGAAACAGGCAGGAGTCAACGGGCCGCACGTGGGCACACTCACCCCTCATCCCCACGGTCCGTCCCTCATGCCACGCCAGGGCGCGGCACAGGGCAGCGCAGAGCGCACTGTAACTCCCTTCCTTCTACTTCCGACGCTTCCGCTAAGACGAGAAAGCACAAGCCAAGCAGATGCTCCACGTTTCTTGTGTCTCGGCTACGCGTTTCGGTCACTTTAAGAGCAACAGGGGCCTCACGGGTTAGTGCCACTCGAGGCGCCAGTAAAAAAGTGACAATCCCACGCGGGGCTGGGGCGCTGGCAGTGAGCCTGGGCTGGAGAGACCCCCAGGACCCAGGGCGCCTAAGACCGCAGAGGCAGAGGAAAAGCGGACTGCCAGCGCCCGAGGGAGGCGCCCCCCACCCCCTCCCGGTGGAAGGCTCTAGAAGCAGAGGCGCTGAGCCCCTGCAAGGAACTGTGGGGCTGGGGTGAGCCCTCCTGGGGCTCTCGAGCCTGCGGAAGGCCCTCGCTCAGGCCCAGGCTCACAGCAACCGGCGCGCGGAGCCCGCCCTCTCGCAGCTGTCTGCCCGAAGCAGCACACGCGCGCAGAGCCTGCAACGGGCAAGCCCAGGTCGCCAATGCGCGTCCTACGCAGGAGGGCATGTCCTGGGAGTGAGGGGTCAGCAAATATTCACAGAGCATGAGTGTGGGAACAGCAGCGACCGGTCAGCAGTGGACACCGCAGAGCCAAACCACACCTGGAACAGAGCGTGTGTGTGGCTGGCCGGCCGGCGGGGGTCCGTCAGAGTGACAGTGACTCTCCTCCAGGACAAGTCACTGTGCACTGGCACGCGGAGAGTGTGGGTCACAGAGCAGAGCCGCGCCCCTCACAACTGACCCCGGGGCTCGGGGTCTTCTGACACTCCCTGCACCCACCGCGGCCACCTCATTCCCAAGGTGGGCAGGGAAGAAGGGTCGCCTCCCTCTGAACACAGGGTCCAGGGCCTGTCCCAGCTGCCTTGAAAGCCCGGGGGCTACAAACATGGCCCTCGGCTTCCAAAGAGCAAACTCTCCCGCCAGCAACGCAGGCAGCCTGCCCACGGCAGCTGCACAGACCCGCGAGGCCCAGCTCGTCACCTGCTCCCCACAGAGCCCTGGCCCCCATGGCGGGCGGTCCTGTACCTGATGACTTCTCTACTCGGCCTTTTGGATTTCTTAGCAGTTTCTACTTGTACGGGCACAACTTCAGGAACAGGCTCCTCGACGGCTGTATCTTCGTTGCCCAAAAGAGCTGCCTGCTGAGAAAAATCCATGTCCTGCATAAACGACATGCTGCGCTTCAAAGCTAACAGCCGCTCCTAGAATCAGAAAGGACAGAGCAGCAGGGACTTTACCTCTCCCTCCGGCCAAGGCACCATGACGATGGGATGGGATGGGTGGCCACAGCCCCACCTGGCCTAACAGCTAAGCTGCCACGGGGTGCGGCACCAAAGGGCGTGCCAATTGGCCGGGAGTGCTCAGAGCTGGCAGGGATGCACCTCACCCATGGGCTGGTCAGGCCCAAGGCACTGGTCCTAGATGCGTGATGCATGCAGCCTGGCTCACGGGAGAGGTCGGGGAAGCCACCTGGGATGCCCGGGATGGCTGTCTGGATTCAGAGAGGCAACCACGTAAAACAAGCCCGCAACGCAGGCTGCGACCCAGTGAGACCAACAGCTCCGGAACTCTGCACCAACCCTACGCGAGACCTGCAGCTGGGGCAGGAGCGGAGAGCAGAGAGCGCCTGCAGGAGAGGGGCGTGGGGGGGGCGGCTGGCTGGGGGGCTGCCCTAGAGCAGAGGGTCCACGCCGTGGCCAGGGGCGGATGGATGGAAGCATGTCAGTCACTGTGAGCTTCTGTTTAGCACAAGGATCGTGGAGGAGGACGCTCACAGCCGAGGCTCCTCGCTCGCTGTTAGAGGGTCCCTTACTTTGCTCATCATCTTAAAGCCCGCGTGGAGGATCTTCTTAGCTAACTTGTAGTACACGGTGTCCGGTCTGTTGTACGTCATTGCATTATCACACATCAGTTTGAAATCTGCCTGAAAAGAAAAAAGAATGCATCAAGTTTGAAACACCACAGATAACAACAAAGAGTTGAGGTTTCTATCAAGAGGCCGGAAGTGGCTGAAACAGAGTGGAAAACAATTTGGCTCTCTAATTCAAGGAGTAACCTTTGTTAATTTATATGAACTTCCACAGATGATTTTCCACTATGGACTACTATTAAGATATTGAGCATATAGTTCCCTGTTCTATGTAGTAAATCCTTGTCGCCTATCTGTTTTTTATATATAATAGTCTGTAACTGTTAGTCCCAAAGTCCAAATTTATGCTCCCCCCCATGCCTGTCCCCTTTGGTAACTGTAAGTTTGTTTTCTATGCCTGTGAGTCTGCTGCTGTCTTGTACATAGACTGTTACATTTTTTACACTCCACAAGTGATGTCATGTAACATTTGTCTCTGACTCACTTCACTAAGTATGATCGTCTCTAGGTTTATCCATGTTGCTGCCAATGGTAATATTTCATTCTTTTTTTATGGCTGAGTAATTAGAGAGTACTTTTTAAAAACTCTGAGAAATTTTCATAATTGTTCATCGGTCTTTACTTGTATGAAAAATATTCCAGTGAGAAGCTTGCCAAAGTGTGTAACTTCTTTCTGAACGTGACACACACATTTCACAGGAGTAAAATGCTGGTTCCCTCTGCTTCCTTCCTGACCCACCCTGTTCCCTCTCTTTGGAAGGAACTCAGACATTAATAGGAACAAAAACCAACAACCAGTTCTTTTAAGCAAAAGCAGAGGGATTAACTGAGAGGTGGGCATGTCCTCTCTCTGGGATTTTTCCGTAGGATTTAAAATTCTGTCTACGGACAGTGACTCTAGTACGATTAGAAAAACATTTTCCCCTAAAATAAAGAAGAGCCTTAGTGAAAAACTTACAATAAAGGTAAATGCTTGGAAATATCAGCATTTTACCACCTAGCCAAATTCCTTAGGGTACACCTGTCACAGGTGAGTCAGACCTCAGGATGGACGACTGCTAACGCAGCATGTACCACCTGGAGTCCTTACCAAGTCACGGTGCCGGTGTCCCCAGGGCTGGGACCGAGGCCATAAAGTCCCTCTGTCACAAGGCCCAACTGTGACAGGCTCAGAACACTCTCTGGAGGACACGTCTTGGCTTTGTCACTGGGTGAGTGACCAAATTAGGGGCCTGCAGGTAGACAGGTCGCCTCTAGGACATGGATTATTATTAACCACCTGCCCACAGGAGTAGTGCCTGACCTTCCTATGAAAACTTTCCTTTTCTCCCACCTTCCCTTTAGTCTGTTGTGCTGTTTCTGCAGGTCAGCAAACCCTTTCAGTAAGTAAGGTCTCCAGTAAATACAAACAGAAAAGCCAAGCTTTTCCGAAGTTAACGGAACCTAAAAAACCTAAAGCCTTTTTCTAAGTGACATTATTGTCAATGTTGTCAAGCATTTGTTTTGATCTTCCCCCAAACCTGAAAGCCAATAAGCAATTTTTCCCTTTCACAGCCAGTGCTGAGAAACAGGGAGTTAGGAACAGAGTCGTCAGGAGACGTGAAGATCTGTTATCCTAAAAAATTTAAACTCCCGGTTACTAAGATAAGGAAAATTATGTTTCTAAAAATACCCATTCTGGGGCCAGGTCAAAACGAACACATCCTCGCTTGACCCAACATGTCCGTTTACGCAAAAACAGTAACTTAAAAAGAAACACGTCTACTAGCACGCAACATACAGGCCAGCTTCTAGACCAAAATACTGAGAAAAGTACAACCAGCCCCTATGCTGGCGAAACGTCAACCCAACGTAGAAGCACCCACGAAAACTTGGAACTGGAAACAACCTAAGATGTACGCAGCGTCTACTGCACATGAAGACACATGGAGCCTCCTAACAATTACTTCAGGAGCTGAAGTGAATTTACCTTAAATTCCGTGACTGACTTGTATTCGTTAGCTACAATTTTGTCTCTCATTGTGCCAAAATCCATCGGGTGTTTTATTATCATTGAGTATCCAGGAGCAATTGCATCCGTGACAGGGAAAGCAAAGAACCCATGAGGATCTTTTCTGAAAACACAGACATGTTTGTTTAAACTGGAAACCCTGAGATCTAAATTTCTAAACAAAACCCCTCCCAGTTAAAAATCGGACACAATTAACCAGATTTTAAGATTTGTTTCTTAGAAATACCAAATAAAATTCATGCTCTTTAAAATGTGGTATTTTGGATACACTGAAAATTCCCAAACTACCATCCCGGCTCCTGCCATGACTCTACATCAGGGAGTCTGGCGCCCGGTGCAGACTCAGAGGAGATGAAGGAGGTGTTCTGGAGCCCTCCCAGCTCTGCTCCCACATGGCAGTGCCCCACCGCCCCGACTGAGCGCTACCCAGTGAAGGTGAAGGGCCTGCTTTACAGGTGGCAGGGGTGAGGCAAGAACACCAGAGAGAGAAGACACCTCAGATGTCCCCTAGCACAAACCCTTTAGAAAAGCTCTTTACCTCTGGAGCTGGCGGAGGAAATGCTCTAGTAGTTGCTGAATAGGCGTGCTCTCATTTTCAGCTGACGATTTCAAAAGTAAAAAAATAAAATTGAACAAAAGGATTTTCGTATCACTTCACCAGAAAGCAAACTCCCATTTCGTAATATTTATCTATTTCTTGTTCTACAATGTTTGGGGTTCAAATGAGAACTGGATATAAAGATAAGCAGGGGGCTTCCCTGGTGGCGCAGTGGTTGAGAGTCCGCCTGCCGATGCAGGGGACACGGGTTCGTGCCCCGGTCCGGGAAGATCCCACATGCCGTGGAGCGGCTGGGCCCGTGAGCCATGGCCGCTGAGCCAGCACTCCGCAGTGGGAGAGGCCACAACAGTGAGAGGGCCGCATATCACAAAAAAAAAAAAAAAAAAAAAAAAAAGATAAGCAGATCCCGCAAAGCTCAGCAGGGTGAAAAAGGGCACCCACAGCACTGGTCCCCTAAACCCCTCAGACTGCCAACACCCCTCTCTAACAGTGATGTAGAGCCGTCACTCATCACCCTGTCTCCAGCCCCCATCACTCCTGGGCCTGGGACATTCCACACAAGGTATGAAGCAGCAGACGACGGCTCTGGACATAGAAGCTGACCCTGCATGCACCGATATCATTGTACTTGATATCGTTTACGGGCCTAAACTTCTGGGCACGCCTCTGTTTATCTGTAAAACGGGGATAAAAATGAGAGTTCCCGTGAGGACTCCAATTGTTAACCACGTCTCTGGGCCCACAGCGTGAAAAACACGGTTTTCAGGGAATGTGAACGCAGATGTCGGTACAGGCTTCCTTCCGCAAGAGTATGTATTAAATGGTCCTCCCTAGCTTTGTCCCCCAAGGCCCACACCCAGCGCCCAGATCTGGCATTCTGAATGCTGTTCTCCACCAAGCAACCAGGGCTCCTTGGGGAAATGGCTCACTTCTGGGCTGAAGGGCAACACGAGTGCAGACCTGCGGGTCCCAAGAGTGACGCTCTTGAGAGTGATCAGGACAGGTCCAAGAGAGCATCGTCTGGTCGGGAGTTTTTCAGGTACACCGGGGCAGGTGCTAAACGTATGATCTCCAACAGGCCGTTGGGCAGATTAAGCCAGCAAGTACTAGTAACTGTAGTAACTTCAGGCGCGTTCATCTGAGGCACTGATGCTCTGTGCCTGACCTTCTCTGCTCCACAGCAGGCCCAAGGGCCCTGAGTCCTACCTGCTCCCTACAGCAATGACTCCCGCAGGAGAGGGTGTTGCCAGGAAGCAGCAACCCCACACTGCAATACAGTACCTCCCCTGCCCCCACCCCGGCAACTCAAAGGTGGCCAGACCCCAAGCCAAGGAAGAAACACCTGCAGGACAAACCCGCCTCCAGTCCAGCACCTCCTGACAACCTGACAGCCTCTGAGGGAAGCGACCACGCACAAATCAGAGCGTCCCGAGCACTCCAGAAGCCTTCCTCTGCTGCAGCCAGCATAGCTCCCAGGGGGAATGATGTCCTGAATAACTGATACCAGCACTAGCCTCCTCCCGTCCACAATGAGCTTCTCATTAGCTCCTGGGCTTTAAAAAAAAAGGCCAGCAGTGGTGGGCCAAGCCCTGCTCTAGGAGTTCAAGAGGATGGCAAGAACTTTAGGTCCATCCAGCTACTCTGTGTCAGGCCCTGGGAGAGAAAATGCTGTTCCTTCCTTCCTATGCTTCTCCCAAGAGCTGAAGGGCAGATGCCAACCACTAGTTCACAGCGACAAGCTCCGAAGCTCCAGGACGTCTCTGAAAACGCCGCCACTTGCCTGGCTGTGTCCGGCACGCTCGGACAGGCCGGTCGGGGGGCGGCTCCACCTCCACCTTCTTCCCCGGATCAAAGTCGTCCGCCTCTCCCTCTGTGTCACAGTGTTCCTTTTCCCGCTTCCGCTTCTTCTCTTCCTGTGAGGCAGGGTCAAGGCAGCGAGAGCAATGAAGTGCTTGTTAACAGACCTCGCGTTCCTCAGGGAAAGCTAAGAGAGAAAAGCCCTCTTCCAGAGCCCCTTCTTACTCCAGGCCACCACCCTTCAAAGACCCGCCCCCCAGGGGCCAGACAAGAAAAGATGCGCAAACAGCCAAAACTGAAGCAACCGACCTCTGCACGGCGCACCCTACACCCTACGAGAAACAGAACACTCGCTTCCGGAGGCCAGGAAGCCCTCGCTCCACCTGCCCCCCAGGGGTTTTGGCCGCCCTCGCTCACCTTTCGCTTCCTTCTTTCTTCATCGTCAAGGTGCTTCTCCTTCTCCGACTTTTTCTTTTTTTTCTTCTTCTTCTCCTTGTGCCTCTCTCGCTCGTGGTCTGACCTGTCATCGTAGTAACTGGAGTCGTGGCCGGACCCTGAGAGCTCTGTCACTTCACTTCCTCCAACCTTGAGCACCAGCTTCAGGGGCTTCTCCAAAGGCTTGTCTGCATAGTCTGTGGACACGCGGGCGACCTTCACCGTGTGTGCTCAGGGCGCTCAGAGGTGCATACTGCTGCCCTGTCGGCAGCGTGGTGGGCCCAGGGTGGGGTGTCATGGGGAGGACACAGAGGCCCAGGAAGGTGCGGGGATCGGCTAAGCTCAGGTGGACAGCAGGGGAATGCCAAAACCAACAGCGAAAGATGCTGCTGGGGGCAAAGACAGGTGGGGTGCTCCCTCCCTCTCGCCCACAGACATTCTCAGGGGGCTGCAGGGAGATCTCTGGGTCACTGTCAGGGGGGAGGAGCCAGACCACGCCTGGGGCCCAGGCGCACAATCCTCTACCCCCAGGTCCTGGCCTGTGGTCACCCCCTTCCTGTCCTGCAGCAGTCCCCGTGCGGCGTCCCTGACACCGGGACCAGGGGCTGCCGGACCAGGGCACAGGCGGGAAAGGCGGGAGAAGACCTCGGGAAACACGGACGAAGAACCACAGAGGTGCTCAGCGCTTCTCTCCAGGATGCGGCCAGAGCTAGACGGACGCTTGAGAGGCGCGCCCCGGACCCCCGCTCTCGTCCCCGGGATCCCCGCCGCCTCGAACGCCCGCCCGTCCGCCCTCCCGGCGTCACAAAGCGCGTCCGCCGCCTCACCCTCGTACGACGAGCGCCACTCGGCCTTATGCTTCTTGTGCTTCTTGCCCATGGCGACGGCGCCGAGGGCAGCAGCGAGTCCTGCCGCACCGTGGCCGCCGACCCCCGGCCCTGGTTCTCCGCCCGCCTCGCCGCGGAGCTTGCGGGATCGCGCCGGAAGCGGGCGCCGAGACCGGAAGTGACCCGCCCGCCGGCGCCGGCGCTTCCGGGTCAGGGGGCGGGACGCTGCGCGCGGCAAGTTCGAAGCGCGGGCGCGGCGGAGGGCTGAGGCTGCGGCGGTGGCGGCGGCGCGAGACGAGAGGCGGCGGCGGCCGCGGTCCGGTCCGGTCCTCTCGGCTCTCGGCGGCGGCGCCATGGACGAGGCCGTGGGCGACCTGAAGCAGGCGCTGCCCTGCGTGGCCGAGGCGCCGACCGTCCATGTGGAGGTCCACCAGCGGAGCGGCAGGTGAGCCGGGCCCCGAGCCGACCGCGGCGCAACCCAGACCTGACAACACCCGACCTCGACCCGCCCCCCCCGAGCCTGGCCCCGACCAGATCCCGCCCTGACAGGAGCCGACTCCGATCCCGAGGCGGACTCCGGCCCGGCCTCGGCCGAGCCAGGGAACGCCGGGCTCTGGAACTGCCGGTCGCGGGAGCTCCGAGTCTGGGGAAACGGCCCTGACCCCGCACCCGCGCCCGCAGTCCCGATCCCCGGCGAACCCTGTCTGGCCTAGGTGGGCGGGGAGGGGCCGGGGGTGCCGGTGGCGGGTGACGGGCCCCGGCGGGCGGCGGCGGGGGGCGGGCTCTAGGGGCAGCCGAAGGGCCTGCGAGGTCTGGGAAGCAGCGGGCAGGGGGCTGAAGGGGGACCGCAGCTCACGGCCTCGCCGCCCGCCGCCGCAGCTGTGGGGCTTCCAGTCTCCGCTAATCACAGCCCTGTCACTGCTGCGCTTTGCGGGCTTCGCGTTGGGCCTCGCGTTATCCAGCACAGCGCCAGCGTAGTGACTGACCTCCAGGAGCCCAGGGTGGCACCGACTCTTGCCGTCGCCCCTTCGGATGGGGACCTGGGGCACAGAGCCCTTGGGCGGCTTCCACAGGTCACGAGGAGTCTGCGCAGGTCTGCTCCCCAGGCAGGCCCTCCCGCCTGCCCTCTTCACTGCACTTTGCCCTGTTCCGTCTGTTTTTTTTTCTTTTTTTAAAATCAGTTATTGTTAAAATGTTGGTTTTTAACTCAGACCTGATTTACGTGTTTTGTTTGTTTTCCTAGCACTGCAAAAAGAGAAGATCTAAAGCTGAGTGTTAGGAAGCTCCTCACCAGGCATAACATTGTGTTTGGCGATTACACGTGGACTGAGTTTGATGAGCCTTTTCTGGCCAGAAACGTGCAGTCTGTGTCCATTGTTGACACGGAATTACAGGCTAAAGGTCCACAGGTAACTTACTACTTCTCAGCGGCCCCGTGAACTTGCATGTGCTGTTTTGAGAGTGTGTTGTGTAGATTTATTTGATGTTTCCTTCTCGTCGCAGCCCGTTGATTTGAGCATGTGCACTATTGCACTTCACATCTTCCAGCTGAATGAAGATGGCCCCAGCAGTGAAAATTTGGAGGAAGAGACAGAAAATATAGTTGCGGCAAACCATTGGGTGCTGCCTGCAGGTACCCGTGGCAGTAACAGTAGGCAGAGCATGCCAAGAATGGGAGGTCAGAGGATGGTACACGCCTTGGGCTTATCAAGGAGATTTTGTCCGCTGTGTAGAATTTTAGAATGTTGTATCTGTTATGAAATAGAAAGTATATCACGACAGAGAAAGGTAGAAACTTCCAGTATGAACCTATTTGGATAGATCCGTCAAAGACAGTGCTAACTGAGAATTACACTGGTGCTCTGCTTTCCTGCCCAGTTGGTCAGTCTTGCTGGACCACGGCTTTCTCCTGCCTTCTCGATGGTCCTCCGTGAACTTTGCCGATGGGGTCTAGCAGGCAGAATCCTGCTTCTAATCCGGGTTAGGCTTGATGTCCTAACGACTGGAATAGACCGGCCGCTCGGCCCTGCTGGAATGTCGGCTTGTGGGGAGAGTGGTGGGTTCAGGGTCTTTGCTTGTGTCCGAGCATAGGTCCACAGAGACAGGTGTGCAGAATAATACGACAACGAGGTTAATTATCTGTCCAAAGCCACGTGCGACTGCCACTTATTCAACATCTTTAATTTTAAGAACAATTTTAAAAGTTTAGCTTCCCTGTAACCAGAATTTTAGCTTACCGCGTGTGGAGCAGTGGAGGGCATCAGTGGCTCAGGGCAGACCTAACCAGTAGGTGCAAGGCTTCCTTTCCTAAAATTAGGTTTTTGTTTTATTCTCTCAGCTGAATTCCATGGGCTTTGGGACAGCCTGGTGTATGATGTGGAAATCAAATCTCACGTGAGTTGTGCATTTTCCCAAAAGACCCCATTATTTGAAGTAGAATCATTATTGTGTCACTCTCTAGCACTCCTTAACTCAGATGGGCTTTGTGAACACTGCTTACCAGCAGCCCATGTCCTGGATTTCTGTCCTGTGGGATTGCTCCTGAGTGGAGCTGCCCTCCAGGGAGTTCCCCTTGGGAGAAGGGGGAGCGTTGGGAGGGTGAAGACCACTTGCACTGGGTCACACGCTTGGTGTGACCAAGCACGTGCACATGGTCACTCCCGTGGGCTGAGGAGGCAATGCTGAGGGGCAGACCGAGCAGGTGGGCAGGTCTGAACCCCCTTCAAGGGGAAGAGTCCTGCACACTGGGGGGGCACTAGGGGTCTGTCCCCACCGCCCCTCATCACCCCAGGCTCCTCTAGGCAGCCACAGTGGACCGCAGAGCCCTGGCTGTTCTTTCAGTGAATGTGCCGTGCGCTGGTCCACTGCTGTGTCCCAGAGGAAGGAGCTCACTCTTACTTGGTGTGTCCCTCAGTAGTTTTGTGTGTCGTTAGCATTTTAAATAAAAGTGATCTTTGTGTTCACCGTTTATCCTGAAAACAGTAACAGCCAGCGCTTGTCCTCTCATGTCTCAAGTTACCGTCCGGGTTGCAAGGCTGTAGGTGTGTGGCAGGTGTCTGGCCGTGGCGGTCTCTGAAGACTCCCGTCGCTCTACTCGCTTAGGGCACGTTCAGCGGAATCTTTGCCTTGCTGGGGACTTTACCTGTACTTTTCCTTTCTCCACGCAGCTCCTTGACTACGTGATGACAACTTTACTGTTTTCAGACAAGAATGTCGACAGCACCCTCATCACCTGGAACCGGGTGGTGCTGCTTCACGGTAAAGCATCGCAGCTTTGGTTTGTGTGACGAGATCAACTGTGCGAAATCAGGCTTTTGCTTGTGGCTTTGTCCTTCTGCGAGGAGTTGCAGCTCCTTTTTTCTGGGGGGCCAGAGTTGTCCTAGAACATCCTCCTCTGTGAAGCCAGTCGGGCTCACACTATCTGGGCTTTGGTTACTTGACCCTTCATTTGGCAGCCACCTGATTATGCCTTGTGACTTTTTCTACTGTTATTAAACTTTTCAAGTAACTGCCTTATTTTCCGATTGATCGTGGACTCCTTAGGAATAGCAGTTGCCTCGTATTTCTTCGTAGTGTCCTTAGAGCTTCCCTTGATGGCTAATGGACTGCAAAAGCCACTCTTCACAGGACTCTGCCTAGTTCTTGGAGGAGAATACTGGGTTTCCTTTCTTAATGTTCCCGGAGAGAAAAGAATCGAGAGAAAACCCCAATTATAGTGAAGTAGGGGCTATAATTAAAAGGGTGATTCGCCTCTTTATACAATAAAGATTGTAGGCTTGTGTACAACTTTAAGAAGACAAAGTCTTTTAAACAGCATGTATTCTGGGAGATTGGCTTAAAGCCAGGGTCAGTGGAGGCAATCCAGAGGCATTTTAATTAGCGCAGTACATTACTTGCATTTAGAATTGGTTATATGTTTACTCTTAAACTATGGAAAATGCAGAAAATCAGAGTTGACCGTGTCAGCATTTTCTATTGGATGGGTTCATGCTTCCACATCAGTTACCTCAGAGTTCCTGCAAACCGCTGTGCTAAGTGACACACACTCAGGGCACAAGCCCTCGCCTTACGGCTCTCCCTGTGTAGCGTGGGGTTCAGGCCCACATCCAGGTACCTGGAGTGGAAGATGGTGGTTCCTTGGCTTCAGAAAGAGCAAACGTCAGTGCCTTCAGAAGGGTCCTGACGGCTACCAGGAAAGGTGTGTTTGACTTTTGAAAGGTGGATTTTCATAGTCAGTGGATTTCATAGAGGACGTGTGGGGACGAGGAGGATGTCAGTGAAGATGTGGACAAAGGAACGTGGAGCAGACTGTGGGCCAGGAGGCATACTTGGTGATGTTTTCTAGCATTTACACCGCTAGGAGATTTCTTTGTAAGTTCATAAGCGGTACTTGTGGTAATAACATTCGTAGCATTGAAGTCTGTTCGTTATCTTATATCCTGTGGATAATGCAACTCCTGTTGTTTAAGAAATTTCTTATAGCACTAACTTAAAAACATATTTACTTGCATTTTGTTACAGGTCCTCCAGGAACTGGAAAAACATCCCTGTGTAAAGCTTTAGCGCAGAAATTGACCATCAGACTCTCAAGCAGGTAACTTCGGCAATTTGAGAGAGGAGAGCCACAGAAGTGGGTTTGCTGGGTTTTCAGTTATAACAACGGAAACTGTTTTTATTTTTAAATCATTTTACATGAATAGTAGGTCTCTGTCTTTCAGTGTAAATTAATGAACTCCTCTGTACTCAGCGTTGTCTTGAGTTATGATTCCAGTCTTTTTAAACGTGTTGAGACTTGCTTTATGACCAGCACGTGGTCTCTCCTGGTGACTGTCCCACCACGCGCACTCAGAACGTGTTTCTGCTCTCGTTGGGTCGACTGCTAGCTCAGGATGCTTGGTGTCCGTGCTGGTCGTCTGTCTGCTGTTCTGTCGCTTCCTGGGAGGACTGTCCAAGCCTAGCGCTGGGTGTGTCTTCCTTGAGTTTTGTCAGCTTTGGGGTTTATAGTTGTATCACATTTAGGGAATATCTGGCTGTTATCTTTCCAACTAATCCCCTGCTCTCTGCATTTGTTTACACGTTACACTGCCTGATACTGTCCCACAGGCCACTGATGTGCTCTTATGTGTTTTTCAGGCTTTAAAAATTTTCTGTGTTTCATTTCGATAGTTTTCTGCAGTATACGATCTGTCAGTGGAATTTTCGTTTCTGATAGTGTATTTTTCTTTGGAGATTCTGTTTGGTTCCTTTTATACTTGTATTCCTTGTCCCATTGTGTTCTCGGTAAATCCTTGGGTAAGTTTATGATAGCTGTCTTATGCTCTGTCTACCAAGTCCGTTGTCGTTATCATCTGGGTCTGGTTGCGGGACACACGTTTCTGCCTCTTGGCGTGTCAGGGAATTTTTGCTTGAATGCGGACGTTACGATTTCAAGCGTCTGGACTCTCTGGTCTGTCTTTAGCGACCGCGGGGTTTCGTTCTGGCAGGCGTTTGTGAACTTGTCTTTGGTGTGATCCTTTGAGGTCTCTTTTCAAGCTTTGTTCGAGAGGGGTCTCGATGTGATCTAGGCTTAACCCTCGGGTGGGGCCCTTCTCGGGTCTCCGCTGAGCCCCTGAATGAGCAGCGAGTACTCTGCACCTTGGCTGTTGGGGCCTATGAGCGCCAAGGTCTCCCTACTCAGACACACCACCTACCCAGGAAAGACTCCAGGGCCCCTGATGGTTTCTGGGGCTTTATTCCTGTGTATCCCCCTCCTCTGGAGCCCTGCTCTGTAGCCTCCAGACACCTCAGGCTCCTTGAACTCTGGCCTCTGTCTCCTCGACTCAGCCTGATGGCCACTCTTCTTGGGTCCCCCCCACGGTCACTGTTGGAAGGTGCTCCAGGCAGGACGTCAGGGCGGTCGCGCTCGCCCCGTTGCCGTCCTCTCGGGTCACAGTCCTCCGGAGCTGTCGTCCAGTGCCTGTCACAGACGTTGTTTCATTTGTTCTGCCTGGTTTTCCAGTTGGTTAAGGCAGAAGGTAAATATGACCTCTGTTGATCCAGTATGACTAGAAGAGGAAGCCCTGTGAGATTTACTTTGAAATCTATTTTGTTTTCAAAAATGTCTTATAAGTAGGGAAATTGCTTTATTGCAACGCTTTCTTTTACATTTAGTAACTTGGCCTTGGGCTTTATACAGTGAAATGCATCTGTGTTTTGAAGACCTCTTAAGGGCGGTTTCCTAAGCCACCAGAGGGGGAGGTGTTATTACAAGAAATGTGACTTCTCCAGTACAAAGATCTGGAAATCTGTACTAATTTTGTGGCAGAAAGAAGCCTTAGCAAGCCTTTTTCGCCCACTTCACTTAATGATCAAAATGCTTTATAATTAATTTTGTTTAATAGTCAACCCGATCATTAGGTTGTCTGTCTCCCCCTTCTCCTATTTTGTTAAACAGAATTAGTAAATGGTCTTTTTCAACTGGAAAATTAATGATACTTTTTAAAAGTAATTCTTTTTCTTCTGTGGACTTTTGACCTGAAAGAAACTGTGAAGAGGACCTGGGAGGTAGCTTTTCTCGGGCCCGTTTCCTGTTCGATTTTAGTCAGAACCCAGTGCATCCAGTCTCTTGCCGCCTCCTTGTGGACGGGGTGTTAGCGCTGGATTTCAGTCGGTGTGTGTTCAGGTTCCCTTCTGAGCTTTCCAGGGCTCTAGGTTGGCAGGAAGTGATTTTGTGCCGGAAAACAAATTGTCACATTCTTTACGGTTTTGTGGAAGGAGGACAAAATGTTCCGCTCTGGCCAAAACATTCGTCATGCTCGTGTTTTGATTTCTTTGCTGTGTTAGTGCAGGTAATGCTTTTTCAATATGGAAGCGTAAGTTATAAGTAGATTTAAAATGAGAGGGATTTTATCTTGCTTTAATTCAGATGAAGGTACCGTTCAGTTCGAGAAACTTAAGTTGCTTCATCTAGAACTATTGACGTTGATGCACCTTGTTAGATTTTTCGTAATTTTTAGTATATAGCTTGCGAGGTAGCCCAATCCTGTGTCAGTGGCTGCAATGATTTAACAAAGTAGCCGTTCTCAGCGTGCTGGGCATTTGAGAGATGCTGCATTAATGAGGTGGAGGTGCTGCTGCAGAGGAGGCTGCCGGACTGGTTTGTAACAATTGCTGTGACTCTTTTTTTCCTGCCTTAGGTACCGGTATGGCCAGTTAATTGAAATAAACAGCCACAGCCTCTTCTCTAAGTGGTTTTCAGAAGTAAGTGTTAGTACTAATTCCAGTTTTCTGGGTTGTCAGCTGTGCAGTTGAAAAGTTGTCCTGTAGATTAGGCAAACTTTCTCCTCCAAAAGCTTTAGGAGAGAAAGAGGTGAAACGGGAAAGTGAACAAGGGGCTGACTTTGTGGTCAGAGAAAACTTCCAGAGCTCAGCGGTAACTTGGAAATCGCGTGAGGCCTGAGAGGACCCTCTGCCCGTCACATCCAGACCTCTGACTGGGTGGGACAGGACGTTCAGTGTAACCTTAGGAGGGGGGGTCTGCCTTCTAACGGGGCGGCACCCCTCAGCTGAGCATGCGCTGGGGGCTTGAGCTCGTTCACCATCTGTGAACTGAGGGACTCCAACCAGGTGATGTCACAGGTGCCCTCACCTCTGAAAGGCTCTGCCGCAGGCACCTGTGTCGGGAGGTCCCCCTGGTGGGTGGTGAGTGGGGACAGGGAGTGCCCATAAGGGGTGCACCGGGCCGGTTTGCAGGCGAGACCCAGGCTGTCCTGGTTATGAGGACAACCGGGAAGGGAAAGGAGGAAAGACAGGTGGGCCACGGTGCGAGTCACCTGAGCCATGCATCCCTGGCCCACGAAGCCAGGAGGGAGGACATCTGGGTTCTCTGCAGACTGGCTCCTCTGGTTCAGGGAGTTTTCCGAGGGGCCGTCAGGAGACGGTGGGCTTGTGCGGCCACCTGGGGTCAGAGCGAAGCCCGGTGGGGACGGTGGACACGTGCACACCAGGCAGCTTGATGAGTGCAAGTGGATAATAAAGAGTGTTTTGCTTCCAGAGTGGCAAGCTGGTAACTAGGATGTTCCAGAAGATTCAGGACTTAATTGATGACAAAGATGCTCTGGTGTTTGTGCTGATTGACGAGGTACGTGTGTTCAGACTTTAAACCTGTGACTGGAGGAGGCTCGAGACTGAGCGGCCTCGTAAATTGCTGGGGCGCCCCCAGTGCCCCACGGGTCCAGCCTCCGCAGGCTCCGTGTCCTGCAGTGCTTGCCCCTTGGGCACCCCTCTCATCAGGCTCACGGTGCACGTGCGCATGCCCACACCTGCGTCTGCTCGGCTGACAGCGCCCCGTTGCTCCGTCTCTACAGGTGGAGAGCCTAACGGCTTCCCGCAACGCCTGCAGGGCGGGTGCCGAGCCTTCGGATGCCATCCGCGTGGTCAACGCCGTGTTGACCCAGATCGATCAGATCAAAAGGTAACGCTGTGCACAGCGGGCTTGCCTGAGAAGCACGGACACCGCTCAGCCTTACTCCCAGCTTTTCTAGCTAAGAACGCGTCTGACATTGAGCGTGGGCTCTGTCTTCTCCACATTTGAGGCAGCTTGTGCTAAATGCACGTTTTAGAAATTAAGTATTTTCTGCTTTATTAAAGTATTAAAAATACAAAACAAACCTCGGGTGTGGGGAGGATGTGTGCCCTGCAGAGAAGCATAAATGCGGTGTCTGAGTCAGTGCCAGCAGGACCCGGTGTCGGTGGCCGTTGAAGGGCCGGCACTGGGCAGGTGGGGCGCCAGCTGCTCGCCCTTAACGGGGCCGGGTTCGTGTGTCCGCAGCCCAGTCCTGCAGCTCAGGCCTGTGGCCAGTGTGCCCAAAGCCGGTCCAGCTCTGGGGGCGGCTCCTGACTCACGAGAAGCCCCGTCTGCCCTGTGCGGTCTCCCGCCAGCCCCTCGGGGTTCCCCGTTGCCCTCCACGTGCCGCGCTCAGGAGGGGGTTTGCTGAGTGGGGTGCCGTGAGCTGCACTGCGCTGTGTCGGACTTTACCCTGCCGTCGCGGTGTTCTTCACGGCGGAGAACATCTTCATTGTCTCTTGGGGTCAGCGGCAGGCGTCCCTTGCTTGTCCTGCAGGCGAACTTCGTGTGAGGTGTAGACCCTCTTGTCTCTGCCCCCTCACCCCACCGCCCCACTCTTCGGTCTGGCTTCTCCCCCTGCCACTGCCCCCGTGTCCACCCCAGCGCTCAGTGTGGAACCATCCGCGGCATTCAGCCCCCGGGGCCCCTACCTCTCTCCGCTCTCCTGACCTCTCCGTTTCTGGTGCCGGCGTCTCCCCGGCATCTGTGGGCGGGGGAGGGCCTGCACTCCCACCCTGCTCACGGATCTGGTGGGCGAGTCTCCATTGAAGACCTGTACGTCCACACGGTCCCCGGCCCTCGTTCGGCCCAGAAACCCCAACTCCTCGCGGTTCCCATTGCACTGATGGCCTTGCTGCGCACCCACTGCTCAAGGCAGAAGACGGGGCCCCCGGACCACCCGCGTCACTCCGGGAGGAGTGGAGACTGGGGCTCTGGTTTGTCTCTCACCCCACTCACCTCACGCTGCCTCTGTGCGGGTCTGACCGTTTGTGAAAAGCCCAGGCCCCGCACGAGGGTCCCAGCGGCGTGTGTGCGCCCTCCATGCAGCCTGGGCTCACCAGCCTCCTGGCCCGTGTGCCCGCCCCGCCCCGGGCTCACCCTGCTCACCCTGCAGAGGGCTGTGTACCTGTGTATGGCCGTGCCCAGGCAGGCGGGAGTAGGTGCTGGGGGCTTGGGCGCGCACAGAGGTGAGGGGTTCGCCGTGGGTGAAAGGCAGGGGGATGTCAAGCAGGGGCCCGGGAGAGCTTTCCGGGAGGCAGGGGAGCGACCGGGGCACATGGCCTGGGGAGGGTCTGCTGTGTTGCAGCCAGGAGAACCTGGCAGGAGTTGGGGGTCAGGCAGGAGCTCAAGGCGCAGGGCTTTGGAAGGCCTCGCAGGCAGGTGTGCGGAGGGGGAGTGTAGCCGGCTGAGGGGCGCTAGCTGAATGCCCGGGACCTTGGTGGCCGTCTGTCCTGACACTCCTCGTGTCGGGTCAGGTGTGGTCGAGTCCCTACAGCATGGGGTGACTGGTCCTCACCTCTCTGTCCACAGGCACTCCAACGTGGTGATCCTGACCACGTCCAACATCACGGAGAGGATCGACGTGGCCTTCGTGGACAGAGCTGACATCAGGCAGTACATTGGGCCGCCCTCCGCGGCAGCCATCTTCAGAATCTACCTCTCCTGCCTCGAGGAACTGATGAGGGTACCTTGGTGTTTTCTCTCTCCTAATCAGTAGATTTCTTATGTTTTCTTAACCCGCTGATGTAGCCTAATGTATCTGGTTCCAGCATAGAATGAGGTCTCTCAACCTGACATCAGTCATCTCCTGAGATTGAAAGTTACAGTTGTTGGGAACTTCCTGGTGGTCCAGTGGTTAAGGCTCCGTGTTTCCACTGCATGGGGTGAGGGTTCGATCCCTGGTCGGGGAGCTAAAATCCCACGGGCCACGTGGTGAGGCCAAAAAAAAAAAAAAAAGAAAGCTACAGTTGTATCTGCAGGCTGAGCGAATAGTCGAAACCACAGCCACTGATCGAGTGTTTGCTGATCATCGTGGTGGTTTGATCTGCTGATCTGCAGGGGCCGAGTGAGTAGGGGTGTGGGCCCGTCCCGGACCTCACGGCCTTTGCAAGTGACCTGCTCTCTGGGCCTCGATTTCCTCCCCTGAAAGAGGAAGGGCGGTAGTGGTCCTGGTTCACAGGGAGGTCACCGGGCTGGGGGTCGTAGTTCACAGGGAGGTCGTCGGATGCAGTGTTCGCGGCCCCAGGTTCTTCCGTCAGCGCGAGCACAGCGGCAGCGAGTGCGTTCACGTTCACTGTCTTCTCTCGCGAGTCAATCTAAGGGCCCGCGTGTGCCCGTGGGCGGTAACCAAGCCAGCCAACAAATAGGGATTTCTACAGCGATCGCCAGGCTGGCATCCTTGTAACTGGCTGGGGGTTGGGACCACTGCCTGCCCCATGGAGTGGGGGCCCCAGCGTCCTCACAAGGGTGACCCGGCCTCTGTGACGGGGACGGGAGCTGGTCTCCGCCCCGGGTGCGCTGTCCCGGGCCCTCCTGTTTTCCCGCTCCATGGGGGGGGGCGGGGCGGGGCGTGGAGCTTCGACGTGGTGCTGCCGTTTAGGGGCCTGCGTGGTGGCGGGTCCTGCTGGAGGCCCCTGGGGGCCTTTCCAGGGTGCCGCGTCGCGCCGTGCTGCGAGTCCAGGGGCCACCCTGAGGTTTCGCCAGGCGTTCAGACGTTTTCTGGGAGCCGAGTGCCTGGAGCAGGTGTCGTTTCCTAGACGGTTTGTGGGAAATGAAGACATTCCGATGTGGCGGCCGTTTGGCCGGCCCTGAAGGCTGTCGGCGCGGGACTGTGGCCCTGCGCGCTGTCGGGAGCCTGCTGGACGGCTCAGGTCCCTGGGGGGTCCGCGGAGGCCGCGGGAGCCTGAGGGAGTGTCACGCAGTCAGGTGGGAAGGTCAGAACACACCCAGCACAGACCCTGTTGCTTAGTTTTACCTACGACCCCCACCAGCCCTCCCAAATGTGCAGCCAGACCTCTCCTTTCTCCTCTCGTGGCTTCTGAATCAGACGGCGTGGCAGCCTGACAGTTTAGCGCGGGTGCTTGGGAAGGAGCGTCCCACGTGCAGACACGTGGTCTGGGAGGTGAACTCTAGGACCCGGGTCCATGGTCAGTTAGAGGCTGTCTGACATTCCACCAAATGAGAGTCTTGGTTTTAAAACAGTGAACAGAGACCCTCCTTGAAAGGCTGGCCAAGTCCGGCTCCAGGGCCCAACTCTGTCCATTGTGGGATGTGACGCATGGTTGAAACTGAATATCAGGCTGGACTCAACACCTCTGAGTTCCTCCCCACCTGACACGTGCTGAGGACATGTTTTGCCCACAGGAGCAGAAGAGGCTGAGCGCTGTGGTTTCTGAGACACGTTGTGCTGTCTGTATTCTTGCCTTTGTTAGAAGAAGAGGGGCTGTGTGAGAGAGCTGCTTCCTGGGGCCCGTGCAGGCCCAACGGCCCCGCTTGGGTTTCTGAGATGTGGCGTGGAGTGTGCCTGCCGCCTGAGTGCCGTCCCTGTTGCTGACCCTGCCTGTGTCCCCACAGTGTCAGATCGTATACCCTCGCCAGCAGCTGCTGACCCTCCGCGAGCTGGAGATGATTGGCTTCATTGAGAACAACGTGTCCAAGTTGAGCCTCCTTCTGAGTGAAATTTCACGGTGAGCGCTGACCTCGCTTTCGTAACCAAGAGAAGCCTGTTTGCTTTGGGATTGGCAGGGAGGTCGTCGTAATTGCCTGTGGCAGCCGTGGTTGTAGTTTGGGGTCAGACGGCATGGGCTTGATCCCGAGGCATCGCACACGCGCCCGAAGCCCCCCAGCCTCCCTGACCCTGGGCTCCTGGACAGGAGAGTGGAAGCAGCTGCCCTCCTACCTCCTAGACGTGACAGCGGACCGTGAACAAAGTTCTGCCCTTGTATCTGGAAAGACGTTCAGGTTAAGGCTCTCTTTGACGCATTACTGATTTCTTAAGCAATATCTGGTAAACTTTGACAATTTGGCAAGAAAATAAAATGGAGGCTTTTGCTTTGATAAGCAAACAGTTAAACAAGTAAACAATTAGGGCGCTGGGCTTGGTGCTTTGGGAAATAAAGGAAAGTGGTCCAGCTCCCTGGGCACCGAGGGACACGTAACACGTGAGCATTGAGAATCGTGGGCACGCCTGCTCAGGGCCCAGGCTGGTAGCGCTTTCAAGTTCTCAGATGGCCTGGTGACCGAGGGAAGCTGGGAAATGGAGCAGAGCCCTGAGGGACAGTTAGAATTTGCATAAACTGGAGAGAAATCAGGAAGGCTGCGGGCACCCTTAGGTGGGTTACGCTGCAGACACCAGCTGGTGGCGCTGGCGGGGCCTGGGGGGTGGTGTCACTACCTGTTGGAGAGATTTAGTTAAAGTGGCTGAGGTGGGACAGAGGAGAGCAGTTCAGAGACTTGGGCAAAAATTCACCAAGACGTGAACCAGCCCGGTTCCTGGGGGAGCCCTTGTTGCCAGCCGTGTGCCCACCTCACTGTGCTCCTTGTGAGGCCGTGGGTGGCGTCAGAACCCTGTCCTGGCCCCCCTCGAGGGGCTCTGGGGGAGGGACGTGCAGGGTCTAGTCCTGAAACATGCAGCGGTCCGTGTGGAGTTGACGCCCCGAGTGTGGTTATGTTCACAGGAAGAGTGAGGGCCTCAGCGGCCGTGTCCTGAGAAAACTCCCTTTTCTGGCTCACGCTCTGTATGTCCAGGTGAGTCCCCGGCCGAGCTCCGCCTCCGGGCCCTGTTCCACCGCCGCCCGCTCTGTCCAGCAGGGTGTGGCGTCGCTGAGAGTCCCACTTGCCACCATTGGGGTGTCTGCCTCATTTCACGTTTCTAAAGCGACGGGCTCCTGGGGCAGTGGGAGGAGGCGGCCGTGTGTCTGCTCACCCCTTGCTGGCACGTCGAGCTCACGTGCAGGCCCCCCCTGCCACCTAGGAGGTGCTTGTGCCCTGGGGGGAGGGGAGGGCGGGGGGGGCGCGGGTGCTGCCGGGTGGCCCCTCCGAGGACGAGAACACTCACAATGCTGTCTGTCTTTCCAGGCCCCCACCATCACCGTCGAGGGCTTCCTCCAGGCCCTGTCTCTGGCCGTGGACAAGCAGTTTGAGGACAGAAAGAAGCTCTCGTCGTGCGTGTGACCTGCATCCCCGTCCGCGTTCTCGGGGAGCACACAGCGAGGAGGCGACAGGCTTCTCTCACCGCAGCGGCCACCCCGGGAACCGCCGAGCCCGTGGCTGAGCCTTGCCGGCCACAAACCCACAGGCCGGTGTTGTTCAAGAAGCGTGTTATATCTACGTACTTTGAAACGCGTGTTAGAAGACAAACAGCCTGTCGTTTTCTCTGTTTTAAAAGACGATCATCTGAGCTCTGCGTCTCTTTGTGAAGAACCGTCTAGATGTCCTTGCTCTAGCCTGGCTCCGGTTGACTGGGCCCAAAATGCTGACAAATTTTGTTGAGAAAGATGATTAAGTAAGCTTTACAGAAGCAAAGCAGAAACCACATTGCCTTAAATAAGAATGTAATCATAGCATTAAAAGAAAAGTGCACATCACTCGAGGCAAGACAGCGTTTGCCTCCTGCGTGAGCTTGTTCTGTTCAGTGCAGACATTTGGAGACTGATGAATAAGAAAAACCTGTTCCTATGTTAACAGAAATCGAGAAGAAAATTCTAGGGCAGGTGCTCTTCTCAGTGAGCAGACAGGCTCCACTTGCGGGGAGGAGAAGCTGACGCGGGGCGAGCCTCCCTGGTGCCCAGTGCAGGCCGGCGTTACGGGGACGTTTCACGGTCACTCATGGCCCAAATGCAGATTGACGTTAACACGTGTAAAATAAATTGGCCAATAATTGATGTATTCCACAGAATATCGTGTTTGTTGCTTTCACCTCATGCTAAAATAAATTTCACATTAGTGTTTCGTATACACTTTTAAAAGAACACGTTACCTTTTGTCACAGAACTTAAGTGTTAAAATTGTTTTTCCAAAATTTTCTCGTTTTGATTCTTTTATCACTCTCAAATGCTTTGAGTTTTATTTTAAAATTACTCACACGATCACTTGACTTTTAGCCTGTTTTACGCCTTGAGGTGAAGGTGCATCGTCTGCTCGTGGCTGTGCAGCCCGGGGAGGCCCAGGGTCAGGGCTGGGCTGGGGGTGGGAGGACCTGAGTTTCTGCCCCTGGGCCGTTCGCCGTGCTCTGGTCAGATCCAGGACTAGAGCGACTGCGGCCCTGGGGCGGGGGCCTGGCTCTGTGGTCTCCTCAAGACCCTGAAATAGGGTGAAAGTGGTGTCTGTGGGTCCTGGGGTCAGAAGAGGGGAGGGGGTGCTCCACGCTCCAGGGTTGCTACTGAAGTGCCCAGCGTCAGGTGTCCAGATGGGAGGAGGCGGGAGCGCGGGGGCAGCGGGGGAGGGAAGCCCCGAGAGGGACGGCGGCGGGGCCTGCAACACAGGTCTCAGTGGGCTCCACCGGGCGTCTCCCAGAACGCGGGTATGTCTGACGCCGCCGCCTCTGGGCACCAGGGGTCAGCGCTGCTCCGCGGGACGGACAGCGGGGGCTCCGGGTTCAGCCAGGGCCCCGGGGCGGGGCGACAGTGGTCAGCAGAGATGGCCAGCCTTGCCCCGCGCTCCTGTTCAGGCTCTCTGGCCTCCTCCCCCGCCGCCATGTGTGCCCGTGCCCACGGGACGTCGGCACCCGCGTGCCAGCCAGGTGGGGGCGGGAACGCGGATGCTCGGCGCCCATCCTGCCTTCTCGGGCCCCCCAGGCGGAGGACGCGGACCCCGGGCGCCTCACCGGGCTCAGGCTGTCGTGGGCACGTTCTGGGCCGCGGCCAGAAGCCGAGTGGCTGGGCCCTGGGGCCAGGGTGGGTCCGCGCGGCCCACCGCCTGGGGGCAGGTTCCTGTGGGGGAGCCCGGTGAGCCCGCCGGACACGGCGCCCGCTGGCCAGGCCTCTCCTGAGCCCCTGGCCTGGCGCAAAGGGCTCCGGCCCGACCCCTCAGCCGGGAGGGGCGCCCTGCGGGAGAGGCCGCGGACACGGGGTGGACAGAGCAGAACTTCCCGGGCAGGATGACCTGGAGGACGAGGCGACGGGGATCGGGGTTGGCGAGGGCGATTCTCACGGTCACGCCACCGAGGAGCCAGGTGCTGAGCTGGGGGCGCCGTGGCCGCAGCCCCTCCACCCGGCTTGGAGGTGACACCTCGCAGAAAGGCCCAGGAGCAAGCCGACGGCGGCTCCGCCTGCCCAGCCTGGAGGCCCTTCTGTGGAGGCCGTGGTTCCCACCCTCAGCGGTGCCCCAGGGCTGCGGCTCCTGTCACCATGGCAACATGGTGGCAGCCTGTCTCCTCGGGCTGAAGTGTCCTTTGTGATGGGGAGGTGGGTTTTCCATCCCCCGAGTTCTGATTTCCAACTCAAACTTCCTCCCTCCACCGTCTGGTTACTGTTCAGCACAGGAAATATTTTGTTCTCAGTCGCCTTGTATCATTCGGAATTGGAGCCTCCTTTCTCTCTCACCTGAGCTGTCACGGATGGAGACCTTTATTCTCCATCATCTCCAGATTTATCTATTCTGACCGGAAACCTCCTTTTTCTCTAATGTGACTTATCCTTTGTTCCTGAAAGCTTCTTTGTCTATAATCTGGGTTCGCATTTGTTATTGGAAACCTTCCTCCTCTATCAATCACCTCAGTTAGAATTTACGACAAGACAGTTTCTTCCCCTGTCACCTGAGTCATTCATTATTACTGACTGGAAACCTTCTTCATTATCACTTGCGTCGTCATCTGTGACTGGAAACCTGCTTCCTCTATCCCCCGATGTCATCACAACGCGAAGGCTCTTTTCTCTTTCAGAGAATCGCCACTTCTGAGGGGAATCCTTTCTTTCTGTATCACTTGGGTTGTCTGTGTCTGCAAACTACCTTCTCAGTCGCTCGATGTGCCTCTGTGACAAGCGGTCTTCTGTCTGGACCACCTGAGTTACGATTTATGATGAGGAAACTTCTTTCTGCATCACCCCACTTGGGATTTATGACTGGAAAGGTTTTCCGTTGCCTGAGTGACCATTTACGACTAGAAACTTCTCCCTGTGTCACGGTAGTTAGCACTTAGGGCTGGAGACCGTATTTATCTGTCTCCTGATTTAGCATTTGTGACTGGAGGTCATCTCTTTCTACCCCCGGTGTTGTCACTTATGACTGGAAACCGTCTTTCACCATGACCTGAGCTATCATTCCCTTCTGGAAACTTTTCTTTTTTACTAGTTTTGAGCAACCTTCAGTTTTGCCATCTGAGTTGTCATTTGTGACTGTTATCCTTCTTCCTCTGGCACCCGAACCCTCGTTTACGACAGGACGTCTTCTGTCCTGTCACCTGAGTCATCACATGAGGCTGGAACATTTCCTTCTCTTGACCCTGTTACCTCCGTGACGGACGGTCGTCTTTTTTTCTTTTTCCAAGCGTGCACTGGTTTATTGACCATGGACGGTCTTCTTTTTCCGTGATCCGACTTATCGTCTGTGATGGAAACCTTTTTTTATATATAATGTTGGTTACCATTTATGACTGGAAACCTTCCTTCTCTATCGCCTAGTTATCATTCATGACTGAAGTTTTTTTCTCTCCTGATTGATCATTTATGACTGAAAAGTCTTCTTTCTCCATAATTGATGACTGGTACCTTGTCTCTTTATCACCTGACATCATTCAGGCCTGGAAACCTTCCTTGTCTCTCACCTGAGTTATCATTTATGAGTGAAACCTTTTTCCTCTGTCACCTGAACTATCACTAATTATTGGAAACCTTTCTTTTTCTGTCTTATTTATGACTAGAAACCTCTCCTCTAGCGCCTTAGTTCTCTATTTTGACTAGGAACCTTCTTTCTGTATCACCTGAATGATTATTTATGACTGGAAACCTTTCTTTCTCTATAATAAAGTCTTCATTTGTGACTCAAAACCTTCTTCTCTAGCTTATGAATTATTATCTCTAACTGGAAGTGTTCTTTCCTATTACCTGAGTTACAATTTTTGACTGGAAACATCTCATTTTCTCTCACCTGAGTTTATCACCTGAGTTATTATTCACAACTGGAAACACTCTTTCTCTATCATATGATTTATCTTTTATGACTTGAGAAAGACAAATATTATCACTTATATGTGGACTCTAAAAATTAAAGCAAACAAGTATAACAAAGTGGAAATAGACTCACAGACACAGAGAACAAACCAGTGGTGACCAGCGGTGAGAGGAGTAGGGGAGGGGCAAGGTAGGTGAAGGGGAGTTAGAGGCACAAACCACTAGGAATAAAACAATAAAGTTCCAGGGATATAATGTACAGCACAGGGAATACAGCCAGTGTCTTATCGTAACTTTGGAGTATAATCTATAAAAGTACTGAACTACTATGCTGTACAGCTGAAACGAATATAATATTGTAAGTCAACTATATTCAAATAGAAAAATGTGAAATGAGGATTTAAACCACTTCATAATTAAATTACCTTAGAATTTATTTTAAAAATTTTTTTAATGAATTTAAGAAAATAAAATAAAAACAGGAAATGCCAGTGGGAAGACTTAATCACAGAGGCACTGGCGACTGGCCTAACGTTTCCCAGTAAACGGGGCTGGTGCCGCCCGGGGCTGCTTCATCCCTGCGAGGGCCCAAGATCCCCACGGGCAGAGGGCTCCCCGGGCGGGGCTGGGGTCCCCATGGTGCAGGCCCCACGGCGCGCGTTTCGGGAGCCCAGCGGCTGGGCGGTGGTGATTAAGTCCAAGTGCCGCCCAGCTCTGGACACAGAACAAGCTGATATTAAACTCCTGATAGACACTGACGGATGGCGGAGGCCGAGAGTCTCCCGCTGTATCTGTGAAGCAGCCCGTGTCCTCTGAGGGCCTCACGGGAGCCCCACCCACCCAGCAGAGGGCATGTGGCCCCAGGGATCGCAGGTCCGGCCCTGCTGAGATCCACCGGCCCAGCTCGGTCCTGAGCCCACGGCGGGGGCTGGGATCCCTTGTGGGAGGGTTTGAGCTCTAGCTAGGACCCTCTCCTTCATGCCTGCCGTAACAAAACACGTGAACTGGGGCCTAAATAGCAGATTCACTCTCTCCCAGCTCCGGGGCCAGACGTCTGAGATCCAGGTGCCCTAGGGCCGCGCTCCCTCCCGAGGCCCCAGAGAGGGTCCTTGCCACCTCTTCCGGCTCCCGGGGCTCCAGGTGTCCCTGGGCTTGTGGCCACGTCATCACATGGGTCTCCTCTGTGGCTGTGTCTCTCTTCCCGTCCCTTGTAAGGACCCTGTCTTTGGGTTTACAGCCCGGCGGATAAGCTAGCATTCTCTCATCCTATGACACTCGACACAATCACATTTGAAAGAATCTTTTCCTAATAAGCCAATAAGTTCATAGATCCTGGGGTGAGGCGGTGGACATCTTTTGAGGGCCACCCTCAGCCCACACGGGGCTCTGGGATCAGCCTGCGGCCCTTCCACCCTCCCCTTCTGAAAGCAGTGCATCTGTCGCGGGCAACTTCCTTCCGGGCCGGCCAGCCTTCCAGACGCAGCGTTATTTCCAGAGTTTGGCCGTGTCCCAGAGGTCCTTCAGAATTTGTTCCAGAAGTAGAGCAGCAAGAGAGGAAACCCCAGGCCCTGCACACGGATAGGAAACCCCAGGCCCTGCACATGGATAGGGGTCCCCGCACAAGGCCTGCCCTCGTGGGCATCAGCAGGGCTCACCCGTGGCCTCCCGGCCTGTGGGTGCCCCCGTCACACCTGTGCACCAAGGACGTGCCGGTGTCCCAAGGAACTCGTGGGGTGTGGGGTGCCTCCTCACCCCCTCTCCCGTGGCCCCGGGGCCCTTCGCCACTTCTGGTCCCTGCAGGCGACAGGCCGGAGTGCCACACCTGGGCGCAAAAGAAACAACAGCTCTCGTCCAGGCCTCTGGGCTGTCCGGCCTCCCGAGACAGAGGCTGACTGTTCCGTGGTGGGAGGGGCTCCAGGATGCCCCGCCCCCTGCTCTGTCCGCCATCCTGGGACCACCCTCCTTGTCCACCTGACAGCTGCGTTAGTGACTGGGGCCCAGAGAGCACCCCGAACCCCGCATGCTCGGGAGCAAGGGTCTTCCTCTCCCCGCTCCCCCTCGCCCACTTCTCTGGTTCTGTTGAATCCCACACTCCCCCTCAGCCCCGGCCTGGCCTCTGCATCCCCCCCGCTCCACCTGTGGACATGAACCTGGTGCTCCCTTGGGTCGCCCCCCCAGTGCCCCGCTATCAGCCCCCCTGCATTCCGGTTCCCTGGAGGGAAGCACTGCGTGCTGATCAAACGTGCAAATGGCAGGAAGCCGGGAGGGAGAGCTGGTGTACTGCAGGATGAAGTGAAGGTTCAAGATGCCCTCGCCACCCTGGAGAAAGGGCCCAAGCTACAAGACGGAAGGTGGTGGGAGAAGTCCGCAGTCACGCTCTCGGGCCCACTCGCTTCACACGAGGAGCAGAAAGCCCCAGCCTGACAGCTTGTGAAGAAGATCTGAGAGTGTCAGTGGACCACAAGCTCATCAGGAGACAGCTGTGTGACTCGGCTGCTTAAAAGCCCTGACGTAGCCTTGAGCAGCCAGAGAGAAGAGGACCCTCAGGCCAGAAAAGGAAGTAAGCCTCGCCTTGCCACGGTCTCCACTGGTCAGTGCCCACCAGTCAGACACAGGGTGACAGCAGCCCACGCTGACGGGGCAGTCCTGTGGTCCTGTGTGGACATTTCATGGGTTAATAAGGGTGTGACCCTCACATCGTGCAGTGGGTCTTTCCACCGAAGGGGACAGGAGGTGGGCCCAGGCAGTGGGAGGCGAAGCTCCGCCCTCGGGTGCCTCTCAGGGGTCCTGCAGGGTGTCCGGCCCGGCCTCAGGGTTTCCAGAGGGGCAGTGACAGACTCGTGAGGTTGCAGCAGAAGGGCAGGGTGGCCGGAGTCACGTACTGTGGACTTGGACGTCGGCAGTGGGACCGTAGACACTCAGCCCCTAGAAGAGCCTTCACTGAAAAGGGAAGAGAAATTGTCTTTTCTGCGGCCACGAGGTGAGTTTTCAGAGCCGTGGGGATAAACCAGCTGGGCAGGGGCAAAGGAAGGCTGACTGAAGGGCCCAATGAGCCGTGTAAGCGGCCCTGGCCACATGCTCGTGGTCTGTTCTGTTCTGGTTTGGTTTTAGAATTATGAGATAAAGCGAGGTGACAGGACAGCGTACAAAAGCGCGTGTGCACAGCTTAAGGGACTCGCCCTGACCAACGCCTCTCTCCTCCTCAGCTCTAACCACCACCTGGAGGGTGTGTTTCTACCAACATCCCTGGAGAAGACGCCGCTCGGTCCTGCCCGGCGTTGGCCTCTGTGAACGGGCCACACTCTGCATCCCTGGAGAAGACGCTGCTCGGCCCTGCCCGGCGTTGGCCTCTGTGAACGGGCCACACTCTGCTCCGTGACCTGCTGCCTTCGCTCACTTTGCTTACTTTGCACTGGAGCCTCCCCTGTATTTTCACAGACGTTCGTTGGCTACCACAGGCCGCATCGGTTTGTCCATTCTGCCGCCGTCGAAGCCCCCTGGTCCAGACCCCCCACCGCAGCAGTGACGCACGGCCCACAGGCACTGCGGGCCGCCCGGCCGTGAGCCTGCTGGGACGCACGTCTGAGGGCCTGACTTGACCCCGCGGCAGTAGCTGTTCTCTGCAGGGCTTCGTGGTCTCCTCCTCGCCTGCTGTCGATGAGAAAGCGGGCTCCTCTCGGTGTCCGTTCTCTCCAACTCTTGGTGTTGCCTGACCTGTAAATTCTGCCACACGGTTGGTGTGAAATGATGTCAATTATACTTTTAATTTCCACTCACCTGATCACTAATGAGGTTGAACATCTTACAATGATTGGGTCACTTGTGGTTTCCTTATCGAACGTTGGGGGTCTTCACGTATCCTGAGTATTAACACTTGGTGAAGGGCGGAACGGATACCTCCTTCCTGCTTCGTGGCCTCTTTACTCTCTGGGACGAGCAGATGTCCTTCCTCTGAACGTGGTTGAATACATCAGAGTTTTCTTTGCTGTCTGTGCCTTTTCTGAGTTGTTTAAGGAATCCCTCCATACCTTCAGGGCTTACGGATAACCTCCTGCCCCATATTCTAATTTGTTGTTAACAGTTAGGGCTATGGGGGCACTAGGATCTCTCTACGTGTGGGGTGAGGGAGGAGTGCAGCCTTTTTTTCTTGCAATGACTAACTTCCCTACGACTTTCACATGGGAGTCCAGCCACATGGTCCCCAGCGTGGGCTGGTCTATCCCTGCACCAAAGCCACCCGGCCCCTCAGCAACAGCTCTCAGTATCGGTGGGGAAGGTCCCCGCCGTGGTCTTCTGCTTCTGGTTCATCTCTGCAACTCGCATTCCTCTGCCCATCCACGTGAACTTTAAAGTCATCTCACCAGGGTCCACAGCAAACCCGCTGGAAGCTGACTGGAATTGCGCTGGATCCACAGACCCGTTGGGAGGCCCCGGCTTCCTCACCGCACGAGTCCTGCCCTCTGTCTGCGTGGCAACCTCTCCTGGATTTAGGTCTTTATTAATGCCTCAGTAAAGTGTATGATTTTCTCCTCAATTGCCCTGTTCATGTTTCGTTAGATTTTTAAATGTTTTATCTGGGAGATAGAAACGCAGGTGATTTTGTGTGTTGGGTTCACATCCGACACACTCGCTGCATCTTGCTATGTCTAAAGTATGTGCAAATTCTTTCTTTTGGATTTTCTATCTTTATCTTCTTTTATTTCTTATCTTTATTTTTCTTTTTGTTCATTTTTCCTAATTTCTGTAATATAATAATACCATTTGTGAATAATCTATTTTTTCTTCTTCCCTTTCCAATCCTTAGCCATTGTCTTCTCCATCTTCCTCTGTCTCTCTTTGTCTCTGTCTCTGTCTCTTCCTGTGTGTGCGTCTCTCTCTTCCGCAGATGATATGACCGCCTACCTCTCTCTGAATGTAGCAAGATGTACAGTTGGAGGCATACTTACCAATCCTGTTCTTAAGGGGAACACTTTCTGTTTCACCCTTTGGTGTTATATTTGCTGAAGGCTTTCTGAAGAGACCCTTCATCCCGTTAAGGAAATGCCTTTCTAAGTCTGATAAAAAGTTTTTCGTGGATGACTGTGAGTGTTCTCAGATGTTTTTCTATAAGCTGATCACATGACTAAATTGGAATTTTTGTCTGTCTGTTCGCTGCCGGACGCCCACTGCTTAGAAGGGCTGCGGGGCCAAAGCATCTTGACTCCTCCATCTGGAAAATGGGTTCATCTCGGTGACCCGGGCCTGGAAATCTGGCTCCTGGGTGCTGTCTGTGGCCAGGTCAGGGTGGCCCCGGCTGGGCCCAGGGCTTGGGCCAGTGGTCAGCGTGAGCCGTTAGGCCACCAGGAGGGACAGTCTTCCATCTCTGCCTGCTCTCCTGGCTCAGGAGACGTCCCAGAAAGTGGGGGCCCATCGTTGCCGCTCCTCTGGGGTCTCAAACCCGAGAGGCGGCCTTCAGGGGACTGCTCCGGCACGAGGGATCCACGGGGTCTTTGGACTCGCCCGTGAAGCCCCCGACCCCTGGGGGCAACTCCAGCGCCCATCCCAGGGCTGCTGGGCATGGAGGAGAGGCCGTGGGGCGCCGGGCCCTCCAGGAAGGGCTCCGCAGGCTGGGTCTGGGTGTGAAGAGCACACGCAGCCCGAGTTCACCCCTCCATCCCCCGGGCGCCCTGCAGGCCCTGCCCCTCACCCCGGGCTCAGCCTCCGCCGGGCGGGCGGCCCCCTTCAGCCCCCCCTCCCCTCCCCTCCCCGGCCGGCAGCCAGCGCGCGTCTCCAGGGTGACTGCGCGTTCCTTCACCCCCGGGAAGCGAGAGCGAGCGAGGTGCCGATGCTCCAGTTCCTGGAACGGTTTCCGGTTGCTTGGGCCGAGCTGAGACCCCAGACTGTGGGGCTCGCCCAGAAACCCTCTTCTGTGGCATTTCATCAAACTACTGGGAAAGAAAATGAAAGGCCCTGATGACCGGACAGTGGGGACCTGCCGGCCCCACGGCTCTGGCTCAGTGGACACCGGCTCTGTCCCCGGACACCCGGCCCGGCTACTCCTGCCCCAGGGCTTCCTGTTCTTGACCTTAGTCTGCGGCGGCCACGCTGCAGGGAGGGACGGAGCCTCTTCATGTTTCAAGACCAGAAACACCTGTGTGGGTCCTGCCTCAAAGGGGGCTGTCGGGAGGAGAAGGGCGAGCCCACCCCGAGAAGCCACGTGGTCAGCTGGCCCGCAAGAGCCAGCGTTTGGGAGAGACGGACAGACTCCAGCTGCTCTGTGCGCTCGCCAAGTATTTTAAGCGGTCATTTGATGAAACCCCATGTGGGTTTGGCCAAGTCCATTTCCCAGAACTGTAAACACGCATCACAGAGGGGGAAAAAAGCGGCACAGATGTTTCTGATTCCTTCGCACTTGAGGGACTGTTTCCTGCTGTTCGGAGACTCCAGGCCCCTCCTGGGGTCCCTCCCCGCTGGGCCAAGAAGGGGAGGTGGGTGACCTGGGCGGGAGGGTGGGGAGCCGTGCTGGGGGCTTTGTGAGGGGGACGGGTCTTCCCACGCTGGAATTTCAGGGTTTGTCAAATCTGCAACTGCCCACCTCTCAGGGCCGAACCGGTGCCCCAGGAGGGGCCTGCCTCTCTCTGCCTCTGCTTCCCAGGACCCCGCACCCCTCTCCTCCCCAAACCCACGTTCTCCTCCAAGTCGCCCCTGAGCACGAAAAGGGGGCTCTGTGCCTACGATCTTATCTCAAAACTGAGCGACGTGTTCTCCGCCAGCTTTATGTTAAAATGTTATTGCCGCTGCTCTGGGAATGGCCTTTATGGGGGAGTTTCCCTTCCTTCCTCTCTTCCTCTTACCAGTCCCTCCCTGTTGACGAGTTACAGATTCTGTGCTGAAACTGAGGAGGAGAAAATGCACGACAGAGTCGACAAAACCTGACCAGAAATCTTAGCCAGCCCCCAGTGGCCAAGGGCGCAAGCCTGGTGACACACAGGGACGAGGCTCAGCAGCGCTGCTTGCCGGGGACCCTGCTTGGGACAGCCAGCCCCCAGCACCTGCACGGTGGCCAGGATCGGAAGCCGCTCCCAGCAGATTCCTACCTCCGTCACTTTCTCTGAGGAAAGCACATTCGGTCCAGGCGAGGACGAAAACCAAACGAAACACGGACACGGTTTGGGAAAGTACATCACGTCACAAACGCCAGTGCCTTGTGGTTCTGTGTGATCACCACCAGCTGGTAGATCATCGAAAATGTGTCCGTTCACAGTTACAGTCGCAGGCTGCTTCCAAACAAGGGGAGAAGGGGGCCTTCACGTTTCCAGGAGTGAGGATACAACAGGAGTTTAAGGGACACAGAAACACTGTGACTGAATCAAACTTGGGTCCCCGCGCCCGCGTGCAGTGGAGCCAGTCTACTGACCCCGGGTTGTGGTGAAGGAAAGGGGAGCGCTTATTGCAGGTGCCAGGCGAGGAGTACGGACGGCCAGTTCTCAAAGGGCTGGAACTCCCCGAAGGCTTCCGGGTGGGGGTGGTTTAAGGGCGATCTCAGGGCTGAGGACTGTAGGGTGCCTGGTCGGCTCACGGGCACTCTTCTGATTGGCTGGTGGTGAGGTCGTCAGGCGTCGGCATCATCAACCTTCTGGTTTCAGCTGGTCTGGGGTCTACATGCTTGTGGGCAGCACACAGTTAACTTCTTCCTCCTGGTACGGTTTCAGTATCTGCAAAGCAGCGCAAAGATGTGGCTCAGAACAGTAGCTATAGCCCTTGACGAGGAACCAAAGGTCATTAATTTTGTGACGGGTTCCTTTGTCTCACATTTTCTCACTTCTCTGATTAAGTTTTCTCTGTGGAGCTCAGGGAAGTCCTAGGAGGGCAAAAGCCTTTCTACAGACAAGAGGCAGGAGGAGGGCACGGCAGGGTCCTGCTTGGCCTCAGCATGAGGTTGCAGAACATCCATAGACTCTCTTCAATTCCTTTGCTAAGGGGCTGACCCAAAAGTCAACCTGGCTCTACGATAATGGGAAGCAGAAATGTCGCAGGGAGGGGGAGTTCATTTGCAGTGATATCATTTTATTTGTGGATGTCACAGCAGAGCCACTTCTCAACTCCATGTTCACATTCAATGTTCTCTCTTCACAAACAAGAACCACAGATTAACACAGAGAATGCATCTTTAGTAACCAACAGTCTCTGAGAGCTTTCTATGTACAAACCATCTTCCAATCAGTTCACGCATGTCAATACACCCAGTTCTCTCCTCAACGCTGTGAGGGAGGCGCCTTCCACCCCATTCTACAGATGTGGAAACAGAGGCTCCGGACGAGAAGCAGCACCCTGGAGGGTGCCAGCTGGAAGGGCACACCCAGGATGCCGCATCTCTGAGAAGCGGCTCCCTGTGTTTGGGACTCCTAACTTGGGGAGCAGACGGGGAGGAGAAACGCCCCAGGCGTCAGGGAGCCGATGCCACGTCTACTGGTGCCGACCCAGGCCTGGAGGACAAGGGTGTCCTCGGGACTTCTTCCTTCCAGGAGCACCAAATTCAGAAACTATCAACAGCAGTCTCCTCGGGGAAACTGAGTGATGCCGAGGACTGTTACTTTTCAGCTTTTGTGTACATTTTTAAATCCGTGGACACTATTCTTTTATACTTTTCACTCTGAGATAATTTTAGACTTAGAGAAAAGTTGAGAAAGAGTCCAGAGCTCCGGTGTACCTTGTGCCCAGCTCCCCGAGCCGGCGTCCCGCGGCGCTCCAGAGCAGGGATTAACACGGGGGGAATACGGTCGGCTACGCTGCTGGCTGGGGTCAGGTTTCACCAGAGTTTCCTCACAAGTCCAACCCCTGTTCCAGGTCCTACAAAGGACCCCCCTGCACTTTGTCTCCTCGTGACCTTCACACTTCTGAAGGTCAGGGGTTTGTCAAGTGTCTCTCAGCTGGAGTGTCTGTTATTTTATCACGACTCGGTTGAGGTTACGTATCTTTGGCAAGAAAACTGCAGGAGTGCTGTGCGTTTTCTGGCGTGTCTTGTGGGGCGCAGGAAGCCAGAGTGTTTTGACTTGATTCCCCTGGGAAAGGTGGCGTCTGCCAGGTTCCCCCACTGAAAAGTTACTGTTTCCTTTGAAAGTAATAAACATCTTGGAGAGATTCTTAAAACTATGCAGATATCCTATTTCTCCTCAAACTTTCGCCCACTAACTTTAGCATCCATTGGCGGATTCTGCTGCGACGATTACCCCTGTGGTGTTCTAATGGTGACCGTATTTTTACCTCATTCCTTCTACATTTAGGAACTGGAATTTCTGCGTAAGGAAGAAGTCCCCCTTTCCCTCATTTTCTGCTTATTCCATTATTTATTTACATCAGTATGGATAGCAGATACTCACCTTACACTGAGGTTATACCCCTGTACTGCTGTTACTTGTTTGACTGCTCAAGTGGTTCCAGTTCTGGCCATGGGGCTCTCCCAGGTTGGCTCCTGTGCCCTTTGACACACACCTCCCTCCTCACCATCCTCTTCTGAGCGCTCCCTTGCTTCCTGGCACAATGAGATACTCTGGGCTCATCTCATATTTTCGCCCAGCTCTGGAATCAATCACTTCTCCAAGGAGCCCTGGTGCCTTTTATTGGGAAATGGTATTAGAAACCGTATCTGGGCATTAGGTGTGCTCTTTGCCATTGGGGTGTCATTGAGCAAAGAGAAATTTAAGCAGAAAATTAGCCTGTAATTAGTATTAAAATAAATGTGTATCAGATAAATAAATGAAAGAGTGAATGAAGGAACCGATTCTTCAAAATAGTCAAAAGATAGATTTTGACTGACTCATTTCTTCTTTATAAGAAATAATTTAAAAGTAAATAAACATATTTTACTTGCATTGTCTTTCCTCTCCTCCTTGCGTTTAGAGAAAGAAAATTGCTGAAAATATTTTGACTAAATAATGCTGTCGTTCCCTCTCAGCTCCTTTCCAACTCTGAAACAGCAACTCTCACTGTCAAAAGGAATTCCTGGGGGTCTCAATAACGTAAGTGAACTTCTCAGCTGAAACAAAGTGATCCAGATTGGGCTTTTTCACCTGAAAGTAAATGCTTGCACAATGCCACATAAGTAAGAGAGGTGCAGGCAGCAGTGTATTCAGAAGGCAGGGGCATAGCCCCACAGGGATCTCTGGAGCAGGAACTGTTCCAGATGCACTGGGTGCTCTGCACACACATTGGCTTCTTAGCCTGGGATGCTAAGAAGCCAATGGCCTGCTCCTTGACCTGCACTTATACTGATTTTACTTTGCTTTGGTAATTAAATTATTTTAGTAACATTTTAATTGCATTAGTAGCAATTATACAAAACTTTTGGGAGGAGCTTCTGTCCTTCCTTGAGACATGGGTTGTCTGTGGCAGGCACTGCTCCCCTGCCCCCCGCTGCACCCAGACTTGACTCTGGGTGAGAACACTTGTCACACCGCAGCACAGCCTGATGTTATGTTTTCACATGTGCTTCCTCCATCAGACTGTGGTGAGGCAGGGCCCGAGTGCTAGAGGCCCAGCCGAGCGAGGGCCTTGGCATCTTCCTGTGTGCAACCTGCTGAGACACATCAGAAAGCAAGAGGCGCCCCACTGCGTGCAGACAGAAATGCTGACGAAGACACAGCAAAGCAAAATAAGGGTGGGAGAGGAGTAGCTGAGCTTACGAGAAAGAGACAATACATTCAGAAAAATGCCTGCCTCCTGATAAAATGAGATGGATTCACTAACATAATCGAGCCCACGTTTACATTACTTCTGTGATCCAGGAAGCACAAAGGTAAAATGACAAACGAACACGTTTCCAAGCTGGCGATAAGCCAGGATTCCTGCTGAAAGTAAAGGCCAGGATGTGCTGAAGGGGCACAGCCTGCTCGGATCCCCCTGAACAGCAGCCCGTAATCCTAAGGACAAACGCGCAGGGAGACAGGGGAGCACTACAGAGTGGGCAGAGGCCACAAAGCAAAGGGTTCAAACCCTGGAATCTGCCCCAAGTCACTATGTTTAAAATCATTAATTATAAAGGAGGGACTTGGAGCCAAAATAAAATATAAAAATGAAGAACAAACATGAAATGTGAAAAGTAAACAGGAATAATTTTTAAAAGGAAAAAATAAAACTTTGTCTTATCAGTTCAGCTGCTATGACAAAAACACCACAGACCAGAGGCTTACATGACGACGTGTATTCCTCACAGCTCTGGAGGCTGCAGGTCTGGGATCAGCAGGATCGGGTTCTGGTGAGGACCCTTCCTGGTTCATAGACTGCCATTTTCTCACTGTGTGCCCAAAACACAGGAAGTGTGAGTGAGCTCTGTAGGGTCTCTGTCTTCAGGGCACTGATCCCATCATGGGGGCAGCACCCTCATGACCTCATCAGCTCCCAAAGCTCCCACCTCCTAACACCATCACATCAGGGGTGAGGGTTTCAGCATATTAATTTGGGGGGACACAAACATTCAGTTCATAAATAAACTCCTACGGATGAAGTATACCGTTCATTGAAATTAAAAATACAAAGAATGGGATAAGCAACAGATGAAACATCACTGAAAGTTATGCTTTGAAGAAATAACCCACAGTGTTCATGCATAGAGAAAAAGAGATGGAAAAACATGAAAGAGGAATTAACATACATGGAAGAGAGAATGAAAATGTTCAGCTAGTTTTCATGGGAGTCACAGAAGAACAGAAAAGAAAAACCTTAATGGCTGGCAGTAAATAGCGAAAGAAATAGAATAAACCCAACCTAGATCCATTGTATCGTAGTGAGATTGCAAGATACGAACAATAAAAACAGCTTGAAAGCATGTTGAAAAAAGGCAATTTGCCTGCCAAGGAGCATTTAGACAGACGCAAGCTTCTCAAGATCTGCAGCAGTGGCCAGGAGACAAGACAGTAACACCCAGATGTGAAGGAGAAGGACGTCGGCCTGAGGTCCACGGGAGTCACGGGGTGAGACATGCTCAGCCTTGACAGTGGTGATGGGTTCACAGGTGTGTATCTATGTGATGAGACTCACCAAATTGCACACTCTAAATACAATCACTTTTTGTATTTTTGTATATCAATTATTTCTCCATTAAGTTATAAAAAGAACGTTTAAGACAACTCTTCAGAGGCAGGTTTAAAAGCAGATTACACACAGGAGAAGAGGGGGTTGGAAAGCTGGACTGTAAGACGTAGGAAGTACCTGGGCTGAAGAAGAAAGACAAAAGAATGAAAATAGAAAATAAACATGGTTTAAAAGGTGAAGACGTGATGAAAACACCTAACCCCACGTACATATTTGGAGCCCTAGAGAGAGAGTCGGGAAGCAAGACCAATTCCAACGCCAAGGTCAGTGCTAAGGAAACCATGTATTGATGTCTCGACAAATCACAGGAGAACTGCTGAACACCAAGGGCCAAGGGACATACTTTATTTTGTTTTTTATTGGTTATCTATTTTATACATATTAGGGTATATATGTCGATCCCAATCTCCCAATTAAGGGACATATTTTAAAAGCCAGAGAAAAAACACAAATATCACTTCATAAGGGGCAATAAAGTGATGCAACCCAGAAAAGAACAGACTGGCATCTCTGTGGTGCTAAGAGAAAGTGAGTACATCCAGACTCCTGTACCCATGTGAGTAGCCTTCAACACGAAGACGGAACAGACATTCCAGGCTGAACACCAGAGATAAGACGTTGCCGGGAAACGCCAGGTGAGTTACTCGGGTGGAGGAAGCGCATCCCAGGTGGAGGTACCAGAACGCAGGTGGAGTGGAGGCCACGGAAGGGCCGCCCGCCGCCACATCCGACAGCCGGGGTGTCGTGTGGGACCCGGGATGCTGCGGGCTCACGGGGTGCCTCACGTGGGAGGGGCGGGGCAGGGAGGCACCGGGCCTGCGCTGCGAACACCGGCGGGACCCTAAGGTCAAGGTTGGGGCAGACTGTGGGGCTGGAGTGCTCACGGGGGTGAAAAGGCCATCCAGCGGGCGGTGCGGTGATTCTGATTTGTGCACGAGACACAGCCTAAGTGGTGACGGATGTCAGGTCCACAGAACCAAAGGATAAAGTGGGTGAGTCCACAGTCATCGCGGGAGATTTTAGCTCAGGAAGCTTAGCAACTGGGAACAAACTGCGTAAAGACATAGGTTTGTAAAACACATTTACATAATTGACAAATGTAGACCAGCGCGTTCAGTGCATAGAACACAAGCCTTTCAAAGGTACGCAGGACATTGAACTGACAAAGTGGGTCACGAGGCAAGACTCCGCAGAACTGAAGGACTGGATCGCTGGAGCGTGTTTTCTCTAACTGCAGCGGGACAGCAGAAACACGATTTAAGAAATCCTCGAATGTTTGGAAATGAAGCAATAACCTTTTGGATAACCCGTGGGTCAAAAATAAATCACCATGGAAATTAGAACGTATTTGGACTGAGCGACAAACATATGACATATTTATACTTGGGGGATGCAGGGGTTTTATAGCCTTAAATGAATATTTAGGGGAAAAAAGAATTTAAAAACAATGACCTGACTTCCATCTTCAAAAATTAAAGAAAAGCAAATTAAAGCCAATGAAAGTGGCAGGAAGGAAATAATAAGGATAAGGACAGAAGCTAATAACATAAAAACCCCACAGGCTAAAGCATTGTTTTTAAAAAGATGGCTCTTTGAAAAGATCAAAAACACTGATAAAACCCGACAAAAGTGAACGAAAAGGGGAAAAGGCCTAAATTACTAACATCGAAAATAAAAAGTGATGTTGCTGTGTGTTCTGCGGACAGTGAAAGGCTGTAAGAGCGCACTCTGAAACACTTTGCGCTGTTACATCTGAAAATGCAAAGGAAATGGATGAGACCCTCAATAAACACAATTTTCCAAAACTGACACAAGGGAAAAAGGAGAGACTGAATCCCTTAGCGAAATGAACGTGTAATCAAACCTCTCCCGCGGAGAACACGCTACGCCTCACCCGCTTTTCTCGTGAATTTTCGGGCGAACCCGGGCACCGGAAGTGCTGCCTTCCCTCCCCCGCCAGGCGCTCGGGCCCGGGTCTCAGGCGCCCGGAGAGCACTGGCAGGCCACGTGGGTGGCGCCGCCGCCGCCCCTCAGCCCCGGCCCAGGGCCGTCCGAGAACCGAGAGCACCCGCGGTGCCGCCGGCTCTGTGCTCGGCTGCTTTCGGCCGAGTGACCCGAGGCCTGGGGCCCACCCTCTGCGGACCCAGCCCTGGGGCGTCCGCGCTGAGAGCGTCCGGCCCGCCCTGCCCTGAGCGGCCCCTCCCTCCAGCCCGAGGGCCCGCTTCTCCGGGAGAAAAGGCCCCGCCCCGTGGCCACCGGGCGGTCACGTGGGCCCCAGGGCCGCGCCGGGCCGGGTGGGCTGTTTGTGTTCCCATGCGCATGCGCACCCCTCCCGCCCCCACGGGAACTTCCGCCTGCCGCCCTCCGCGCAGCTGTCGCCGTCCTGCAGGCAGGCGCCGCGCGAGTCCTCTTTCGCTGGCGGCTCCGTGGTAAAGGTGCCGGCCGCTTGGCAGACAGGACCAGAGTCTCACGCGTGTCACGGAACTCACACCTCGCCCTCCAATTTGCACAAAGGGAACCAGATGGCCCACGAACAGCCCACGGAGGGGGAGGGTCTCTGGGTGTGGCACGTCGTGCCCCCTCTTCTCCACGGGAGCCCAGCTGGGTGACGGGACGTGCCCACAGGCCCCTGGCGTTCCCTCTGCTTCGCTCTGAGTGCTCGCCTGGGGAGGGTTGCATGTGCTAAACCTGCATCGAATCCTGTCTTCATGACTTTAAGAGTGTCGGTCCTGCCCAGAGGGCCGAGAGCCGGGCTGCAGCCACTCCGCCCCAGAGCACCCGGAGAGGCCCCCGGAGCGGAGGGAGGACCTGGGGACGATGAGAACCCTGACCCCGCACCACACCCAGCGGGGACGCGTGGGAGAGGCAGGGGTGCCCAGGTCTCAGCAGGGGCCGGGGGCGATGGGCGTGTGTCCCCTTCCTCCCGAGGGGCCGCCCCCAGCAGAGGGACCCGCCCTCCTCTCTCTTCTCTTTGGTGCTTTACTTCCCTCCCTCTCGGCTTCCAGGGCTCTCACAGCAGGAACTGTCTCCCCGATGTCCCTGCGCCCACCGAGCGCCCTACACACACTAGGGACCGACACACGCCGGCGGGGCGAGCGGTGAGCCGTCAGGGCAGGGGACGCAGGAGCTCCGAGCCTCGTACAAACTCTGCGGGCACGGCAGGCTCGCCGGTCTGCCGGCCTTTCTGCAGGAGCCGGAGCCTGGGAGGGCTGGCCTGCCTCACCTGGGCAGGTGACGTCGCCCACCGCCGGGCCAGGTGAGGCAGGAGTGCGCCCCGTCTCCTCGGAGACACAGGGACGCCACACTGGGACTCTGGGTGGGTGAGGGGGCTCCTGAGCTCTAATGAACCGGGGGAGAAACGGGGGCCCAAAGGAGATCAAAGATTGAGACAGATGGTCCGGGCAGCGGCCACATCAGACAGCCTGTCAGCTTTGTCCACTGTTCAGCCCTCGCGGGCCAGGGACTCGAGTTTTGCCTTAATTGACTTAACATGGTGTCATGGAGATGCTGACAAAGAGTGAGTTCCTGGCCAGAGCTTAAACTTAAGAGCGGATTTCCAAGGAGGCCTGCGTTCTCCCCTCCGGGGACTCTGGGCAGAGGAAAACAAGAAGGGAGGCCGAGGGCCTTTAACGCGGTTGGTTTCTGCCCTCCTGGACCACCAGAGTCACGAGATGAGATGCAACACCGACAGGTACATTTTAAAGGATCTTGTGTGCTTTCCGGAGTGACGGGGGTCTCATCCGGAGCCAACGACTAATTCTCAAGTAGGTCGGTGTGATGAACACTTACAACTAACCTCTTATGCATTTTAACATGTAGCTCGTCTTTTTAACAGACTTTTAGTGAATACTCATGCACGGGAGGCCCTGAACTGAAGTTTCTAGAAAAGGCCCAACTGGGAGAAGGGCTTGTTCTAGGAAGTAGCGTAGCCTAGAGCGGACCTTTAGACAGCATGTCGCTGGGCGTTGGGCAGACTCTTCTCTGAGCAAAGGGAACTTCTTCCCTTAGAACAGTGAGGACAGACGTCCTTCTGTCCTTCTGGGCACGAAGCTGTGTGGTGACCGCAGAGGCGGGGAGGGCATGGTGGCCTCCTTCCAAAGTGTTTCGCAAGCCTCCTCTCAAGATTAGACCCTGGGCCGCTGGTCGGGTTTCAAATCCTAACTGGAAACAGATTTGCTTTCTCTGCTTTGATGAAGTTCTGCTGTTTTGTGGGGCTTTGAAGCTTATTTTTTTGTCCTTAAATTGCATTAATTATTTTTGAAGTTTATACTTTTGTTCACGAAGTCTCTGTGAAGGGCATAACATGCGTGTAGGTTCAAGTAATTCAAAGGGATGTGTCTAATAGTTACTTTTAATTGGTAGCAGGGGACGGCATCCAGCGTACTACAAACCTACATGCTATGGTTGAGAGCTAATTAAACTTCCCCTTGAAGCTGGAATTCAAAGCCTCACTCGTGGCCGAAGTGGTATTATCTGGGGAGAATGTTTGTTTCATAATTTGAAACAAGAACCAGGATCTTGTATGAGGCCCAGTATTACTTCCATATGAGGGGGCTGGACGGAAGGGCAGAGCTGGACCCCTGACTAGTGCCTCTGCCCTGGGGGCGCTGGCCCCTGCACTGGGGGCTGCCCTGCCCTGGGCCCAGGGTGCAGCCACCTGGTGAGGCTGGGAAGCCATGAACATGTCTGTGTGCCATGTCCACGCAGCCACCGTGAAAGCAGGGGCCCAGGGCATGGGGTGCGTCCGTGGTGCAGCCTCTGGGCAGAAACCGAAGGCCTGTGGGACGGGGCCCAGAGAACTCCTATCCTGGGGGCAGGACAAGTGGCTTGGGCTGGAGGAAGCTGGGGAGGGCAGGCAATGACCTGGGGCTGCAGGCATTCTGGGGACTCTAGCTCCTACCGGGAGGGAGGAGGGTGGGCACGGGGGGCTTCTTAGGGGGTGGCTCCCCATGGAGGATACACTATGGGGGGCATAAGAGCAAGACCTGCCAGGAGGCTGTGGCCAGTGCCCAGGGCGGCTGGATGGGGACAGGGGTGCAAGTGCCTGGGTCCTGGGTGGGTTGGCAGGAGAGCTGAGAGCATCTGCTCATGGCTGGGTGGAGTGTGAGGGGGCTGCCAGGAGAATCCTGGGGTTTCATCTGGAACCCCTAGAGGAGGGGCTGCCACTTCCTGAGAGCAGGGGAGATATGGGGGACACGTAATGAACGTGCTGGAGGGGCACCCAGAGTGAATGTCATGGAAATGCACATCTGGGGTTCCAGGGGGAGGAGCCAAGGGCATCACGTGACCACCAGAAGGACACATCCATGCATCGCAGTACAGAGACCTAGGCGCTTGAACTCTGAGGCTGGGGACCAGGAGGAAAGGTCAGTGAGGTGAAGGGAACTGCGAAGAGGTGTCCAGCAAACCCAGGAGGCCTGGCACAGCCCTGTCAGCCCACCCAGGTTTTCAGATTTAGTGATGTATTTGGACGTTTCCTATCACCTCTTAAAGTTCAATTTGCTCTACGTTTTCTCATTCATTTTTCTTGTTTTTGCCTTTATTCAGATTGATAGCAAATGCTCGCTCGACCAGAGGAGGGTTTAGTGGCTCTCAGAACCCCTGGTCTCCACGTCCTGGTCCCTCATCTGTTGAAACTACTGGGAGTTCTGGTTCTGGGTTCGTACATACGTGTGTCCATGTTTCTTTTCTTTGGTCTTAGTTTTTTCTTAAGACAACAACAAACTTTATAAAGTTATCGTTTTAATCTTTCTTTTTTTCTTCTCACATCTCTTGCAGCTTTTCTGGGTTTGTTTCTTTATATTTTGAGGTTTCCTCCAAAAATGTTTTCATTGTGGGTTTTGTTGGCAAATCTTTTGAGACCTTGTAGAATAGCTTTATTATGCCCTCAAAATAGTTTGTTCTTTCAACTACTGTGTACCTACTATTTCTACTTTCTTCTTTTTTCAGGGTATTTTTTCCTTTTTCCTATTGCTAATGTCTTCCTTTATTTTTAAAGCATATTGTCATACTTATTTGAGATAATCTGTCCTACACTTCTGCTTCAGATGTTATAAGCTCCCTGGTTTGTGGCTCTCTCTTTGTGATTTTTAAACTTCTTCAGTGTTTAGATTTCTTGACTCACTTCCCCCTAGAAGTGAATTAAGTGATCTTTGGAGGAAAATACATCATCCAAGACCTCTGTTTCCATGCATGGTATCCACAACACCCTCAAACTTTCCAACCATACCAAGGACCAAGTGGCCAAAAACCTTGGGACAAAAAGACAATGTAAATAGTATCGAATGTGAACAGATGCTGGACTCGCCAGATGTGGATTTTAAATTAACTGTTTTTAACCCCTCCCTGCCAGTTTTAAACAATTAAATTAACTATTAATATATAAACAGAACTATGACAGGATGACCAATTTCACAGGAGAACTGAAATCGTTTTTTTAATCAATGGAAATACTAGAGCTAAATCTACATTAATTGAAATTAAGTACTTGAAAGGTGGATTTAGTGATGGGTTAGAGCACAGCACAGAGGTCAGTGAACTGGCAGAGAGGTCGGCAGAAAATATCAAAAGGAGCATAAAAACACCTGAGATTTAGTGAAAAGCTATAACATGCATGGATGGGAATCCCAGAAGGAGAAGAGAGAGAACGAGGGGCAGGAAATATTTGAAGAAACGCTGGTCAAGAAATTCCCAAGGCAATGGAAGACATCAAACCACATATTTGTGAAAATCTACAAACATGAAGCAAAATGGACACAAGGAAAGCACACCTGGGCACATCATAGTCCAACTGTCAAAAATGTAAATAAAGGGAAAATTGTTAACAGGGTTACAGACAGCTGACTTCTTCACAAAATGATGGAAGCTGGGAGACAATTGAAGGGTATATTTAAAATCCTGGGGAAATACAGCTCACCTAGAATTCTCTATCCAGTTAAAATGCTTTTTGAGAGTAAATATGAAGTTAAGATATATTAAAATGAACAAAAATTGAGAGAATTTGCCAATAGCAATTCTCACTAAAATAAATGTTAAAGGAAAATTTTCAGGCAGAAGGGAAATCTTGTTTTTTTAAAGAAAGATAATAGAGAAAATTGTGGAAAACAATAGAAAGGGTACATATGTGGGGAAACCCAGATATTGTATTGCTGCTGACTGACTGCAGCAATACAACATCTCGTAGAATTTAAATAAATGTAAAATTAGGATACAGAAAGAAAAAAAAAAATCTAGGATAGGTAAATGGGATTCAAGAGTTGAAGTGTGGTTGCTTTGTCCAGGAGGCTGAGTACTAACTCTAACATATCAAGGATGCATGGGGGAAATCATTAAAAGAAAAACAGAAATCGTATTTAGGGGAAATAATAGGAAATATTTAGATATTAGTCAAAATGTGTCAGAGAAAGATTTAAAAGGGACAGAGGAGACCACTACAAAGCAAACTGTAATATGGTAACTTTGACACAAATGTACCATTAATTACACCAAAAATAATTATTATTTCGTTAAATCATTAAAATACATTAATCCTCTAACTGAAGACAAAGATTGTCAGGCTGGATTACAAAAAACAAAACAAAACAAACAATTGTTCCTCCAAGTGACGCATGTAAATGTGAGTACCTCAGCATGAAAGGATGGGGAAAGGTACACCACGCAAGCAGACAAAAATCAGTGGAAATATCGAAGATTTGAAAATCATGATAAACAAATCTGACCTGGTTGACATGCACAGAGCCCTGCATCTAATCGATGACTGCAGTATACACTTTTTTTCCAAGTGCACAAGGAACATTTACCAAAACTGATGACCTTTTGCATCCCTCAACAACTTTTGAAGTGTTCAAAACATACAATACTCTATGACCACATTGAAATTAACCTAGAAATCAGTAACCAAAAGGTACAAAGTGAGGAAACCCCAAATGTTTGAAAATAACATGATAAAGTTCTAAATAATCCATTAATCAAAGAGAAGTCCCAATGGAAATTAGGAGATATTTTGAATTGGATGATGATAAAAATATGAAGTATAAAAACTTGTGTGGGGCTTCCCTGGTGGCGCAGAGGTTGAGAGTCCGCCTGCCGATGCAGGGGACACGGGTTCGTGCCCCGGTCCGGGAAGATCCCACATGCCGCGGAGCGGCTGGGCCCGTGAGCCACGGCCTCTGAGCCTGCGCGTCCGGAGCCTGTGCTCCGCAACGGGAGAGGCCACAGCAGTAAGAGGCCCGCGTACCGCAAAAAAAACCCAAAACAAACAAACAAAAAACTTGTGTGGCATAGTTAAAGCTATACTGAAAGGAAAATGTACAACTTTGGGGAATTTCCTGGCAGTCCAGTGGTTAGGACTCAGTGCTTTCATTGCCGTGGCCCCAGGTTTGATCCCTAGTCTGGGAACTAAGATCCCACAAGCTGCAGCCAAAAAAAAAAAAATGTATAACTTTCAATTGCATATATTAGGCAAAATGCTGGATATCAAAGAAATAAGTACTTTACTCAAGAATTCAAGAAAATATTGCCAAAATCTCGGCTTCCCTGTGCACCGAGGCCGAACAGAAATACGGAGACAGGGATTTTGGAGGAAGACAGAGATGGCTTTACTTTTCTGCTAGGCAGAAGGGAAGACACAGCCGACTAGCGCCTCAAAAACTGTGCGCCCCCTTGAAAATCAGGGAAGATTTTATATGTGGAGCTCGCAGTCCGGGGTATAGGATGAGGATCAAAGTAGTGAAGGTCTTGCATTCCTCCTTTCCTTTGCATTATTTCAAAACAGTCATAGCTGGCATCAGGCCACCTGGTAATTGGGGTCCAGCAGTCTGGTAATTGCGTCCGTTTGCCTCTAGTTTATCGGCGGTGACCTTGTTTCTGAAATGCAAAAACTATAGGGGGTGATTTGTTATGAGGGGCGTATAGAATGTAAGTGCTGGACATAGTAAGGTTAGGGAGTGAGAGGCAGGGGGTGTAACTCACACGGAGTCAGGGGTGATGGGTGCCGAATGTAAGTTACATAGTGTCAGGGAGTGAGGTTAGCTTGGTAAAGTACAAATCTAGTTACTACAAATCAGTGAGGGTTAAAGTAAAACAAGGAGTGATTAACTCTTTCAGGCCAGGCTGTGTTTCTTCTCTAGCTGGTTTGCCGTTCCCTTTGTTTTCCTTGCTGTCAGGGAAGAAGAAAGAAAACTCTCACTTCTATTTACATTGCAACAAAAAATTAAACAATAACACTCAATTAGAAAGAATACAGCAATGATAAAATCAGTAATTAATGAAATATAAATCATACAGGAGAAGAAAATCAGTAGCCAAAGATTGTTTGCTTGAAATAGAATAATTAAAATGATAAACTAGAAAGTTTAATCAAGAGGAAGATAGGGAGGCACAATTAACAGTGTCAAAGATGAGAATGGAGACATCACTAAGGATCCCACAGATATTGACTCACAGAAGGACGTGCTGAACAATTTATGCCAATCATCTTGACAATGTAGATAAATTGAACAAATTCTGAAAAATGCAACTTGCCTTAAGTAATACAAGAAAAAAATTTAAGTCTAAATAGTCCTACTGGGGCTTCCCTGGTGGCGCAGGGGTTAAGAATCCGCCTGCCAATGCAGGCGACATGGGTTCAAGCCCTGGTCCGGGAAGATCCCACATGCCGCAGAGCAATGAACCCCGTGAGCCACAACTACTGAGCTTGTGCTGTAGAGCCCGAGAGCCACAACTACTGAGCCCGAGTGCCACACTACTGAGCCCGTGCACCACAACTACTGAAGCCCACATGCCTGGAGCCCGTGCTCCACAACAAGAGAAGCCACCACAATGAGAAACCTGCGCACTGCAGCCAGGAGTAGCCCCTGCTCGCCACAGCTAGAGAAAGCCCACGTGCCGTTATGAAGACCCAACACAGCCAAAAATAAATTAATTTAAAAAAAACACCATAAATAGTCCTACTGAAAACATTCCCACAAAAACTCCAGATCCAGTTGGCTTCACCAGTAAATTCTTCCAAATGCTGTGGAAGAAATGACATCAGTCTTACACAAACTCTTCTAGGGAAGAGAAAAAAAAGAGGTGATACTTCACAACTTGATTTAAGAGAACAGAATGACCTCATTATTCATATCTGACCACAAGGTCATTGCAAGGAAGAAACATTACAGCAATCTCTGACATGAGCATGGACACAAACGTGCTTTAAAAATTAGCAAGTCACAGTCAACTGTGTGTGCAGATACACACCATAGCCAATTGAGGCATAATCCGGATATGCACGGATGGTAAAACATTCAAAAGAATCAATATAAATCGCATGCAGTCTGACGAGAAATGCTACAACGTGGTTGGACCTTGAGGACATTGTGCTGAGGGAAGTAAGCCAGTCGCAAAGAGACAAATACTGTGTGATCCCACTTATACAAGGTACCTAGAGTCATCAGAGAAATGCAAAGTAGGTGGTGGGTGCCAGGAACCGAGGCGGGAGGGCTTACCGTGTACTGGGTACAGCGTTTCAGTTTTGCAAGATGAAAAGAGTTACGGAGCTGGATGGTGGTGATGGGTACACAACAGTCTGAATATATTTAATACCACTGAACATACACTTAAAATCATTAACGTGGTACATTTTATGTTATGTGTATTTTACTAACATTTTTTTGTTTTTATGTTTTATTGTTTTGGCCACGCCATGTGGAATGCAGAATCTTAATTCCCCGACCAGGGATGGAACCCACGTCCCCTCCGCAGTGGAAGTGTGGCGCCTTAACCACCGGACCGCCAGGGAAGTCCCAACTTTTTTTTAATTGGAAAAAGTAATAAGGGGAAATAGCTATGGAAAGAGAGTAAATTTTTAAAAATCAGAATTGATTATTGTCGAAATCAATTTAAACCTCTGTCAGATGGAAAACTTTATAGAAAAATATACTTTACCAAACGGAACTTGAAGACATATAAACTTTAAATAGACCACTTACCATGGAAAAAAATAGTGGAATTTGTCAAAGACCTACCTCTGAAAAAAGCACCAGACCTGCCCTTTAAGCTGTTTTAGAGCATAGAATAGGAATAGACAATTCTAGATTCTTTTTACAAATTGCATATAACATCAAAGTCTGGAATGCATCAAAAATAAAACGGGCCAGTCTTGCATCATGAATATTGATGCAAAAGCCTTTTTAACATCTTAGCTAACAGAATCCAGCAACACATTAGGACCAAATGGGGCTATGATGATCAGATATTAGAAGACCTGCAAATATTATATGTTCTCAATAGATGCTGAAAAGCCAACTGACATATTTCAAGGATAACTTGTCTCTTTTGTAAAAAGGGGGGGCAGACTTGTGTTTTCTTGTATAATATTTCTTGTATGTAAATTAAAAGAAGAAAACCTCTGGAAGCATGCACAAAAAAGTGTTACAGCTGATTACCTCTTGAAGGAATGGAACTGGGAGAGTTCGCAGGGGCGATAATTTTCACTCTCTACCTTTCTATGTATTTATTAAACCATATGGATATATTATTCAGAACTGTTAACTAAATAATAAGTCAATTTATGCCAGCTATGTAGACGAGAAAGCAATGAAAGGGAAGATTATCAACGAAACACCGATAAATTCAAGAACCTAAGTAGAGCAAACTTTCCTGGGAAAATAAAGAATGCCAAAATTAGTGTGAGAAGAAACCGAAAATGTGATAGTCCAATACCCACCGGAGAATTAGGGCTGCAGTCAGAGACTTAGGGCCACCAAGGCCACAGCCCCCACCACGTCAGATGCACTTTATTACCCTCTTCTATGGGACACGCAGCAGAGGAGCTGGTGCACTTCTCCAAGACCAGGAGCAATAAGGGTGACCTCCACCCCCACTGCGTTTCGAAAGAGCTTTGTAGGTTCCTGACTCCAAAGTAGAGGAGTTAGGAGTAGACGGATGATTGGATCGTCTACAGCCAATGCACAGGATCAATCGACAAACAGTCTGACCTGACCCAGGAGAAAGTCAATATTACAGTGTTGTCTTCTACCGGCAGCAGCCAGGTGTAATAGGAACAGACTCTGCAGAGCTGTGACATAGGAAGAGGAGCCGTTCTTGCTGCTACTGACTCCGAGATACGGCGTGGCCATAAGGCAGGGGACTGGTTTGCAAGGACAGGCAGGGAGAGCCAAAGTGCAGCCCCACACGTGGGACCAGCTCTATGCCAGATATCCATGGAGAAAGGATGCTCCGTCCGGTCAGAGGTGTGCACACTGGCTACTACCTGTGGCATCCCTGCCTCACACCATATGCAAAAAGGGGGAGCTGGAATAAAGCTCCAAAAGTGACATCATGATCCTTGAAGCTAACAGAGGAAAATGTAAGGCTGTCTTCACAGCGCAAAACCCACAAACCGTAAGGTGAAACGTGCTGGGTCTGCCTGCGTCAAAGTTAGATGCGTGTGTTCCGTGGAGGGTATTGCAGGCAACACTGTGGATGAGCAACAGGCGGAGGGGAGCCGTTTCCATCGTCAGAAACCTGCCAGGGTCTCTGCCCTGAAGAACCCACCAGAGCCCCCGCCCACCACCAGGCAAGGGGGAGCCAGGACTGGGGCAGAGGAGGTGGGCGGGCGATGCACAGAGGGGCACTCAGGTGAGTGAGCAGCCTCACCGTAACGGGGAGTGGGGGCAGGCAAGGGCAAGCAGCAGGCCGTCACTTCACGCCCACCAGAAGGGGGAGAAGGCGGGGTGCTGGGAAGCACCGCCAGGCGGGGGGACCGGCATCGCGGGCATCTGGAGAGCAGTGGAGAAGAACCTGGGTGACGGGCACTTACCCTGCCCCCGGGGCACCATCGGGGGATGCAGGCAGAGGGCCAGAGAGACGGGCTCGCCTATCACTGCTGCCTTCTCTGGGGAGGAGGATGGTGGTGGCCACTGGCTGAAGGTGCGGTGGTGCCTGACCCGCCCCCAGAGGCAGTGAGCGGGGCAGCCCTTCACCTCTGTGCACGTGGCAACCACTAGGCCTGCTTTTAAGACATGCGGCACCCAGGCTGCACCCCAGATGCCGTCAGTCACAGTCTCTGGGGCTGGGACCAGACACAATTTGTTCTGAAGCCCCAGGCTATTCCAAACGCAGCAGGTTTGAGAACCAGCAAACCGGCTGTGTGACAATAGCGTAAATCTGGACGTAGCTTTAAAACAGTGTTAAGTTTAAAAAATCAACAATTATGAGTAAGATCATTGCAAATATCAATTATGCCACTAAAATCAGTTCAGGAAGCACCCTGTGTGTTCGCACGGTTCATACACAAACAAGGACATACCCAGTCACATTGGGGGACTACATGGAACTCGCTGGAGGAACAGGGCAGGGCATAAAGCAACGTAGCTGGACCAGAAGTGACCCACTGGAACAGCGCACGTTCCAGAAGTGAGAGGTTTGATGAACTCTGCACCCAAGCTCCAAAAGTAAGCAAAAGTCAGAAGTGAAACCATAAAGGATTAGAATAAAATACGGATGGGTATTTTTACATAGTGTAATCAACATATCGGTTTGGGCATAAGACATGAAGAAGAGATCAGTGTTATTTTCAGTGTTAAAATCATTTTAAAAAGCTCCGTCTCTTCACACCCGACCTGAGATGCTGTCTCAGTCAACAGTGACTTCCTGAAATCCTGGAATCCACTGCCGGCTTCGCACCCCTGCCACGCGGGGTTTCATATATTTTAACATCTCTTAGGGAAAGTCACTCCTTCTTACTCTGTCTTTTTAGGACTTCCCTGGCTATTATTGGATTCTTTTCTCCAGATAAACTGAAGAATTATATTGTTACAAGTTTCCAACAACGACCATTGGGATTCACTTTACAGGCCAGTTTGAAGGATGTTCACTGAACACTGCGGACAAGTGTCCCACCTTCTCACGTGGCCTCTGGTGTGTTTGCTTTACCCTTTGTCTTACTGAACGTTTCATGAAGCTGGTACCACGTGCTGTTGAAGCCCGAATGAATGAACTGGATCCTTCCTGCACATCACCACACACAGGTGCGGGGATGCCACACCACAGCCCCTGGGGCAGTTCCCGTGGCAGCCCCCGTAGCCCGGCCCGCACCTTCCGCAAACAGCCACTCGTCACACTGGGAGGCGGTCAGGGCCACCACGTCTGCTCGAGACCCTGTCTTTGTCCACGAGGCCCCTGTGACAGGGCAGGAGGGGACACCGTGCTCTCAGGCAGGTTGTCCTGGGGACCTGCGTGCTGGTGAGAGAGTCAGGCCCAGAAACGAGGAGCCCACGTCCGCTCACGGGAAGCACGTGACTCCTCCCAAATCAAGTCGCATTTGCAGACAGTTGCTGGGACGGGGTGTAGCCGTCGAGCGGTGGTGAGGGCCCAGTGGGGTGTGGACCCGCCCCGTCCGGCCGGTCCACAGGGACCCGTGGGGTGGCTCCTGGAGACCTGCATTCCCTTCGTGCATTTGCTTTTCTTATTTTCATGCATTTATCAACGTACCAGTTGTTCCTTCCCTACAGCGAGGATGACGAGAGCAGTTCTCAAGCCGCCGTCCGCTCTCCCCTGCATGGCTGTCAGCCGGGAAGTCGCGGGCTCTGTGGCCCGCACGGCAAACATCTGCTTTGTCCTTGCGGGCGCTGCCTTTTGAAACGGGAATAAGTAAAAGTTGTTCTGGTTCACTTGCTATACTTTCTTTTCCTCTCGACTTTGGTAGGAATTGTTTCTTCCTGCTGCCATCGAGCTCTAAAAGATGCCGTCAGAGGGAAACGTCAGCCCGCTCCCCGTGAAAGCCATAGCGGCGTGAAGCGGGCAGAGAGGGGGGATCAGGCCAGAATGTGTCTGTAAAAACAGCCTAGTCTGAACGTTTTCAAATAAAGGATTCAATTGTGCGCCTGTATTCCTCTTGTGCCATCTTGGCTGGAGGGCCTCGTTAAAGCTTTCCTGGAAAACAATGCGTTCCTCCTCTCCGGAGCACTTTGGACGCCCCAGCGGCTCATAAAGGGCCCTCTGTGGGGCTGAGCCTGCGGAGGTGATGGGAGATGGGCCTGGGGGGGCACACCTGTCTCCCCCCCCCCCCCCGGCAGCTTCCACACCCCTCAGACCCTCAGGGGTGGGCTGTGGGCGGCCGTGGACCCTCGGGCGTGGGGCGAGGCGAGGCCACAACAGTGAAATGGACCCGAGCACCCGAGTCGCGTGGCCTGGACAAACGCACGGCTGCCCGTAAGGGAAGTCTTCTCAGTAACCGGTATCCAGTCAACCGAGGGGAACACGGACCTTGAGCCACACTTCACATCAAAAACGAAAATAAGTTTGAAATGGATCTGAAAGGACACAGGAAAATAGCCTCATGACCCGGGGGCAGATTTCTCAAACCGGGCAGAGACAGCATGACTCAGAAGAAAAGAGGGAGGAACGGGGCAGTATGAAAGTTGAGAACGTCTGTGCATCCAGGACTCCAGGGAGGGAAGGCCAGCCCCAGCCCGGGAGACTCCGGGACACGCGGGTCTGACGCGGGCGGCTGGAGCCCGTCAGGAGGGAGCTCACTCCGGACACGAAGGCACATCCAGGGGCTTTTCCAGGCGACAGCAAGGGGCTCCGTGTCCCATTAAGCCGGGAGACACAGCTCAGACCACAGCAGCAGACTCTGCGGAGGCCGCGTGGGTGGTGGAGCCCGAGGGGCAGGCATGGGGGCCGCGGGAGGGGAGAGTCGGGCCTCCCGCCGAGGCTGCACCCGCAGCGGGTGAGTTCAGGGCCTGGCCACCCCCGGACGGGAGCTGCACCGACCAGAAGCCAGAGCGGAGAGCGGCCGCCTCCCGGGCGGGGGGCGTGCAGGTGGGGGGCGCAGCCCTGGGCGAAGGCAGGGACCGGGGCGAGCACCGCTTCCGTTTCGGGTCAATCCAGCTGCACGTGGGAGCCGCCCTCCCGAACGTTTACCCGCGTCGAACAGGAGAAACAGACGCACACTGCTTGCCGGTCCTGCCCCGAGCGCCTTCACTCCCGAGGAAAGCACGCGTGTGTCTGGGGGCGGAGCCCTCCGCCCGCACCCGAGTGAGTGGGCTGCTCCTGGCCCTGAGCTCTTCCCTCGGGTGAAAAGGGATTGGGAGATAAAAACACACGGTGAAGACGTTCTCGGGGGCACTCAACCACCCGTTTCCAGATTGGGGCTCCCAGGGCCACGGGCAGCCGAGCAATGCCGCCTGCTGTGTCTGGGCAGCCGCGTCCCCTGCCGGAGCCTCGGCCGCGGTGTCTCCCGTGCAGAAAGAACAGCGTCTCACCCTGAAAATGGCCCAGTCCACACTGACGCTCGCCGTACACTCCGTCTCTGTCTCTATCTCTGTCTCTGTCTCTCTGTCTGTGTCTGTCTCTCTGTATCTCTGTGTCTGTCTCTGTCTCTCTGTCTCTGTCTCTGTCTCTCTGTATCTCTGTCTCTGTCTGTCTCTGTCTCTCTGTATCTCTGTCTCTCTGTGTGTCTGTCTCTCTGTATCTCTCTCTATCTCTTTCTGTATCTCTCTCTGTCTCTGTCTCTGTCTCTCTGTCTGTCTCTCCGTCTCTGTCTCTGTCTGTCTCTGTCTCTCTCAGCCTGGGCAGGGCTGAGTCTGCTCTGGGCGCTGCCGTGAGGGTGTGGGTGAGAATGGGAATGAAATTCAGCAGGAAGAATCCATGATTCCCTGAAACTCCTCAGAGGAACTTGTGGTCCCTGGGAAGAGGTGGCATCAGGCATCCATGCACATTTCCCAAGGTCACCTCTGTGCCCATCTGAACATCCGTGCATCTGAATGCGGGATGCAATGGCCAGAACCCACAAAGACCTCTGCGTTCTAATCCCCGGACCCGGGAGCGGATACGTTAGGCTATGTGGCAAAGGGGGATTAAGCTCTGACCAGCTGGCCTCGAGGTGGGGGTGTGATCCTGGGTCATCGGGGTGGCCCGGTGCAGTCACAGGGGTCCTTCCGGGGCGGGGGGAGACGGAGAGTCAGAGGGTGCACTCAGCTGCGATGCCAGCTCTGAGATGGGGAGGGCTGTGAGCCCAGGGCCACGAGGGGCCTCAAGAAGCCGGGAGGGGCGGGAATGGAGTCCCCCCTGTAGCCCCGGGGGTCTGGCCCCCTGCACACCTAGAGCGGAGCCCAGTGAGACCTGCTTTACTTGTGGCCTCCGGAGCGGTGGGGCAAGAGATGTGACGTTCATACCTGTTCACCAAGGGCTCGGCCACACAATCCGTCAGGATGGGGACCTGGGGGGGGGAGGGGGCAGGGGGAGGGGTGGCCATGGGGGAGGGGACAGAGCTGAGCCCTCCTCCTCCCTCAGTATCCTTTCCCCGGTACCTTCCCCAGGGGCCCCTCCTGCCAGGCCGCAGCCCAGTTCCCAGGGAAGTTCAGGGTCTTGGTCTTCAGGCGCAGCCCGGCCCACGGGCAAGGGGTCGAAACAAGCGGCTGCCCTACCGTTTCCATGCACTCTGTCCTCCTGCGGCCCCTAACGTCTCACACACACGTCCACTTTGTGTCCAAAATGTTTTGCAGTTGCCATAGACACGGGGCCTGTGGTGACTGGTGCGGGAAGCTGCCCCTCGGGGCTGCCCTGCCTGATGTCCCCCGTGACCCCTCGCCTGCCCCGTTCTCCCGGGGGATGTCAGACGGCCCGACAGTGTTTCTGGGCGGGGCGGCAGCTTCCCACAGGGCTGCAGTGGGTGGGAAGGGCAGGGCTGCATGGTGATGCCCACTCCAGGCCGGAACTCTTGCTTATGTTCCAGAGCCTTCTGTTCATCCCCATCCCTCTCTCAGCTCCAGCTGATGCAGCTGGAGGGCGGGGGGGCGCGTCCCCATGAGGGCAGAGGGCACGTGGGATACTAAAGACAGACAAACCACGTGCCCACGTGTTCACACAGCCAGACGTGCAGACAGCCCGCGTTCCCCAACTGATGCTCGGGTACGCGGGGTGTGGCCCCCCTGCAGCGGGAGCCCCCAGCTGTAAAGAGGGACGGGCTCTGGTGAGACCCCGTCATGCATGAGCCTTGAAAACACCGTGGAAGAAGCCAGACACATATTCCATGAATGTGAAATGTCCGGAACAGCCAAATCACAGAGGCAGGAAGTGAGTGGGTCGGTGCTGCGGGGGCTGGGGGAGGGGGTGGGGAGTGGCGGAGCGTCTGTTCGGGATGATGAAAATGCTGTAAACTGGGTCCAGTTGATGGCTGTGCAATTCAGTGATGAGACTGAAACCACTGGAATATACACTTGAGATGGGTGAGTGGTATGACTTGTGAATTATATCTCAATAAAGCCATTAAAATTTTAACAAGACCTCTGAAAATAATAATGTTCCCACAAGTAGAAAAAAATTAATGTAAGATTTTTCGGTAGATTTTGAAAGACCAAAACAGTATATGCTCAGTGTAGAAAAAATTTTAAATATAGAAAGCTACGAAGAATGACATTAAAACTACACCTAGGGCTTCCCTGGTGGCGCAGTGGTTGAGAGTCCGCCTGCCGATGCAGGGGACGCGGGTTCGTGCCCCGGTCCGGGAAGATCCCACATGCCGCGGAGCGGCTGGGCCCGTGAGCCATGGCCGCTGAGCCTGCGCGTCCGGAGCCTGTGCTCCGCAACAGGAGAGGCCGCAACAGTGAGAAGCCGGCGTGCCACAAAAAAAAACACCAAAAAACAACCACACCTACACCTTTCAGTGTAGGTACCACGTGTTTTCTGGTTTTACGTCTGACTTACTCATGTAAAATTACGAGTGTCTCCTGTGTCATCAGAAAGTTTCTCCGACGGCATTTTTACGTCTGTGTGGGCATCCGTGCTCCGGTCACCAGGGTCCACCAGCTCGTCCCCGCTCGTCCCTCCCAATGTGTCCCAGGACTTCGCTGCTGTCAGGACAGCCATGAAGAACGTCTCTGGGCAACAATCCTTCTGTTCAGTGGTTCCTTAGAAATAATATCTAGAAGTAAAATTATGGAATGAACGCAAATGGACTGTATTTTAAAGACCTTTGAAGAAAAAAGGGAGTAAGCGTCCCCAGGCTGTGGGCTCCTCCAGGCTCTAGTGTGATCGACGGCACCTCAGTGAACCTGGTGGATTCTGGCCTGAGTAATGCTGACGTCTCTGACTGTCATTTGGCCACAGCAGACAGCGAGCTGGCTGTTTTCTGTGGAACGACCTTACTGAGGTTAGAACAACAGCGGGGGTTAATGCTCTTTCCTCGCAGATAGCATCTGGCCGCTGGCTCCTGGGATCTGCCTGCTTCTCCAGCCCCTGGCAAAGGCGTTTCCGGGGCCCCAGTGGGACGCTGCAGGGAGCCAGGGCCGCCAGCTTGCCCACAGCCAGCAGGGGTGGCCCCAGAGCAACCCCCGAGCAGGGCCACGCAGACGCCCCTCTGGGGGGTCCCGTGCGTCTCACCTGGCCGTTCCCGGCCTGGGGGAGTGCGTTATCATCCTGAGATGGCCCGGAACTCAGCCAGGGGCCACCCGGGGTCCGAAGCCAGCTGCACCCCCTTCTGCCCCCGGGGCCCCGGGATCATTTCCCTTCTTGGGCCTGGTCTCAGAGAAAGCTCCAGGGCCAGTGGGGGAGGCAGGGAGCCTGGGGCGCCAAGGCCTCCCCAGCAGGGCTGGGCGTGGGGTGGGGACCTCCTCCTCTGCACCCAGGGCAGTCACAGCGGCGCCTCCCCGACGTGCGTCTGGGTATTGCACCTGCTTTAGGCCAACAGTGCAACCCAGCAAAGGAAACCCTGCCGTGGGCACGACCCCTCCGTCCAGAGCTCGGTGTGCAGAAGCCCCCCCTGGGGTGGTCTCCGGGGCCTCCGTGCTGGGCCCTCCAGGTGGGTGTCCCCTCCGCGCCCTGCTCTGGCTGTTGAGGAGAAGCCAGGCCACACGCGGTTGGCCCCCAGCCACCTGGGCCTGAGCTGTCGGGGAGCACATCTGTTCCCCACCACTGTTAGGAGTTCACTCTCGCTTTTGAAATTCAGGGGGAGGCCGTGACCTTTGGCTCTGATGTGCAAAGGGTCGGATGGCAGACGTGGGTGTCTGCGGCCATGGCCCACGGGCCCAGCCGCTCCGCGGCATGTGGGATCTTCCCGGACCGGGTCACGAACCCGTGTCCCCTGCATCGGCAGGCAGACTCTCAACCACTGCGCCACCAGGGAAGTCCTCCCTCTGTTCCTAAGGCCTGGAAGGCTTGATGATGTTGTGCACAGCTGTGTGTGCACGCATACTTGTGTGTGTCTGCATGGGCACCACGGGTATGTGTGTGCCGTGCGTACACCTGTGTGTGTGCGTGTGTGCACGGGTGGGGGCAGGCGCTGAGTCAGCCCTGGGTCCCCCGGCTTCTCGCCCCTCGAGCCCTGTCGGCTGCTGCCCTGCTCTCCTGGCACCTGCAGGAGGGACAGAGCACGGACCAACGACACTTCCCGGGGTGAAGGGCGCGCTGGGAGGTGCAGTGTGTCTGCAGGGGAGGGGCCGGGTCTCCAGCGGGGAGGGAGGAGTGACAGGTGGAGGGAACTGCTGAGATGGCCTTGTCCACAGGGTGGCCCCTGGCCTGGGGGTCCCTGTCCTCTGCTCAGGCCCCTGGTCTCCCTCCACACCACATACCTGTTGCCCTCTCAGCACGTGTGCAGCTGAGGGAAGTTTGGGGTAAAGGAACGAAAGAATAACATGTTTTCTTCCCCTTCAGCTTTGCTTGGGTCTGGGCCATTGGTGTCTTTACAGCAAGAGAGAAGCTCTGTTTCTCTTTCTCTTCACTGAAGGAAGAACACCCACCTTTCCCGGCGTGGCTTGTGAGGCTGATTTACAGAACCACCTGGAAAGAGAAAGGTCTGCCCGTGGGCTGTCCCTGCAGAGCCCCCGTCCCCCTCCAGGCTGTGGAGGCAGCACGGGGGCTGGGGGTCCAGGGTCCAGCCCCCGACGGTCAGAGAACCAGCCCAGCGCTGGAGGTGCGGTCGCCGGAACAGAGGGTGGCGCCCAGAGCCCGGCCGCTGGGCTTGACGTCTGCCTGGTGCTGGTGAGACACTGGCCTAACCATCACCAGAGCCCAGCCGCTGGGCTCGACGTCTGCCTGGTGCTGGTGAGACACCGGCCTGACCATCGCGGCCCTGCATCGGCTGTCACCCTGGACATCGGCGGAGGATCTTGGTACTTATTCTCGTCATGCGTTTAAAGCCAAATGAATAAACCTGTACCCACCCAGGCCACGCAAACTCGGGTCCCATGCACTGGTCTAAAGGAAACAAAGCTCTCAAAGCATCTCCTTGGCCTCTCTTTCTGGAATTGCCCCTGCCCCTTGGCCCTCCCTAGTGGAGGCTGCCCTGCCTGGAGCTGCAGGGCTAGTCGGTTACCTTAGAAGCAAAGTTAACTGCCTGAGCGCTGGCTAACCAGCTAACCAGTCCTCTGAGCGAGACTGCCCTGCAGCGGGATCCTTGCCCACCTCAACCCCACACACAGTCCCCGGAATGAACGCTCCCGGGCAAGAGGGGGCCACACTCTGCCACGCTTCAAGCCTTCTCCTCACACTTGCAATTTTTAAAAGTTTTCCCCCCATCTATTAAAAAAAATGTGTTTATTGTAGAAAAGAAAAAGTCCAGAACTGAAACAAAAGTCTCCCACCCCCAACAGAAGTAACTTCTGCTAACAATTTAATGTGTGTCTTTCCAGAGGTTCCCCACGCAAAGGCAGACAGAATGATTTTTGTACAAATAGGATTGTGGCAAAAATATGTTCTGAGACCGGCTGTGTTTTCTCTCAACAGCGAGCCCTGGACATCCTTCCTCACGAGCTGGTGCAGATTCTGACCGTTTTAAGGGCTGCGTGGTGTCCTACCCGGTGGCGTGGTCACTGTGCTTCTTCCCATTGGCGAGCATTAGGGCGTTTCCAACTATTTCATCTATTAAAAGCAGGGCTGCGATGAGGACACACACGTGCACATGCGCACACGTGTGCACCCCCAGGTGTGTCTGTAGGGGGAGGTCCTGTGGGCGGCGCCCCTGCTTCTCCGCGGAATCCTGGGCCTGACGAGGCCACCACGTTCCCGCTCAAACACCCCCCCAGATGAGCCCGCCTGCTGGGAGAAGGGGTCGCCAAGCCCTGAGGCCCCTTCCTTCTCTGTCACGTGTGTCCAGTGCCCGCCCAAGCCTCGAGGCCTCGTCACCGAGATCAACAGAAGCCCCTGGGGCTCGGCACTCAATGCAACACGGCCCTGGCATTAACAGCTGTCAGAGGCCAGCGCTGGGCCGTGGACGCCAGCTTCTGAGAGGTGGACGGAGCGCCTGGCCCAGCCTGGGTCCTTCCAGGCCACCGTGAACATGGGGCTGAGTTGAGTTCACGGCGCCCGCAGGGACATTGAGGGGACCACCAGAACCGAACTCTGTCAGCCTCATTCGGGGCAGCAGGTCCCAGTCTGGACAGCCGCCATGACCGTGACCGCAGTGGCCCCGGGGCAGACCCAGTGGGTCTGAAGGGTCAGGAAGCCTTGAACTAGGGAGGCTTGGGCCCCTCGGTGGGACCCCCATGGCCATGCCCTGGGAACTCCTCAGAGCGGCTGAGAGGCCCACTCCCGGAGGCCTGGGGGCCCCGAGGATTCTGCCGAGGAGCCGGGTGGCCTGCAGTGCACTCAGCCGGGGGTCACTTTGCTCCCCTGCCCCTTTCAGGGAGGAGGGGACACTTCCTGCAGCCTCCTCTTCAGGCCGACTGGCCACACAGGCCGGGGTCATCCTTTCTCTCTCTTCTGCCTCTTTCTGCAAATTCTTCTGGCCAGCACTTGCCCTGTGCTTCCCAGAAACCAGCCCCCGGGGTGGTGAGAGCCCAGAACAAAGTTTTCCTGGGTCCCCGAGGAGGGGGGCTCCGGTGAAGGTCTGAGGGGCTCACGGGGAGGCCGGCCCTCCACCTGAGAGGTTCTACTTTCTTCAGGGGGACTGACCACAGAGAGGCGGCACCTCAGCGGAGGGTGTCCCCAGGGGCGTTTGACTGCACGTCCGGGACCCTGAGACCCTCTGCACACCAAGGGGGCAGCCTGCCCTGTCCCCTTGAACCTGGGGGATTCTGATGACCTCAGAGAACAGAACACAGCACAAGGGACACCCCACCCCCCGAGCTCAGACCCAGGCCGGAAAAGACCAACCTTTCCCCGGCACACGCCGAGGGCCTTGGGCCTCCAGCACTTCCAGGTGTCCTGGTGTCCGGAGGAGGGGATGTGGCACTTGGAGCCACCCAGCCCTGGGGACCCCGTCCCGTCACCCCAGACGGAGAAACAAGCACCGGGGTAGCCGCTCGGACCACACCCTCGAGGTTCCTGAGAGAACATTTCAGGGGATCCGTCACACGTGGTTCCCACACGCATCCCCCATCCAAGGCGGACGTCCACTTGCAAACTGCCCAGGACAGCTCCCTGCCCCAACCTGAATCAACCTGAGACGTCCAGGTTCCCCCCGGGGAGTCGCGCGGGAATGCCTCCCCTTCTAAGCTGGACTTGGAAGATCCTCGGGGGCCCCCTTGGACCAGAGTATTTCCCCGCAACCCCCTAGGCGTTTAGAATTCTCAATTCATAAAGTTTCTATTGACCACGTGATATGATATGAATGGGATGCCGTGTCCTGCCGGGTTCACACATTGAAGCCCTAACCCCTCCGTGAAGGTGTCTGGAGGTGACTCGGGGGAGGTGAGCCCGTGAGAGTGGGGCCTCCTCGGGGGTCCGTGTCCTTGTGGGGTCGCGAGGGAGCCTCCGCTCTGTTCTCTGCCCGCGAGGCCACGGCGAGAAGGCGGCGTCTGCACCCGAGAGGCCTCACCGGAACCCCACCCCACTGGCACCCGGTCTCGGGCCTCCAGCCTCCAGGACTGTGAGAAATAAGACCCCCCCCCAGCCTGTAGGTTTCTGTTAGGGCGGCCTGAAGGGATTAAGACACACAGCCTCTCCCAGATTCTATATCCACTGGATATAGACTTCACCTGTGAACGCAAGTGCAGGTGACTCCCCTGAAAGGTTCGCTGGCTCTTTTCACTCGCCCATTCACTCGTTCACTCATCCAGCAAGTGATTTCTCAGCACCTGTCCTGTCTGGGCAGTTGTGCAAACACTCAGATTCCCAGGCTCCATGGAACTTAGAGTGGCCGGAAGGTGTGTTCAGGCAGTAAACAAACACACAAGGAGGAGGGGGCTTCCTGGGGACCGAGGACGTGCCAGCCACGTGGAGGAGGTGGGGAGGGGCCGCAGAGGAGTGGGAGGGGCGCCCCAGCTCCGGGCCGCACGTGCAGAGGTGCCGAGGCGGGACCGTGCTGGCACACGTCCTACAGGCAATGAGGCCGCCGTTGCTGAAGCAGAGGGGGCGAGGACGCTGCAAGGGACGTCCGGTCAGAGGGGAGCTGGGAGGTCTTGTGGGTTCTGAGCTGGGAAGTGGCCTTGCCGCCCCACTGGTTAAGGAGTCCCTATGCCTGGCGGGCTGGGCGGCAGCAGCAGGGACATGGGAGAAGGTGCTGCCCTGCCCGGGACAGGGCCCAGGAGGCCGGGGCCACAGCTGCCACGGGCTGTGAGAAGGGGCTGGACGGCACGTGCACACCACAGGCGGAGCACACGGGCCACCACAGGTGTGAGAGGCAGTAACAGCTGGAAGTTTCTGTTGACTTGGGTGGATGCGAGGGGAGATTTGGGGGAACAGGAGTTGGGCTGGGACCCTCTGAGAGTGTCGTCCCCCTAGACAGCCAGGTTGGGGGGCTGCGGGCTTTTGCTCTCCTCCCTGTGGTCACATGTGGGGCCTGGGGGATGCTCCTCAACCGGGTGCCGTGGATGCCATGAGGACACCGCCCGAAATGGGCCCGGCCCGTCTGGGCAGGTCTCTGAGCCTCAGAGGGGTCAGAGCCACCCCTTCAAAGCAAATCCTTTACCTGCTGTGTGCCCTCGGCAAACTCAGAACAGCAACCGTGCGGCGATGCTGAAAAAGCAAAGGTGGGCAGAGCGAGGGCGCCGGCTCAAGCTTCAGGGAGAAGGTGGCTGAAAGCTGGGGGACTCGGGGGCCCCTCTGGCTGCCTGGGGGGGCGGCCCCCCGACACTCCCCCAGACGCAGCCCCGCCGGGACGAGGGTGACACCCGGGGCTCCATCTCCCGCAGGGGGCGAGCCGCGCCCACGTCTCGGGTGCCAGACAAGCCCAGCGTCCCGCCTGCTGACGGCTGCCTTGCCCTATCCTCACCACCCATGTTTGGCTGGAGAGGCCATGATTATCCCCATTACAGGGGTGACAAGGCGGAGGGACCGCCCAGCATCACGGGGCCACGCAGAGCCCTGACCCCGGAGCCTCCCTCCCACTCGCTTGGCTACACACAAGCAGGCACCCCGGGGCCTTGAGATACAGTGTACGGGGCCCCCACCGACCACCGACTCAGACTCCTGGGAATCTGGGGGGCTCACCGGACAGGATGAGAGAGGCGGCGCCCCTGCCCCCGCCCAGCTGAGGAGGGAGCAGGTGCACAGTGGCCTCAGAACGGGGGTCGCAGCAGCACGCGAATCCCCTGCCCTGGGCCGTCCCGGGGCTGCGTGTTCTCCCACCTCCTGTATGTAGACACCACTCAGGGAGGCGCTCGGGAGACTGGAGGCCTCGCCCTAGGTGCCCCCCATGCCCTACCCTGGCCAAGCTGCACTGGGGAGACAAGAGACCCTCTGTGACCGTCAGGCAACAGGAGCCCCGGAACATTCCGGATCTCCCCGTGCTCCTGGTCACTGGGGTCTCTCCCTGTGCTGGTCACAGGCCTGCCCCCCACGATCGCCCAACTGCCCAGCAGGACACCAGACACCCAGACGGCCGGCCCCCCTGCGGCAGGGGCTTCCCCGACTCCCTCTGGCCACTGGGTGGCTGGGTGTCACGGGGCTCGGGGGGTGCGTGGGGCCCGGGGCCCGGCCTCTGTGTCCGCCCAGCCAGCTCCAGGCCCTGCGTGGCCTCCGGCCGTGGGGACTTGCTTACCGTGGCCGGGGGCGGGGGCCGCGGGGGAGGCGGGAGAGAGAAGGCTCTGTGTCGACCCTTCCGATCGCCGAACGGAAAGCAGGTCGTGCCCGGCGCCCCCCAGGCTCCTGGCCGCCTCCAGCTCGGGCCTGGCCCGGGGTCTCTCTACTCTGTCTCCCGCCCCTGCTCCCTGGCCCGCGTCTCAGCGCTCAGATGTGCACCCGGCTTCCCCCGAGTAGGGGCCGACAGGAGGGCCCTGGCCCCGGGTTGGCCCTGAAGGTCGGGGGGCGGGTCGAGCTGCTTCCCCGCTCCCGGGGTGATTTACGGGACTGAGCTGAGTGGGTGCCCAGCGCGGGGATGGTCCTTCATCCGCCCCTCCCCACCCACCCGCTGCTCTCAGTAGCACACGGGGCGGCCAGTTATCACTCCGTTTCCCGTGTCTGCGGGCGCGACACTGCCCCAGGCAGCCAGGGGTCAGCACGCGAGGACTGAGTCCCCTTTCTAGGGGAGCAGAGAAGCCCAGCAGCCCGGGGTGCCCCCGTGGGGAGCCCTTGCTGGAGGTCCCGTCGCTGGGCTCCACGCCGAGGCCTGGGAGGAGAGGCCGGGGGAGGCAAAGGGAAGCACAGCTGGGAGGGGCTCTTGTGCCTGTTCTCAGCCCCACAAAACTCTTCTGAGTCCTCATCGAGGCCGGAAGGAGGGACGTGGGGAGCAGAGACAGACTTGGAGGCTGGGGCCCACTGGCAGCAAGGAGAAAGCGCCCCGAGGGGCCTGGGGACACTGGGAGGGAAGGCCCCCGATGGAGACCCCTGTGCTTGCCTGAGGGCATCGAGCCAGGTGACCCGGGGCAGAGGGAGGCCCTCCGGCAGCAGGGACTCAGTGTTTAAGGTGCGTCCCAGCTTGGGATGTCTAGGACCCCGGGAAACGCAGGAAAGCAGAGGTCAGTCCGGCTCAACAGCGCAGCACCGCTCGTAGGCCCTACTGTGTGCCCTGAGCGTGACAGGGCCCGCCCTCAGAGGCGACGTAATTCTAAGTTCCCGGGGGCTGGCTGGGGCTCCGAGGTGCTGAGGACGGACTGGACACAGGGGACTGAGTCGCGTCCCCCGAGGCCCGCAGCTTCCCCAGTAGCCGCCAGCTGCCGGTCGCAGGCTACACGTCCCCCGCCCAGCCCTGCTCTGAGGGGTTCTAGGACTGGTGGCCAAGGGCACCCTTGTCTGGCGCCAGGGTCCCCACCCCCAGCCCGGCGAGAGAATCCTGGCTTTGGGCTCAAGGCCCTTGTGGTGCAGATGAAGGAGATGATCCCCTGTTAACAGCTGGCCCAGCACGGGGCCCACCTCCTCCCCTGCATCCTGGGCCCACCTCCTCGCCTGCGTCCTGGGGCCCACCTCCTCACCTGCGTCCTGGGCCCACCTCCTCGCCTGCATCCTGGCTGCTCCGGCAGGAACGCACCCGCAGGGCAAGCTCTGGGTGGGCACGGGGCGGAGGTCAGGGTTCAGCCCCCAGAGTCAGCCAGAACGATGGAATTTGTGGCTATTTCCTAACAGTCTTGCGCAAGCAGGAAGCAACTGGAAGGGGGTGATGACAGCTTCAAAACCGTTTCAGTTTCTTGGTTGATTCCAAGTTTTGGAGGCTTGCGGTCGCGCTGGCCCTGCCTCTGCTGCCGGCCTGGAGGAGAGACGGGGCTGCGGGGCAAGTGGCCGAGGTCCCTGCGGGAACTAGAGCCAGGATCCCACGGAGGGGTCAAGACAGCGACAGCAGAGCGTTAAACCAAGCGTGTGGCCCAGGAATCGGGGACTAAGTGCAGAGGGTGGGGGGCCCTGGAAAACACCGAGGGCGCCTGTTCCCACGTGCGTGTATGTGCGTGTTTGTGAGCACGCGTGTGAACGTGTGTGTTTGTACAGGTGTGTGCACATACGTGTGTGCATGTGAGCACCTGGGGGGAGGAGGGAGGAGGACCCGCCCCACAATCCCCTTCTGCCTTCCGGCCCTGAGCTCACCCGGCCCTTCGGGGGCACACGGTGAGGGCCTCCGCATGGGGCCCTGCAGGACCCGCCCCCCCCAGCCAGTCTCCTGAAGAAAGGCGACGTGGGCCCCTATGTGGCTTATTGAGTGCACGCAGGGCACTGGCCAGCAGGCGGGCCTGGGGCCCGGGAAACCGACTTGACAGCACGGGAGCAGGTGGCATCCTGACCAAAGGGCCGTGAGGAGGCCCCTGGAGCAGGCTGACGGGAGGCTGCGTGCGGCACCCCTTTCACCAGGGCAGCTGGTCCGGCCCCATCGAGAGGCAGCCTGAGCTGAGGCCACCCAGCTCCTGCCAGCGGCTCCCAGGGTGCGGGCTGACTGGACCCCCAGGGCTGGGAAGGGCGACTCAGACAAGCAGGGCTGTGGCCGCCTGGCCAGGCTGCGTCCTGCTCGGCCACGACCCCACAGCCCTCAGGGAGAAAAAGCGTGCGTCCCCACTGCTCGGAACTGGCCTGGGGAGCTTCACCCTGGAGTCGTGTGACCTGGGCCCCTCGGTAGCTGGCCAAGGACATCAGGCGTCCAGGCAGGCGGCCGGGCTTCCTTCCTTCCAGGAAACCGGGGGTGGGCCTGGGCCCACGGAGGAGAGACGTGGCGACTGGGGAGTGCGCAGAAGACCCTCGCTTCTATGTCTCCTCTGATGGGGCCTTTTGGGAGCCGGGGGTCCCGGGGCTCCTCCCACCAGGGTCTCCCTCTCTGGCCGGATGTCCTGAGCTCAGGTCATGGGTCCACTCTGAGCCAGCCCTACCGCCGGGACTGCAGGAGACGCTCTTTCCCTCGGGACAGCCCGGCCCCGTGGTGCTCCTGCTGGCTGGAGCTGTGGGCACACGTGCAGGACGACACAACGCCCGTCACTCAGGCACCCCAGCCCCGGGCTCGCCCTTGCCCTGCAGCACATACTCGGCCGGGCCCCTGGTGCTATGAGTCGGTTTCTAGAAGCAGGTGAGCCTGAAAGGGTGACCCCACTGCCCTCCCATCCTGCCGAGGCCGCCAGCTCGGGGGAGAGGAGAGCCAACGGCCTGGTGAGCCCTGCTGGACCTCCAGGTGCTCCAGTGGTGGACAACGGGCGTGGGGACACCACTGGGTGGTCACTGTCCACACCAACTGTAGAGCAGCCTTCTCCATTGGGCAAAGACTCTCCAAGGATAAACACTGTTCAATTAAATAAGAGAAAATGTAGGTTGTTTTTTTTTACTACATAGAAATGTTAAACTTCTGTAAATCAGAAGAAAAAAAACAAAAACCAAGTCTAATGTGGCACATGTATACAATGGAATATTACTCAGCCGTAGAAAGAAACAAAACTGAGTTATGTGTAGTGAGGTGGATGGACCTAGAGTCTGTCATACAGAGTGAAGTAAGTCAGAAAGAGAAAAACAAATACTGTATGCTAACACATACGTATGGAATCTAAAAAAAAAAAAAAAAAAGGTTCCAAAGAACCTAGGGGCAGGACAGGAATAAAGACACAGACCTACTAGAGAATGGACTTAAGGACACAGGGAGGGGGAAGGGTAAGCTGGGACGAAGTGAGAGAGTGACATGGACATATATACACTACTGAGCGTACAACAGACAGCTAGTGGGAAGCAGCCGCATAGCACAGGGAGATCAGCTCGGTGCTTTGTGACCACCTAGAGGGGTGGGATAGGGAGGGTGGGAGGGAGACGCAAGAGGGAAGAGATATGGGGACATATGTATATGTATAACTGATTCACTTTGTTATAAAGTAGAAACTAACACACCATTGTAAAGCAATTCGATTCCAATAAAGATGTTACAAACAAACAAACAAACAAAAAAACCAAGTCTAAGAGCAAACTGGGTGAATGTTTGCAACAAAATGATGGGGCAAACATATCCTTCATATACAAAAAGCTCTTAGTCATCAATAAAAATTATGCCATAATAGCAATAGAAATGTAACTGTAGACATTGATACAGAGGCCAACCTTGATCATAGCCAAAGAAAGAAATATTGAAACAAAAATAAAACTTCATTTTCCAGTTTATCATGTTTTGGAATGTGATGAGCTTGCCTATAGGTTGCCGATGGAAGTGTAAACTGGTGAGGGCTTTTGAAAAGCAATGTGCCTCTAGACATCACAAGTAAGAGAGGTTCCATACCTCTGCCAGGCAGTTCAGGGGACAGTTAGAACAGAGACAGTGATTTGTGACAGAGGACAGGTGTGACGATGTCACCTGTAATCATGACAGGAGGGAACCAGTGACACATGTCCTATGGTCGTGCCACGGAGCATCAGGTAGAAATGTAAATTGTGCTTTTTAGAGACTATTCAGGTGTACAAGACAGTGACCATGAAACAGTTTTCGGTAAAATGAGCAGAAATAAAACCCTGGATAACGAAGCGGTTGTATCTCAGGGAGGTGGCATTGGGGACAGTTTTATTTCCTTCTTCATATCTAATTTCTACATTTTCTAAATTATCTATAAGGATCAGCCAGAACTTTTATAATGAGAAAAGGTAAGGAACTTTTCTTTTTACAAAAACCCAATTCTCATAAAAGTGTATAAGGTATATTGTGAATATCATGAAGCTTTCCGATCCACACGGGCAGATCTCCAAAACCGCAGGTGTTGCTGCCAACGTGCTGGCCCTTGGGCACTGCCGGGCCCCTGGGTGGCTCTGGGCCCCTGCTCCTGCCCGGCTCCCCGGGGGACTGGCCATCCCATATTGGAAAACCTTTCACCCTCCGCTTCACGGCCACCGGGCTTGAATGGAAGTACCCACCTCTGCCCAGCTCTGCTGATTCAAACGCACTGGGCATCCGCGGTGGGAGGCGTATGTCCATGTGGTCCTCTCCTCTCCCTCGAGTTACGTGTGTCATCCTTTCTGGAGGAAAACATTCAGTGTGGCTCTATTTGCAATAACGAGTCAGTCCCACTCGGCGGTGACAACAGAGGAGATCTGAGGTCTGAGGGTCAGAGACCGAGAACTCGCCGCGCTCGCCGGGCCTCCTGCTTCGGGCCGGAGGCGCGTTCAGGACCCGGCAGGTGAGGGTGCTTATTGGCAGAGGGCTCTGCTCATCCTGGTCCGGCCCAAGTTCCCTAAATGAATGGTCCAGGCACCTGGAGCCGCCACAGGACCACAAGCAGGAAGGAGGCTCCCGGGCCGCTTCCCCGGGAAGGTCCCGGCTGGCTGCGGCAGAGCGGGGCCCCCGCAAGCTCGCGGCCAGCTGGTGGCTGCCACCCAACCAAGTGCTTCTGCCCGGGAAGGGGCCAGGCCCTCCGTCCTGCGTCCTGTGGGGTGGCCCGTCCTGGGGGTCCTTACGGGACTGCTAAGCACGTCACAGCACACAGACCCAAGCCTTTACTAACATGGTCAGATGGAAAGCATCTTCATTTAGCAAAGAGGACGCCCAAGAGACGCCTGGCCTGAGGGGCGCTTCCTCCCAGGTTGAGCTCCGGCGGCCCCGTCTGCCCCTCGAGGCTCTGGTGAGCTTCCTGCATGCCTGTGCTCGGGCCTCCCAGCACTGCCCTCCGCCAGCTGCGTGTGGGCCCCTGTCCGTGGACGTGGGTCCTGGCGGGGGTCCCAGGGCGGCCACCCCTCCCCCCAGCACCCAGGCGAAGGCTCGGGGTAGGCGTAGGGCCCACAAACTGTGCTCCCCAGAAGTCGATGCAGGTTTTCAAGATCGGCCACTAAACACACTGGGGGGGAGGGCGTCCCCACGATGGACCCCAGCAGCCACGAACCCCACGCACCACCCCCTCCCCCAGCCTCTGCACTCGGCACGATGGGGAAAGAAGCCCCAAAGGAACGCAGGCGTGTGACCCCGAGCCCCGCGGCGTGGGAGGGTGGGAAGGAACGTCCCAGACCCTGAGCTGGGGTAGGGCCGCTGTGCACACGGGCCCACCCCCACCAGCTGAGCCCCTCACAGCCATCAACGGAGGCCACGGGCAGGGCATCCTGGGAACACAGGGCCCCCAGGGCTACGACGCATTTCAGAGCAGGAAATCCCCCAGCCAGCTGAGAGTGGTCTGGATCCGGCCTCCTCATTGCCTGCAGCCCTTCTCAACAGAAACTCTCCCCGTTCCCCGCCCGCGGATGTGCTGGGTGAGGGACGTGGGGAGGACAGAGGCCGAGCGTCCCCCCTCGGGCTCACCCCACCTCCAGACGCGTCTCCTCGTCTTAGAGACACGCCTGGGCCCTGATGCGATCGTGCCGACGCAGATTTATGACTAGAGACGCAGCTTTGGCACAGCTCTGCCCTTTGAAAGTGCTGAGAACTGATTTCTACCAACAGTGGAACTGTCCCAAAGGCGCCATGCCTGGAAGGGGGCTCAGGACGGGGGCAAGGTTGCCTCTGAGTGAGCCTGAGCTGGTCTCAGCTTCCGGTCTGCCCCGGTTCTCCACCGGCAGAGGACAGGACACTGCAAGTGTCCCCGCCCAGACTGCCCATCCGCGGGGGGCCAGGACGCTCAGAGGGGCTGGGCTCAGCAGAGGGGAAGGGGCCTCGGAGGCACGGGGGGCCCAGGCAGCACGCCCGCCCTGACAGTGGATGGCGTCCCACAAACGGGCTGTGGCGAGGACACACCAGTCAGCGCCACGTGAGGGGGCCACACGCAAACCACACTGGTCTGAGACTTGCGGGAAGAACAGATGGCAACCCCGCAGGGGTTGCATCATAGCGAAAGCACCAACGCAAGCACGATGCCCACCGAACCAGTGGACGACAAGGAGAGGCCGCCCCAGAGAAAGTCCAGGACAGGGACAGTGGCCAAGCACACCCCTGACGACCGGGGTAACAAAGAGGGCGTGGCCGCGTTGCACTGTGAACGGTCACAGCGGCTCCAGGCCTGAGTCTCAAGAACGCGCAAGCCGGGCTTCCCCGGTGGCGCAGTGGTTGAGAGTCCGCCTGCTGATGCAGGGGACACGGGTTCGTGCCCCGATCCGGAAAGATCCCACATGCCGCGGAGCGGCTGGGCCCTTGAGCCATGGCCGCTGAGCCTGCGCGTCCGCAGCCTGTGCTCCGCAGAGGGAGTGGCCGCAGCAGAGGCCCGCGTACCGCAAACAAAACAAAACAAAACAAAAAAGAATGTGCAAGCCAGCGGCTGTGCTGGGCCCTGGAGCTGGTGGCGCATCCTGTAGGGACCCCAGCTAGGCTTGGCCCCACCTGGGGGGACGGTCAGAGAGGGGAAGCGTCCAGCAGGTGCCAGGGGCTGGGAGCCACGCGTCCCAGGGCCACCTTTGAGCGGGGATTGCCGGCAGGGTGGGGGACTGGGGTCCAGTGGAGGGTGGGCGTGAGAGGTCTGGGTTCAGCTCGGGGTGCCCGGGCCCCTCCCCTGGCACCAGCGCATGTGAGCTCTCTCTGGTGCCCGGGGTGGAATCCGTGAGCTGGCTCTGGGTCAGAGCTCCACCCCTTGACCGCTATCAGGGCTTCTTGTCTGCGTCCGTCTTTACATGCGGGGCACTTTTACGTGGCGTTGGTGTCTGGGCTGTGGCAGGCGCTCCATTCAGCTGTGCGCGGTGGCCCTGGTCAGACTCCCAGCGCGGTTGCCAAGTGCGTGTGCTCAGCCTGAGGTCCTAAGTGTGCGTCAGCGCAGAGCCATCTGCAGACTCTTAACTTGGAGGCTCCTCCTGAGAACTGAAGCGATTGCTGCATCAGTGTGAGCAGAGAACTTGCCTTTCCTGCATCCGTGCCCTCCAGCTGGGCGGTGCCAAGGTCAGCGGGCAGGTGGCCTTTTTCGGGAGCCCGCGGCAGCCTGCAGGACCGGGAGCCCAGCTGGGGGACGGCACGGGGTGTGGGGCTCCGTGGGGAGCCTGAAGATGGATGGAAGGCAGCTTGAACCAGCTTCCGCTGAAGGGCCTGGGGGCCTGGGGCCCAGACGGCGGGCGCAGCCTCGGCCCCCGGGGCCTCGTGGGCTTGGTCAGTGATCTGGCCAGGACTCACCCTTTGGTGGGGAGGCTGAGGAAGCAAGGCCATCCAGACAGGGGCGGGCACAGTTAGAAGGTAGAATTTTCAGTGTTTTTTATGGAGAAAAGGGCCTCGAAGGCCAAAGTGCCCGGTCTGGGCTGCTGAGCCCAAGAGCTGGACGGACGCCCGCATCTTCCAAGCCGGCGCTGCAGACCCTCCTTCCTGAGCTCAAGCGGTGAGTGCACCCCGAAATCTGGGGGCAAGGGCTCCCCTCACCTCCCAGCCCCCCTGAGCCTGGGGGCTTGCCGGACCCTCAGGACACCCTTGGCCCTGTGTGGACGACGAGGGACACGCACAGGACCCACCCGCGTGGGAGGCGCCCGTGGGCACTGACAGCCCGGCCAGGAAGCTGAGCTGAGGAGGACTGCGGGCCCTTCCTGCCCCTCAAGGCACCCAGATGCCACCCCGAGCCCAGGGAGCGGGCAGAGCGGGGCTCATGTCCCTCCTGCGGCAGGGGTAGGGCGCTGCGTGCCCCGTAGGGACGTGGCCGCAGCCTTGCCTGGTTGGGAAGCACAGTGTCCTGGGCCGGAGGGCCTTTCCGGCATCTCTGAGGTCAGCGCCCCCAGACAGGGGACCTAGGTGAGAAGGGAGCCCGTGCTCATCCCTGGAGTCGGCAGACGTGTGGTCTGAGGCTCAGGAAGGACCACGTGGAGTCGGGCGGAGTTCCCACCAGCTTTTACAGGTGGGAACAGGAGCCCTGGGGGCCTTTCCGAGGAGCAGGTGGGGGTCGCCAGCGGAGGAGATGGTGGCACGAGACAGCGAGTGACCAGGACGCAGGAGACACGAGCAAAGCACAGCCTGTGGCCGGGCCCAGCCCATCCTAGCTGCTGCCTGGGCCTCGCCGGGAAGGGTCTGCTGGGACCTGGGCCTGAGGGCAAAGGGGGCCTGGAGCCCAGTCTGCTGTCTGCTCTTCTGTCAACGATCTGCCTGTCCAGCTGAGGGCACTGCGGTAGCAAGGGGGGTGGGGGGACAGTGGCCATTCTCTGGAAACTTCAACCCACGCCCTGTTTATGCACCCACTGTGGACCACCTGGGAGCCTTGCTGGGTGAGGCTGGGAAGCCATGGGCCACTCTCCACCCAGAACAGGACCAAGTGGTGGACACAGGACCTTGCAAACAGACAGCACTTCTGCCTGGCCGAGCCACAGACGATTCAGGATTTCATAGACGGTGCACGGGGCACCGCATTGCCTCTGTCCTGGCCGGGACCCACACTCAGACGGGGCTCTGTGAGGTGATGGCCGTGGTCCGTGTCAGTCCTGCCCCTCCCCCTTCCACCATCACCCTCCCCGCACCAAGCACAGGAGTGGACGTTCAGCAGGCTGATGGCCACTGCACACAGGCCCTTTCTTGGGACCTTTCCAGCCAGAGCTGGTGGGACAGTCCTTGCTTCTTCCCCAGTTTTGGGTGTGAGTGGGGCTGCTGGAGCTGCCGTGGCCGTGTCTACACGCACCGGGGGAGCCCAGAATCTTCAGGCAGAGATACGCCCCAGAGTGTCCCGGTGGCTGAGTCCCCTGTCCCGTGCCCAGGCAAGCCCCACCTCTGCTCGTCCGTGGCTCTGGTTCGTGACCCACTTTGGGGTTCAGAGAGTCTGAGTCGAGTCTCTTGCAGTCGAGAATTCCCGGCACCAATAAGCTTGAGGGACTTCCCAGGATGACCAGCTGTGCCCTGCCCCCTGGCTGCAGCCACGTGGGCAGAAGGTCAAAAATTAAGACTCAGAGAAATTGGAGGTATGCCACCAAAAGCACGATCAACAAAAGATGAAATGGATACATTGGAAATATCAAAATTAAAAGGACAACATTAAGAAAGTAAAAAGAGGGCTTCCCTGGTGGCGCGGTGGTTGGGGGTCCGCCTGCTGATGCGGGGGGCGCGGGTTCGTGCCCCGGTCCGGGAGGATCCCACGTGCCGCGGAGCGGCTGGGCCCGTGGGCCGTGGCCGCTGGGCCTGCGCGTCTGGGGCCTGTGCTCCGTGGCGGGAGAGGCCGCAGCGGTGAGAGGCCCGCGTACCGCAAAAAAAAAAAAAAGAAAGTGAAAAGACAACCCACAGGATGGAAAAAAATATTTGCAGATCCTACATCTGACAAAGAACTTGCAACCACAATATGTAAAGAACTTTTACAACTCAACGATAAAAAGGACAAAGATTTAATAGACATTTCTCCAAGGAAGATATGCAAATGGAAAAGAAGCAGGCGAAAAGGTGCTGACAGCGCCACTCATCAGGGAAACGCAAACCAAAACCATGTGAGACACCACGTCACACCCACCAGGACAGCCAGGACCAAACGTCACAGGACGGCAAGGGCGCGGAGCCTCCCACACGGCCAGCGGGCTGTGAGGCGGGAGTCCACATTGAAAACACCTGGGGCTCAGTGGGCTCGTTCTTCTCGACGCGAAACAGAGGCCCCACGTGACCCAGGCGCGAACCCAAGAGAACTGGAAAGCTGTCCACAGGCTTGTGCGTGAACACCCACAGCCGCCTGAGAGAAGAAACAAGCCAGGTGTCCACCAGCAGATGAACAGCCCAACAAAACGGGGTCCATCCACACCACGGAGGAATGAAGCAGTGACAAGCTACAACACGGATGAACCCTTGACACGTTATGCTGAGTGAAGGAAGCATACGTCACGGGACTCCCTTCACACGAAATGTCCGAAACAGGGCAATCCACGGAGGATGAACACAGGTCGTGCGGCTCCCTGGGGGTGGTGGGAAGACGGGGGGTCGGGGACGTGCTCTCTGAGGAGGGCGAAGATGTTCCGAAGTTGCCAACGATGGTTGCGCACATCTATGAAAATACTAAGAATCATGGGTTGTACACGCCACGTGGGTGGATTGCGGGGCATGTGAACTAGATCTCAATACAGCTCAAGAACGAATTTAAAGAAAACAGTCACCAGCGAGCCCAGGTCAGGGTGGAACAGGCGTGGGGTTTCTGCTTTACGGTCCCACTGCCTCACACCATGTGACAAGGTGGCCATGAGGACAGACACCAGGCAGCCCCAGCCTCACGCCACCCGCCTTCCCAGGACCCTCGCTCTCCCTCTGGGCCTTCTCCAGACCTTGTGACATCTGCACGGAACAGGAACCAGAGCCTCTGCAGAAAGAATGAGGCTCAGTGGCCTCTGCCAGCACACCTGGCTGGGCTCCCAGCCAGCGCCCCTCCGTGGAGTACGGGGAGTCCGGCTTTGCAGCCGCTGCACCAGTGAGCACGCAGGTGTCACGCACAGCCCCACCCAGGAGCAGATCTGCACACGGCGTCGCACGCCTACCCCTGAGCTGCCGCCTCGCGTGGACATAAACACGATGCCTTTGGAAAGGCTGTAACCCCCGAGTGGTCGCTTTCACAATAGCGTCATCATTACTGTTGTCACAAAAACATTAACAAGACGCATGAAACCACAAGATGACGAGCCTTTATATTCTCAGTTGGGATCAAAGGCGGTATGGATGGTGGAGACAGAGAGGGAGGGCTGGGAAGAGCCTGGAGCGCTGCTGAGAGAGCCTCAGACCCCGGCCTGGAGCTGGGTGCCCCATGGAAGGCGGCCGTCACCAGGGTCAGAGCCTGGGCCGCCTGCAGGTCCGGCGGAGACCTGTCCCCCAGGGCTGGGGACGTCTGCTTGCATGGAGTGGCCCACTCTGCGGCCGGGCCTTTAGAAGGGACGAAGGGAAGGGCTCAAGGGCCAGGCTGCCCACAGCACTGTTCACGCCTGTGTTCACAGCCCCCGGGTGCAGCTTGGCTCCAGGCTGAGGGTCGGCCCGGGTCACAGGAGCAGCTCTCCAGTTCAGCCTCCCACCCTGTCGCTGACCAGCTGTGCGCCTGCGGGAACCACGGGGCCCCGTGGGCCGCTGTAAAATGGGGCGATGCCAGCACCAGAAACCACACAGCCTGAAACCTGGACCAGATGGTGTGTGTGAACTGCCCCCGGGCTGCCTGGACAGCAGCTCGTCAATGCGTGTTATGCGGGGGCTGGGTGCTGGGGGGCCAGGCAGCGGGGCGGGCTGCAGCGGTGAGCTGGGGAGGCCCAGCTCCGTTGAGGGGCTGACCTCAGCCACCCACGGCAGCCCACCTCCAGGGCTTGGTGCCGGCCCTGGGCTATGTGGGGTCACCACACCACCACAGACTGGAGATTCGGCAGTGACACAGAGTGACGGGCACCTGCTGAGCTGAGGCCCCTGCAGGAGGTTCAGGTGCTTGGCGGGTGTTCGGGGGGTTCAGCTGAACGGAAGGGAGAGGCAAGCGGGGGCCCAAGCAGGAGGTGAGGCAGGGCAGTCTCCGGAGGCAAGCGGGTAGGGGCCGATGCAGGGCAGGCGCTGCAGGGAAAGAGCAGGGAGAGCGCCCAGGGGCTGGGCGATGCGGAGGGGGCCGAGCGCAGGAGACCCCCTGCCCACTGCCCAGGAGTCCAGCCAAGGCCAAGGGGATGGGGGCAGGGCGAAAGCAGCCCTGGGGCCCCACCCCAGCCCTTCCCTGTCCTTGATGAACCCGAGGCAGAAAGAGGCCAGCGGGTCCCCACCAGCCGGGCCAGGACCTGCAGTTGGCTTTTCCCAGAGACCCCCTCCTCTACCTCCTGTTCCCTGCAAAGGACCCTCCCCAGGGGCCTCCTGTCCACTCGGATCCCCCCACCGTCTCTCCAAGACCCAGGCTACCACCAGACAGGGAAGCCGGTTGCCTCTGAAGTACCGGGTGGTGCCCCAGGGTCCTCTCCTGCAAGTGGAAGGGCCTCTCGGGCGCCTCTAGAATGGGGGGTGCGGGGACACGGGGTGAGAGGTAGGGTGGGGTGGGGAGCTGTCCCCCAAAGGGCCCGCGCAGAACCGCGGGGACTACTGCACCCTCGACACCCTAAGAGGCCGCCTGCCCCGGGTCTTCGTCGCCGGCTGGCGCCAGCCGCCTACGCCCCTGGTTTGGCTCCGCCCCAGCGGGAGGCGGGCGGGAGTCCCGGGGGCCGGTGCGCTGCGGCCGGCGGCCGCGAGGGGCGCTGCGGGGGCCGCGGTTAAAGGCCGGGCACGGGGGCGCGCGCTCAGACGGAGCCGCGCCGCCGCCGCCGCCGCCGCCTCCGCCGCCCGCCCCCGCTCCCCGCGGCTGACAGGAACCCGGTCGCCGGGCCCCTGCCGCCCCGCGGACGCCGGCCCCCGCCCCGGACCCCAGCCCGGCACCTGGGCTCGGCGCCGGGAGCGCGCGCGGGCGGGCGGGCCGGGGGCGACATGGGGAAATTCCAGTCCAAGCACGGTGAGATGCGGGGCGGCGGGCAGGCGGGCGGGCGGGCGGGCGGGCGCGCGCCGGCCACTCACTGTCCCTTCCCTCTCCCCGCGCCCTCCGGCCGCGCCGCAGCCGCTGCAGCCTTCAAGCGGAGAGAGAGCCCCGAAGGTGAGCGCGCGGGGCGGCGGCCAGGGCGCGCGACTGCCACCGGGGCTGGGACCCGAGCACAGAGCGCGACGCGCTTTCTGCCGTCGAGGCCGGGTGGGGTGGGGTGGGCGGGGGCGGGGAACCTTGCCTTGGGGCCTCCGGGAGCGCACAGGTTTCCCCGCCCCAGACCGCGACCCCGGTCCCCCGCCGGAGCCCCGCGCCCCAGGCCGCGCGGCGAGGGGTGGACGCGCCTGGCGGCGGGGCATCGTCCAGGCGCAGCTCCCGCGGGCTTACCGGGCGTCTCCTTCCCTCCTCGGCGCCCCGTTTCCCGCGCGTCCGCCCACGGGGCCGCAGGGGACAGCTTCGTGGTGTCTGCGTACCTGGGTGGCCGCAGAGGCACGGAGGAGGCGGAGCGGCGGGGCTGCGTGGAGCACGGCACAAGGGACAAGCAGGTAGGCGTGGTGGGCCCGGCGGCCCCGCCGGGGCCAGGGGACCTGAGTAGCAAAGTTGTGCCCTCTGACCCGGACCCAGGACCCCAGGACAGAGAAGGCGAGGGCCCCGATGGCCCAGCGAGAGTGACTCGGGCTGGGCCAGACGGCCCCTCCCTCTGGGGGAGGGGATGTGGCGCGAGGCCTCGCTCTCCCAGGCTGGAGGAGTGGGGGCAGGGCTGGGGAATGACCTGCTGTAGGATCCGTGTACCGCACAGCAGTGGCGGCCACAGCGTTAAAGGCCACCGTGCTGCCCATCTGCCGTGTGGGTGACCGCAGGCCTGCGGGGATGCTCACGGGAAAGCCCAGGGACACCCGGGCTGCAGGTGCTGTCGGGTCGCAGGGGTCCCACTCAGGACCCAGCGCCCCTGAGAGTGGATTTGGAAGGGTGTTCCGTCCAGGCCTGGGGCACCAGAGGGGCCTTGGGCAAACCAGACTGCACACGTTCGCCAGGGAGGAGAGAGGCCGGTGGATGGCCTCGGGCATTAGTGTGGACTGGAGTTGGGTCGGTGGCCGTGCCAGACGACGGAGACCCCCTCCTCGACCACTGCTTGTTCCCCTCAGAGTCCCCTGCAGAAGAGTACAGCAGCGCACGGGCGTGTCAGCTCTCCTTTTGGAAAGACACTTTTCTGGCCGGTTGATAAATGAAAAGTTCTGAGTGTATCTGTAAACACTTGTGTGGCCTCGTCCCGAGAAGGGGCCCAGATACGCCCTGAGATCACACACACAGTAAAGTTATGATTCCTGTGTCTGGGAGTGAAATTTGAATCCCACGCCCGTGAAGGTGGGAACTCCAGTTGACAGTGTTTGCCGGGCACTCATGGGAAGGTTGCGTGGACGTGTGCTCCTGGGCACCACGGGGCCGCCCCAGCTGCTCTCTGGCCCTCCTTTGGTCTGATTTAGTTTGCCTGGGCAGGTGGGTGCTGATAACGGGACGGTGTTTCCTTCCCACTTGGTCCTCCTGTGTGTAGGGGGCGGCAGGCAGTCCAGAGCGGTGAAGGGCATGTCCACCACCTAACGCTGTCCTGCCAGCCACCCGGCGGGGCCGTCGTCAGCTCAGCACAGCAGGTCCCACACGCAGGCGGTGTTCGTCCCGGGCTGCGGGCTACGGAGATGGAAGACAAAATGCTTCCGCTCCGGCCGCGGGTTATACTGCCAGGCTATGATGGTTTCTTAGGCCAGTGGACCCCGCGCTCTCGGGACGCTCTTGAAAGAACAGTGTGGGGTTTGGCTTGGGTTGTTCCCTTGTTGTTTCGTTCTCAGCTCTGGTCTGAATGTTTGTGTCCCCCCAAAATTCATGTGTTGAAACCCACCCCCCGTGTGATAGATTCAGAGGCTGGCCTTTTGGGAGGCGATTAGGCCCCGAGGGCAGAGTCCTCACGACGGGATCAGTGCCCGTATGCGAGCCCCAGAGCACACGTGGCGTTACAGGCAGAAGCCACGTCTGCCGGCCCCTCGGGCTCGCACGTCCAGCCTCCGAGACCGTGAGCAATGAATTTCTGTTGTCTATAAGCCACTGCTCTGTGGTGTGTCGTCGCCGCAGCCTGAATGTACCGTGACAGCCTCATTTCGTGACGCCACGACGTAGGAAGAAAAGAATCTCAGAATAAGGGATGGGCCTTTAAATGTAATACATTTGATCTTTTCTCGCCTTTTCCCATCTTTCCTCATCTGGCCATGGGGCCGTGAGCCACGCTGGGAGTTTAGACCCCCCCGGCCCAGGTGCTCAGGTATCGCTGCCGCACCGCCGACCCCCCTCGCCGGGCACCTCCACTCCTGCCTCTGCCCGGAAGTTGCTCTGTCGGGGGACATTGGGGTGTCAGGTCCTACGTTCCTCCTGTTTCCTGTCCTTCCCCTTGTGTGGTGTCCAGAGCCCCGTCACCGTCCCTGCCCTCCCAGGCGATGTCCCAAGGAAGGCCAGCCTGACTGTGCAGTGCCCCCAGAACACCTGACTGGGGTCAGCGAGGGGACACGTCCTCCTGTGCTTCCACGCAGGTCAATCCTGGTGCGCCGTGTTGCCACAAGAACTGTCCCAAATGACCTCGTGGAAATTAAGTGCATGTCCACCACCTAACTCTCACCTGCCCTCACTCACCGTCCACCCCCCGCCCCCAAAATAAAGGAAATGAGGTTGATTTTGCCCACTAATTAGTGAGCCATGCTGGCCCCTGGTGCCCACGTAGTGCACGTCTAATAAGGTCTCTGATAACTATTAGTGTTTTCGGGCAGGTAGTTGCCCGCTTCATGGTCTAGAGTGGTCCTCCTCCTTGATTCTGAGAGACGCTGCCTCACTTCATTGCCACGGGCCCCCAGGGGCCTGGGGTTGTGCAGGTGCCGTCCAGCGACACGGGACATTGGCAAGAGCGGCACAGAGGATGCAGCAGTGGGTGACTGAGGCTGCACGTGCGTTACAGTCAGGAGGAGAGACGGCGGGAGACGGTGGTCACAGCGTCAGCGCTTGACTGTGCTGTTCCAGAGGTGGGGCTGGCGGAGGTCAGGGCGAGGCCCTGTGGGGGTCCAGCTGCCCCTCCTGGGCACGTGCTCACTCGCCATCTGCCCATCTGGTTTCTCCATGCTCCCTGCGGGGCGGGAAGAGTCCAGAAGACAAGAATCACCACTAACAACTGAAACTTTGCTGTGACTCAAACACAGATTTCTATTGAGTGAGCGCAAGAAAGGGGATTCCAGCGGCTCCAGAGGCGTGGGGGCGCCCCGAGGCTTCTGGTTGCCCCCCGTCCCCTGCCCCCGTCCCAGTCACCGTGGAGCCACGGTGTGCGGTGTAAACCACACGTTACGGGGCTGTATCCTGTCCTGTGGGCGCCAGGGCTCCTCCTCAGCCGTCGGGCCACAGCCACGTGGAAGGAGTGGCCTGGGTGGACAGGTGGTGGCGCTGTAGCCACCGTGCAGCTCCACAGGCCGACCCCTGGCCTTCCATGACCCGAGCTCTGGGGACGCGTGATCTGTGGAGTCCTGGCCTGTGTGGGCGTCTGGGCACCACTCCAGGACCAGCCAGGGGGGCTTGGCTTTCTCTCAGGGGCCCTGTTTCTGCCCTTGGATGTGGCCTGGCCGTGTGCGAGGCCAGCACAGGTGCGCACAAAAGCCTGCGGGCTCCTCTGGGTTTGGGGGGGCACCAGCCACAGGCCTGAGGGCCCAGACCTCACAGATCGGCAGGGAATCCCCCCAAGGTCGGGCGGTGTCAGTGTCCCTCCCCCCGCCCAAGCTTCCGGAACTGCAGATGGCCTCCCTGGATGCCGCTTGGCCTACGGATGAGCCAGGTGGTCCTGACTGAGGCACCTCTGGGGAGCCGCCGGGCTGGGGACCCTGGAGCCACAAGGCCGCTTTGTGGGAAATGCCTGGAGGGGGTGGGGAGGACGGGGCGGCCTGAGGACCCCGGGAGGCAGCCAGCTGCTCAGCGTGTCCAGGGGTGACTGGCTCACGTGTGCCTCTTCCTCACCTGGAAACCTGGGTGGGTGCTGTCTGCAGGCGGGCCTCCCGGCGGGGAAGGGGACCCACCGTGCCCCCCTGGCTGTCCCCGGGGTCGGGGGTGCAGGAGGTTGGGGTCGTTTGTGGGCCTGCAGCCAATGGCATCTGACGGCCAGTGGGCGCCGAGGGCACGCGGACGGGCCAGACGCCACGCACGGGGCACCCGCCCCAGCCAGGTGCCCAGGGAGGGCGCGAGGGCAGAGCGTGTGCCTGCCTCGCACGTGCTCTGGCATCCTCACGTGGCTGGCAAGGACTCTGGGATGTGGACCCGGCGAGGCTGCGGCCGGCGCCCCGACCTCAGGGCCCGGGTGGATGGGCAGAGGCTGTGCCCCAGGGCAGGACGGTGGTGGACGCAGACACCGCCCTCGGGGTGCTGGTCTCTGGAGAAGCCCCCAGCTTCGGTGGGAGACGTGGCATTTGCCTGCCTGCCCTGGGGACACGTTGGCACGTGACACTGACCCACCACTCTCACGTGTGCCCTTGGGGGCAGCCCCTGAGAAGCCCCGTGTGCAGACCAGGGACGGTGGTCGAACGGAGGCCGGGGAAGTTCATGGAGCGCCCCAGCTCGGGGACACTGTTTTGAGAGGAGGAGCCTGCAGGACGGCGGGGGGTCTCGAGCAGCCCAGTTGGCTGCTGCGTGAGCAGAAACGTCAACTTTGCAGGAGTGAAAGCAGAGACCCGCCGTCACCCTGCTCTCCTCAGGGCGTGGCAGGCCGCCGTGGGAGACCACGGTGCCACATCCAAGCGGCCCCTGTCCCTTGTCTCACCTTCGCTCTCCTTCGTGGAGAAGTAGTTAAAGGAACGACTTAGAGGGCTTTTGTCGAAGTCTTGCCTGTTATCTTCTTTGAAAATCCATGCCAGTCTGCAGTCTTCAGAAATCAGCCCTCAGCCCTGGTAGCTGCCCGGCGAAACTACCAGCTTTTAAGCGGGGGTGAGCGCAGACCCAGATGCAGTGGGAAACCCAGAGCGTCGGCGCGGCCCCGGCCCCCAGCCCGGCAGTGCTGCGCGGCCGGCTCGGAGCTCTGCTGAGGGGCGAGCCCGGCCCTCACAGCCTCGACGCTGTGGGGTTCGCGGTGAGGTTAGGGCCGTGAGCGCCAGCGGGTAGATTCTGTCCTGGGCGCCGTGGCCCCGCCGTGTGTGCCGAAGCAGACTGATCTCTCATCTGAGCCGCAAAGTGACCAACGAGATCTGTAGTTTAGCTTCACGTCCCTGTCGGCGGCACCTGGTTCTCCAGCCGCCGCCACCCGGGCGGCCAGCGCTTCGCAGGGCAGCACGGCCGTGGCTCAGCCGGTCCGCAGACCCTCCCTGGGTGGGGAGGGGGCGGACGGTGCTGCCCTGTCCCTCTGACCTGCCTCTCCAAGGGCCAGGAGTTAGGCCACGGGTCCCCATTCCCCGGGCCGGGCCGCACAGCAGGAGGTGAGGGGCGGGCGAGACAGCGAACCTTCACCTGCCGCTCCCCATCTCTCCCCACTGCTCCCTGCCGCTCCCCGTCACCCCCATCGCTCCCCATCTCCCTATTGCTCCCCATCTCTCCCCACCGCTCCCTGTTGCTCCCCATCGCTCCCCATCGATCCCCCTCGCTCCCCGTCACCCCCATCGCTCACCATCGCTCCCCATCTCTCCCTATTGCTCCCCATCTCTCCCCACCTCACCCCACCGCTCCCCGTCGCTCCCCGTCTCCCTGTCGCTCCCCGTGTCTCCCCGTCGCTCCCCATCTCTCCCCACCTCGCCCCACCGCTCCCCGTCGCTCCCCGTCTCTCCTCGTCACTCCCCGTCTCTCCCTGTCGCTCCCCATGTCTCCCCGTCGCTCCCCATCACTCCCCGTCGCTCCCCGTCTCTCCCCATCGCTCCCCGTCTCTCCCCGTCGCTCCCCGTGTCTCCCCCTCGCTCCCCGTCTGTCTGCGTCTCTCCCCGTCTCTCCCCGTCTCTCTGCATCTCTCCCGGTCGCTCCCCGTCTCTCCCCGTCACTCCCCGTCGCTTGCACTACTGCCTGAGCCATCCCCCACCCCCGTCCGTGGAAAAATTGTCTTCCACCCCACCAGCCCCTGATGCCAAACAGGTTGGGGACCGCTGGGTTAGGCCGACTCTTCCTCTGGAGGTGAGACATCGAGGCCACCCATGTCCCCTGTTCTCACTCCCACCGTATGGCCAGGGGGCAGCCCCAGCAAGGTTGTCACAGAAACACTGCCCGCAGGTGACGACTGGGAGCCCCGTGACGTGGCCCTTTTGAAATGTGGGCGGCTTCCCCACCCCCAAGCCTTCCTCTATCCCGTTGTCCGCGGGAGGCAGCCTGCGCGGTGGCCTCATTGCCACCCAGACCCCGCTCTGGGCCTGGAGCTGCCCGCCTGTCACTTGCCCTCAAGTCTCTGGGCCACAGCCTGTGCTCCGTGGCGCGGAGGCCGCATGCCTCTGCTTGGGTCCTACGAGGAGACATGAAGCGAGGGACGTGCGGAGAGCAGGACGGGAGCGGGCGCTGGTGCCGCGGGGCAGGGGCTGTGGTGGACGGCAGCCCACCCGTGGTCAGTAAGCGTGACGGGCCCGAGCTTCCTGCCTTTCACCCCAGGGCCCCGAGAGACTGGGTGCTCCAGGCGGGCCCGGCGGGCGTGGGGTCGTGCTGGCCCCTTCCTCTCCTTCTCCCTGAAGAGGGGAGGCCTGTGGCTGCCGTCCCCAGTCCCCGGTCCCCGGAGTGGAGGTTCGGTCCCGGCCAGGCACGGCCCATCTCCTAGTTTGTCCTGCGCTGGGTCCGAGGGAAGCCGCCTGCTGGGTTGCTGCATGTCGCTGCCCCGGGCCTCGGCCCCTCCTGGGCGTGAAGTGGAGCCTCTCCCAGGTTGACCCTGCATCAGACAGTCGCTGGCTTTGGAAGAAAACGCCTGTGTCGAATGGAAGCCCTTGAGAAGGATGCCGCGGCCGGAAGCAGGCCTGGCGTGTGGGTCACCGCAGCGCAGCCGGGTTGGTGACCAGCCCCCAGGAGTGCGCGGCGGGCCTGCCCTCCCCATGGGGCCCGGACGCCTGCGGCCCTTTCTACCCAGCAAGGTGCCCTCTGGACGGCTACGCGTGTGGAGCGAGGGGCTGACAGCATCGCCGCAGGAACCCTGGCTGCTGGGAGGGGAGGAGGGTGCCCGGCCCTCGCGGGGAGAGGTGGCGATGGGCCGAGTATGGGTTTCCTGGGGCAGCTGTAACAAAGCCCGATGGACAGACGGACAGACGGGGCGGTGGCCTGCTTGTCTCCATCCCGGAGGTGGAGGGTCCAGGTGTCCACAGGCCACTTCCCACCAGGGCCTCACTCCCCTGCCAGGAGGCGCCGCCCCCCCCCCGTGTCCTCCCAGAGTCACCCCCCTGAGACGTGACGGTCTCTTCGTCAGGACACAGGCTGTGGGATCCGGGTCCGCCCCTGTGACCTCATCTTACCAGAGGGCCTCCGCGGTGACTCCACCTCCGCACATGGTCACCTTCTCGGGAATTGGGGTGCGGTGCGGCCCTAATGGGCCTGAGGCTTTCCTTGGCTCAGGGCCGGCTCTGTGCCCTGCATGTCCACCCTCCACGTGCACCCCGTGCAGGCCCTGCCGCTGCTCTGACAGCCGACACTCAGCCAGCTTTCTGGGCTCTGCCGTCCCGACCAGGCCGGCGGCTTGAGTCCCTGCGCTGGTGCATCTCTGGGGCGGGGTCTCCTGGGGACAGAGGCCCGAGGGGGGCCTGGGCCTCGCACAGGGGAGGCTCCCGTGGCCATGCTGACCAAACGGTCATCCGCCCTCGTGCGGCGGCTGCCTTTGCACCCCTGCTGGGAGCTGCACGGGCGTTGCTGCCCCGGGTCCCCCTGGAAGGGCTTCGGGGAAGTGGGGCCTGGGGGAGGGGACCGCGTGCCTGCCTTTCTGGTTCCTGCCTCCAGAGCTGAGGTCTGTAATCCTCCGGTTGTCGTGCTTGGAAGAGGGTGGATATTTCTACGCTGGTTCCACGGCCTCCCTTTAACAGCTCTTGTAAAAGAGCCTTCTCTGTTCTGTGGAGAAGAAACCCTTGAAACGCGCCTCCCTCCCTGAGCACTGATTTCCTTTCCCTGCAACCAGGAGGCAAAGAATCTCTAGGAGGGCTGGGCCCTGGGGTGTCCCACAACCCCCGGGTCTAAGCCTTGCCCGTGGGGGTCTGTCTGCAACTCCCGGTCTCACCCGCTCCGCTCTCTTCTCCCCCCACCCCTTCCCTTCTCCCCCTCCCCGCCTTCTTTGGGCTGTAGGAGGTTGGCGACCCTATCCAGAGACCAGTGGACCCTGACATCCTGGGGCACGTTGCATCCTGGCCTGAGGGCCATCTGCCCCTCAGATCTTTCTCCCCCAGGAGGACGGAGCCGTCCCTGCCTGGGGGGTTGCAGATGCCCACGTGTACACCCTAAACCCACGAGGCGCCGGCCCACTGCCCTGGGGTCCCTGGATCCTCAGGTGAGGGTTGGGCAGACCCCAGACCTCACCGGGAGGCGTTGGGAATTCTTCCTGAGGGAGGCTGGACCCGTGATCTTCCCTGTGGTCAGCAGGCACTGGGGCATCTGACCGTGGACCTTTCCAGAGTTCTAGGTCTTTGATGGCTAAAAGCACACGTTGGGAATGCCTTAAAGTTAAATGTTTTAAAATAGTTATGTAGAAGAGAAGCCTTGGGCTCCCTTCGTGGGTCTCTTGGGGTGGCCGTGACAAAGTACCACCAACTGGCCGGCCTAAAATGACAGACGTTTACTCTCTCTCCCCGTTCTGGAGGTCAGAACTCGGACACTGAGCTGTCCCAGGGCTGCGCTCCCTCTGCAGGCCCTGCGGGGGGTCCTCCCTACCTCTTCCAGCTTCTGGGGGCTCCAGGCCCGTGAGAATGTAGTCTAACGCCGCGGATTTCTACGTGGGCGCGAAAGGGATTCCGACACTTTCTTTCCGCGAGCTGGTCGGGAAGAGGCCCTGCACCTCGCGGCCCGCGGGCCTGTCCGGGGCACCTGGTTTCTGTGTTCAGGGCTCGCGGCCTGCGCCCTTTCCTCTCGGCACGCGCCCCTCGGTGGCCCCTCTGGCCCTTTGGCAGCAACAGGTCAAACGTCTGCGTTGGCCTCTCCCCGGCCCGGGAGTACCTGTCCAGCTGCCGCTGGGACGTCCACTCCCCACAGCCTGGGCAGAGCTCCTGATGCACCCCTGGGCCTGCGTCCACAGCCTGGCCTGCTTGGGACAGCCCCGTGGTCCCCGGGCCCTCAGTCTCTGGCATCCCCATCGCTCAGCAGATCTGCCAGCCCCCCGGTCAGCCTGGAGTCGAGAACTGCCCATGTGGGCCGCCTGCTGGCCTCTGCGCCAGCCAGCTGTCCACACGCGGCCAGGTAGGCACGTCCCTCCGCCCAGAGCCGCCTGCTGCCCCTTGGAGCCTGTGCCGACCGCCTCCCGCCTGCCGCCCCGGCCACCCTCGTGTCCGGTCTGCCGGGTTTCACGTGTTGCTCCGGCCCCTGGGACTTTTGCTCAGTCCTTGGCCTGGGCCCTGCCTTGGACGTCTGGCCTGTCCGGGGGGCCTCAGGCTGCCTACTAGGACTGTCCGCCTTGCCTGTGTCAGACCCCCGCCCTTCTACCTGCCCGACTGAGTCATCTTCCCAGCACTGGCCAGCCGGAGCTGGGTCACTGAGGTCCCAAGGGTCCCAGGCTGGGGAAGCCCCGCTGGGGGGCCAGAGTCCAGCTGGCGACCTCTGTGACCTCGGCCGATCGCCGCGTCTCCACCTGGGGGTGGGGGTGGGATTCGGGTGCTCCCAGCCGGCGCTGGATGTGGGCTGTATCCACGCCGCCCACAGCGGTGGCTGCCGGCCACGCTGGTGCCTGGAGTGTGGCGAGGGACAGGGGAGCTGGGTTTCTAACGTGGTCTCATTCATAAATTCAAATGTAAGCAGGCACATGTGGCTGTGGCTGCCACGTGGACAGCACAGCTCCAGAACGCTCCATTTGATGTCTGCTCAGCCCCGGGCCCTCCCCCTGCAGCTGCAGTCTGGAAAGTGCAGAGCCCCAGTGAGCTTGGCGGGGCTCACGTATCTCAAGGAACTGTCAACGGCCAGTGTCCGCAGGCATAGGCAAATCCCTGCTCATTTTTCAACATGCTGGAGGTTTGGATTTTCACATTGGCCGGAATCCTTTTAGATGCAAGAAAGCAAGGCAAATCGTTAGCACCAGGGGTTCAGTAGTTTTTGTTTGGTGAGCATGTAATGCACCTAAATGTACAAACGTGCAAATGGGGGAGAGGACCGTCGGAGATGCACACCTCGGCTCGGAAAGGGGGATAAACCGAAGTTCAGCAACACTGACCCCCCTCCGTCGCTCGCTGGGGCCGTGAGGAGGGAGAAGGCCGTCCTTGGTGACCTCAGATCCAGATGATACGCCCCGGTCTGCTTCTAACCCACAGAACCCTCTCCCCAGAGGGCTGTCAGCAGAGCAGCAGAAGCGGTGAGGAGTCCGCCTCACACCACAAATCACGTTGGCGGGGCCGCTGCCGAGGGGCCCACGGGAGAGAACACGGGCGGGCACGGCCGTGCAGCGATCGTCCTGTCGCGGCTCTTCCCACACCCGCACGTAAACGCACCCACGAAGTCAGAGGTGCTGGAGTTTGTGGGTGAGGAAGGAGGACAGTGAAAGGAGATCTTGGAAGAGAAAGTCTGGGGTCCAGACTCCACTGGCATCAGCGTCCGCGGCTGTCGAGTACACGGAACCCTCCCGGGCTGCCCGGGCAGCAGGCGGAGGACGGCAGGCTCAGGGTTCCTTCATGGGACGGCACACCCCGCATCTGAAGCTGGTGTTCGTCTGGGTTTTTCTGAGTCACGTGGGGAATCCCAGGTGACTGTAAAGGGCGGGCAGAGGGTGCTAGGGTGTCCGTATGGTGGGGCAGCTCCTCCAGGGGTACTGAAGGAGGGATGGAGGACCCCACGCCCACCCATGAGCCGGGACACCCGCTTCTCCTCTGAGGCTTCTTGAGGAAAACCTGGAGAAGGGCTGTGAGGCAAGAGCGGGTCTCCTGCGCTCGGGGTTCTTCCCATGCTCCCCAGAGTCTCCCAAACCACGCGGCTGCCCTGGGCCCGGTGTCGGTTCTGAGGCGAGATCATCGTTTAACAAAGACGCTTTTCAAAGGAAGAAATGCAGGTGGCCAACAGGCACACGAAAAGGTGCTCAGTAGCGCTAATCATCACGGAAATGCAGATCAAAACCACAAGATGTCACCTCCCACCTGTCAGGATGGCCACCATCGAAAAGAGAAGAGATAGCAAGTGTTGACGAGGGTGTGGAGAAAAGGGAACCCCCGTGCACTGCTGGTGGGAAGGAAAATTGGCGCAGCCCCTGTGGAGAACAGTCTGGAGTTTCCTCAAGGAGTTAAAAACAGAACTACCACGTGATCCAGCAATCCCACTCCTGGGTATGTATTCCAAAGAAAGCAGAAACACTAACTCAGAAAGATAACACGTGCAGCCCCACGTTCACTGCAGCACTGCTCACGATAGCCGAGACATGGGAGCCACCTGAACGTCCGTGGATGGACGAATGGATAAAGAAGATGCGGTGTGTATGTACAGTGGAATGTTATTCAGCAACAAAGAAGAAAATCTGCCCAAAACATGGACGGACCTTGAGAGCATTATGTGAAGTGAAGTAAGTCAGGCAGAGAAAGACGAGCGCCACGCGACCTCTCGTGTGAGGACCAGAAATATGCCGAGGCGAGAGCTCTGATTGCCGGGGCTGGGGTGAGGGTGGGCGGATGGTTGAAGGAGGGCTTAGGCAAGGCAGTGCAGGTCTCCTCAAAACACTTTCTGTCTTTCACGGGTGGGGTCTCAACTCCGTTGCTTGAAGGGTGGGCTTTGGTTCCTGTGTGTAGAATTGGGGAGGGGGCGCTGGGCTCTGTCGGCCTTGACGCACGGGGGCCGGAAGCAGCCTCAGAGCCACGAGGAGGTGTTTCCACCTGACACCACACAGGTACTGCCAAAGAGAGGAAAAGCCTGATCGCTCTCAGAGCTCGGCCCTCGGGCTCCGGAGCCGTGACCAAGTGCAAACCGTTAGCATCTCCAGCCTGTTGATCTCTGCTGCGGGCCCTGGCATCACTCGTGGACACGTGGGGCCTTCTAAACTAAAAACGCAAGTGCATGGGGTTCTTTTCCACTTTGGAGTTGATCTTCCTTTGAAATAGAAAACATGAGGCTTAAATATGAATGAAAGAACAAAAAGCCCAGTGGTTTTTCCAGAGGAAGAAGCCAGATAGAGGAAGATGAATCTGGGTCTGCAGCCCAAACCCAGTGGCGTTAAACGCCGTCTGAACGGGAGCGCTGGAGGGCATGGTGGTTCAGGCACGTGGGGGACGAGGGTCTTGTTGGTATTTTGCGTGTTGTGACCGCTGCGGCCAGGACACTTGGAGGGCAACAGTAGGCCCTGGAAGGATGATCGCCCGCGATCTTCCGTGTTCTGTGAAGTTACTCGTTAGCTCTGAAGATGGAAACAGGAGCAGGCACGACCAGGAGAAAAGCCGGTCGGCAGATTTGTTGCGAAATGATTTAGTGTTAAACAAAAAACAGAATTGCAGGGTGCTGAGAACTGAGTCACTGAAGACGTTTCTGGCATGTTTTATGGGCGCTTCTCAGTTATCTGGGGTAGAGATTACGTGGGGGGGGGGCATGCGTGTGCCTGCATATGTATGTGTGCATGTATGTGTGTGTACATGTGCGTTTTCATGCATACGTATGTGTGTGTACATGCACGTGTATACATGCGTATACATATGCAGGGTGTGTGTGTGTGTGTGTGTGTGTGTGTGTGTGTGTGTGTGTGTCTTCTCACTGACCCTCCTCTTACTGTTTTCCTTGCACATGTCTCAGGGTGGAGTTATTTCCCCAGCAGGTGGCCTGTGTGCCCCTACCGCCCCGCTGTAACTTACCCACAGCCGTGGGCTGAGTCCCCCGGGGGGCGTGTTTTCAGGCTTTCCTGCCACACACGTGCCAGCCGTTCTCCGGTGGGGTAAGGTGACCTCACCCAGGAAGCAGGTTACGGCTGTGCGGGCACGTGAGGTCTGTAGGCATTTATTTTAGGAGACCCTTTGATCCTCAAACGACTGAGTTTCTAGACCTCCAGTTCCAAATGTGGTTATTACCAGCCTGGTTAAACGGCGCTAAAGCAGGGGCACCGATGGGCAAATCTAGAAATGCCCCTTGGCTCCTGAAGTGCGGTTGTAACTTGGAAAGCAAGACGCCGAAGGCCTCTGTGGTTGTGGGCAAGCCCCGCACCGCCCCTCCCCCGAGGCCTCGCTGTCCTTAACTTTCGCTTTGAAATCAGGAGGTCACAGCCACAGCCGCCGTGGCCCCTCGAGTGGAGACCCTCCGTGGCGTCGTCGCACCTGAGTAGGAATTACTAAGCCCCAGAGCTGCATCGTCACATCTGAAACTGTTCCGCCGCTGAAGCCGAGACTCCCATCACCTGGCGTTTCCAGACAGACGCGCTGGCCCGGCGCCTTCCAGCCAGTTCTGCCCAGGCTGTCTCGGTCTCCCTTGCGGGTGTTTCTGAGATGTGTGCCCACCAGGCCTTCAGGCAGCGGGGTGGGCAGACCCCCTCTGCCCTCCGTTCTCTCCCGCCTGAGGCCACTGTCCCCCCTCCTCCCGCTGTCCCACCCTGCCTCCTTCCCCGTCCACTCTGCTGTACCCCTGACCTTTGACTCTGGGGCGTCTCCCCCGCCCAGCGCCCCAGCCCTTGGGGTTTCTGCATTTGCCTTCTCCCGCATGGCCCAGTTCTGTCCAGTGCATGGTGAGCCCAGGCCTCCCCACCTCTCACCCCACACCAATCCCGCCACATCCGGCGTCCTGACAGCCCCGAGCTGGAGCCCGGCTTCCTCTCCGGTCCCCCCACTTGGCCCAGGTCGCCCTTGCCTAGATGTCACATCGCCCCGCCCCTTGCCCAGCCCCAGGCTCCTCCCAAACTGCCCCGAAGTAGCCTTGGTCGCCTTGGTCACTGAAGTAGCACAAGCCTGCTGGGCATGTCCCCTGAGGACCCCGGCCTCCTCGCTGAGCCCCCGAGCCCCTGGCTGCCTGTGATGCCTGCTCCGGCCCCGCATCTCCACCCTCTGCCACGACCGGGTCCCCATCCCGGTCGCCAGCGGGCCGCCCAGCACCCGGGGCTGTCGTTTGCAGGATTAACCACGGGTGCGGCTGCCGTCCAGGGCGGGTGCGGCTGCCGTCCAGGGCGGGTGCGGCTGTCCTCGTGGCTTCTGGGGAGCCAGCTCCCTGGCAGTGCTGACCGCAGAGCCGGAATCAGTGTGGCTCTGACGGCCCCTTCCAGCCGTCCCCAGGGCCCTCCCCACATGCCGCTTCAGAGCTACCTGCTTCACCTGCCCAGGGCGGGGAGGTAAGGCCAGGCTCTGTCTCTGATGATCAGAAACCCTGCTGGACTGATCGACATTCCACGGGGGCCAACAGCCCACGCGGGGGGCCGGTGTGAGCTGGGGCCGGGGTGGAGAGCCCGTGGGGCAGCCAGGCGGTGTGGCTGGAGAGGTGCCCTGCGTCGCTGGGAGGGGCTCGCTGGGGTGGTGGGCGCGGCAGGAGCGATCCGTCTGGTTTCCGAATGGGTGGGAGCGCGTGGTGAACAGCAGCTTCGGGATGGTACCTGTGACCCTGGGCGTGGGCCCCGCAGGCCCCGGACCCCAGGCGTCCTCCTGGCATTGGGGCCACCCTCTCCTGAGGGAGCTGGGGAGCACCAAGGATGTCCTACCAGAAGCCATTCGCTCTGGAGGGTGCCCCCAGCGGGCCTGCTAGGTCCCCCTCCTCCCCGCGGCCCTCCCGCTGCTCCCCCGGGGGAGCCCCTCCCCTCCCCCTCCCCCCTCCTTTCCCCTCCCCCATCTCTCCTCCTCTCTCTGACTTCCGGTGTTGTTCTCCTCCCCCTGCTTGAACTCCCATCCACACTGGGCCCCCCTCCTACCCCCTCCTGCAGACATCTCACCTCGGGACTCCGGAATTCACCCAGTCCAGGCTCTCAGAAGCGGCCTTGAACTTACATCCCATGGGACTGTATTTCCAGACCCCAAGATGCTCTATGGGCTTTAGCTCCTGAGCTGCAGGGGGGCTGCAAACTTCTCTGAGTGGATCACCCCGTATTTTTACTGTTCCAAGATCAGCGGTGGGACCAGAGCCGTCCCTGGGGGTGGGTGCATGCAGCCCGGCTCTCGCAGGGGGACCGTCTGGATTCTTGAGACAGCAACGTGTCCTTGGACCCTCCGCAGAAAGGAAATTGGACTCAACACACAGAGCTAGTTTTCCGTCCTCTGGGGAAAACTCGTTCTCAGAAACGCAGGCCTGGGGCCCCCTTGGAGTCCAAAGAATCCACTGTGGGAGCAGACGCGGCTCTCAGTCCGCCCTCGTGGTTTGTGCTGTGACCCTGGCTTTGGAGCGGGGCTGCGGTCTCCCCGCCCCTGAGGCCGGAGGAGGGGCCTGGTCGCAGCTGGGTTTCTGGCCAGTGTGCTTCCCTGTCTCCCCTACCTCAGGAGAAGGCCCTGTGGTGAGCGTGTGCGTGGGCAGTCACTCTGCACCCCGGCCTCGCGTCACTGGGAGGACGGCCGAGGCCGCGCGGCCAGCGGCCGGTTCAGGATTCTCGGCCGCCTTTCGGCTTCCGGACGGTGCTGGACTCATTCTCACCCCGGGGCCCACGACTGTTACCGTATATGGAAAACGGGTCTCTGCAGATGTCATTAAACTCAGGATCTAGAGATGAGAGATGGTGCTGGTGGCCCAAACTGCCCCCAGGTGTATCTCTGTAAGAGGAAGGGGGGGGCGGGGGTGCTGACCCAGAATGGAAGATGCGTCCTGGAGAGGCCGCGTGGCCACAGGGCGGAGGTCGGTGGGATGCGGCCACGAGCCCAGAGACGCTGGGCCCCCGGGAGCTGGGAGGGGCAGGAGGGACCCTCCCTGGGGCCTCCGGGGGAGCCCCTGCTACACCGTGGTTTCTGTTTCTCTGTTTTAAGCCACCCAGCTGGTGGCCGTTTGTTACGGCCGCCCCAGGACACGGACACACTGTCCTCCGGGCCCTGTGACCCTTGACAGCTCCTGCTTATTGAAGCCCAAATCCCCCAGACCCCCGCGCTAAGCCCTGGTGAAGAATCTGGGTTGAATCAACCTGGCTTTTTGAAGGAAACACAGTGCAGGGTCATCTGTTTGGAAAAGAGGAGATGCCTGCCCTTCCTGGAGCAAACCAAGGCCTGAACTAACCCCAAGGGCTGCTGCCTGGAAGGGCCTTGAGTTTTCCCGGCAGCATCGGCGGGGGGTGGTGGCGAAAGGCCGGGATGTGAGCCCCCACCCGCCCCGAGGCTTGTCACAGGCCCGCGGCCACGTCAGGACCCCGGGTGGACCTGGGTTCAGAAGCCAAGCAGCCTGGTGGATGCCGGGCACCCCTCATGGCTGACTGCAGGGAAGCAGGTTCCCATGCAGGTGGGCGGCCACAGGAAGGGGCGGCCGGGCCAGAGTGGCCGGGGAGCTGGGCTGCAGGATCGACCAGGAGGTCCCCCTGGGGTCTCGAGTTTGCAGCGGATTGTAAGGTCCTTCCAGGATGCCCAGCATATTTGTCGAGCAGTTTCTAACCAGACCCTTTAACAGGCCGATGAAGAAGCAGGTTTGTAAAGGCCATCTTTTCACATGCTCTGCCCGGTTCACGGCTCCATGGGAAGAGCAGAAACTCCGGCTGCACCGTTCCCTCGGGGATCTTCCCGGGAGTCAGGGGGCGGAGAGCCTCTGCTCCGTCAAGAGTGTGGGGTTTCCAAGGAAAACGGGCGGCCCCGAAAACCCGGGAACATGTTTCCTAAGGTCGCAGAGCCGCTGAAGTTTGAAGGAATATGTGAACGTTGACGTTTGGAAAGCGGACGGTGTTCAGGAGGTGATCGTTTGCATCACCGAAGGTTTCTCCTTCTCAATCAGCCAGACATCCCCACATCCACGTGGCCTTAAACAGGAGCCCATCTCCTGCCGCGCAGCCAGGCTCGCGTGAGGGGTGGACGGCCCGGCGTCGACAGCTCTGGCGGCTGGAGGGGGCACCCTGGCCGTGGGAACGGGCGGCCAGACCTCTTGGCTTTCTCACGGGAGGCCAGGGTCTGAGCTTTTAGGTGGTATGTCCCAACACCTGTGTGCCCGTAGGCCTCACCTGGGCAGATGGGCCGTCCTGGGCCTTTCAGCAGGACCTGGCCAGGCGAAGGGCCGCTTGCTGGGAAGGACCAGGAATTCAGTTTTGTGCCGTGGCTCATGGAGCAGATGTTCTTGGGAGTCTGAGCTCAGGACAGAGGCACAGCAGGGTACGTGGCCTCTGGGCCCCCCCGAGAGCCCCTGCGGGTGAGGGGGCACGGATGGGACCATGGGGACCCTGCAGCGAAGGCTGCGGCCACCTGACGTTGATGTCCAAAGAAGGACAGGGAGAATAAAGCTTCAGGACGCGTGGGCCCTGGTGCCATCCCGGGGGCCCGGCAGAGCGCCTGGCGGATGCCGGAGAGTGGACGCAGATGCTGCAGGGGCGAGGGTGGAGCTGCCCCTGCCTGGTGCCCCGGGGGTTGGCAGGGGCTCAGGCCCCGCATGGATCGTAGAGCGTGGCGATCTCGTAGCCCTGCTGGCTGATGTGGGAGTCCCGGGGCCGCATGGGGATGGAGCCCGTCACCAGGAGCGTCAGGAGGTGGTTGGTGCCCAGGACCATCCGGTCAGGCGGGGAAGCGGGAAGCGGGAAGGTGGGGGCCGGACCGGAAAGCGAGGTGAGGGTGGAGGATTCTGTATGCAGGAGGCCGGGGCTCCTCTGGGGGCGCAGAGGGGAGCGAGGGGGGGAGGTTGACACTGGGGAGGGTCAGCAGCGGGGGCTCAGAGCAAGGGGGGTGCACGCCAGCATGGGAGGGGCATACCAGGAGGGGTGGGGCTGGACCGCCCTGGGGCAGGCGCTGCGGCGGAAGCGGGGCCCTTGAGCGGGGCCATCAGAAATGGGGCGTCTGTGTGCACCCCGGTCGTGCTGGAGGGCCCCGGTTTTCGGGCCACTTAGGAGGTCGCCCTGCGGGGAGTGGCCGCGCATCTGGTCAGCAGCCCTGCGGGAGGTTTTATATGTTGCAATTAAAGCCCTTGGCCCTTGTATTGAGCCAAAGCGGTGAAGATTAAAGGGCATTTTGGTGCAACCAGGACGGATGTGAAGGCACCAGTCGCGGGAGAAGCTCGGTTGCGTTCCCTGCAGCGCTGTCTGTTCCCTGAGTGCCGTGCATCGCAGCGGTTGCTGTCGACCCAGATCTTAAACACCGCGTGTTCTAGCATCGGGGTGTACGTGGGTGATCTGCGCGCGCAGCTGTATCAGCGAAGGAGGTCACGACGGGCTGTCGTACCCGTCCTGGCCCGTCGTGTCCTGACTGTGTCTGTGATTGTAGGCAAGCAGCTCAGGGTCCAGCCAAGGGTCTGTGCAGACCGTCTCTGTCTTGACCCTCCCCCAGCCCAAAGCATTGGTCGTCTTGTCTGTAAGCAACACGATACCCCAAAAGCAAGTCTCAAATCATTTTAGAACAAAAAATGGGATGAAGTTTTGAACTTGCAACTGTTTTAAGCTCACACGCAGAGGACTTGGGTGGGTCTTGTTTTTCCTCTGACCTCTCAGCCGGGCCAGGCGAGCGATGTGGAAACCCTGGCTTCCTGCCTGTCGCTCCGGCTGCTGGTGGCCGAGGCCTCCGGGCCAGCCGCTCCACCAGCCGCGAGCCCCGGCGCTTTCCCAGAAGTGCGTCTCGGGGCCTCAGCTGTTCCACCCCGAGACTGGCTCTTCTAGCAAGAAGTGCCGTGCTCTGTTGCCAGCTGACCTGCAAGCCTCCGGCACCTGGTCCGGAAGCCACCGCTGCTCCCCACAAATGCCTGGGACCTCAGCTTCATGACTTATTTTGATTTTACAGAAAAAAATTTAACCAAAAATCAGGTTTTCAGGAAAAGTGACTGGAAGTTATCTTAACGTCCACCCGGGAGAGAGCTCAGCCCTGTCTTTGGGCGGGAGAGGACCTTGTGAGCCCGGGCGCTGCGTGTGCAGGGCGTTCACAGGACCCCAAGGACGCTTGGAGCTATAGGCGAAGCGGGTGCTTTCGATGCCAGCAGGCTGGGTGGCCGAGGGAGTGGCGTCTTAATAATCGGGTGACTTCCTATTAAAACAAGTTCACTGCCCGCCTGGCGTGCTGAGAGGACTATGGAAGTAGCCTTATTCTGAAGGGTGTGATGTGGAGGGGGTTAGGGCAGGGGATTAGGAGAGAGGGAGACGCCAGGGGCACCTGTAGGGGCTCTGGAGACAGGCGGCAGGGGTCCCCCTCCTTCCTGGGCCCAGTGACACCGGCTCCACCCCGCATCCTCCTCGAGGCTCCGTCTGGGCAGCGATGGTCCCTGCACCGTCCGGGTGCTCCCGTGGTGCCCACGGCCGTCAGAGCCCCAGGCCAGGTTCCCTGATGTCACGTGCGTAGGGGCCCCCAGCACAGCCGGGATCTCACCCGGAGCCCGCGCTCTGTCCCTCGGCCCTGCCCTGCTGCACCCGCGTGCCTGGGGGGTTCCCTTCCCCACGCAGAGCGGGGCCCCTGGGCCGGTCCTCGCTGAACCCAGGCGGCACGTGCGCAGAACAGGAGGTGTGCGTCTGTCTCCTCGTTCCGTGGGCCCAGGTGTCTCAGGGCGCGTCTGTCATCAAGGTCGTCTTCAAAGCAATGGGTCTGGGGATCCGGGCAGCAGCATCGCAGGTGCTTCTGGCGGGCTTTGTTTCATCTGCTTGCTCTCACAAAGAACAAGCTAGAGACGCAGAGCTGGGCTTGAGGCTGGCCTGTGTCCCCTCTCCTCCTGCCGACGGACACGGCCATCCCGAGGGCCCTGGGGGGCCTGGCGCGAGGGGCTGGGTCTGGCTGGTGGCATCAGGCCCCTAGATGAGGGGCCTGGGAGCAGGGACCAGTGTCACAGCCGCGTGGGCCGAGCCGGCACAGGGCCTCCTGCTGTTCCGGTGGCGGCCGGGGCGCCTCGGGCTGGCAGAGGCTCTGGCACCCACGGGCAGGGCAAGGATGCCGCCAGGCCGCCCCCGCGGGGCGCAGGCGTGGTGGCCCCCTCTCCCTGCCGCCCAGTTGGTCCCGCACGTGGTCCCTCCCGGCCGGGCCTGGTCAGCACCCTCCGAGGCACCGGCATGGGCTCACTGCTTCCCACCCCCAGTCCAGCTGCGTGAAAAGGCGGCAGAGGGACAGTCTGACCCAACACCACCACCACGTGGAGATGACGTCAGGCCTGTTTGTGGACAGGTCGGGGCTGGTCCCCGGCCACTGCCCGCAGCCTGAGGGGCAGCGGTCGGAACCCTCCACCATCCCCTGTGGGGCCCCGAGCTTGTGGGGTGTCAGGCGACCTGGCGGGGCAACCCCACTGGGTCTCCTGCCGAGTTGACTCCAGCCTGGGCCTGAGCCCTTGGGAGAGATGAGGGGCCCCAAGTGACCTGGAGGTGCTGCGTCAGGAGGTGCGATAGCGCCTTGGGGCCCAAGAGGGCCGTGTAGCCAAGCAGCCTGGGGGGCCGTGTCCTCACACACATCTGAACGGTGCATCCTCGGCCGGGCTCTCAACAGCTCTGTGGCTTCGGAGTCAGAACGGAAACGTGGGGGACAGAGACGTCCGTCTGCCCGAGAGTCACCTGGGGAAACACCCGGGTCCTGGGGGCGACGCCACGTGACCCGCCACTGGGACCCTGGATGGAGCCGGGATCCGAGGCAGCTTCCGTGGCCGTGTCGCCCCTTCTTCCCGTCTCTGTGCTCTGACTTTTGTGGGCTGTCTCCACGGGCCACGTGAACTTCTGTTCTGTGGTTTCCCGGCTGAAACACCCTTTGGATACATTGGAAGTCTTGTCCCGTTTTTCCGTAACTGGTCTTGGGATCGGCCCTGGAAGCCGAGGGGCTTCTGTCTGTGCCCTCGGCCCGGCCGCCCTGGAGGAGATGCCGTCCCCCTGCAGCCCCGGCCCCTGGGTTCGCGGGGGTTTCGGGGGCAGGTCACTCGGGTTCTTGCCCGGCTGTGACAGGAGGTGCTGCGTGCGGGCCAGGGAGCGGAGGGCAGGCGGCTTCTGTCCGCAGCCCAGGCTTCTGGTCTGTGCCCACCTCTCACAGCAAAGGCCAGGCCGCAGCTTCGTTCTCACTGTGGCTGCGTCCTTGGGCAAAGGCCGTGCCCCTCGTGCGGGGCCCCTGTTGAAGCCCCGGCGCTCTCACGGGCGCCATGTCTCGTCCTGGAGACACTTCTCGTGGAACCAGACAACATCCAGGATGTGCGTGTGTCTTACGTTCAAAAACCTGAGGCTTAGTGAGTGCAGAGAGGTTGATATTTCTAGACCAAGGACTCTTGGCACCCCAGGAGGTGGGGTCCGGTTCCGGCACCCAGAGCTCATGTGGGGGTGCACACCGTCTGCCCTGTCCTCTCTCCCTGCAGGGGCTGCCTGGCGGGGACCCCAAGGAAGGACCTTTCCGGGACGACCCGTGTCCCCTAGAGGGTAAGTCCTGCTCTCCAGACCTCACTGACGCCACACCGTACCCCAGGCACCTGCCCCCAGGACACCCTGGCAATGGGGCCCACCCACACCCCACTCTCCCCAACGTATCCCAGCACACCCAGGCCAGCGCTGGCTGGTCGCGGGTCCCCACCAGTGGCCGTTTGCAGGTGCAAGCCAGGTTCCCCGGTCTTAAAAGCAAATTGTTCTGAGATGTGCTTAAAAACACATCTCACGTGGGCTCCTCCATGGAGCAGATGACGTGGACTTCGGTCTGGGGGTTGGACAAGCAAAAGGCAAAGCTCAGGGCCTCTGCCCGTCCGCGTCGCTGGAGTCCGCGAGCCCGTGGCTGGAAGGACAGGTTCCGCACGGGTGTTTCGGTGAATCCACGGGTCACCTGTGGGTGTGATGTGCCGCATTAGCGTAAGGCGTCCAAAGTGGTCTGCGTGCGAAGCATGACCGCCCTAGTCACTGCCACACGTGTGCATCTGCCGTGGAGTGGGTCCCCGTGGCGTATGACAGTGACCACCAGGCTTGTCCGAGGGTCGGGTGCCGGGTGAGTGTTCTCAGCATTACGTGGGTGGGGAGGCTGACCGCAGGGCTGCCTTCGCAGGGGCTCCGTGAGCCCCGCCCAGGAGCTCCGTGAGCCCCGCCCAGGAGCTCCGTGAGCCCCGCCCAGGAGCTCAGGCCCTGGGTGTCTCCTGGCAGCTGCGTGTCTCCCAGACACGCCCGGCTCCCGTCCTGGGGAGTAAGTGAGCCCAGAGACCAGGGCACTCCTTGTCCGTCGGGCCCGGAGATTGGGGAGGGGGCTGCCCGGCGCACAGGCAGCCTCCCAGGCTCTGGTGTTGCGGGCTGTTGGGAAACCGGACCGTGTCGCTGGGGAGGGGAAGCCAGACGGTGAGTGCAGCAACCCTCCCGGGGGCCCCTCGGGCCGGGCTGCCTGCCTGTGGGCCTGCGGGGCCGCCCTCTCCCTGCCCCAGGCTTCGAAGCCACTGCAGCCAGGGAGGCAGGAGCGCGCGTCCGGCCGCGGCTCACCCCGGGGAGGGCCGCCCAGGCCCTCAGCTCAGACCCGTCTGGAGAGGTCACAGGCCCAGCAAGGATGCGGTGGCCCCGGGGCCACACCCCCTCCCCAGCCCTGCGTCAGCCCCCGGGCCAGGCCAGGGGAGACGGGCCCGTCCCACCCCTCTCGTCCCTGCAGTGGCACTGCCGCCGGAGAAGGCCGAGGGCCGAGAGGGCCCAGGACAGCTCTTCGGCACAGACGATGGAGAAAGAGCAGTGAACCGCGAGGGCCCCCGCGGGCCGGGCAAGCGGCGCCTGAACGTGGACGTAGGTCTTTGCCCGGCTGCCCCTCCTGCAGGCGGCCAGCGCCGGGGGAGGGGCGCGGATCGCGCTAACGTGGGGTCCCTGCGCCCTGCAGCTCCCACGCCGCAGGCTCTGCTGGGTGGAGGTGTCGCCCTGCACTCGGCCAGAGCTGGCCAGCGTGGCCCCAAGTAATTCAGGGGACTTGCCCGGCACCAGTGCCAGCACCACGGAAGTGACCCAGGAGTCGACTGTGCAGACCTCTCAGCTCCCCAGCCCGCCCGCGGTGGGGGTCAGGGCCCCGGCGCGAGGACGAGGCTGACCCTGGCTGCCTGTCCCCGTCACCCCTGCAGGCGCTCCAGTGTGACGTCTCCGTGGAGGAGGACGACGGCCAGGAGTGGACGTTCACGCTCTACGGCTTTGACAACAGTGGCAAGGCCACCAGAGAGGTGACACTCTGCGTCTGCATCCCACGGTCCCTGGAAGGGCTCTGGCCGCAGACAGACAACGATGCCCGGGTCTCCACGATGGGGACAGGCTGAGCCCCTCCAGGGCGGCGGGAGAGGCTGGCACCCTTCATAGACAGGCTTGCGCGGGGCGGGAGGGGAGCCACCGCAGGACCCAGGTCACCGACAGAGCCGGCTGGAGTCCATGTCCCCTCCTGCGCCCGGCTGCTGTCTGTGCGGTTCCTGGCAGAGCCCTGCACGCCTGTCTCTGCCCCGGCCAGCAGCCCCTCCCCTCTGCAGGGTGGTGAGGGCCCCAGGGGTGCCCCCGGCGCTCTGCTCTGCTGGCTTGTGTGTCCAGGAGGGGCAAAGTGCCTCTTGAAAGGAAGCAGGCACGTAGGATGACTGAAATAAGTGTGTTTGGGTTAAAAGCAGAATCTGATAGTTTATCTGACTGCTAGGTCTTTTGAACATAGATTCGGTTTGAAATTGAAAAGGTCGGAAAGGCGTGATTCCAGCAGGGCTGCTGGCTCAGGTTGCGTGGTGCATTCACAGGATGAGGAAAGGCGTCTCAGATGAGCTGCCTCCTTTAGCTGGGCTCTGCTGGGATGCCGAGTGAATCAGGCAGGCAGGCAGGCAGCCTGGAGGTGGCAGCAGGCAGTGTGGGTTGGGCGGTCCTCCCCCCGGTCTGCCCGTGTCCGTGACGTCTGTGCCCGCCCTCAGGACATGTCCAGTCTGATGCACACGATCTACGAGGTCGTCGATGCCTCGGTCAACCACTCCTCGGGCAGAAGCAAGACCCTCCGGGTGAAGCTGACCGTCAGCCCTGAGCCCTCCAGCAAGAGGAAGGACGGTCCCCCCGCCAGCCAGGGTGAGGGCCTGGCTCCTGGGCTGCAGCAGCTCCCTGCCCAGATGCCCTGAAGACCCTGCTTACACGTCAGCCCGCCCCTCCTCGCAGGCAGGCTTCCTGCACCCCCTGCCCCACACTGCATCTCCCCAGAGCTCCCACCCACCCTGCCGGGGGGTGTTAACTGTGTCTACTGTTCAGTGCCCCCATCACAGAAAAAGTCTCTGTGGCCTCCTGAACATGGAAAGCGGGGCCTGGCACCTGGCGAGGGCTTGAAGCTGTTTGTTCAGTGAAAGAATGAGTGCATGGGTGCCTGAATGAGTGAGCGAACGAGTGAGCGAACGAGTGAGTGAGCGAACGAGTGGGTGATTGAATGAGCGAACGAGTGAGTGAGCGAACGAGTGCCCACCTGCCTCTTTCAGACCGGGAGCCCACGCGATGCAGGATGGAGGGGGAGCTCCCCGAGGACCCCAGGGTGGCCGACAAGAGGCTGTCCACGCACATCAGGTGAGGGGCTGGCGTCCAGCTCTGCCCTCCCGAGATGCGAGCAGCCCAGCCACACTCCTGTGCCCCACAGGCCTCAGGGGCTGGCCCCTTGGGGTGGCCCCCCGGGACGGGCACCTGGGCACAAAGGCCGGATGCGGCCAGGGGGCCCCGGTCCCTCCCTGCCATCGGGTGGGCGGCCGGCACTCGGGCTGGAGCTGGGCGCTTCCAGTGTCGTCTGAGAGGCCATGGGGCTTGAAGGGCAGCAGGCGTTTGGCCTCCAGACCCTCAGCCCAGCTGCTCCTGTGCCCTACGGCTCCACTCACAGGGGCAGCAGCCACGGAGCCCTAGCTGGCGTCCTAGGTGACGCAAAGACAGCAGAGGACACTGGGTGGGACCGTGGTCCTGGGGTCCCCTTGGGCCCCTGCTTGTCGTAGCGCCCACCCTTTGTGGGTGGGCGTGCTGCTCAGAGCATGAGAGCGCAAACCCTCGCCCCCCCCACGCTCCACCAGGAGGCCCACCGCCGACCCCCACCCCTGCCCCGAGCGGGGGCCCTACTGTGTGGACGAGAGCACGGAGCGGAGGAACCACTACCTGGACCTGGCGGGAATCGAGAACTACGCATCTAAGTTCGGACCAGGTGGGTTCTGGAGACTGGGCCCCTGGCGCCAGGCCTGAGGGTTCCGGGTCCCTGCGGCGACCGAAGCTGGGGCCCCGAGTCCCAGAGTGGGCCATTCAGGTGTGCGGGCAGGACCGGGTCCGGGTGGGACGTCCCAGGCCCTGCGAGGGGTCTCACGGGTGCCGTGTCTGCAGGGTCCCCCCCGGCGCAGGCCAGGCAGGAGCCCCCAGCCCGGGCCGCGCACCCGCAGGGCCGGTCCCGCTCCCAGGAGTCGGAGGCGCACGCCGCGCACCATCGCCGCTGCCTGGGGCCGGCCGAGCCCGCTCTGCTGGCCGCGGAGCCCGTGCCGCGGGCCCTGGACCTGCCGCCCCGGCCGAAGGGGCCGGAGAGGCCGTTCCTGAGGTCCCCGCAGGGCTCGGGGCGGCCGCCCGGGGCCCCCGGTGGGGGCAGGCCCGGGAGAGCCTTCAGCTTTCATCCGCCGGCCCCCCAACCCCAGGCCCCGCCCCAGGACGGTCACCATGTCCCGCAGTCCCTGCCCCCGCCCTACGGCCACAGGCGGTGCCGGCAGAGGGGCCGGGAGGGCCACTCGCCGCTCAAGGCCGCACCAGGCCAGCCCGCGGCGCTGGAGCACGAGGCAGCGCGGGAGCTGCCGCCCGTGCTGCTGGGCGAGGCCTGCGCGGTGCCGGCGGTCCAGCGCCACGAGCACCACCACCACCACGAGCACCACCACCACCACCACCACCACCACCACCCGGCCTAGCGGCCCCGCCGGTGCTGGGGAGCCACGCGGAGGAGCCTCCTCCCTCCTCGGCGAGGAGCATCTCACGCCAGCGGCGTCCCCGTCGCGAAGCTTTCTGTGTCATCCATAAACACATTTGTACACTCGGACGCCTGCCCCTGCTCCTGTCGCGATACCAAAGCAAGGCCCACGGGGTCGAAGGGACCCTGCTCGGACGGCCTGGGCGTGTTTTCCTCTCGGAGCCCCGCTGGGGGCGCTTCTCCTGCGCGGCAGGGGGCGCGAGGCTTGTCACTGGCCCCGGGGGGCCGGGGGCTTTGTGGTTCCTGGGGCTCATCCACCCTGAGCCGGGGAGGGGCGGCTGGGGGGGGCAGTCGCTGCTCGGGGCCGCGTGTGCGAGGCCGGCACGGATCACGGGGAGAAGGGTGGCCCCGCGGGGGGCCAGGGAAGCGGCCGGAGTCCAGAAAGGCGGAGGTGAAAGCCAAGAGGAGGGGCGGCCAGGCAGGGCCACAGGCGGTGCCGCTGGCATCCTAGAGGACACAGACGTGGCCGGCGGGGGCCCGGGAAGCGTGGGCGCCCCCGAGAACCACACACGCCTGGACAGCTGGACAGGAGGCGGGCAGAAAACCTTGAGTGCCGGGCACAGCCTGAGCTTTGGAAAAGCACGATTCCCTTTGGGAGGCTGGGAAGAGGGCCGCAGGCGAGCAGGACGCCTGGGTGTCCTGGAACCTCGGCCCGCGGGTCCCCCCGAGGCAGGACGTGCCGCTGCTCCGTCTGAGGTGAGCAACTTGTGCATTGGCGCAGCTGGTTTTGTATTTGCCTCCTTGGCGCTGTTTTTAAGGCTACAGTAAAGTGGTGGTTGATCTGTGATTTACTCCCCAGTCATAATAAAAATACGTGCATTTTGTAACATGTCACACCTTGTTTTAAAGTGAGTTTTCAGTCGAATCGGTCTGATCCCCTGCACCAGCGTGTGGCCACGAGTGCAGACAGCTGGCCGCTCAGCCGGGACGGGCCCACGGTGCTCGGAGAGAGCATGGCCGTCGCTGTTCGTACGTTTGTAGAAGTAAAATTAACGCACGCACAGCTCCGCATTTCTGCGTAACTCTTCCCCCACTTCACTGCTCTAAAAGAGCAAAATAAAACCCTAAGCCCGAGGTTGGGTTCGTGCTGTGGGGACACTCCACGCCTCTGTGGGGCTGCGCGGGCGGAGGCTCAAGTGGAGATGCTGGCCCTTTGCGGATGCGCCCCCTCCACCTCCTCCGCCCCCTTCTAGGTGCCGTGTTCGTGGCTGCTTAAAGAACCCCTCCGGGCTTCTGAGTAGCTGGCGTCTCCGTGAGCTGCACCCGCGTGCTTAGGGAGGCGCAGGCGTCCCACACCTCAGGGCTCCGGGGGTCTCAGGAGCAGACGCAGGCCGGGCCCAGAGGCCAGCGGCCGGGTGTGGCCCCGCGCAGACGAGTCCACGTTCCATTCTGTTGTCGTGAACCCAGCTCCATGTCACCTGCCCCTCGGCACCAAATGTTGGCCCCGACCCCGGTCCCTTCGTCTGCGTGCAGAGCTCCTGCACCCGGTCCCCACATGAGGGGACTTGTAGTCCCAGCAGACCCATCCAGCCCTGCCACCGCCCACACCGCCCTCAGGCGGAGCTTGCTGGCCGGTCGGGAGTGTGGTGAGGCCTCAACTTCAGCCTGAGTCCAGACCCCGGTTTTAAGGACAAAATGTAACTGAAATGCCATTGAACGGACCAGAAGCTGAGTGTGTGTGTCTGCTGCCTGTGGATGCGTGGAGGAGAGAAGCCCACCCTCCCTGCCGCCAGTGCGGGTCCAGGACGGCTGAAAGGGACGGAGAAGCTGTTTGAGAGCAGCGACGAGAAAGATCACTTACGAGCACACAGAGGGCGCCGTGTGGCCGTGGACACATTAACTAAACGTCCACATGTGGAGAACAGCTTGTCCCTCGTGGACGCAGCGGCTTGACCTGGGGCGGGGCCCCGGGACCACATGCATCAGGGGAAGCAGATGCCCTCCTGGAAGAAAGGCTGTGAGACAGAGGTGGACGGGGTCAGCGGAGCTGTGTCCAGCCTGCTGCCCGCTGGGCCTGGGCGGGGGTGACGGGGAGGAGGCCCCAGCGCCGAGTCCACCAGGGAAGCCTCGTGGTGACTGGGCACGTACAGAGAGATGCCTTCTGTAACAGAAACAAAGAGCCTCGTTACTTATTTAAGAGTAGATTTGGCTACTGGACGATCCCCGAACTGGACCAACCCGAGTCTTACTTCCTAAGGAGGCCCTCCCGGAGAGTGTGTTGCCGGAGAAACCTGGCACGAGCGAAGGTCTTCGCGACACTAGGGGGCGTGGGCCCTCGGCTCGGCCACCCCACCTCCTGGTCCCCCGTCCGCGCGCCGGCCTCCCTCTTGCCCCCTTCCCGGGCCCGTGCTCTTGGCCGCTCCGCTCGTGCGTGCGGCCCCTGCTGGCCCCCGAGCCCGGGCGTCTCTTTCCTCGTGTTCCTCTGAGCACAGACACAACGTGGTCACTTATGTCTCTGCACCCGGGGCACCTGGTGTGGGACGTGGGAGGAGACCCTGGACCCCACTCCTGCTCCCAAGGCCACTCTCTGCCTCATTCCCTCACTTCTGCCCTCAACCCTCGTGCTTCTCTGCACCTGAGATGAGCCCCGCGCCCCGACCCCGCGGGCCGGGCCGGGCTCGCCTGTGCCTGCTGCCCGCGGGCCCCGTTTCCGTCTGCTCCTGGGGGACCCACAGCTTGTCCTGGGACCAGGCTCTTCACGAGGGAGCCCAGCGAGCATGGAGGGTGAGTGAGGGAGTGAGCGGGTGGATGAGTGAGTGGATGCCGCCCGCCACCACCAGACACAGGACGTCTGCTGCCCAGTCTGAGCCTGGAAGGATGGGGTGGGCGGTGCCCGCCACTGGCCATCGTCCAAGAAGTGGGACCCAGGGCCTCCCGTGGGCTCCGTGAGCCACACGCTCCCACCGTGCGTACGCCCACGGCACCTCTGTCAGGGTTGGGGTGGCTGGGAGTCGCTGCCCCGGGGGTGCCAACCAGGGACGAGCCGGCGCCCCCAGCTGCCTCTTCGCCCTCCGAAGCGCCTGGCGCCGAGTCTGGCGGGGCTGCACCCCCACGGCGACCCCAGGCGCTCCAGGCTGCGGGTCCACGTGCACCGCGGTGACGGCCTCGACCGCTCGGTGCTTCTGCACACTCGGCGACCAGCAGGTGGGAGACACCGCAGGGCGGCCGGGGTTAGAGCCGCTGCTGGCGTCCACGGCGAGGGGGCAGCACGAGGGGGGCCGCTGGGACGGAGCAGGGGTCGGACGTTGCCAGGGAAACCAGGGAGGCCCAGCCGCCAACACAGAGGTGGGGAGGCAGCCACCGGGGGCAGCGGCCGGGGAGGCTGAGGAGTCACCACCTTCTTAGAACATTTCTCTTCATCCTAAAGAGACGCCGTGCCCACCACGGGCCCCCAGTCTCCACCCCCGCCCCTGTGGCTGCACCGTCAGCCAGTCTGGCTCTGGCTCTGCCCACCCTGGACGTGTAACGGGAGCGTGACGGTCGTGCCCGGCCTGGACGTGTAACGGGAGCGTGACGGTCGTGCCCGCATCGTTCTCACAGCAGAACGTTCTCGAGGCTCAGCTGTACTGCAGCACTTCAGCCGTCTCAGGACTGAGCTACCTACCGTCACACGTGTGCACTGTGCTCGTCCACGTGCGTCGGCTGACAGGCACGTGGGCTGCTCTACAGCAGGGTGGTTGTGAGCGCTAGGAACCGGCGCTTCCACGTCTGCTCGGGCGTCCGTTCCTCCTGGCTTTTACGTCCAGGAGTGGAACTGCTGGGTCTCCTGGCTTCACACACGTAGGAGCTGCAACACTGTCCCCACAAGCAGCTTCTCTACGTACGGGCAACACTTGTCAGTCTTCCTTTCTTTGGTCACGCCTACACCCTCGCAGGCGGGAAGGGCTGTCTCGCCACGAGCCCGTGTCAGGACAGAGGGCCCCGGGTCACAGACTCTTTGCCGATTCCACCCTGACAGAAATTACAGGTGGAGTCGTGTCAGCCAGCAGCAGGATCTCACTGCTGTGCTGCACACCCAGCCGGCTGGGACGCGGGGCAGCTCCCCGTTGACAGTGGTTTGGTTTTTACTTCTTTCCGCCAATTCACCTGCTGACTCTTTCGCCATCTGAGTGTGCTTTGGCTGATAGACCTGAAATAAAGTCCTCCAAGAAGAGAGGGGGAGGGGAGCACCTCCAAACGTTTAATTTCTACGCTGAGCGAGTCGCGGGAGATCCTTCAACATACTCAGGTTTTATACAATTTTATTCTTCTACTAACAAAATCATACAAAGGACCTAAAAAAGGAAAACGTGAAATCAACTTTAAAATGGCTGCAGTTACGGTTACACAGTTGACAGTGTGGAAAGGATGCCCCGTGTAGACGGACACAGCAGGAAGCAGGTGGAGGGCGCGGGCACCTCCGTTCCACGGGAGCCGGGGTCATGTGACTTAGGAGAGGGACTGGCAGGCCCCTCCCCAGATGCGCGAGGGGTCTGGAGGCCTAACTCGGCACTGACCCAAGACCGCCCCACTCCCCAGCCCAGCTGTGGCATTTGGCACACGCTGTGGCCGCCGAACGCTGCCCAGCCACCCCTCAGAAGCGTCTGGAAGCACATGCCTAGCCCGTGCTTGACCTGAAATCCATGCACCAGGCCGATTCCCCTGGGAGCCCACGGAAGCCAGAGAAGGCCAACGGCTGGTCTGTTTGGAGCCCCTTTCACAGAAGCTATCTCCTTAGGGTCAACTTTTATCACTCAGACTCCCCCAGGTGTTTAAATAAATAAATAAGCCATGGGGAAGTGAGGCACGAATTACTGCGACAATATACAATGGACGTGATCACGTGCGTAAAGTGCAAACAGTCCAGGATCATTGGAAGGTATCGTGTCAGTGCCCCCGATGTCGCTGGGTCCACCTGTCAGTGCCCTCAGTGTGGCTGGGACCACCTGTCAGCGCCCTAAACACAGCTGGGACCACGTCGGTGCCGGTGGGAGGGGACACACAGGCTCAGCTGACAGCCGGGTGCTGCAGCTGCTGACGTCACAGTCCTCCCACAGCTGCAGCCTCGTCCCCTTTCTCCAGCGTGAAGTGTGGAAGCTGAGATCACAGGCAGGCGCACGTCAGATGCTACAGTGTGTGGCGCTCCCAGCCCCGAAGGCTCCCCCTCTTTGTCTGCAGGTTCCCGGAGCATAAACGCAGGCAGACACCCAGCTGGGAAGCGCCGGGGCCTGAGCCCGGGCCCCTGAGGAGCCTGCACGGAGCCCCAGCTGCCGACGCTCAACCTCAGTCTGTGCGGCTTCTCGCGGGTCGGGGGGATCTGAGTGAACGTAACTGCACGACGGCCCGAAGATCCAACCCAGGGAAATCGATTCTAGAATCCAAGGGGCTTCCCAGCTCCTCTGTCACCACGAGACGGCCAGCCACGTCCCAGGTCACGGCCAGCCTCGCCGGGGCGGGGGGGAAGGGGGGCACGAGGGCTTCGCGCCTCCCCTCGGCCGCGAGGAAACCCTGAGCCACGTGCCGGCTCTTGGCCTGGACAGGAGAGCCCCCGGGGGCATCAGGTGCTGGTCCGCGAGCATCGCAGCGCCATCCGCACACCGCCGGGCACATCCCCGGTGCGGCCGAACGTTAGGAGTAGATGGTGACCACCTCCCGGCCGCTGCCCCTGACCAGGAGGACCCTGTTCAGCCCCTCAGTCAGGACCTCGAGGAACTCCATGTCTGGGGGCACCGAATTAAGGACAAAGCCAACCCAACCAGGGGCTGAAGGGTGAACGGGGCACCTTCACCACCCAGGAGCCCCCGGCCAGTTAGGCCTTGGCTGGAGAGAGAGGCGAGGACGGGACCGGGAAGGCCGGGACCCAGGGCTTTCGGGGGAGGAGACGGCCAGTGTGAGGGAACGAGGGGCACTGACCCTGCCAAGGAGGGGCCTGTCCACCCCCAAGACCCTGGATAGGCCGGGGAGTCCTGGTTACCACGAGGCACAGACCCGTGAAGCGTGTGGTCAGCCTGAGGCTCAGAACCCGGGACCAGGCTGCGTGCCTCCTCCCACCTCGTCCTGCCCCCGGGGGACCGACCTGTGACCCCGAGGCCAGGATGACAGCCTCGCGCCCCGCGGCTGACCCACGAGGGCTCCACCCGCCAGGGGGCTTCAGGGCATCCGGTGCCGGGAAGGGCTTGGGGGTGGAGCCACGGCTCTGCCACGTCCTGGAGACGGGCAGGAAGGGACCCGGCCGGGCGGGAGCTCAGAGCCCGGCGCCGACGAGGACCCAGAGCCGGAGCTGCAGCAGGAAGGATCGGGGTCGGCCATGCGGTGACTCCCCGCCGGGTCGGTCTCTGAGCCCACGTGCTCCTCACACACCACCCTGATCCAGGGGCCACTGTGATCCTCGTGGAGGCCCCGGAAGGCCCCCTCCTCAGCCACGTGGCCACACTGCCCCTCGGCCCCACTGCTCACGCCCGAGGCGATCAGGGGAGACTCCTGGGGCTCCCCCGCCCAGCTGCCCTGGGGTCCCAGCAGCTCAAACGTGGGACGGAGAAGCACACTCGCCCGCTGGCTCGCGGCCCCCTGCTGGCCACGAGGGGCCCAGGCAGCCGGCAGGAGCCGCCCGCTCGCAGCCTCTGCGTGCGCCTGCCCACGGCCCTGCGGGCGGCCCGGGGCAAAGCGGCTCTGGTCTGGGCCACCTGGGCTGGCCGCCCCGCCCGACGTCGAGGGCCCTGCGGCTCCTGACCCCTGGCCCGGGTGTCCCCGCTGAGCAGGAGAGGAGGGGGTGTCACCCTGCTGCGGCAGCGGTGCCCCGACGTGGGGACGGCGCCCGGGAAAGGATACAGTTCTCGTCCCCCTGCCGGTTTCTGGGGGGGCCCGGCATGTTCAGCAGGACCAGCTGGGCATCCTGGGACTTGTCAAGGACGACGCCGTTGAGCTTCACGGCCGTGTGCATCCTCCGCACGTTGGACTGGTCCCTGTGGGAGGAGGACGGTCACTCGGCACCTCCAGCCGCGGTCCTGGGTGCCGGGCTCAGGCCCCACCCTGCCCGCTCCACTTCCGTCAGGAAGGGCGGGTGAAAACAGATCAGACCCGCCACCCGGAGCACCCCCGGCACGGCGATTGCACGCGGAGGCCAAGATGACAGCCGGGCACGTCAGCTTCTGCTCCCCAAGCACCGCCCCTCGGGCGGGAGCAGCCCCTTCGACGGCACAGCGTGCACCTCCAGGTCACGGAGTGTCTCCCGTTGAGACCCTGCCCTGCAGCTGAGCCTGCCCTAAACGCTGCCCCTCGCTGCTTCCGACGCAGAGGGTGAGCGAGGAAGGGCCCAGCCCTCCGCCCGCTCTGGAGGCCCCAGGCCTGGAACAGAGCCAGAGGCGCTGGCTGAGTGTGTCCGCCACGAGGCCCAGCCCGGCTCCGTCCACCCGGCCGACGGCTGAAAGACGAGAGCCCCCGCCCTGGGAGACCCGGACCCTGTGCCCGCTGCTCACTGCCTGCCCGGTGCCCACACTCCTTGAGGCGGGCGGGGCATCCACTGCGCACCGGTGGTTCTCAAAGCGTCCCGGGCAACCAGGTCTGGCAGCGGCCCCCAAAGCAGGATCCCCAGGGAAGCAAGACTGGGGACACCAGGTGCTCAGGCACCTGCGTGCTTGTCCTCCCCCCTCCCCAGGTCCCTCCCCAGTGAGCTGGGTTCCGAGAAGCAGGGGGCAGACGCCCCGGCTGGGAAGACCCGCCTCACTGCACCAGCACCCCGCCTGCGCTGGGCGCTCCAGCACCACCGCCAACTCTGGGGCCGCACACAGGATACGTAGCTCAAAGGCCACCCGTGCCTCAGACATAAGAGGGACGGGCGGATGGGCAGACACACAGACAGAGGCCGCCACACAAGGGGTCAGGGAAAGGCCCCCAGGATGCATTCCAGGCCACACCCTTTGATCAACCCAACCCTTAAGCTAAATAAACCCAATTACAGCCTCCAATCACCAGGAGGGAAACAGGGAGACGGAGCCTTGCTGTCCTCTCTCCAATTTTATCTGGTAAAATTACAGCTTAGGAACCGTGAATCAGGTGCCAGGATGGACCACAATTACCAGTGCGTTTGGGGACAAGGCGATCCCGGGAATGCGTATGTAACACTGAAGGGCCTCTCAGGGTTAACAGTCTGAAAACGCTTATAATCTTAAAATCAGGAGTTTGGGTCTGGACAGACCCGCAGCTCCAAGATGACAGGCCCTGTGGAGGCGAGAGAGGCGTGGACGTGGGGCGGGGCAGCCCGTGTGTCCAGGAAGTTAACGGAAACCTGCACTGCCTCCACAACCGGCCACGAGGCCACCAAATGGAAGCACGTGGCCATGTGCTGAGCCTGGAGAGGGGCTTCCCACACAGGGTCCTCTGAGGCTGGGAACTGCGGCTCGGGCGGGGGCCGCCCGGGGCGGAGGAAGGCTCCGTGGGGGCAAAGGTGGAAATCCAGACCCTTGGCTCCAGACGGAGACACGGAGGAGGCTGGCGAAAGAGAGAGAGACGCCCACACGCCCGGGGGCCAGCGAACCCGCTGCAGGGCGCCCACCGTGGGGAGCTTTAGTTGGGCGTGTGCCACTTGTGGGCCGACCTCCAACCTTCCGGGAGCCCCTCCAGCCCACCCCGAGGAGAAGCCAGACGGGAGTGGGGTTCCGTCTGCCGCTCGCACCCTGCGGACCCCCGGCAGGCGCACGCGGGGCACGGGCCCACGGCTCACCGCGCCTTCTGGGGGGGACACGCACTCCTGTGTCCACGGGTTTGTTTTTGTCTTTTTAATTAGGAGGCTTTACTCGTGGGGCACTTCAAGGTCGTGAAAACACGGCAGGAAGGGCAGGACTCGGCCCAGCGTTGCCCGACTCATCTGCACGTTTTGCTCCCTCAGGGTGTGATGCACTCGGGTTTCGGGGCTGGAACAGGAAGTGCACCCCAAGTCCCGAGGCTCCACGGAGCACGCTGGCCGGGCTCCCACGGGAGGGACAGCAAGTCGGAAAATCATGGGGGAACAAGGGGTGGACAGATGCACAGACAGACAGCAACCCCAGGCGGGCCCTGGAGGCCTGGCCCTAAGCCTTCAGGGGCCGGCCACGCAGAGGTTCATCCACATCCCTTCCCACGAGACTAAAGGTAGCAGCTTCCTATGGGGCAAAGAGGCACCCGGTGCTGGGCAGACAGGAGGAAACGCCGTCCCGGACGAGCTGAGATGAGGTCCGAACCCCCAGCCCCAAGGGATGTGGGTGAACGACAGCTACCAGCTACAGGCACAGCACACGCTCTGCTCCGCTGCAGAGCTGCTCGGGCCAACCTCCCTCCAACCTCAGTCCTCACGTGCTGCCCAGAGAGGGATTTGGGGGGCGCCCTGAGCCGCTCCAAACAGAGTGAGCAAACTAAACAGGCGAGCGCCACCTGCACACGGACATGCGCACGTGGCCCAGGCACATATACACGGACACGCACACACGGGCCAGACGCATATACAAGGACGTGCACACACACCCGGACACATACACGTGGCCCAGGCACATATACGTGAACACGCACACACACAGACATGCGCACACGGCCGAGGCACACATACACGGACACGCGTACACACCTGCTGAGCACACATACCGGGACGTGCGTGCACACACAGAACGTGGCACACACATGTACACGGGCACACACACAGGGCCGAGCACGTATGCATGGACACGTGCACACACACTGGGACGTGCGCACACATGTACTCACGGGCACACCCACACATGGGGCCCTGCACACACACAGGGCTGTGCACACACTCGGACATGCACACACGGTTCACAGGGGCTGTGCGTGCAGCGCATGCCAAGGCAACCACGTCTACGAGGTCCCGCGTAAAGGGAGTGACTTACAGGCTTCCCCATTCTCTACATGGAAGAAAAAACAGAGAGCACGTTACTTTAAGCGGAAACACGACACGCGCTTTGAACCGCTACTCGGCTCATCCCCGCTGCCCCTCTCATCTGACTGTGGCCCTCCTCAAGCACACTGACCCCTCGGGCCCCCTCGGGCCCCCCAGGCCCTGCCGATGACTCAGGGCTCCAGGGCTCTGCTCCGCCACCGAAGACCCGGGAGATACTGTCCTAGTCTCCCACTCGGGACCCCTCCCCAGGTCCAGCCACGCCACCGACTGGCACCTGTGCCAGCCCTGGGGGCCCTCAGCTCAACAGCACAGCCAAGAGCCGAGGAGGGGGACGGGCCCCGGCCCGACGGGCAGCCTGGACGTCACCGTGGGGGTTCAGGCCTGACCCCTAGGTGCTGGGACACCCAACAGGAACACTGACGGTGGCACCGCCGCCAACCCGCCACCCGTGTCCCCGCTGACTGGCGCTGGAAGGAGGCTGCGGCCTGGGGCCGGCTCGGCCTCTCCGAGGCTGGATGTGCCTGCCGCTCCTCGCGGAGGCAAAGGGGCCCCTCGTGGCTGCGGGCTGCTGCAGGTGGACACTCACGGCTTCAGGCTGAAGAGGTCCTTGAACCCAGACACGCTGGTGTCCTTGTTCCGGTACTTCTCGGCGACCAGCTTCTCCTTCGTCCAGGTCATCTGCACCTTGTCCAGCGTGCACGGGGCCTGGGTCCTGGCGGCCACGGCAGAGTGGGAGGTGGTGTTCCTGTCGTGGATTAGCTGAGCCTGGAGGGAGAGCAGGACAGTGACCAGCCTTGCCGCGACGGCAGGAGCCCAGCCCGGGGGAGGGCGCGTGCACGGGGAGAGGAGCCGGCCAGCCCCGGGCCCCAGAGCACAGCCGACGGGGCCTGGGGACGTCTGGACCGGCCCTCCCAGGCCCCTCCTCCTGGGCTTCCAGACCAAACCCATCGTTACACTTCTGTCTCCTGTCCCAGCTCTGAAAGCCCCTGAGAAAGGACCTCTTCAGACGTGCTGACGGGAGATGTTGACATGCACGTCTCCGCACTGCACGTAGCCCCGCCCCCCGCACACACAGGCTCTGCCTCGACCTGCTCATCCATCGATCCATCTGTCCATTCATCCGTCTGTCCAACCATCCTTCCCCTCACCCACCCACCCATCTATCCGTCCATCCTTCCACCCACCCACCCACCCATCCATCCATCCTTCCCCTCACCCACCCATCCGTCCATCCTTCCATCCATCCATCCTTCCCCTCACCCGTTCACCCCCCCCTCACTCGTCAACAGCAAAGGGGCTGTCAGGGAGCCCACATCCTTGGGGTGGGGCTGTGAGCGCCATGGAGTCTGGGGAAAGGGAGGTGCAGGGGGAAGGAGCTCCCATGTCACACGACATGCCCGGGAGCTGTATGCAAAGATGGCACTGACGACAGCTAGGAGCCGGAGGCCTGTGGGGGTGAGGGGTCAGGGCCCCCAGGAAACCGCAGCTGCCTGTGTGGCGAGGGCGAAGGTCACTCAGGCAGGGACAGGGTCGGGCCGTGCAAGGCCGCGGGGACACGTGAGCCGGGACAAGGCTGGGAGGGGTGTAACGAGTTGGTGGCTGCTGGTTTGAGGATGGAGGAACAGGAGGACGCGGCCGGTCGGGATATGATGTAAGAGAGGCGGGGCCGTGCACGAGCAGGACGGCCGGGCAGACACGGGCCCTGACCCTGGAGGCCTGTGAGGGCGTGACCTCGAGCCACGTGGCGAGGGGAGGTGGGAGCAGAAGCCGCGCCACCAGCTGTTCGCAAAACCAGGTGTGGGGACAAAAGCTCGAGGAGGCCTCAGGGACGCTGTCCTGACAGTCACACGGGGTCCGGGAAAGGACAGGCCAGTGCGGCAGCGGGGGACACAGCCCACGCTGTCCAGGGGCCCAGCAGCACCCCCGTGTGGCCCCACGCACCTCCCGCTCCTGTTCCGTCTTGGACAGCTGCATCTGCTTCAGCATCTGCGACCTCTGCTCCATCACCAGCGTCCGCTCGTAGGTGAAGGCCGAGATGTCGTTCTCCACCTACAGGTTCCGAGGCACGGAAGCAGACGCGAGCACAGACCGATCACCACTCACCCCCCGTCCCCCAGCGAGCGTGCTGCGGGCCTGGGGGCCCCCGGGCCGCCCTCTGTGGCTCACAGCCCCGGCCCCGGCGTCCCCACCCCTACGTGTGAGCGTGCACGTCACGACTGAACGTCCTCTACCTGCCCCGGGACTCACATTCACTGACACACGAGACACCCACGAGAAGGCACCACAACCGTGGGCTCCGGACACAGGCCGGCCCACACACGCCCCACAGGACCGGCCGCAACCCTCCCGCTGGCCCCGGAGCTCAGATTCCCCAGGAGGCGGCCAGCCCCGTGGTCAAGCCCGGTCCAGCCGGGTCCTCCTCCCGTGAACCCACGACCCAGTCCAGCCACCAGAAGAGCACCAGGCGAACCTAAACTGAGGGACTCACTACACATCGCCTGACCCTCCTTGAAGCTGTCGAGATCACGGAAAAGGAAGGAAGGAACCCGAGCCGCCGTCACAGCCAGAGGACAGAGAAGATGCCGCGACGGCCCAGCAGGCCGGCCCTGGGCTGTAAGGGCCGTGGGGACCCTGCAGGTGAGAGCTGCGTCCGCCCGGTGCCCGGCTCCCTCACCATCTCCACCACCTCCACCTCGGCGCTGATGCGCAGGTGGTACAGGAACGTCTGCAAGTCCTTCTTCATCTGAATGCTGTTGTCGTGCACCTGGGCCACCGTGAAGATGCGCATCTGGCACCTCCTCCACACCTGGGGGGCGGGGGGCGGTCACTCCTGCCCGCTGTCCACTCCCTTCCCCAGTGGGGCCCCTCCCCCGTGTGGCCCCTCCCCGTGACCCCGCTCCCCGTGTGACCCCTCCCCCGTGTGACCCCCTCCCCGTGTGACTCCTCCCTGTGTGACCCCCTCCCCCATGTAACCCCCTCCCCATGACCCCGCTCCCCGTGTGACCCCGTCCCCCGTGTGGCTCCTCCCCCGTGTGACCCCGCTCCCCGTGACCCCGCTCCCCGTGTGGGCCCTCCCCGTGACCCCGCTCCCCGTGTAACCCCCTCCCCATGACCCCGCTCCCCGTGTGGCCCCTCCCCCGTGACTCCGCTCCCCGTGTGACCCCCTCCCCATGACCCCGCTCCCCGTGTGGTCCCTCCCCCGTGACCCCCATGACCCCGCCCCCTACGTGACCCCGCCCCCACGCGGCCCCGCCCGCACCTTGTGCTGGCGCAGCAGGAAAGGCAGCAGCATAAGCAGACCCCCGTCATGCACTATCCACCACACGTCGATGTGCCCGTCGCTGAAGCGCTCCTGGTTTTGCGGAAACAGATCCACGTTCTTGGCCACCAGCAGGGCCTGCTGCGCCGCCGTGGTGTCCCGGACAGTGTCTGTGGAGAAGCGGGCAGGTCACGGGGTCACAGGCCCACCCAGCAGAACCAAGCGGCCTGGACTCACCAGCGGGATGGGGGCACGAAGCCCCTCGTGGGGCACGCCCCCCATCACTCTGCGGCCCAGCCGGGGCGCCCCCGGGAACCGCCCAATGGGGGCAAGGCCAGGGGGAGGGGCTCCCGTCACGCGGCTTCCGAACGGCCCGACCCACCAACGAAGTTCTTCCAGGAGAAGGGGCTGTCCTCCCGCTTCCAGGCCTCAGGCCAGGCCATGAGCACCGTGTTATGCTTCATGCCCCCCAGGCCAGCCGACTGGATCAGGTGGGACATGCCGTCCCGAAGGTTGGACGACACCACCAGCTGGCAGAAGCCCTTGGCCTTCTCGGCGCCCATCAGGGCCCGGATGTTCTGCAGACACAGGCGGGTCGGGCTTGGGGTGAGGGCTAGGCTGGGGGCAGCAGGTCCCAGCACACACCCGCCTACCACACGGGGCCGGGCGGGCCCCAGGTGGACTCACAGCCTCACGCATGGGGGCCAGAGGCTCAGCGGGCGCCCCTCGGTACCTGAAGTCGAGGCCAGGGCCCGGCGCTCTCGGGTGCTGCCTGCGTGTGCGCGTGAGCACCAGTGCACACACGTGTGCGTGCCCACAGGAGAGCGGGGTCACAGGCCACCCCCTACTGCACATGGACACCCTGGCCCTCACTCCCAGCTTGCGGGAACCTTGGTCAGGAAGCATCAACCACACAGCTCTTCCTAGAAGGCGGTGGTGCGGGTGTGAAGTGCCCGGCGGGTGCACTGCTGCCCCTGAGCCACGTGCCACGCGCCCGACTGGGGCAGCTCCGCGTTACAGCGCAGCCCGGCACACCGTGACCACGGCAGGCCTTCTGTCGAGGTAGCGCCACCTGTGCAGCGGGTCCTCTGCCGGCCGTGCCGACTGGCCCTCGGGGGCCTGGCTTGGGGGCGGGGCCTCAAGCCACAGGGAAGCACTGCCGCCCGACACCAAATGGAACTGCCCCTGGAGTCCAAACCCCCCGGCTCCTCCGATCTGTGCCTCCCCGGCTGGGACGTGTCCCCAGTGCAGGTCCCGCAATGCACTTTGGAACGCGGACTGCTTATCTCCGAGTCGCACAGGCTGTGGGCAGAGGGGTTCTGCCCCAGGATGGACTCCCCTCAAAACCTCACCCACACCTGAGCCAGGTGATTTAGAAGACGAGATTTGGGACCTTTGAACTGCGGGTACTTAGACGGCATTCCTCACTTACTTGACGTTGTAAGGGGTTGAGACTTGGGAGGATGAGATAAACGTACTTTGCACATCAGGCAGGTGTGCATTCTGGGGGCCAGAGGACAGACCACAGTGGGTTAATTGATGGTGGCCCCCAAAAGATACACCCACCTCCTAATCCTGAGAACCTGTGAATGTGGCCTTATTGGAAAAAAAGTCTTTGCTGATGTAATTAAGTTAAGGGTCTTGACGTGAAACCATCCTGGATTATCCGGGTGGTCCCAAATCCAATGTCAGGGACAGGAGAGAAGGCAGACACAGAGAAGCCATGTAAAGACAGAGGTGGAGGGCTTCCCTGGTGGCGCAGTGGTTGGGAGTCCGCCTGCAGATGCAGGGGGTGTGGGTTCGTGCCCCGGTCCAGGAGGATCCCGCGTGCCGCGGAGCAGCTGGGCCCGTGGGCCGTGGCCGCTGAGCCTGCGCGTCTGGAGCCTGTGCTCCGCACAACGGGAGAGGCCACAACAGTGAGAGACCTGCGTACCGCAAAAAAATAAAACAAAAACAAAACAGAACAAAAGACAGAGGCGGAGACCGAAGGGACGTGGCCAGGAGCCCAGGGACACCTGGAGCCCCGGGAGCTGGACGAGGCAGGAAGGACCCTCCCCTGGAGCTCAGGAGGGAGCTTGGCCCTGGGGCACCTCGATGTGTGACTTTTGGCCTCAGAGCGGAGACAGAGGGAATCTTGGCTGTTCTAAGCCCCTGTTGCTGATACTTGGGATGGACGCCCCCAGGACCTCATATGGAAGGTTGGAGCCACGTCCCCCCTCGACCACCCGGACTTGAGCCACCACGTCGAAGGGCTGCTGGCTCAAGAAGGAAGAGTCCAAACAGGTGCTTGGATGTGACCCAGGGCTGCCGTGGTGCAGCCGCAGTGCACTTCAGGGATCCCTGGACCCACGCTTCCTGGAGACCAGAGGCTGGGGCTCGGCCCCATCAGGACACGGTCGCTCAAGGTCGCATGCTCTAGCTTAAAGGTCGCATGCTCTAGCTTTGAGACCAACAGCTTCTCAGGTCACTGGTGGAAATGCTGACCTGATGCTATGGCTTCAGGGAGACACAGCGGGGTTTTGTGGTTCTTCTGTCCCGCTGCTGGAAAGCCCACTCCGCTGCCTTGTGAGGTGTCGGCGCCCCCGCTACCCTGGCCTCGCGGGAACTTCGAGGGCCCAGCGGTATCTTCGGGGCCTCGGGCACTACCTACACACCCAGCTCCTGGGGCCCTGAGGACCAGGCCCTGTGGGACCTCAAAGTCAACGTGTGAGCCCTTCCCTGCCCCACAGAAGACCAGCCTCGTTCACGCCCCCGGGAAGGGGAGCGCAGAGCGCAGCCTCTCCCACATCCCGGCCAGCACGTCTCGGCTGCTGAGCCATCTGACGTGAGCGGCTCAATCCCCCTAACCCAGCAGGAACCCATAGGGCTCTCCCCTCACGAGGCCTCTGCTTCCGCGGCGGGACACAGGCTGAAAAACTCGAGGCAGGTCCAAGTGCACTGCCTAGTCTTCGACCTACAAAACCGGGTGGGTGCCCAGTGACCCTCCAGCGGGTGAGGTGCTGTGGGCTGCACCCGACTGCAGCATCCCTGGGGTCCTCACCCTCTGAGACCCCGTGAGAGCCTCCACCCAGCCCCTCCCCTCGGGAACACACTTGGCCCTGAGCTGCATCCGTGCGGGACATCTGGGGCGAAACCCAGCTGTGCCTTCCTCTTCCCATGGGAGCAACGGGACAGAGCCCTCCCAGTAAGAGACGCGGCAGAGAGGGGTCTGGGGCCCCCTGTTCCCGGCCACACGGACCGGCCTTTACGTAAACTACCAGGCAGACCAGAACTGGAACCTGGATCGGAGCCTCAGGGGCACGGCACCAGGGAGGGAGGCTCTAACCCCAAGAACCCATCCTAAGAGCAACCCCCGTGGACTACATCTAAGTGGTGCTCACACCACACTTCCTGACACCAAAGCAACGGGAACCACCTCCGTCCCCAGGACAGCAATTCCACGGAATAAAACTCAGAGCACGTCCACGAAACAAACACTGTGCGGCCGTCATAAACAAAACAAGCACCCGGCCGACTGGAAAAGCAACAGTTCAAAGCAAAGTAAGTGTGTGAAACGGTATTTCTGCGGGATCGTCTGTTTAAAAAAAACCAACAGGAGAAAGTCCAAAAGAACACATACCGGGCTATGACGTTCCTGTCTGGAAAGAGGGCTATGAATCCAGCCGAGTCAGCGCCATTTCAGGCAGGGGCCCGGAGCCTTCGACGCCCCGCTCGGTGCTGGAGCCCACCTCCCCAGCCCCACTGTGCCCCCTGCCCATCCCCAGAGACGCTGGGAGGACAAAAGGACCCGCGAGTGTGCGAGAGGGAAGACGCTCCGTCAGCGCCTGGGCAACGTCGCAACGAGAGCTGGGACCTTCCCACCCTCGGACACGGGTCTAGAGCTTCACACCGATGCAGGGAGCTGTCGAGAAGGCCGAGGCGCCAGCACAAGGAGGCTGTCCCACCAGCGAGAATGACACACCACGCCTACACCCAGGGTCACGGCCACGACCCCGGCATCTATACCCGGGATCACGGCCACGACCCCGGCATCTATACCCAGGGTCACAGCCATGACTCCAGCATGTACAGACAGGATCACGGCCACAACCCTGGCATCTATACCCGGGATCACAGCCACCACCCCAGGGTCCACACCCGGGGTCATAGCCATGGCCCTGGTGTCTACACCGACATCACGGCCACGACCCCAGCGTCTACACCCAGGGTCACAGATGTAACCCCAGTGTCTAAACCCAGGATCACAGCCACAACCCTGGTGTCTACACCCATGGCTCACAGATGGCCAAGGTCACCAAAGAAAACGTGTGAGATCCCCCAGGGAACTGTAACCCCTAAGGGTTGGGCAGGGGAAAAGGAGTCCAAGAGTGAATGAAACTGGAATACCAGACAGGGAGGATACAATTCTCAGACAACCCTGGCATCTACACCCACGGCTCACAACCAAACCTAGCATCTACACCCAGGGTCACAGCCATGACTCCAGCGTCTACAGACAGGATCACGGCCACAAGCCCCGCGTCTACACCCCCAGCCAACACCAACAACTACCCCGTTAAAGCTCTGGGCCACGACGATGCTGAGAGAATGGCTGGTGCCGCTGGCTGCCAGGGCGGGTCCCCGGGGGCCGGCTGTCCGGCCAACCAAGGAAGGGGCTGTCGACGCCTCGGGCTACACAGGCCACGACCCCCTCCAAGCAGCCGTGCCTCCCCCAGGTGCTCTGGAGACCTCTGGGCGCAGCCCGCTTTACAGACACCTGGACAGCAGGGCTGACCCGGACGCCCGGGCACAGCGGGCAACCCTGACGTGGGGACGGCTGACGAAGGACCCACCCGAGAGCAAGACCCCGACGCCCCAGCCAGACGGGAGCCGCCCGAGGCCAGCAGCCGGCAGGCTGCACGCGGCCTGTGGACGGACGGGCGTGGTGGGGCTGCTGTGAGAATCGCCTCCTGTTTCCGAGACAGACACGCGGGGTCTGGGGTGAAGAGTGAGTGGTGGGTCGGTGCTGACACTCCCGGGTGGGGCGGGCAGGCAGAGGTGACAGGACGTGGGCCACGCTGGGACGGCCATGTGGTACATCTGCTGTTTCTGTGTGTCTGAAATTGCCCACGAGACGGGGTTTGAGGCTCAGGCGCTGGGGCTGCCCCGGACCGAGATCAGAGGTCGCAGTGCACCAGCTGAGCATCTGAGTCAGGGTGACGGAGGCCTGGCCTGGGTGCCCGTGACCCGCCGCCCCCTCTCTGGTCCGTGGAGCCTCTGGACGGGCTGACCCGGCAGCACAGGCCCCAAACGTGGGAGCAGACGCGACAGGTGTGGGGCCCGCCTGTCGGGAGACCTGCCCCGAGGCTGCTCTCAACAGCCCGGAGCCCCACCGCCGTCTGAGGTCCTGGGGCCACGCACGTCACACTCTCCTCCGCAGGTTTCCCTCCTGCTGGTTTCAAACTGAAAAAGTGCCGCCCAGATTGAGACAGGACGCAGCGCGACACGCGGGGCTGCGCTCGGGCGCACGGCTGGAAACGTGACGGCGCGGCCCCGCCGCCCCCCCCCCCGGCGCCTGGCCCACCTCTTCGGCCTGCCGGGCCTCCACGTGCTGGTCCAGGAAGGTGCCCTCTAGCACGGAGCCCACGATGGTCAGGCCCTTGCCGGCCTTGAGCTGCGAGGTGAAGGACAGCAGGCGGGGGTGCTTCACGCACTGCTCGGCGTTCAGGTTCACCAGCACCAGCACCTGCGGCCTGCCGGGGCGGGGGCAGGGAGCTGTCACCACGGCGACTCGCCCCCACTCCCACGCCAGGTGAGCTGCGTGAGACCCCTCCCGGGCCACGTGCCCCAGGCTCCCTGCTGGGCAGCGGGCTTTCCGTGCAGCTAAGCCTCGGGTTCTGCAGGGGCAGCCTCCCCTCCCTCCTCCCAGAGGCGAGAAGACTGTCAGTGCCCTCCATCCACGGCAGGCCCCCGGGTGGGTCAGCTCGCCGCCCTCGTCCCCCTCCACCCCCGATGCATGACCAGCGGGCGCTGAGACCCGAGCTGACCAGCCCAGGCTGACGCAGGGACAAAGGTGCTAACAGCTTCCTTGACAACCGTCTCCTGACGGGGGTTGCGGGGGGGTGGGCACCGTCTTCTCTCTGCAGCCTGCTTTTAGGAACAGGCATCCGTGGGGTCAGAGGGCATGGGGACACTCACCTCCAGTTCTTGGTGTGGAGGGGGCCGTGCTCCACGTGCAGCAGGGCGTAGCGGGCGGCATTCAGCGACAGCCCCCGGATGCCGTCGCCCCACTCCTTCTCGGCCCTGCGGTGGGGGTGCAGTGGTGAGGCCCCGCCCACAGCGCACCCAGGTGGCCACTCAGGGCCTCTCGGCGCTCCTGTGACAGAGGAGGGGGCTCCCCAGAACGGGCGGGAGTACGAAGCAGCAGGACATGGGGAGGGGCACCTGGTGGCACAGGGAGGGTGGCGGCGGCACTGGCACCCACGCGGCATCTCAGAGTCGGGGCCGTCGATGGGGCAGAGGAAGGAGAGGATGTGGGGTGGGGGGGGGGACTCTGACTCACAGGCCGTGGCCCGGCTCACCAGCAGGAGTGGTCACGGCCCCCAGACCCTCCTTCCAAGCCACCCTGGAAGAGCTGGGAGGGACTTCAGGCAGTGTCCCTGGAGGCCCTCCCACCCCCCGTGCCCTGAGAAACCCACCCCAGGTCCCACCTCCCCAGGGCCTCGCCCCCTGGAGGGGTCCAGGGGGTCCAGGGGAAATGCCCCAGTGACGGACCAGGGGCTCTGAGATGCCCACCGTTTCGGTTTTTTACGGTGTACCTTTCAGAAACGACTATTTCTGAAAATCCATTGCACATCAGTGCTACCGTTAAATAGATTTCAAAGTTTACAAGGAGCACTGCTAAAAAAGTACGTTATACTTACACACAGATACACGTAAATAAACCTGACGAAACGTCGTAACCAACGTGGAGTCAATTAGAAAGCGTAAACGTGGCCATCCACTGGTTAGGAGCTACAGGCCGAAATCCACGCAGCCCCCAGCAGGAGGCGTGGGCTTTGACCCCTCCGCCGCTAGAGGCCCCTGAGCCCTCACCCGGGAGAGGGGCCGGCAGCAGCTCACCCACGGTACTCGATGTACTTGTAGATGCAGCCGGCAATGAGCATGGCGCAGAGCGCGTAGTACCAGGAGCAGATGAACATCAGGGCGAAGCACAGGCTCATGCCCAGGAAGGAGAGCGTCCTGGGGGACACGCAGCTCAGAGGGGGCCCACCTCACCGCCCGGACCCCCAGGCCGGCACCTGAGCAGCCGCCTCGGGCCCCAGCAGAAACCCTGCTTTGGTCTCAAGACCACAGCAAGGACGCTGGACCGGCTTCTCCCCCCGGACCATCCCAAGGGCTGAAACGGCCCCGAGGCGCCTACAAGAGACCCGGCTCGGAGACCGGGCTGGTCCCACGAAGGCTAGCCAGGGACCCAGGTGGCAGCTGGCCCCCAAGACGCACCGCGTGCCCCAGAGAAGGGAGGGGACCGGGCTCCCCACGGCCACTCACCAGTGGTAATACTTGAAGCGCGGGCGCCAGTTGGGTGTGCGCAACAGGGTCTGCAGGGCGCAGGCCAGGTTCACGAACATGTAGCACATGAGGAAAAACCTGGGGACGTGAACAGCGGCGTGAGGGGCGGGCCAGGTCCCGCAGGGTCCCACTGAGCTGCCTGAGCCGCCGCCACCTCCCCCGGGAGCCCCCTTGCCCACATCGCGGTCCCCTCCCGTGGGGTCCGCCTGCCCCGTCATCCACCGCCTGGCCCCCTCCTCTGCCCTATGCCCTCCCGTCTGCCGTCCCCTGAGCAGGGGCCTCACGTCCCAAGAGTGGCTGCCAACGGGGCCAGTGGCCACTCACATGGAGAGAATGGGGGCCACACTGTCCAGAGAGGCAATGAGGATGCCGGTCTCACAGATCAGGGCCGTCAGCAGCAGGGCCCACGTGGGCTCCCCGTTGGCCTTCCCGTGGCCAAACACCTGCCAGGAGAAAGGCGGGTGGGCTGGGGCCACAGGCAGGTGGCCGCGGCGGGCGTAGGACGCAGGAGAAAGAGCTCGTGTTCAGGCGAGAAGCCGAGCTAGTCGGGTCCAACCCGAAAGCGGTCTCGGAGTTGCGGCAGAAACAGACGGACTTTTCACGACATGGCCTGGACCTCACCCAGCCACGTCCAGGAAGAAAGCCCGACACCCAGAGGGCAGACGGCGGCCCAGGTACCGTCAGACCCCAGACGCCCTCATCGAGCGCAGGCAAGGAGGCGACACCCTCGAGCACTGGACGGGGCTCTCCCCACGGCACACACCCGCTGGGAGGATTCTGTGAGGGCCCGGCTGCAGGCCCTGGGTCCTGGAGCACAGCCCTGCGGGAGGGCAGGGCTCAGGAGGCTTTCCCACCAGCCTTCCCCCTGCGCAGCAGTCCTGAGAAGGGAAATTCAGAACATGCAGCAGACACAGGGTGGAACAGAAATGCAGGCCTCGGGGTGGGCTGCCAGTCTGGAGGCGGGGATGTGGGTCCCACCATCTTCAACCGTAAACATCACGCTGCCGGGCAGGATCTCTGGCCCCTCCTGACGCGCTCCTTCCGGGGGGGAGTGGTGGGGGCGGTTCCCGCTCTCAGCAGCGGGCTCACCTGAAGGAAAGGGATGATGCCGTCCCGGGCGATGGCCTGCAGCAGGCGTGGGGCCCCCGTCAGGCTCTGCAGGCCAGCCCCACAGGTGGAGAAGAAGGACCCAATGACGATGACCCAGGGGGACGGCCAGGCCAGCATGCCAATGACGAGGTTCCCCTGCAGGGCCTCCCCGAACCTGGAGGGGCGGCGAGCTTTCAGACACGAGCTGGAGACAGAAGCCTCCTCCCACCTGCTGAGTGGGAACGGCCTCTCCCGGGAGCTCCCGCACCCCAGCTCTACCGGGGTCTGAGGTCACTGTGCGGGCCCCCAGCTCCAGGCTTGAGCGGGAGACAGATGCACAGATCGGACCCCAACACGTGGCCACAGCGCCACCTGCGACAAAGCTAGAAATCCTGGGGTTCTCAATCTCAAAGCTAAAATCACCTTCGAGAAATCCAGCCCTGGCCCCGGAAGCCCCCAGAAGCCGTAAATGAAACGTACTTATCCCGTAAGACCACGCCTTCGATGCAAGCCCCGAAGAGCACAATGCAGGACAGGTCTGCGGCTCGGGTCAAGGACGCGGCGGGCACGACGCAGTAGCTGAACCCGCCCTGGACCGACCCCACACCCTGCCCACCCCGCCCTGGGCCCCGGGCCGTGTCCTTGCTCTGGGGACCTCAGGTCAGTCACGATGGGCCTGGCCTGCAGGGTGACCACCACAGGCACCGGGCTGGAGACCTCGCCGGCTGGAAAGGGATGAGCTCAGTGAGAAGGGCTCCGCTGGCACCTCAAAGCCAGTGAGCCCACCTAACAAGACCGTGACGTGAGCACACGCGTGGCTACACGTTAGTGACACGTCACAGTGTGGTTACTACGCGCGGTTCTCGGACAAAGCCATGTTCTACCACCAGCCCAGGCTGGCGTCCAGGAGTCTGTTTATTTTCCTAAGTCAGGCCAACGCCAGCCCAGCCCCCCCTGAGAACGGGTGTTGGGCCAGAACTACCCAAAGCAGGGAGGCCCGCCCGGAGGCACACAGGGCCCGGCAGTGAGTGGAGAAGGGCACAGAGCCATCGACCCTCAGCACCCGGCCCCCACGCTCGACCCCCCAAAGATACAAATGAAAGACGTGGTCACGATGGCCAGGATGGTTCCAGTGGGGATGGACTTCTGGGCGTCCTTGAGGTCCCCGGACCGGTTAGAGCCCGCCATGATGCCTACGGAGATGGAGGGAGAACGGATGGGTCACAGGTACTGATGGCGCCTGGGAGATGCCACCCTGGCCCATCTGGGGCAGAGTCAGAACGGGCCTGGGACTTCCTCACGACACGAAGGAGAGACCCGCAGCCTGCACGCCGGGCCTCACAGAGCCAGGCTGGACCTCTCTTCACGTCTTGGGCAGGCTGCTGCAGGGCACGTGGGCAGGTGCCCCAATGTCCCCCACACTCTCCACGGGGACAGCCAGCCCAGCTGTGAAGTAAGTCACGGTGGAGGCTAGGGCACGGCTCATCCCAGACACTCGCCACGGACGCCAAGACCAGACCTGGCCTCCGAGTGTATCGGCCCCGACCGCATCCCCACTGTGATCTCTGTTGATCCCCGTGGCCGGGAGTGAGAAACTTCCTGGAGAGTGAGGCCAAGTGCTGACTCACTTCTGGGGCCAGGCCTGGGTCAGAGCGTAGCTCAGCCTCAGCACAGACTCCTCGCTGGCCTCAACCCTCCTCCTTCCCACGCGGTGACTGGCCACCGCCTCTGCCGCCGCCGCCGCCGCCCCCCACCCCGCACCGGTCACTCCACTTGGCACATAAAGTGTAAGTGATTCCTACTGGGATCAAAGAAAATCCAGGTGGCGGCAGGTTCGTTCGACACCTGTGATCCTATCCCAGGCGTGGCCTGACGCGCCAGCAGAGAGCCCGTGGGCGTGCCACGGGGCGTGGAAAGACCCACATCCACAGAGGAGGTCTCCCCACCCTGATCACTGACAGCGGGGGGACAGGAGTACAGGAGAAAGGCCCCCCAGGGGCCGGGTCCACACCCCCCCACGCCCGTCCAGGTGGCACCGGGGCCTCGGGGAAGGCGGAGGTGACGTTCGGCGCAGGGCAAGCAGCCCCTGGCAGGCCAGCCTCCCGGAGCGTGGGGACAGGCCTGGGCGGGGGCCAGGCGCGAGGGTGGCCCCGGGCCCCTCGGTCGGCCAGCGCCAGCCTGGGGGGCCGGGGCTCCACTGTGCTGCGCCAGGCTGAGGAGCCCCCAGGAGCAGGTGTGCGCCCACGGGTGCGTGTGTGAGCGTGCGGACCAGTGTGTGTGTGTGTGTGTGCACGTGTGGCGGACTGTGCACCGGGGCCCTCTGGGCGGTCAGCAGACTCTCTTATAAGGACAAGGACGCTGCAGTTCCCGGCCTCTGACGGCCCTCGGGTCCACTGCTAAGGGTCAAGGTCGCAGGGCCACTCCGAATAACCCGGGTCTCTCACAAGAACACGGACAAGCCCCTTGACGCCCACAGCTCCTGAGCCCCCGGCTCAGACACGTGGGGAACGGAGACCCCGAAGCTCGTCTTTGAGCCAAAAGGAAAAGAGAGACGGGGCGGGGGCGGGCGTGTTGGAGCCGACGGGGCCCTGACCCGCCGGGAGCGCCGCGGCCTCACCGGTCACGGAGGGGAAGTAGATGCCGACCAGCATGGTGAAGTAGGTCGTGATGTCGGTGAGCACGTAGGGCAGCCCGCCCGCCCTGCTCTCCTCCGGCACGGGCACCGAGGGCACGCCCTTCTTCTCCACAAACACCCCCTTCTCCGCGTAGGCACTCCACAGGTTATCTGGGGGGAACAGGCGCGTCACGAGACTCCACACCTGCCATCAGGGCTCCGGCGTCGGGTGCCCATCCCCACCCCAGCCTCCAACTTCACACCAGGACAAGGACGACTGACCCGGAGAAACTGCCCTCTAAGAAAACCATCCTCTCCTGATCTCTGAATGACAGATTTTGGTCCTTAAGTCAAGTCTGATGAAAAAACTGACCTCGTACCCCTGACGAGCTGCCTGAGGGACCCCACCCGTTAATTATTTCATGTTGTTGCCTGCCGCTTTGCAATTCTAAAGATAAAGGGTCAACTCTGAAGCCCTTACCTGCTGCCTGCAAGATTCGCCTGGCGTCTATGGCTCTGGGGAGAATCAGCCCAGAGGGACCCCAGTGGGCCAGCAGCTGGGGGCGGGGTGACGTGGCCACAGGTTGGGCAGAAGGACAGGACCCAAGGGACTGGGCTCAGAAGGCCCGGCCCCGGCGGAGACCCGCCGGACGCTCACCCAGGAGGACGCCGCTGACCACGCCGGGGATGCCCTGGACCTCCGTGACGTTGTTCTGGGCAAAGTACTGGTCGCAGGAGATGCCGGCCGTGGAGCCGTTGCAGAAGAGGCCCCAGAGCGCAGTGGTCACCGAGCCATTGTTGGTGGCGTGGACTTTGGCACAGACGTCGAAGCTACGTCGGGACAGCGTGCGGTTCCCCAGCAGACAGACCCTGGGTGGGAGCAGGGGGTAAGACGCCTCGCCCACCGCTCTTCTCCGTAACCGAGTGGAGTTTGCAGGTCCCTCGTGAGGCGCTTCGGATCCCCTCCACTCAGGGCAACAAGGGCATTCGTGTGAGGGACCGGCCCTCGGCAGGTTTCTGGCAGCACCGGGCCCCGGTCCGTCCTGCCGCCCTCCGCTCTGGGGCGCCTGACGCGGAGTGAATGGCCCGCGTGGCGTGTCCACGTGCGCAGAGCGGCCGCCCCCCACCCCGGGCTCCTCCTGGCCCAGCCCAGTGGGGCCGCATAGGGGCTCGTGCGCTCGCTCTGGAGCTACCCCGTTTCGCGCAGCATCCTCTCCCGGAAGGGGACAAGAGAAGACCCTGCTCAGGGGCTTCCATGAGGACAGGGCCATGGCCGGGAGGAGCTCGGTGCTGCTGGAGTCACCAGGCCTGTCCTATCCTCGCAGACAGCACGGCCACGAGAGCACCGTGACCTGTTCGCCCTCGACCTGGCTAGAGTGGGCACGTCTGCGGACACAGGGCGCCGCGCCCAGCCCAGCCAACGTGGTCAGCGGTTAAGGCCCGGGCCACAGACTGGGCCGGAAGCCGGCCCGGAGCCGGGCAGAGGACTCACGGGATGTCAGGTGGGTCGAAGGCGGTCTTGATGACGCCGGCATAGATGGCAAGGATGGACAGCACGACGCAGGCCAGGAACACCAGGGCCAACTTGTTGACGTACTTGACGCCCACGAAGACCACCGTGGCCATGAGGGCCAGCGTGCAGGTCCCGTACACACGCATGTTGTGCAGCAGGGCTGTGGCCTCGCCGCCCGCCCCCTCAGCCCGCACGATGGCCGCGCTGGGGGAGATGTAGGTCTGCAGGGCAAAGCGCAGTCACCCACCCCTCCCCAAGACGACCGCACGGGAGCGCGGGGCCAGGCGCGCCCCTGCACCTCCCAACGGGCCCTCTCTGAGGGGGCGCGGCACCGGGCTCCCCCCGCCCTGTGAGCCTCCACGCCAGCAGACGCCTCTGGGACACACCCCCAGGTCGCGCGTCTGCGGCCTGGACAAGGGAACCCGCCCGAAACATAGCACTTACCAAAAAAATCTCAATGGTCCCCAAAATGTACATGGCCCCCGCGAACGTGGTGCCCAGGTAGAAGCAGAGGCCCACGGCGCCCCCGAACTCCGGCCCCAGAGACCGCGATATCATGTAGTAGGAGCCGCCCGCTGCAAACACGCCAAACGGGAGCAGCGGGTTACGGACCTGCCGCCGACCGCGAGCACAGACTCCCGGGGCAGACGGCCTCGTCCGCGGAGCGGGGAGCCCGGCCGCGAGGGTGGGGACACGCGCCTGCGTCCACCGGCGCCCTCCCCCTGCTGGCGGCCGTCTTTGGAAGCTGTGACTAAAGGAGAGCGAGCCACAGTCAGGGGCCTGGACCCCGACGGCCGTGCCCGTACGAGGCCTGCGGCTGACATCACACCCGAAACCTCAACTCAGCTTTCGCCAAGAAGATTTAAAATACCAAGAGCTCGTCAGTCATCCTTTGTGTGTCACACCTACAGACACAGTGACACCCACGGCCTCGCCAGCCCGTCCCCGCTCGTCCTGTCGGCCGGCTGAGACCCCACTCGGACACTGACCAGGGACCGTGCGTGACACTGGGCACCTGGAGGACGCCTCAGGGTGCAGCCCCCCCCCAAGAGCAAGCAGTGGACAGCGTGAACGCGACAAGAAAATCCCTGGAGGCATTACGTAGACTCCCCGAGGAGAACCCCAATTTCTCAGGGACCCCAAGCGCACGGGCAGGCGCTGGGGGACGAGCCGCAGGGGTCACCCCTCCCTGGCCTTAGAAAAGCCCCACTGTGCCCTCGACGGGGGGGCACGCGGGGGGAGCGTCAGGTGCAGGTGGGGGCCGGGAGCCGCCTGAGTTCCGCTGCCCAACGGCAGGGTCACTGCCGACGGGGCCTCCGGAAGGGAAGGGGCTGGCCGCACCATGGGGATGTCCGCCCCTCCAGATGTGGGGATCCATCCTGCAGGCGGGTGAGGGCGTGTCCGCGCTGGGACCCGCCCTCTGCCGCCACCCGGGGTGAAGGGTGACCGTCACGCTCCGTCCACAGCGGAGCCCGCTCGCTCACTCCCCGCGGCACCCTCACCTGGGACCATGCCATTGGTCGCGATCGCACTCATGGAGATTGCGGTCAGCATCGTCTGCAGAAAGACGGGGGCCTTTCAGAAGAACGAGCATTTCCAAGAGCCACCCCGGGAGGCGGACGGCACCAGGCCTGGGGCGGCGCCCGCCTGCCGACTCCCGGCTGCCGACCTCAGAGCGCTGCTGGGTAACCGGGCGCCATCATGCTCGGGACCGCAGCCCTGCTCTCTCCCACTAACCCCCAAAGCCGAGCTCCCGTGAGCCCCCCAGGAAACACCCGACTCGGGACCGCCTCCTGCTTCCAGGGGGACGCCCTGTAGGCCCCCACCCCACGGGGCTGGGGGACTGTCAGAGCCTGTCCAGGGCGGGCCTTCTCACCCGCTGCGCAGGAAAGCGGCCACACCTGTGGGCTGGGGCGCAATTACTTCAGAACCCGAGGGCCGGAAGAAACAGCCCCGGGAAGCCTGCAGCCTCAGCGCCCACCTGGCTGGCTCCTGCCAGGGACATTTCTACCTTGACAGAGGCCCTGCTCTGTCTCCTGCTTTTCATCGGCTCTTATTGGGGGAGAGGCGGGGTGATCGCTCCAAAGACACTTCCAGGCTCATTAAGCGAATGCAGCACGTGCGCAACAGCGAGAGCCTTCAGGCAAGACCTTCAGACACGACAGCACAGGAGCGGGAAGGCCGTGGACACAGAGGCGGCCCGGGGCGGCCGGGGGACGCAGCTGGGGGACAGGCAGGGCAGCAGGCTGGGGTCGAGGGGACCCTGGCTCATCTGCGTCGTTGGATTCTTTCAGGCAGGTGGCACTTGGGGGGCTCAGAGCAGCGGAGTCACCCTCCTCGTAACAGCGATGGAGAAAGGGGAGGAGGGAGGCGGGGGGGGGCAGGTGCTGAGGGCCACTTAGGGGTTGAACCAGGCACGACAAGCTGTCGCAAGAAAAAGCTCCTGGGCCGCTAAGGCAGACGGGGACGTGGGTGCGGAGGCCACGTGGAGGAGGGCCTGGTGAGCCGGGTGCAGGGCTGAACGCGTCACCAGCGGGCAGGGGACGTGGTCTAAATGCAGGACGGGATGGCCGTGAGTGGTGGCCACCAGGGGACGCTGACCCTCGGCTTCTGCGGAGGCAGGCCCACGAGACTGCCCCCGGCCCGTCAGCAGCCGGGTGCTGACCTGCGCCCACACCAGCGCAGGTGAGGGGTGCCCTTGGGGCCGGGGACCCCGGAAAGCCCCGACGTCCAGCCGCCCCCGCCCCACTCACGCAGGTGCAGCACATGGACACGATGAGGAAGGACTCCAGGACGCCGGCCGCCCCCACGATCCAGGTCAGGCGCAGGAAGAGGATGACACCCAGGATGTTCTGCAGGCACGGCAGGTAGACGCCGATGAGGGTGCCCATGCGGGGGCTCTGCAAGAGAGCGGAGCAGGTTCCGGGGCCGGCAGCGCCTCCCAGAGCCCCCCGCCCCCGCCGGGCGCCGAGTCCACACCGTGGGGCCCAGAGCCTGTGAAGAGGTCAGGGGACAGGGAGACGAACGAAGACCAGCAAAGGCCCAGCTTCAGCCACGCGGAAAGCGGCTGACGGGAGGCCAGGGCTGGGACAGAACCCACAGTAGGACCCCCTGAAACCGTGTACAAGCCCCTGGGTCCTCGTCTGACTCAAGAGTGAATGACTGGGAAACGTGAAGACGTATCAATAGAGACAGACAATAGCTGTTGGCCTGGGGAACTGGCAGTAATTCAGACTGTAATTCTGCCGCGTCTCAGAGTCACGAACTCCCGGTTCCCCGAAACACATAAAGGCCTGACACACCTTCCTAGTTGTTTCTGCGGGAAGCAGACGCCCACCAGATGGAACCTGCAGATGGAACCTGCTGGCCACAAGCACACACACCCCAGACCGGCCGAAACCAGAAGGCGGACGATGCTTGAAGCTTCACCTTGATGCCAACCAATCCGAGAGCTGTCCACGAGCTGACCACGCCCTGCTCCACGAGCTGACCACGCCCTGCTCCTTGACCACTGTAAGACTACCCCTGCAGGGTGGGCAGTTCCCGAGGCGCTAGCCCGCTGTGTTCCCTCTTTGCCTGGCAAAGAAATAAAGCTACTCTTTCTCTTTCCTCCAAAACTGTCTCCGTATTTCTATTCAGCACTGGCGTACAGAGGCCAAGATTTGGGCAACACCCTCACTGCCCAGGAGCAGGGGGGCAGGGGCAAAACCACGTCACTGCCCCGGGGGAAGGGAGGGGAGAGAAGGGCTCGGCGCCCCCTCCATCAGGGGCACAGCGGGAAGGTGGGGAAGTTGGAGAAAAGACGAGGAGCAAGCCGACCGGGGCTCTGCCCGCAGCGACTGCAGCCCAGTCCTCAGGAGAGCGCCAAGTGGGGAGAAACGAGAGGCCGGAAGGAAGGGTTAGGGACCGGCCACCACTCCCTAGGCTGCAAGGGCGCAGAGGCACCAAGTCCAGAGAGAAATCTGCCGCGTCTTGACCCACCTGCAGGAAGTGCCCAGCGAGGGGAGGGGACCCAGCGAGAGTTCAGAGAGGACGAGCCCCCTGTGAGCGACCCCCTTCCCGAAGGCCCCGCAGCACAGCCGACCAGATGCGGCCTGGGAGAGGGTCACCCCGCCGCGGGGTAACCGCAGGAGGGTGCCTGACAGAAACGTCTTCCGTAACCCCAGACAGACTACAGCCGAGCAAAGCTGCCCAGAGGGGAGCTCGGGAACGAGGCCGGGGGCCAGCCCGTCCTGCCCGCCGGCCAGCGCGACGGCAGCGTCAGGCTACACAGCCGGGATTTGGGGACACCTGGCTAAAAAAGCAAGAGAACGTTGAATGGGGAAGCTGCTTAAACTTAGGTGAATAAAAGGAAAAAAAGCTGGAAAGATCTGCTTTGAAAACATTTCCTGTGAAAGGGGCCATGCTGCCTGAAACGAGGCGTCCTGTGGAGGCTGGGGAGACGTGGCCCAGCCCGCTCGCTGGGCCGAAAGGCGGACCCCCCTCAAAGGAAGCCGGGGGGCTTCTCAGGGTGAGAATGGAAGGTCGACCCACAGGAATGCCCGCAGCGAGAGAGCTGGCATGGGGCTGGCATGGAGCAGAGACCCCGGGGAAGTAACCCAAGGGGGCGCCCGGGGAGCGTGGAGGTGGGTCAGAAGCCTCGGGCAGACTCGGCCTGAGGCCTGGACAGCACCCGGCAGCTGGCGTTTCACGCCTGGGCCCTGAGCGCCAGTGTCCAGGGCAGCCCGCCCCCCCGCGGACCCGTGTCCTGTTTGTGGATGACGGAAGCGTGGCGGTTCCTGGCCGCGGGCGCAGGACGGTGGAGAAGGGTGAGGGCAACACAAGCTGAGAGCGGCCCCGGCCCCTGCCTTTGGCTCAAGGACCGTGAAACACCAGAAGCAAACCCTCCAGTCTCACGGGCGCGGGGCCCCCACCCGCCTGGCCCGGCCCTGTACAGTGGCGAGATGACCCTGAGTTGTCCTGAAAGGCCGTGACGGGGCCCCCGGCACTCCCATAAAAGGCAGCTTTGAAGGATCAACCTGGCCGGTTACGAGGCCCAAGATACTAGAGGCGCCCAGACCCTGGAGAAGGCACTTTTGGGGGACCGACCCCCCATCTCTGTGCCCCCTGGTCAGAGGGACAACAAGGGCCGCTCCCACGGACCCATGCCCGGGGGTGGGGCGGCCGGGTCATCCCGCCAAACCCGCCCACCTGGCCACACACGGTCGTGCTGAGGGTCACGGGTGGCCTGCGTCAGCCTCTGGCACAGGCTCCCGGGTGCCCTGGGGACAGAGGCCAGGAGCCGCCCGCTCGGGTCCCGATCTCCCCTACGCACTGCGCGCAGCTCGGCAGGCTGGGCTTACGGAACCGCCCCAAGGTCTCTGCACAGAATCCTCGGAGAGCTGGGCGCATCTTAGGAGAGGCTCCCAGAGGTAAACCCTCAGAAATAAGGCTCCCAGGAAGGTGGCAGCAGGACAAGTCCCGCGACTGAGAAGCGAAGGGGGGGGGTTCCAGGGGATCCGGTGGGGGAGGGCAGCCCTGGCGCGGGGCGGGGCTGGGCTGGGGCACCTTGGCCTGGCGCCGCCGGCTGTCTTCGGCCTCCTCGTGTTCCACCACGCCCTGGCTCAGGTTGGTGTAGTTGGCCAGCTTGTTGAGCAGCGAGGACACCATGGGGTTGCTGTCCATCTCCTCCTGTTTGGGGCCGAGGCGTGGAGTTAGTGAGCCCCCCCACCCCGAGACGCCCCAGACCGACCAAACCAACCTCCCAGCAGGGCTCCCGCTCTACGTGCCCAGCGGGTCAATGGTCAGGGCTCAGGGCCCCGGGGCTCCCCGGACGGCCCAGGCCCAGCCCCACCGCGGGGCTCCCTGAGGCCCCTGCCTGGACCCCAGGGCACCGTTAGGCCGGGCTCTTCTCTCGCGGGCACTGCTGCCTCCGCTCTGAAGGGGAGAGCAGGGGGTGGTGACCCACCTCAAAGAGCGCCATGCTCTTCCTTTCGAAGGCTCTCTCTCCGTCCACGTCCATGCTGCCGATGAACGGGCTGTTCTCCCCGGGGTTTCCATCTCCTGTGGGGAAGGGCCCGCTCAGATGTGAAAGGAATTAAAGGAGGCCACGAGGGAACAGGAGGAGGGCCCGCCAGGCGCTTGTCTACGTGCCTCGGACTTTCCTAAGTTATCTGTCAGGGGGCGAGGGGCCAGGTAGAGAGAAGGCCAAAGGTGGCGCTGGGTCCAGGAACCTCAAGTCCCACCCCGGCCCTTTTGGGTCCCGCGGGACAAACGGCTCGAGACCAGCAGATCCGACAGGCTGGCCCGTGACCGTCCTCGGCGGGGACGGGGTGGGGACCGGCACTTGCACCAGGCGGCACAGAGGTTCGCTGCTTTGTTCTGACAGCAGCTTCAGCTGTCCAATCCCCCCAGTCCTGGTGAATTACGGCGGCCTCACGGGCGACCCCATTGGCTCAGAGCACAGTCCCCGCGGGGAGTGTCACGGAGCCCACACGTAGGCGCAGGGCCGGCAGGTGGCCCATCGCGGCCCTGCTGTCTCCATGGCTGTTTCTGTCAGGAAGCCCTGGCCCGCCGTCCCCAGCTAGACTATATCAAGGCCCTCGGTGTGGCCAGGCCACAGAGGAGCGAAGGGTCAGCCCTGACTCACCCTGGGAGCTCCTCCCAGATCCTGAAACGCGAGCCTTACCACGTTCTCCCCATCAAAGCAGAGAGAAAAACCCGATGGCATCGCTCTGACTCCCAGCCCTGCCCCGTCCCACTGGACCTGGAGCAATGCCATCCCAGAAGCCGCCAGCAGGGACGTGGGGTGAGCTCGGAGACACCGGCACCCCTACCTGGGCCCACCTGCACGTCAGCCCCACCCACAGGCCTTCCGCGTGTGATGAGGCCCGGTATCAGAAGGACCGAGCGAGGACACCAGGAAAAAGCGCTCCAAACTGGCTTTTCTCAGGCCCCCAGGGGCCCTGGGGCAACCCGGAGCATGACCTTAGCGAGGAATCACCTGCTCACCGGGTCCCGTCAGAGGTGACACCCAAATCCCCAGACGCACAGGGAAGGGGAGCCCACGGTCCCTCCCCTGTGAACTCACGTGCCTGCCCCTCACAACGGACACAAATTCGGGAGCCACCAGGGTCCAGGCATCGCCCCTCACCCCCCACTCAGCTGTCCAGTCCCCCCGAAATCCACAGACCCCCCCCGGAAAGTTCCCAGGGTCCAGCCCGCGGAGGCCGCATGGCAGGCAGAGCCCTGCCCTCCTGCCGGACGGACCCTGTGCCCCTCACTGCCGAGCCCCAGTGACCAGCTCAGGGGCAGCAGAAAGCCCGAGGAAGCCAGTTGCCGGGGAACCGCTTGGCGAGGGAACCACCAGCAGATGCTGGGACCAGGGGCGACACCTGGAGGGGACGGGGCAAGGACCCCCCCACACCACGGCCCCACAAGCTACCTGCTCAGTACCATGGCGCAGGGGCAGTGCCAGGAAGAACCACCCACCCACCGACCCAGGGGTCAAGGCGAACACGAGGGTCGCAGGCTGACCGACACCCAGGAGAGGACATGACTGCCTGGGCCCCCGGATTCCAGCATGAGGAGCTTGAAGCAAAGCAAAGGAGCCACCGGCCCTCTTCAGAGGCCTCGGAGGACACGGGCCGGCCCCGGAACGTTCTGGAAAGAGGAAGAAGATGGAAGCAGCCCGATGCTTTCCATAAAGGACATTACTGGGCTGACGGCAAAATCTAAGTAAGACCTCAGTCAATGAAAACGTCCTGACTTTGGAAACCGTACTACAAGCATCACGAGAGGAAATGTGCTTGTTTTAGGAAACACACAAAGGGCATCGCACCTGCTGCCTGTTCTCAGCACGTCGGGAAGGAACGTGTGAAAAGGGGGAGGGGGAGGCATAAGGCAGGTGGGACCAGTGCTCAGGCAGATGACACGTGATCCCGTGCTCTTGAAAGTTTTCTCAAGTCCAAGTTCTGAAGTTGGGTCAAAACAAAGCTTAAAAAATGCAACCACATTCAATTAAACAAGAAATCCCTCCTGAGCGCCCTCCCCCGCTCTGCAGGCGTCTGCGGGAGGGCGCCAGCCTGTCTCCCTCCTTCCTGCTTCAAGCGGGCTCCTGCCCGGCACCTTCTTCCTGGTGATAATGACTGTATTTTTCTGGTGGTAACAATCCTGTTTCCGACTGGGTTTCTGGTGTAAACGGAAGCCGCAAAGAGCTCTCTGCAGACCAGACTCTGGAGGACACGTAGGCCGGCTCTGTCCCGGTCAACAGGCTTCAGCCACGCAGGCCAGGGTGCCGGCCACCCCGGGAGGGGTGTTGGGTTCTCCCTCTGCCCCAACCTTGGACAAATTCGTGGCTCCTGGGTCTTGTGTTTCTCGTCCAGGGAGAGGCGGCCACCACGGACAGGGCCTCCACTCAGCTCAGGCCCGGCTGCCCCGGTGCCCCTGCCGCCCCCGCCCGGGAAGCACAGCCTGGTCCAGGGGGCCCTGGGGGTCTGTCTGAATGCCCACCGGGCACGGGGCAGATGGGCACCTGCAACCACGTTCAATCCACAGAGACAACACCTTTCTTGGAGCATGTGATGCTCCTGCTGGCTGGGAAAGTGAACCACGACCTCAAACAGGAGCTGAGACAGCTGGCCCATCCGCCGCGATGAGGGCCGGGGGGTGGCCCGGAGCTGAGGGTCGGAAAGGAGCAGAATGGGCGAGAAGCGCCTGGGCGAGGGGGCCCAGGGAGACGGCCAGGATCAACTGATTCGAGGCAGGCGGACGTCAGTGGCTTATTTACACACAGGACGACCGTGGAGACCGGGGAGTGGGAAACGGTGCCGTGAACGCCCCACAAAGGCCAGGATGGCCCGCCCCGTGGGGACACGTGTGCTGGACACGTGTGCACAGGAAGCCCGGGGACGGCCAGGACTGGGCTGTCAGGCCGTGAGGCTCTGGTCTTCCGGCTTGCTGCTTATAACCAGAATTAACGCACAGAGAATGGGGGAACACACACAAAACGCACCGGAGGAACAGCAACACACGCCCCAGCGTCTCCGGAAATCCCCACCCCCACCCCCAGACTCCCCTGGTTTGGGGGCTGCACCACCCACACCAGAGGTTACGGCCAACAGGGAGTCTCCTTATCCATCGTAAACCACCGTCTTAATCGCTAATCCTTTAACGAGAACACGCTTCCCTTCATTTCTGAGAAGGCAGTCCTCGGGCGTGCTTTCCGAAGCGCTGGGGGACCCAGCAGAGAGAAGAGGCTCCCGAGGGAGCCTCGGGCAGGCATCTCCTCCTCGACCTGCTGGAGCCGAGACTCTTGGTTAAAAACCAAACGCTTCGGGCTTCCCTGGGGGCGCAGTGGTTGAGAGTCCGCCTGCCGACGCAGGGGACACGGGTTCGTGCCCCGGTCCGGGAAGATCCCACATGCCGCGGAGCGGCTGGGCCCGTGAGCCATGGCCGCTGAGCCTGCGCGTCCGGAGCCTGTGCTCCGCAACGGGAGAGGCCACAGCAGTGAGAGGCCCGCGTACCGCAAAAACAAAAAAAATCAAACACTTCTACCTGAGGGACACACCTGCGATCCCATCCCACAAAATGCAAAACCGTCACAAGCTACCCGGGTGAGCCTTAAAATTCCCTTAACTGCTTTCACCGCTGGAGAACACTCAAATCTCAGTTATTTTTCAAGGGAGGGGCAGGTTACAACTCAAGTCTTCACAAAGGAAACTGGTACAAACCCCCCCAGGGCCTGAGCCCTTGATACACACTGGGGGCTCTGAAGACCTCAGGCTCCGGGTGGACACCCCTCCCGCCTCCACCGGGACTCTGATGGCACCCGGCACGACCCTGCCAGGCCCGGTCGCGGCTCTGAAGAGCAGGGGTCCTCCTCTGGCTGAGACCCTCCCCCCACGTTTCGGGGAGGAGGCTGCTCACCTGGGCTTGCGCCGGCTGCGTACTCTGCTTGGTCACGACAATGAGGACCTAGGACAAGCCCGAGCAGAGGGGATCCCGGGGGCGCAGCGCCCGCCTCACCGGCCCCGCCGCCTCCGTCCTCCTGGGGCGGGTCCCCCGTGGTGCCCCCGCCGGGCACACAGCCCGGAGGTCACCGGGCGCCCTCGCTGCGCAGCGGTGGCTGCCGGGCCATGTGGGAGGGGCCCCCCGACGGTCAGGTGTCCTGGGCCACGCCGGCCAGGAGGGCAGGACCCACACCTGCTGTCTCCGGGCAGGAGCGCTCAGGCCTCCTTCACCTTTCACCTGCTCTGTCGGACGGGCAGGGCTGGGGCGTCAGCTGTGTAGTCAAACAGAAACGGCCCGGAGGCCACGCGATTAACACTCCCCACCACCAGCAGAGCTGGCTCCCCGCCTCGCGCACAGGTGGGGCTTTCGGCCTGCTCCTTTCACGCGGCAGGGGCGCCGCCGGTGGGGCTCACTGCGCAGAGATCACAGCCTGATGCGGTCCAAGGTCACAGCCCCCCGCAAGCCCGGGACCCCCGGACCCCTAGTGTCCAGCCGGGCGGGCGCAGTGGGCGGGGAGGCCCTGCCAGGCCGGGAGGCCCCTCAGAGCCCAGCCACCTTGCATGTGACTCACTCCTCTCGTCACGGAGGAAGGGGACTGATCTGGTTTTAAAACAAGGATCCTTCGTCCAGTAAACCCACGGGACACCATGGCCGGGACACGTCCAACCGGAGGGGGTGCCCGTGTGCTGGGGACGCCCGAGAACGGCCACGCTGCGGACTCGGCACCAGGAAAGAGGGGCCGAAGGTGCCCGGGGTCCGAGGGGACAGGAGGGAACTGGGGGTGACGCGCAGAAACAGCTGACGACCACGCAGGACACGCCCACAGCACTGCCCCACACGCCGGCATGGGTAGGGCGGGCGCCCGTGCGCAGAGCTGCCCGCCAGGGAGTCCGGAGCCTGGGACAGGTGACCCCCAGCCCGCTCACAGCTGGTGAGTTCAAACAGCCCAGGGGCCGCGGGCACGCAACACATGGCCCGAGCGCCGGCCGCTCGGTTTATGGCCCCTTGGCCTCTGGCTCCACCACCAGCTCTGGACTGCCGACGTGCGCGCACACCCGAGTTTTGCTTTTCCAGGACACAGCAGCCAGGTGCCGTAACTAACCTTTTTAAGCCTTTACGATGTACATTTACTGGCCGCCCCTGCAGCGCGGGCAGCGGCAGGCTGAGTAGGAGGACAGAGCGGCACCGGGCGCTGGCTGAAAAGGAGGCGCCCACAAAGCCAGGATCCACTCGTTCCAAAGGCTGGGGCGGGGGTGCTGCAGAAAAGAGGGGCTTCGCGGCAGAACCTGACGGACACCCCAGTGCTGAGCCCCGGTGCCGGTGAGAATTCACGTTCCCTCCAGGGCCTCCCGTTAAACCCACACCCCGCCGGGCCGCGAGAAAACCATCAGACAGATGCCAGTCGACGGCACCTGCAACACACCTGGCCAGCAACCCTCAGAACTGCCCAGATCACAAAAACTAGGAAGCTCTGAGACACCGTCACAGCCTAGGAGTAGCCTGTTTAAAGCCCCCTCCCGTGCCCCCGGCGCCCCCCGCGCTCGAGGAGCCCGAGGAAGCCAGCACTTCAGGGGTGGCTCCCAGCGCGGCCCAGCCAGGCCTTAGGGTCCACCCACCTGCTGGTCTCCCTCCAGGTTCTAAAGAAAGTTCCAGTAACCTGCAGCACCTTTTGAACACGGCACACCAAGCCCACCGCCCCCAGGGGCCGGGGTGGCATCCTGCCCTGGGCTCCCAGGATGACTGGCCAGCAAGGCCGGACCAGACCAGGCCCAGGACCCAGAGCTGCAGACCAGCCTCGGCCCAAGGCCACCGAGGAGCGCCCCCAGAAACGGGCGGAACAGCGGGTGCCTGGCAGTAAGAGCCCAAGGCCCGGGGAGCAACCGTGGCCAGGAAGGGGCGAAGTGGGCAGGGCAGCCCTCCTCCTCCCCGCGAGGGGAGGCAGCAGCGAGCTTCGCATGAGGCCGTGTGTCTTGTGTCATCACGGGCGTCCTGAGAAGCCCCCGCGCCCGCAAGCGCCGGCCACACATCCAAGCAGACCCTCCCCATCCGGTGCAGGCCTGACGCAGCTCAGAGCACCGCTGCCTCCACCAGCCCGCGCGCCCAGCCCTCGGAGACACACGGCCCCCCGCCGAGGCGGCCTCTGCTCTTTCCACCCGTCCTCGATCTGCTTCTCCCACATCCGTTTTGATGCCCGGTTTCTGGCTCCATGAAATGCAAACTTAACCCTGAGTAAACATGGTGGTCACCAGGGACAGCGTGGGACCCGGTGCTCTAGACGAGGGGGCGGGAACAGGAAGCCACCAGGAGAGGCGCGTGCGTCCTCAGCATCGAGCGAATGCAGCAGGGCCTTCGGGGCGGGAGGGAACGGCCCAGGCCAGAGAGGCAGGCGGGACGGGGGCGCCAGCTCGGGGGCCAAGTGGAGCCCGGCAGGCCCGGACCCAGTGGTCAGAGCCCCAACCCCACTGAGGGTCCCGAGTGCAGCATCCTCGTCTCTGGTCACAGCCTCCGCCAGCCCCGCTGCAACCTCTGCGCACAAGCCCTCCCCTCCCAGTGCGCCAGCCTCCCCCACACCCTCACCCCCGGGCCAGCGTTCGGGATTTCTACCACCGTCTCTTTCTCTTCGGGAAGAGCTCCCAGGGGAGGAGCAGAGAGTGACCTCTGAGGCTCAGAGCCAGAGGCGTTCCCGAGGGTCAGCTGGGCCGGGCCTGCACCGAGGCACGGGCAGTGGGCGGCCTGCAGTCCTCCCCTGGGGCCGCGGGGCCCCCTCCCACCTGCCAACCTAACAGTGCGTCCGACTGGCCGGCCCCCGAGGCTGCATCCCCTTCCAAGTGGTTCAGCACCGCAGCGGAGTTTTTAGGTTCCACGACCCTCGGGGTTAACTAATGCCCTCTGGCCCTTGCCCCCTGCCCTCCGTGCTTTGCAGCCAGGATCAATGCTGGATCTGAAATCCAGCGGCCTGGCCACCTGGGCCAGTGGACTCCCCGAGGGGCACAGCCTGAGAAGAAACCGTTTGGCGTTCAAGCCAGAAAAAAAGGAAATGCTTGAGGTCGAGGGCTCCCGTGCTTTCACAGCAAGTTTCTGGCTAAAACAGAAACCCGTTCTCTGGCGAAGACAGGGGAAACACTGACAGGACAGGAACCACCCACAGCCCGGCCAGCGGGACGCGGCCCCTCGCCAGGGCACCTCCCAACGTCCTCTCCCGGAGGGCTGCCTGGGCCTCCCACCCAGGCCTCTGGAGCGAGAACTTCCTGCCCACAGGCGATAGCCGAGAGGGCAGGAGGTGGATGTGCCCCTGCCCCTCGGACCTCCATGGGCCCTTGCCCAACCCTCAGGCGTGGCCTGCGGGGGCACCTTGCCGGCTGGAGGCCCAGACGTCCAGAGATGCTACTTCCCAAGGGCTTCGCCAGGTGACCCTGTGCGCCTGGCCCCCAGCTGCCCCCACCAAGCACAGACCCCGCTGCCTGGGGCCGGAAGCAGCACCGTCCAGGCCCAGGACCACGGGCACGCGGGTGGCGGCAGGCCGGCTCCGCCCTACCCGAGAGTGCTGTGCGCGTGTGCCGGCACCTGGAACCCAGCACCTGGTGGGGCGCGGCGGGTGTCCGCTGGGAGAGGCGGGCAGGGCCGGATCACAGCACCTCTGCGAGGCCTTCCGGAAATGACACAGCCCTCACTTCTGGGAGCACCCTGCCACCAGCGCCCCCCGTGACACCAGGTCCCAGCCAAAATCAGAAGCAGGCGGCACAACCGAGGGGAAAGAGGCTGCCTGGCCCAGACGTGCCCCTGCGCCCGCTAAGCTGCCCCCGCCGTGCCCCTGCGCCCGCTAAGCTGCCCCCGCCGTGCCCCTGCGCCCGCTAAGCTGCCCCCGCCACCCTGCGCCCGGGGGAGGGTTCTCCCGGGCGACCCCAAGGACCGGGGTGCACGCACACAAGGACTCAGGAAGGCTGCGGGCACTGGAGGGACACAGCCGCCCTTCAACCCGGACCAAGGTCACGGCCGCCGCCCCGGCGTCCGCTGCTCCAACCAAGGGCTTCGGCCCAGCCGTCGGGCCAAAGACACCAGCTCTGGCACCTTCTCCTCAAACCTGACACTCGCACAGTCGAGACAACAAGGAAAGTACCGGGATTCTCGGCTACTAAGAGGCAAGAACACAGAGGAACCAGCCAGCCACACACGTTAACACACGTGTGCAAGCACACAGAGGCACACGGGGCACGGCTGGGGACCACAGCTCTGTGGGCTGCTCCCCCAGAACAGTAAGTGTTTCAGGGACTTCCCGCCCGTCCAAAGGACCTGCCCTCCCAGGCTGGACGCGCTCCCTCCTGGGCAGCGTGGGCCTCCGGTGGACTCGGGGACCCGGCTCCCCGCCACCCCTCGGGGTCTGCTGCCGATCCCACCTCTCCCTCCTCGGGAACTGGCAGTCGTGATGCCAGCCTGGGGGTGGGGGGAAGGGCTCAGGACGGCAGGGCCGGCCCAGCGGGGGCAAAGGCGGGAGGTGGGCAGCCGGGAGCCCCACCAGCCTCCCGGGGCGGCTCCCGTTACCGACTCAGGCTCCTGCCGGGCTGCGGCCAAGACCCTCCATCAGAGGGAAGAGGAAACCCAAGAACCACCCGGCGCGTCTCTCCTCTGATATCGGCTCCACAGGCTCCCTCCCCAGTGACCGTCCCGAGAGCCTCCCTGAGAACCCAGGCCTGACCCGTGGGCGCCGTGACCAGATGGGGCCCAGGACACGGCCACCTCTGGGACAGGCCGGCTCCAGGAGAGGGAGACAGGCACACGGAGAACCCCCAGGACGGCGCGGGGCCTGCACCGGGCCTCCCCATCACCCTGGGGGGGCGTCCCGCTCACGTGGACTCGTGGGGTGCCCCCGCCTCGCAGACGGCGCCAGGCCACAGGCACACGCGGACGCCCAGACGGGCTCGGCTGTGGGGCGGCTGCAGGCCGCTTAGACGGGAAGCAGTTCTGGCTGCGAGCAGTGCACGCAGGCCCAGGGGCCCAACACCCAGCAGAGACCCCAGCGCCACAGGCACAGGGAGCCAGGGGCTCTGCCCGAGAGCAGCCCTGAGCACGGGGACTCACAGCTGGTCGCAGGGCCCACCCAAGCCTCAGGAAGCTCAGAAACAGAGCTTCCCCCTCCTCCCCGACTGTGTTCTCAGAGAGAGAACCGCCCCAGGAAAGAAAGAGGAAACAAACCCAGCCCAGGGCCCCAGGGCCCCAGGGCCTTGCCACTGAGCCTGGCCAGAGGCGCGCAGCGAGGCCACGCAGACGCACAAGGCCCCAGGCAAGACCTGGCACCCACACTTCACCCCCTTCCCGGCCAGGAGCACGGCCCTGCAAACCCCCCCAGCCACAGGGGCACCTGGACGGGGCCCCTCACCAGCGCTCCCGGCACGGGGCTCCAGGGCCGACACGGCGCCAGGGGCCACAGATGGAGGAGCGGCCATGGATCGGGGGACCCGGGCGCCTCATTCTTCGGCTGGTCCTGCTGAAGCTGCAGGCTTATCTGCACAGACCAGGCCTCTGCTCTGAAGAGGGAGTTCCCGCTTCCTCATAAAAGCAAGGTGCAACCCTTTGTGCTCTGCTCTCTGTGCCGGGCGGCCCTGCCCCAGGGTCCCCCAGAAGGGAGCCCAGGGCAGCCACCTGCTGGAGCCCGGGCGGCCCCTGACCGTCACCCTGGCCGGCCTCACACTCCCAGAGCCGCTTGCAGACGCCTGCTCCCCGCCAGCAGCGCTGCTGCAAAGTGACTACGAGAGGGACGCCCCCAAAAGGCACCTGGCTGCGCGCACGGCAGCTGACACTCACGCCAAACAGCAGCCTCTGCCCTCCAGCCTCACGCGCCCAGCAATGCGCAGCCCTTCAGGGGGGAACGGGAGACCCCCAGAGACCAGCCAGCGGCACCGTCTTCCCATCCGCCTGTGCCTCCAATGTCCGCCCCGAGCATGACCACAGTCCCGCTGCTGTGCCCCGAAGACACCGGCCCTGGGAAGGAACCCCCGGCCCAAGGCCACCCACCGCCCAGGGCAGGAGCCCGGGCCAACCCAGTCAGGTGCCAGGACCTGCTCGGGTCTGCTCAGGACTGTGGCCACAGGCCTGCTAAGCAGAGGCCTCCCTCCACGGCCTGGTCCCCCGGGGGCAGGGAAGTGAGGACAGCCCCCTCGCCTACTGGGTCCGACCTGGCAGACGCCCCTGGCCATCCCGGCCACCCCCTGCTCAGTCTGTGATGCCCTGAGCTGCAGTAAATCAAGACCCTGGGTGACCCGGGCCCACACAAGGCCCCTCACCCTCTCTAGGCAGGTCCCTCCTCCAGCGGCCCCACGAGAATTCCCCCCCACCACCGCCAAGCGGAGAGTAAGCCCGCTGCCCACCTCCAAGCCAGGGACACGTGGGATCAATTATTTGAAAACAACGGGGTCCGCGCGGAGACCATGGGCTGTGGGGCCATTCTGGTTCTGAAGCCCTGGCCGTGTGACCGTCCGGCCAGTGGGGCCTCTGAGCTGCAGGCTCTCTGTGCGATGGGGGCCCCGTGTCACTGGGAGCTGCTCTGCCCAGGTGGGGCCACCTGCCCCCATTCATAAGGTGGCTGCGGCCTCAAGCGCAGAGCGGCTGGCCCTGCAGACAGACCCCCTCTGCTCGTGTAGCCACCTCCAGTGACATGGGCACTCTTGTGGGCCTGGCCGCACAAGGGGACCGTGTGTAACAAGGACCAGCAGCAGCCTGTCCCCTGAAATTCAGCCCCCGGGATGGGACGGGGTGAGCCGGCCTGAGACAGGCCCCTCGGGGCAACGAGTCAGGGTCTGACGCCATGGGGCGCTGAGCTGGCCCGGGGGACTCCACAGAAGGGCGGCATGGAGCCAGCTGGGGTGGGGCTGTCCTGCCGCGCGCACGCGCGCGTGTGTGTGCATCTGGGAGGACTGGCAGGAGGACTGCCTGGTGTGTGTGTCCTGGGCGGCCCCTGGCAGAGCGGAGCCGTGGGCTTGGCTGGGCTCTCTGTTAGGCAAGGAGAGGGCCCCAGCGGCCAGCAGGGCTTGCCTGTGCCGAGCGTCCTGGGGCACGCTAACTGCCTCTCTGCCCGGCGCCTCTTGGGGGCTGGGGGTCAGTGGAATTCCCTGCTGCTCCAGCACCTGGCGGAGCCCGCTGGTTGGTGATGCCCTGTGCGCTGCTGGAGAATGGGGGACCCCTCCTCGCCCTCGGGCCCCGGGAGACACACGGCACCGCCCACTCTTCCCTCGGTGGATGAGGTGCAACCGATTTTCAGGGGTCAGCCCTTCGGACGGCCTGCGCCGCCTGCCCTTCCTGCTCAGACGTGCCCCGCGCCAGCATGGCGCACCCCTTCCTCCCTGGACCCAGTGGCGGAGCGCCGCTCGAGGCTCTGCCTCGGGCCCACTCTCCGGCCGCACTCGCGCCCCAGCGCCCAGGGCCTCGGCACACAGCCCGCCCCCCGTGACCCATGAGCCCCGCAGGACGAAGGCGATGCTCCCAGAGCTGCCTGGGTCAGAGGCTGGGGGCGCGGGTCCCCTCACAGGGGCAAGAGAAGCCCCCCGGGTGACCCACGGGACCTGAGCGGCAGAGCATGAAATCACGGGAAAGGAATCCAGAAAGAGGAACAAGGAAGGAAGAGGAAGCCCCAGCAGAGCTGCGGGCAGCTCCCGGGAGGAACCGGCAGGAACAGCGGCCCTCCAGGGCCCAGCCCACGGGCCCTGCGGTGGGGGGCAGTGTGGTCGGGGCCACCCCTCTGGGGGTGCACGTGGACCCCCCCACCTCACTGCCCGCAGGCCACCTTCCCAGCTCTAAAGCACCAGCTGTGGGCCTGCCGAGCGGACACGGCCAAGGTCAAAATAGCAGGGGCAGTTCAAGGTCAACACGTGGTATTGGCCGCCGCAGCCTGATGAGGCCCAGAGCCTCCGACAGCCAGGAAACGGGCCCCGGCTTCACAGGCTGACAACGGGGCTCCCCGGCAGGCCCAGCCTGGACACTGGGACCAAAGGCAGCCCAGGCGGCCGCCCCATGTCGCAGGCTCACCGCCTAGGCCGTCAGCCTCAGGCCAGGCACAACCAAGGCCTGTCCCACCAAGCTCTGGGTCAGCCAGGTGGGCCTGCAGACGTGAGCGCGGGCCCCCCTCACCTCCCTCCCACCCTCGCCCTGGCGTCCCGCGCTCCCTATTCCCACGACAGCCCCAGGTACACCTAGGGGGGGTATCCCCAAACCTGCTTCACCAGCACCACCGGGAGGCCCACCCAGAAAGCCAGGTGCCTCCCTGGAGGTTCTAAGGCCGGCCACGGAGTCAGGAAGGAACTTCAGTGGCTCTGCGATGAGGCCACAAGCTGGACCGCAGGGTAAGGGCCCCGCACGCGGGTCTTCCAAGGGGCTCCACGCAGCGGTTCCGGCTCCCGCAGGACTGTCCCACCAATGAGCAGGGCGTGGGGCTGCTTCCCAGGCTCCCCCTGTCACGCGGGCGTCACAGGGCCTCTCGGGCACCGACTGGTCTGACGGCTTGCGTTAAAACTCAGAACCCAGCTGAGCAGACCCCGAAAGGCAGCAGCACGCCTGCCTGCGACCCCGTAGCGGGCTCCGGCCAGTTCCCCAAGGCCTTCTGCGGCTGTCTCTCTAAGGACACGAGGACGAGCGAAGAACACAGGCTTCCCAGGCTGAAGTTCTGCGCCAGCTCGTCTGAGTGTCACAGGTGCAGCTCAGACCCTAAAGGGTTTGTTGAAAAGCATGCAGGACGCCCACACCTAGCGTTTGCCGTCGCTCCCGCCTCTGAGAGCACACAGGCAAGGCGGGTTCCAGACGAGCCGGGAGAGGGATTAGGGCTGAGAGACCAAGAGCCGTGGACTGAGGGCAGCTGGGGGCTCGAGGCCAGCCGGGCAGGCGACACCACGGCCCTCCTGGCAGCCCTGAGCGCAGGCCCAGGGGCACCGAGCTTACAGAGAGCCACCGAGGCCCGTCCGAGAAGCAGCCGGCAGGCAGGGGCCGCACACCCGGGAGGGCTGAGGGTCCCCGAGGACACGACGGCTCCTGGTGGCCGGTGAAACGCCGCTCGCCCGGAAAGGCCACACCGGGACGCGCTAATCGGAGCCGCAGTGAGAGAAAGGCTGGGCTTACGGACTCTGCCTTCAAGTCCGGCCTGGTTTCGGCCTCCGTGCCCACTCCCACACCCACACCCACGTGCAGAGGAAAGCCGGCGGGCACCCGAGGGGTGGGGCGGGACCCTGCCGACCCGCCCCTGCCCACTAGGACGGCGTGCTTCCCGCAGGGGGTGCCCGGCCTCTCCTGCCAGGCCCCAGGACCTGTGGCCTCCACTGACCTCGCCCCTTTTCCTGCCTGGAGCAGGACACCTCTTCCCCAACCCTCCGTTTCTAGAGAGGTGCTGAGCCCCAGATGAAGCAGCGGACTCAGGATGACCAACCTATCAGCTGCAGAGAAGCCCGGGCCTGGAGCCCAGATGATGGAGGAACAGGCCTGGGGATGCCCCGCACCAAGAGAAAGTGAAAGTGCCGGAGACCTCCTGATCCCAGGAGCGAAGTGGGCAAGGAGGACCCTCAGCCTGAGTGCGGCTCCCCCCCGCCCCGGCAGGGACCTGCAGTCCTTCCTGCTCAAGACCCCCCGGAGTGCCGGCCTGTCCCCGGTCAGCCGGGCTTATCTGACTGGCAGCCCTTTGCCCCACCGCCCGAGAGCAGAGACGAGCAAAGCAGAGGTGGCTGGGAAGGAAGCAGCCAGGCGCTCCTGCCCCGAGGAGCCTTACCACGGGTGGGGACCCCACCCGGCCACCGGGCCTGGGGGGCCGGGCAACTCTCGGAGGAAGAGCCCCTCCTCGGTCTCCACAGCTACCCAGGGCGTCTCACACCTCCCCAGGGGCCCACCCCGAGTGGGAGAAAGGTGCTTCCTAGGCCCCGGGGGGGGGGCATGGGGGCGCAGCAGAGGACGGCCCACCGCCCCTGAAGCCCTCGCCCAGCGCCTCCACCACTAAGCCTGGAGAGGGGGCTCGGCGGCAGGAGTGGGGGGCGGTGAGACGGGAACCGCAGAAGCAGGCAAAGCGGTGGAAACTAGTGAGGAGTGAGAGGAAGGCGCGGGCTGGGAACCAGGGGGAGGGGGAGCGGAGAGCAGCCCCACACCCCTTCCTCGGGCGACGTCCCGGGCCCAGGTCGCCCCCCCCCCCGCCACCCATGCCACCCCCTCCGCCGCGGCCTCCCTCCCCCTCCCCCGCCTCCCACCCCACCCCCTCCCTCCAGGGCCGCCCCCTCCTCCCTCCCCTCCCTCCCTCCCCTCCCCTCCCCTCTCCTTCCCACCGGCCGCCAGCCCCGCGCAGCCCGGCCTCCGCCTTTGTCCCGCGGGCAGGTGCGGCCGCGCTCACCCTGGCTCGGGCAGTTGGGCTCACCGCCCTCGGGGGGGCCCGGCGCCTCGGTCTGCTCGGGACCCTCATCCTGGCCGCCGTCCGCCCGCGCCTCCACAGGCACCACGGTGAAGTTGGTGGGCATGGCTCGCCCGGCGCCCCGGCCACTCCGCGCGCTCCCGCCGACGAGGCCGGACTAGGGCGCAGGGGCGGGGTCAGCGCGGTCCGCCCCCGCCCCGCCCCGCCCCACGTGACCGCACCTGGCTTCCCCGCGAGCCCTGGAAAAGTTTGCGCTCGGTGGGCCGGGGCGGGGCTCCTTCCGCTGAGGACCCGCCCCCAGCCTGCGTCCGGGCGCTGCCCGCGCCCCCGGACCCCCAGTGCCGCCCCACCCCCAGCGGCTGACTTTCGGTTCCTGCACAGCCCGCTCCCCCGCTGCCCCAGGCAGGCCTCTGGCCGGTCTGTCCCCCTTGCCCCCGCCCGCATGGCCATCCCCCTGCCCGCAACTGTACCCCCCTCCGCCCTCACTGTCCCGCTCACCCCGAGAGTGGGACTGTCCACCCCGGCCGAGATCTGATCTCCCCTCCCCTCCCCCTTGCCTGACTGAGGCTCACCGAGCGCTTCGTTTAGGGAAGCGCTTCCAACTGAAGGCAGCCACGGTTAGCAGGGCGCCGGGTCCACAACGGACACAACCGCGAAGCCACAAGTCACCAGGGCTCTGCGGCAGGACCCGGCCCACCGGGGACCCCAGGCCCATCCCTGCCGGCTCGGGGGAGACCTCCCCTGCCCCCACCCCACTAGGTTCTGTCTGGGGAGACCCCCGGGAAAGGAAGCTTGTAGGCTAGAGCAGGGAAGGCACAAGGTGGGACCCAGACCCAAGCCAGGCACTCCCCAGGATGCCACCTGCCTTGTAACCTGCCATCACCTGGTAGTTTCTTAAAGACACAGGAAATCTGTGTCCAAATGTCCATCAAAGAAAAATTAGCCCCCAAAGTTGCAGCATTTAGGTGCAGTGAGTCACCCCAAAACAGTTTTACAAAAGTAAGGCAGAGACACAGGTGGTGTGGGCAGGAACGGCCACGACGTCCTGTAGCAGAAGAAGCCGCCGCTCTGACCCTGTTTGAAGGTGCACGTGAGTTTCTATGAAGACGGGGGAGGCCCATGCCTGTCTCTGGGCAGGGATCGCAGGGAAGCGCCTTTCCCTGCACTGTGCTCTGTCAGCGGCCAATCGCAGAAAATCAAAACCCGAAAAGCCGCCGCCTCCAGGCAGGGGGCCCAGGCTCCCACCTCTGTCCCGGGTTCCTGGCAGAAGGGGGCCTGGCCCCCCGGGAGTGCTCCCCTGTCAGCAGCCCCACCCAGGAGCAGCACCTGCCTCCTGAGGTGGGGGCGCCCTTGGCCTGGGCCGTGGTCATAGCCCACCTTGCACCGAGGGGGGATCTGCAGGCCCGTGGAAGGGGCGGCAGTGTCGGACGTTAGAGATCAGGGCTGCGATGGTGCTGGGTGGCGTCAGCGGCTCTCCAGGTCAGCAGCGTGGAAGGTGGGGAAAGGGCCGCCCCCAAAGGACGGGAGCGCTTCCAGATGTCCTTCGGTGAGGGACCAGCTCCGTGGGGAAGGTGGGGGCGCCGCCCGGGGGCAGCACGGAAACAGATGTGGCGGTGAAGGGGGTGGGCGGAGCACAGACCCCCTCCCTGACATTGCCCACAAGGACCCCATGTCTGACCCCCATGTGGTGGCTCAGAGATGGGCTGTGGCCTCTTCCCTGGACCTGCGGCCCTCTGCGCAGGGGACCCCGGCCCCCGCACACCCTTCCGGACAGCAAGTCCCAGCCTGGAAAGATGAGGCTGCAGCTGAACCTTGGGCAGCAAAGCCGGAGGACCAAACACAGGCTCTGAACAGGAAAGGAGATGCCCCCCCCAACCCCTGCCGACGACCCTCGGCCTCTAGCCTCGGTCTCCTCATCTGTAAAATGAAGGGGCTGGACTTGCTGATGAGCTCCCGTGGTCACCAACACAGCTGGACGAAGCTGAGACCCCTGGTCTGTGGGGAGGCTGGCAGCCCCCCTGCCCTCGGGGCTCTGCCGATGAAACCTCAACCCCCACTGCCCCCCAGAGGTGGCAGTAACTTGGGGTGGCAGTCAGTACTGAACTTGCAGAAGCCTTTGTCGGTGACCCTGCATCCAGCTCCCCACTGTGACCCCCTCTGTGGCCCCAAGTCCAGGACCCCCACCCTGGGCCCCGGCTGTGCTGACCCAAGGCCCACCCACGCAGAAGCCCTGTGGCCAGGCTGCCTGCCCAGGACCTAACTGGCCCTGGGTTCTGCAGAACAATGGCCTGGCCCCTGAATCACGTCATTGTCACCTGAGAAGCAAAGGAAACCCAGCCCTCAGCAGGTGAAAGGCGTGAGGGGTGGATGGGACGGCAAGGGCAGATGTCAAGGACATCACCGGGCTGACTGCGTGTCCTTGCACTATTCTTGCGCTTTTCTGTACGTTTGGAATTTTTCAAAATAAAATAATTTTATAATTCTAGGTAAATAAACTTCCTTGTTTCACTACACGTAAAATGGATAAACGACAAGGACCTACCATATAGCACAAGGAAGTATACTCAGTATCTTATAATAAACTTTAATGGAAAAGAATCTGAAAAAGAATATAGCTATGTGTAACTGAATCACTTTGCTGTACACCTGAAGTTCACACAAGTTTGTAAATCAACTAGACTTCAATTAAAACAACAAAACAAACAGAAGTTCCTTGTTTCTAAGTGACGCGCAGCCGTATCTTGAAACTCGGTCTCCACACCCTCCTTTCCTCCTGCCCCCAGCTGGCCCCGCTCTGCCTGTCCCCAGCTCAGGACGTCATGTGCCTGGTGGCTGGGTGGCCCGCTCTTGGTGCCGCGATGCCCCAGGCTCGCCCACCCTGCCCCTCCGCCTCCGGGATCGGGGTGTGCACACAGGAGCAGGCAGCATCTCCCCGAAAAGTCCCTGTCGGGTGGCATCTGAAGATGTGCAGGTAGGACCCCCACCAGCAGCCCTCCCCCCGCCGAGAGACCTTGCTGGGCGGAGGAAAGGAAGTGACATTAAAAGAACACACAGGTAGAAAGCACAGGGCCTGAGCACTAGAGGGCAGGGATCCAGTCATAAGGCCCACCCTCTGGGAGACCCCACTGGGCCGTCCGGGGCATCTCATGGGGGTGGGGTAGGGGGATGGGGATGGGGTGGGGGTAGGAGGGTGGGGTAGGGCAGGGGGATGGGGTGGGGGTAGGAGGGTGGGGTAGGGCAGGGGGATGGGGAATGGGGTGGGGTAGGGGGATGGGGGATGGGGTGGGGGATGGGTGGGAGATGGGGGTGGGGTAGGGGAAGGGGGAATGGGATGGGGTGAGGTGGGGTGGGGTGGGGGGCACAGCCCTGGGAAGCCGGTTTTGCCCGAGTTCCCCCAGGAGGACCCAGAGCCCCTTGTCAAAAGAGAGAAGCCCCCGCCCTGAGAAACCTTTCCCTGTAACCTGAGGAGTTTGCAAAGAGCTTTCCAAAAACTGCAGGGAAGGAACGCAGGCCAGCTCAGCAGAACCGCGAGCGACCCGGCCAGGCCCAGCAGGACTCGCGACAGTCACCCCATGGAATGTTCTGACAACCGGACAAACTCAATCACCAACCAGGGCCAAAGAAGGCTGCTCTGGGCATGACTGGTCTCGGGGACTCTCCTGCCGGAGACTGGGGTCTTCCCACCAGGAAAGTGAGAGTGGGTCTGGGAGGAGGTGGGACATGGCCCAGGACAGGCCAGGGAGGACTTGGGGGAGTCGCCGGCTACAGGCTGACCCCAGACAGCCGCACTCAGAATGAACTGAGCTGAAACCCCGAAGACGCCGACCGTTCCTGGGGGTTCTCCCCGGTGCGCCTGGGCAGCTGGCGAGCCTCGGCCTGGCTTACGGGAAGAGAGTCGGGGTCCGACCAGTCGTGGGAGGGACAGGGAGAGAGGCAGGCCCGGCTCCCGGAACCCCACAGCCTCGGTGATCAGAGCCCTATTGTTTTAATTCTCAAAAAAAGGAAGTGGTGGCTCCCCGTGGTCAGAGGAGAGCACGGCAGACCTCCCCGCCTGGCGCACGGTCTGGCTCTTCCAGACCGTGGAGCTGCATTTTATAACTGGGCCAGCAAGGAGGGCCCTGACCCATTTTTGTGAAACCGAAGTCTGGTATGTGAAAATTCAACCTGGGAAAGTACAAGTGCTCCTCCTAACCTGAGACCATACGTGCTGGAGGCGAAGACGTTCTAGGCGAGCTTAAAGAATTCGTTCTCTGATTCGCAGGACATGTGAAGTCTCACCGGTGACGCTGAAGGAAGCACCACTGACAACACAGCGTTTTTCAAGCAACTGGGATCAGGGATGCAAAGGCCAGACCCATGGTCACCGCCGCCACCTTCCCCAACCCTGTCCTGGGGGCCACAGCCGGAGCCCAGACGCCCGGGGCCCTCGCCAGCACCCCACGGTGCTCCCCAGAACCCCCGAGGACCGTCAGCTCCATGGAAACTCTGGGAGCAGGCGCACGCCTCCGCTTGGCAATGCGCGCGTGTGAAACCATCTCCCGTCCACTCCTGTCCACATACAGCTATCACGCTGCCCGTCTCACCCATGGTCAAGTGCGCCAGGGCCCCGGCAGCCAGTCCCAGCCTCAGGAACAGCCGGGACTCTCAGGGCATCAGGGGTCCAGGCCGCGTGTCTCACCCACCCTGCCATCTCCGCGCCAGCCCCCAGACGCCTGGGCTCCCCTGCCTCACAGCCCCAGGCCCGAGATGGCTCAGGGCGCCGGCAGGGGTCCTCCCACCCTTCCCCAGGAGGCCACATCTCAGGGTGCAGAGCAGGGACACAGCCACCCCCTCTGGACTTCCCCAAGAGTTCCAGGATGGGCGGCATGGGCTGGCCCTGGCTTCCTGTGCCAGGACGGGGCAGGGGCTGGGGGGACAGGAGCACCCAGCTTCAAGCTCTAGTGCTTCTGACCTCCCTTCAGGCCCAACGGCTCCCTTTGCTGCTCTGACTTCCCCCCAAAATCCTGTCCCCCGCAGCCTGGCACACGTGCAGGCGGTTCCCAGCCTTGCGGTCCCACTAAAAGCCGTCAGGTTCCACCACGTGGCACTGGTGTCCACTTGGGACCTTTCTGCTGACGTGGTGGCCAGGCTCCCCCTTTCACCCTTCTGAGTGCCGTGGGTCTCTCTGGGGCTGCAGTGAGCCTGGCCACCTGGCAGGCTCCCAGGGCACCCTGTGGGGCGGCCCCTAGGTTGGCCAGCCCGTGAGGCCATCGGGGAGGCCCGAGGCCTGCAGGAGCACAGGCTGAAGTCAGGGCTGCAAAACATAGAAGTACACAGAAGTGATGGCTGGGGACTCCTTCGTGGCCTGGAACCCTCCATGAAAGGAAACTAAGCGGTCTTCAGTAGCATCAGACACTGCTCCTCAAAGACGCCATCGGGGCAGGAAAGTGGGCCCCAGAGCCCCAGGCCGCTGCCAGCCGTGTTACCGACCCAGGCCTGCCCGGACTGTATGAGGACCACTGATACACTGGGGGTGTGGACTCCACAGTGGAGGTGGGGCAGCCGCTGCAGGGACGGGGTCCACCCATCACTGCAGGAAGGCCCACTGCGGGCCAGGGCGGGACACGGGGACTTCCTGACACGCCGGGCATGTAAAACAGGCTCCGTCACCACCCGGCGACGCGTGTGCGCCAGAGACACCCAGGACGGTCCCAGCAGCACCGTCGGGTCGGCCCGGCTGTGAACACGCACACGCCCATCAACAGCGACGGGCAAACGGGAGGGCGCGTGCATCGGGTGGGATGCACGCGGCCACAGGACGAGAGGAGGCTGCCCCGTCCTGCCCACCAGGCGCTCCAGGGCAGGAAGACCTGCGCGTGGCCAGGCGCCAGAATGGCAGCTCCCAGGCAGGCAGGCGCGTCTGCAGTGCAGACCGGGCCCCGCTCTGACCTGGATGGGGCTGCGCGGGCATCCCGGGCACAGAACGCTCAGGGCGTGGAATGGTGGGCGCATCCCTCACAGGAGGACAGCAGGGCTCCGAGGCGTGTTCCGAGCCAGAGTCAGGCTCAAACCGACCCGTGGCATCCAGTCCCGTCTGCAACTCGCAGGGAAGAACGCGGCTGCCACCCTCCTCGAGGGCTGTCACCGCACCCTGAATCATGGCAGGTCCGCACCCCTCATCTTCCTGGCAGCTTCTGTCCGACCGTAAGAGCAGCCAGCAAACACCTGTGACATCACAAAGCCGTGTGCCCGGCATCGGAGCCCCGTCTGGCTGGCTCACCCCCATCGGAGGTGCCTCGGTCCCCAGAACACGGTCTGCTTAGCCCAGCCGGCAGGAGGCCCTGATGGGGGCGGGCGCCTGTTCCCCTCAGGTAGCTCACAGCCTCCTGGGGAGGGTGGAGGCCGGCGTCCAGGCCCCCAGCAGGGCTTGTCCCTGGCGCTCCCTGAGTCAGGGGCTGCTCGGACTCTTCGTGCAGAGGACCTCAGCTAATCACGGAGGAAGAAAAAGACAACCGACCGCAGGCACAATAAAGACGCCCGTTCTGCGGGGCCCAGAGAGGCTGTGCGACTTGCTAGATGTCACACAGCCTACGGGGGCTGGGACGGGGCTGTGCCTTTCCTGGACGTGAGCCCGCTGTCGTCGGGACCTCGCCTGGCCCACACATGGGTGTCCTCGGGAGCCAGTACGAGCTCTCCTAGGGAAGGACGGCTACTGCACACGCAGGCTGGGAGGGGCCGGGGCAGCGGTTTCCCTGATGGGGGCCGTGAGAGGGTGGGGGTCACAAGGCTCTGGGGGAAGCGTGGGCTCCTTCACTGACCAGTTCCTTCATCAGCTCAACGCTCCATCCCCCAGCACTACAGCTGAGGCTGGACACACAGCGTGGACCAGCAGGGCCATCGGGTCTGGGAGGCGAGTCCCCAGGCTAGAGGACGGAGGTGGACCAAACACAGGGCACAAGGAGTGGGCACAGGGGGAAGGAGGCCCGGCCAGCAGGCGGATGGAGGGGCAGCGGCGTGGGGAGGCCCTGTGGTACCAGCTTGGGGCCCAGGCCCAAGGGCAGCAGACTGCAGGCATCTCCCCGGACGGGCTGTGGCATGGGCGCTGGCCAGGAGGCCGCCGGCTGCGCTGGGCGCTGCGTGGACGGGGAAAAACGGAAGACGCCGGGGCTGGGAGGACATCTGCCTTCCTCTGGCCAGCGTCTGCTCGAGGCATCTCGCTGGTCGCCTGGGGGTCTGGGCCCCAGACTCCCAACCCTGGGGCAGCTGAGCAGGGTCTCTAAGCCTCCTCAGGGGACTGGCCTGCCTGGGGGCCAGGAAGCAGGCCGGGCGCTGTCTCAGAGGAGAGACCCCTGCCGCCCCAGCCCCAGCCTCAGCCTCCGTCACTTCCCACCCTTTCGGGGCTCCCTGTGCTCAGCGGGGGACACCCTCTGGGTCCCCGCGGCAGTGCTGGGCGGGGCCCCCGCCTGCAAGTTCCCGAGGGGTCTCAGGAAGGCTGAGCGTCGGGCACTGCAGCCCTGTGGCCCGGGTGGGGCTGCGCTGTCCTGGCCCCTCTGGTCCCAGCGTCCCTACTCTGTCTCTCAGGACCGGCAGCCACGTCGCTGCCCCTCTCCCCGAGCCCCCACGGGGGATGGCCGCTGGGTCACTGGGTCAGCCTGGAGTCCGCCACCGGCAGACACAGCGTCCACCTCTGACCCCCTCGCAGGCCCGGTGAGGACCAGCTGAGGTTTTGGGGTGCAGCTCAAACCCGCCAAGTGTCACCCTAGGTCAGCGGGGACCTCGGGCTGTGGCTCAGAAACGCATCACACCGTCTACCCCTCTCAGCTTTTCTTTCCCTTTTTAAAAAAATGAATTTTGTTTAATTGTGGTCAAACACCCAGAACATAAAGTTAACCATTTTAGCTGTAATTGAGTGAGCAGGCCGGTGGCATCAGGAACTCTCACGCTGGCAACCACAGTAAATCAAGGAGGCCACTACGTGGGGTCACTCTGGTGCCCTGGTGGCCGAGACGTCAAACAGAAGCCCAGCCACAGTCAGAGCAGGAAGCGCGAGACCCCCGTCACACAGAGCCACCGTCACAGAGAGGGGGCTCCCCAGGGAGGCCACACCCCGGCTAGGCCCACCAAGCCCTGCTGTCTCCACAAATGCCCCCATTCCTAGCGGGTGGGGCCCCCACAAACACTGCCAGGTTCAGATCCGTGCTCACTCACATAAGCTCTGTGTCTCCGTGTATTTCACCTTTCACCACGTGGGTGTGCGGCCATCACCGCCTCCATCTCCGGGGCTCTTTCATCTTGCAAAACCGAAGCTCATTAAACCCTAACTCCCCGCCCCCTCCCCGGCCCCAGGGACCCGCCACCGCCACCCTGGTCTCCGTCTCTATGGACCTCATTCCTCCTGTCCTTATACAGGGGACATGCACGGTGCCTGTCCCTTCCCGGCCAGCTCAGCAGGGTCCTCAAAGATCTTCCCGTTGCAGCTTGTGTCCGAATGTCCTTCCTCTGAAGGCTGAATCATAGTCTGTGGTCTGAACGGACCACATTGTGTTTGTCCGTCTTCCATCGATGGACACCTGGGTTGCTTCCACCTCTTGCCTATCTGCTTTAGTACATGCTTTCCCCTGTGTAGAGTGGTGGGGAACACTGTCCGGGGTACGTATCTAAGTAAGAAACACGAGCATCTGAACTATGTTCCCCTTTGCGTGAGGAATCACACAGAGGTGCGCACGCATGCACACCCCCCCCCCCCAACCCCCGGCCCCGGGAGGAGACAGGCGGCATCTCCACGGCTGGAGGGGAAGGCTCTGGATGCTTTCCTGGACCTGCTGCATTTGGGGGCATGTGCCAGACTCACTGAGACAAAAATACTTTACAATCTTTTAAATTAAACAGCTGCTGAGGCCCAGAGATAAGCAGGTCACCCTCCATCGCCCAGGGCAGTGATTTCTATCCTATTATTACCCACAGCACAGATAAAGTGACCGGGACCTGTCCCAAGGTCACACCACGGTCCTGAGGCCCAGGCAGAGGACCTACCGCCCACGGGCTGGGGCCCCGCGTGGCTCTGGGCTGAGACCTCCGCACACGAGCCTCTGAGGGACGCACGCGTGCGTGTCTGGGGGCCACGGGGACACAGACCTGGCTGCAGCCGATTCTCCCAAACGTTTCCCAGGCAGGCTGAGCCGCCACCCCAGGCTTTAAACTTCAGATCTGCTTGGCAAACTGAACCAAACCCACCTCCTTTCCTTGGCTTTCTTCTGCTCCGTGAAGAGACAGAAGGGAAGTATGTCTTTTTTTTTTTAAATAGATCTTTGTTGGAGTATAATTGCTTCACAATACTGTGTTAGTTTCTGTTGTACAACAAACTGAATCAGCTATACGTATACATATGTCCCCATATCTCTTCCCTCTTGCGTCTCCCTCCCACCCTCCCTATCCCACCCCTCTAGGCGGTCACAAAGCACCGAGCTGATCTCCCTGTGCTATGCGGCTGCTTCCCACCAGCCATCTATTTCACATGAGGTAGTGTATATATGTCGATGCCACTCTCACTTCGCCCCTGCTTCCCCTCCCATCCCCTGTCTTCAAGTTCATTGTCTATGTCTACCTGTCTATTCCTGCCCAGCAACTAGGTTCATCAGTCCTTTTTTTTTTTTTTTTTTAGGTTCCATATATATGCGTTAGCATACAGTATTTGTTTTTCTCTTTCTGACTTACTTCACTCCGTATGACAGTCTCTAGGTCCATCCACCTCACTACAAATAACTCAATTTTGTTTCTTTTTATGGCTGAGTAATATTCCATTGCATATATGTGCCACATCTTCTTTATCCATTCACCTGTCGATGGACAGCAAAGGAAACCATAAACAAGACAAAAAGACAGCCCTCAGAATGGGAGAAAATATTTGCAAATGAAACAACAAAGGATTAATCTCCAAAATATACAAACAGCTCATGGAGCTCAATACCAAAAAAACAAACAATCCAGTTAAAAAATGGGCGGAAGACCCAAATAGACATTTCACCAAGGAAGACACACAGACGGTCAAGAGGCACACGAAAAGATGCTCAACATCACTAATTATTAGAGAAATGCAAATCAAAAACTACAATGAGGGATCACCTCACTCCGGTCAGAATGGCCATCACCAAACATTCTAGAAACAACAAATGCTGGAGAGGGTGTGGAGAGAAGGGAACACTCTTGCACTGCTGGTGGGAATGGGAATTGGTACAGCCACTATGGAGAACAGTATGGAGGTTCCTTAAAAAACTACAAATAGAACTACCATATGACCCAGCATTCCCACTACTGGGCCTATACCCTGAGAAAACCATAATTCAAAAAGAGTCATGTACCACAACGTTCACTGCAGCACTATTTACAGTAGCCAGGACATGGAGAAGGCAAGTATGTTTGGTTAACAGTTTCTGAGTTAGATAACTATCTCTCAGTTTACCTCATTTAAACCTTAAATTCTTGGCTTGAATCACGTGAGAGCAGAGAGGGCTGCGCTAGTAAGAATAACTTACATCCTGCTTTTACAGAGAACAGCTTTTTGTGTGTAAATACTGCAAGACACTAATTTCTATTTTCTCAGGGCAATGAGTTAAAAATACATTTTAAAAATAAGCTCTGATTGCCACTGAAGGCCAAGGTCACTCAGAATCCGCCAAGTCAATCTGTGCCCAACGCAACAGCCCGATCCTCCCAGAGACAAAGTCCAGGGGCCAAACTCTGTGATGCAAAGGAGTGCTGAGCACAGAGGAAAAATAAAATCAGGGGTGAGACCGTCTAACTGCTACACTCGGCTCCCGAGGAGAAAGGGGATGCACATCAGAAAAGCAAAACCAGGAAAGACGTGCAGCTCCAGCTTGGGAGGCAGTCAGAGGAGGGACGAGGCCAGAGGGGACAGGAAGAGCGTTTAAGGTGCCCAAGGAAAGCGGCTGCCCACCCAGGTGCCCACGCCAGCAAATGTGGTGGTTGAAAAGGAAAGATGCCTGCACCCCGATGTTCACTGCAGCACTAATTACAATGGCCGGGACATGGAAGCAGCCTAAGTGTCCATCGGCAGAGGGGTGGATAAAGGAGATGTGGCACATGTACACGATGGGATACTACTCGGTCATAAAACAGAGTGAGATAATGCCATTTGCAGCAACATGGATGGACCTAGAGATTGTCATACTAACGGAAGTAAGTCAGGGAAAGACAAATATCATATGATGGTGCTTATATGTGGAATCTGAAAAAAAGATACAAGTGAACTTATTTACAAAGCAGAAACAGACCCCCAGACATAGAAAACAAACTTATGGTTACCAAAGGGGAAGTGGGGGAGGCATAAATTAGGAGTTTGGGATTTAACGTGTACTCACTACTATATAGCCAATAGATAAATGACAGGGACCTACTGTACAGCACACGGAACTATACTCAGGATTCTGTAATAACCTACAAGGGAAAAGAATCTGAAAAAGAAAATATATATGTGTGTGTGTGTGTGTGTGTGTGTTGACATGTGGGTGAGCTGTACACCTGAAACGAACACAACATTGTGCATCAATTGACTACACTTCCATTTGAAAAAAGGAAAGCAAAATAAAGACATCTCCAGACAAGCAAAACCTCGGAGAGTTCTTCTCCAAGCTGAGAGCAGCTAGAATAAGGTTCTCAACAGAAGCACAGAAACACAGAATAACCGAAGCATAAGGACATAGGGAAATGGGCCAGAACGTGACTGCAGAAGCCGGCAACGGCCACGGGGTCAGTGTTTAAACGCGCAAAGCCTTAAATACATCAGTGGGTTAAACACAAGCAATGGCGCCCAAGAGGCGGGGGGAGTCCTGGGTTCCTGGGCTGTGTGGAAAGTGCTAATTTCCCCGAACAAGCAGAGGGCAACACCAACAAGAACAGGAGGACATGTGACTAACCAGCTAACGGGAGACAGCACAAGGGTAAACATACTGGAGACCAAAGAAGGCGGTGGAGGGAGACCCACTGAGGGGGGAGCCCCCGACCCCTGCATTCGTGACACAGCCCCACACGGCAGGGTGACAGAGGAAACGAGGAGACACTTCACTCCGACAGAGAGCCTGAGATGCCTCTCTAGCGATAGGACAAGTGGACCAAAAAAACTCCCGAAGCTGTAGAGATAAAAGATTTGAACCACGCAGGTAACGAGACGGACCTAACTGACAGATTCCAGAACACGCACCCACCAACCACAGACCCTCATTCTCCCCAAATTCACTAAAACAGTAAGCAAAACGGATCATGGTCTGCACCATAGAGCCAATCTCAACTGATTTCAAAGAGTGAAATAACACAGCCGCATCCTGGACCCCAGAGACACGTGCAGGAAATCAGCCTGAGAAGTAATGGGGACCCCCAGGTGCCTGCAGCTCAGCAACTCATTCCAAGAAACCCATGTGCTGGAGAAGAAGCCACAGTTGAAGGCAGATAATATTTTGAATTAAATGATAATGAAAAAAACAGCCTAGCAAAACGTGTGAGAAAATGTGGTCAGCACGGCAGAGCCTGCGAAAACGACGAAGGCAGTGTGGTGGGTCCAACTGGGTCCCCCAAAGATGCGCTGATGCCCTAATACCCAACAGCTGTGAACTTGGCCGTATTGGGAATAGGGTCATTGGAGAGGCAAGTGAGTTAAGGTTAGGTGGTAGGGGTTGGGGTGGCCCTAATCCAGCACAACTGATGGCTGTAAGAGAGATCTGAAGACACCAGAGGAGAGATAACAGGGCAGGAGGTCAAGCGTCCACAGAGGCAGAGGGCAGAGAGATGCAGCCACAAGCCAGAGACACCTGGAGCCCTGGGAGCTGGACCGCGCAGGAAAGGTCCTCCCAGAGCCTCTGGAGGGAGCGCAAACCTTGATTTAGGACTCGTAGCTTCCAGACTGTGCGAGGGCACATTTGTACTGCTTTAAGCTACCAGTTTGGATCATTTGTTGCAGTAGTTTTAAGAATTTGATACGGATAGTAAGAAGATATCATGGATTCACCTCCAGGATCCCCAGCGGTGGGAAAGGGGTGGCCTCCAGGTGCCCGGCCGGCATTGGCCGCCTCCACCCCAAATGCCACTGGCCTCGATCCAGGGCCGGGCCAGGGCCTCCGAAACTGCCACGGAATAAACATGAGAGCACCCAGGAGTCATTGTCTTGGGGGAAAGTTACAGCCTGACTCTGGTGGGGTATAACTGACATGATTAAATTGGAAGGAAATAAAAGATCCCGGCTGGGATTACATTCACAAATGCCAGACAGCCCGCTTCCACGGCGCTGCATTATTCCTCTGCCCCGAAACCAGGTGATTCAGAAGGAGAAGACGTCTGGCTGTCGTCAGAGGCTGGGAATCTGTGCTGCGCCCTGTCACCCGATTCCTGGGCCGCGAGCCTGCAGGCGGGGGTCAGCCCACGTGGGAGGGACGTCCACGCCAGGGCAGTCCAGGGCACCCGATGCTAGTCTCCCCTGAAAAGGAAAGTTAAAAAGCCCAGGAAGCCTTTGATGTCACCTTCATGACTTTATTTCTGGATGTGGTTCAGAAAATAGGGTGAAAATCACCGAAAATGGCACCTGTTTGGTCTACACAAGGCTAGTGACCTTCTGCTGCCCCATCAAGGTGGCAGCTTCGGCAGCTCCAGGACCCTCCAGAGGCCACAGCACTTGCCCCTGCCAGGAGGCCCGCGGGGCCCCCGGGGGAGGCTGGCCGCGAGGAGGTGCCCCCTCAGCGAGCGCCGGTCTGGGGACCTCTGCGGCGTCAGGGGAAATTTCACGGGGCAGGAGAGCGGAGGTTGGCCCGAAGTGAGGGAGGGAGGGGCTCGGCTCAGGGCTCCCCCCCCCCAACCTGCCCAGACTTCTGCCCGGTGCCCTCGCGTCGACAGCAGGAGGAAGGGGAGAGGCTTCCGCCCATCCCTGGACCTGCAGCCTCGGACACACCTGGACGGGCCCCAGTAGAGAAGCCTGGGCTTCCAGGCCGCCTGGGGCAGGGGGGAGGCAGAGGATGAGGGCCACCAGGGGCGACAGGGGAGGGGGCCGGGAGGGGACACGGCCCAGCCTGGCATGGGGGAGGCAGAGCTGCTTCCTCTCACCAAGGGGAACCCCTAGGCCAGTCTGAGGGGTGCAGGCCAGGGAGCCAGATGGCGGGGGCCAGGGGCCTGTAGGCATCTGTCCAGGGAGGGTGGTCTGGGGGCCGGGGGCGGGGGAGACACCCTGAGACGAGCTGGGGGGTTGGCAGGAAGGGGAGGGCCCAGGAGTAAGTAAGGATGGGAGGTGGGACTGCAGCCTTTGGTATCTCCTCCCCAGACCCCCGGCCTCCTGCAGGATCTGAGAGGAGCCAGGGAGAGCGGAGGTTGGCCCGCGGCCCAAGGAGACCCGAGGACAAGGCAGCTCCCAAGGAAACAGGCTGGGGCAGCAGGACCAGGTGTGACTCAGAGCCCCCGTCCACGCGGTCCTCCCCGACCCTTACCGGCTGTCCCGTTACTCGCCCGACGGTTACCTGGAGGCCCGGGGCCTGGACGCCGCCCTCGGCGCTGGAGCCCCGCTGCAGGGCTGAGGAGGAGGCCGGTGTCGGCTCCACACGTGGAAGGTTCTGGAAACTCACGACCCCCCTCGCCAGCCTCGGGACACACACAGCCCCAGACGGCCACCCCGCTTGTCGGTGGTCACCCTGGGCCCTGAGGACAGCAGAGGCGGCCAGTCCAGGTTCCCCACCCCTGCTCCGTGTTGGGGACCTTCCCTGCCCTCTCTCACCTCGCCGTCCTCACCCGTAACCAGGTGCCGCCGGGGGCCTCCACCCTCAGCCCCACGTCCCCTCTGGGTGGGTGGCAGCCGAGCTGGGCCCTGGCCGGACTCCGGCCCCGAGCAGCGGCCAGGCCTCCTGGGCACCGGGCGCAGCTTCCCAAGAGCGACGGTGGAGATTTAGGGACGAACGGTGTGCTGGCTCTGTCCACTCAGCCTGCTGCGCTGACCTGCCTCTGCTCTTTCCCTGCTCTTCCCGGAGACGCCGTCCACTCTCCAGACCCTGCCCCTTGGGCATCTCCCCAGTCCCCGAGGTTGTCCCGCCGCCCCCTCCCCTGCCGTCTCCTCCGCCAGTTCACGTCCCTCCCGCCAAGCGTGGTCCCGGCCTCCTTCCCGCCAGGGCCTGGGGGCACCACCACGTCCTAAAATCACTCTAGGGTCAGAGACAAGACGGCAGAGCAGAGGGACCTCACCCGTGAGCACAGCAAACTCACAAGTAACCGCTGAACGACGTCAGCAAAGAGGACTGGGTCAGCCGGAAACCATACTCCACGTCCAAAGACACAAGGAAGAGAGCCAGCGAGACGGTGGGAAGGGCGCACTAGCGATATGACAGCTGCCATACCCGGGGGTGGGGGGACCTGCAAGCCAGAGAATAATGACGCCGCAGGGCTGCCCCACAGGAGTGAGAGTTCCCAGCCGCAGGTCAGGCTCCCCAGCCCGGGCTCTGGCAGCGGGAGGAGGAACCCCCCCGGGCATTGGGCTGCGACGCCGGCGGGGCTCGAGTGCAGGAGCTGCGCGGAACTGGGAGAAACAGAGAGTCCGCTCGCGCAGGGCGCACCCGGGCCTCGTGCGCACCGGGCCTGACCAGCCTGCGGGTCTCGGAGGGTCTCCCGGGGAGGCGGGCTCAGGGGTGGCTGCAGCCCTCTCTGAATCGCTCCGGGACGACGTCCACGGTCACAGGGCACCGATGGGGGTTGCCGTGAACACACGGCGCCCGGTCAAGTTCAAATTTCCAGTCAATACTGGTTTTTTGGTACGTGTGTCCCACACGTTGCTCGCCCTAAGAATTATTTGTGTGTATCTGGAGCTTGAACGTAACGGTGCCCGTGCCACGGGCTGGGCCGCCCGCCCTGCTCGGGTGAGGGTGGAGGTGCGCATGGGCAAAGCTGGCCCCGCCCCTGAGGTGTGGCAGCCTCGGCCTCGAGGTCTCCGGACCTGAGCGGAAGGTTCTCCAGTGGCCGGGGACTTGGCCCGCAGGCCCCCTGGGGGGACGATTAGGCCAGAGGAGTCCAGCAGATAGGGGCGTATTTTCATCTCTTTCGTAGGGGACGGGCCCTTGCAGCCGGGGTTGGGGGGCGGGGGTCGGGGGGCGTCCCAGTAAGTGCCTCCCGGCAGCAGGCCCGGCCGCACCGGGGGTCATCACTGACCAGTGTCTACACAGTGGCATCCCCCAGAGAGTGGGGGTGGGCAGGAGGCTAGAAGGGCCTCCTGGAGAGGCTCCTGCTTCCGACTGGACTGTCAGGCTTCCTCAAAGAAGTCAGAGACTGGGGGCTCGGCTGCTACGCTAGTCACCTCCCCGGGTACCCCAGGTGAGCCGAGATACGTCCAGACCACGAGGCAGCGACCGTGTGCCAGGCAGGCAGAGGCAGTGCCCCGCCCCCCGCCTTCAGGTGCGCGTGCACAGCAGGGAGAGCGGCCCGGCCGGGCACCGCGGCTGCTCTCGGGACAGCCCGCCAGAGCCCGTCGAACGTGACGGTGCCGCTGCTCTGAGCGAACCACAGCGCCGGTCCCCAGGCAGCCCAGCTCCCTGACCTGGGGCAGCACACGTCCCCAGCGGGTTAGGAAACCTCACCGCCCGTTAGGGTGGCTGTTATCAAGCAAACAGGCTAACCGGCGAGGACGCTGAGAAGCGGGAGCCCCCGCGCGCTCTCGGAGGGAACGTGAGGTGGTGCAGCCGTCGTGGAAAACGGAAGGGAGGCTCCTCCAAAGATTACGCGGAGCTACCGTGCGGCCAGCAATTCCACTCCCGGCACCGACCCAAAGCAGGGTCTCGAGGGATGTGCGTCCACCCAAGTTCACAGCAGCATATTCACAATAGCCAAGAGGTGGAGGCAGCCCAAGTGTCCGTCAGCAGATGAAGGGGAAACACACGGTGGTCCGTTCACACGGCGGAACATTATTCAGCCTTAGAAAGGAAGGCAATTCCCACACAGGCTTCCAGATGGACCTTGAGGACAGACATTATGCTCAGTGAGATACACCAGTCACAAAAGGACAGATCCTGTAGGATTCCACTCACGTAAGGGACCCAGAGGAGTCAGATTCCTGGAGACAGAGGAGGACGGTGGGGCCAGGGGCCGGGGGAGGGGAGGAGGAGTTAGTGTTCAACGGGTGCACAGGATCAGCTTAGGAAGATGAGAAAGTTCTGGAGAGGGTGGTGGTGACGGCTGCACAGCAATGTGGATGTGCTCAACAGCAGTGCCAGCACTGGCCCGGTCTCCCGCTCACCGCAGGCATCCTTCCTGGCCCCTGCTGGACGCGCACTGCTGCCCAGGGCCAGGAGATGAGTGGGTCCTTGAGGGGGTGGGAAGGCAGGCCAAGCGCCCCAGCTGGACATCAGGGTGTGGGGCTGCACCCCTGGGGCAGGTGTGGGACCCCTGGGGCAGCGGTGAGCCGGGGGCGGCCGGGAGGGGGGCCTGGAGAGAGGAACAGCGGGGTCTGGACAACAGAATGGGCACCGGCAGAGCTGGACGGCCTCCAGTGCCTGCCCGGCCCAGCCCCAGGACTGGAGGGAGGACGAGGGCAAAGGGCACCTGTGTCTGGGGTGTGTTTCCACTACCTCGGCGAACCTGCAGGGGAAAAGGAAGAATCTCTCTCCAGACCCACGGGCCTCCGCGAGACGCCGAGGGGGTCTGGGATTGTAGGACCGTGGCCGTGACCGTGACCGCGGCCGTGGCCGTGGCCGTGACCACAGCCGTGGCCGGGGCTGTGACTGGAGCTGTGACTGGAGCTGTGACCGGGGCTGTGACCACGCCCGGACGGGTGAAATCAGCTCCTCACACCCTCCCAGGGGCCTGTGTGGGGACCGAGCTGCTCTGCCGGTTACACCGCAGGTGACTCATGACTCAGCATGCGTGGGGACTTTTCCTCGGAACAGAATCGCACCCTCCTATCGCAAGGAGGCCAGGGACCTGGGAGAGAGGCGATCAAGGCCCAGAGAGTGAAAGAGAAAGCGGTCGACACGGGCCGCCTAGCCAGCTCACGCATCAGGGGGTGCGAATTCTCCAAGCCGGCGGCCGGCCTGGTTCCCTCCGGTTGCTGTTTGGCGGGTCTGCTGCGGAGGTTGACACCTGTGTCCCCAGGCCCAGGCCTCACCCTTCAAGTCATGCCCGGGTGCCTGCAGCTGCAGGGACTTTGCTCCGGACTAAGTGCCTCTCGGTGAGCCCCACCACCCAGCTGGCAACTCTCCCTTGGTCATCATGAGGTTCCACCCCCCTGTGTCCACCCCACACAGGCAGGGCCACGTGTTCCCCTCCGGAAACCTAAAAGCGTGCCAACAGCCGGAACATTCGAGTCCCGCTCCGCACGCAACCCCGTCACCTGCCCCAGAGACACCGAGTGCACGGCAGCCGGACCACAGGTGACCACGGCTCCTCGGCCCACGACCTCTGCAGCCACCAGCCCAGAAGCCGAACTACAGCCTCGGCAGCGACGGGCCCCGGTCAGCACCTCTCTTCTTCCATCTCGGGACCGACCACAGAGGCTCAGCGCTCCCCTCACCAAGCTTGTGGGACGCCACCTTCCAGCCCGCCTCGGCCTCCCTGGGCCACGGCCCGTCAGGGCACCCATGCCCGCTCTCGGCTGGGACGCTCTCCCCCGCGCCCGCCTGGGGTTTTCTGCCGAACAAGGGATTGGCGGGGCCGCCCCCTCACCCCGTGAGCTCAGCAGGTCTTCACTCACATCCACAGCCCCATCCTGGAGCCGGCGCTGCCCCAGGGCCTTTGCACTTGGCAGCCGAGGACACATCTTCCTGGAAGTGGCCCTGCAGCCGAGGCCCCCGCCACCCCAGAGCATCGTCAGAACCCACGGTCAGGGCGGAGTGGGGGCACGGCCGGGCCCCGACATCTGAGCCGTGCCCGCGGCAGTCAGGCCAGGGCCCCGCACGCGGCAGGCAGTCCCCCCCCCCGGCCCCGCTTCTGAGACCAGGGGCGTTTTGCACCCCCGCGTCGCAACCTGCCTTTAGGTTGGGGATAATCGCCAGGTTGAAGCTTATGACGCCCGGGCAGGTGCCGCTCCGGGAGAAACCACGGCGCTGGCCTCCACGGGGCAACCCCACGGTGCTGGGCGGCTCTGGGGCCTCAGCCAGTCCGAGGTCCTCCTGCCACCCTCACCCCCTGCGCCCGGGCCACCAGCGGCCTCTGCCGGGCCCCACACCCTCCCGGCCTCTGAGGTCAGTGAAGGTGCCCCCCCGGGGTCAACCAGGCTTTACCTGGACAACGCAGGGCCCCTCCGAGGCTGCTTGCGGCAGGGCCGCTCCCTCCGGGGGTTGCACTGATTCAAGGGCCTTCGGTGGGGACGGCTCGCCCACAGGCATCCCGTCACCCATGAGAGGCGCCAGTCGGCACCACCGCGAGTGGTGGGACTGCCATCAGCAAGCCCTGCGAGTGTCCTTTGCCGTCAACTAAGAGTGAGTGAGAACGAGGCGCCCACTGCCCCACCCAGGCACCACCTCCCCGCTTGGGCAGACGGCACCCGCGGGTCCTCACCCAGCTCCTCTTGCGCACGCACTCCGTGCCAAGGACGCTGCGGTGGCCTCAGCCTGGGGCAGCGCCACCCGCATCCCCAGGACCGTTGTCCCGTCCGCCCCTGACATCATCACTGGCAACCCTGGAGCCGCCCCTGTGCTGCCGCAGCAGCGGGCAGGCGGGTGAGACACTCGCCCCACAGGTTCCGGGTCACGACCAGCTTCTGCGCAGAGCGAGTCTGTTGCCAAATGTGAACCAACTCCACGCCGCCCGCGGTCACCACCGGGACAGGACACAGGCGGCCCAGGGACGGACACGGCCCCGCTGAATTCAAGGGGACACCTTTGTCCCCGCAAGCCAGCAGCTGATGCGAGAACGCTCACGGCCTGTGCTCGGTGCCGCGTCCCCGTGGACACCGTGAGGGGCGCTCGGCCGAGGCGCCGGGGGGGGACTCCTGGGTCTGAACAAGGGTCTGCGTGGGAGGGCGCTTTGGCCACGGGGAGCCGGTGGGGGTCCCTCCTGCAGGGCTGCTCTGAAGGCTGCGGATCACCGAGTGGCACTGGGGGTGGCGAGGCTGCAGGGCACCGGTTAGGGGTGGCGCTCCGCCACTCGCCAGGTCGCAGCCTCTGTGAGCTCCTCGGGTCACCCCTCAGTCCCGCTCTCTCACTGTCCAGCCCACCGGCTCCAGGACACAACGATCCCCTCCTACTGGTTCCAGGGCCACTTGGGAGCAGGGTCCAGCCCCCTCCTCCTGGTGTAAGCAGACAGTGGGAGTCCCTGAAGACGGAGAACCAGGCACGGCTTCCTTGACCTCAGAGAAGCCGTTTTTTGGCCTAAGCCACTTCGTCACTGAAGCCTGGCCACAGTGCCTGCCCTTGGACAGGTCTCGGTAATCAGTGATCTTTAGGGAAGTGAGGGAACGTCGGAACAAATGAAAGCAGTCAAGAAACAGGAGTTCAAGGAACGCCAGTTCCGTTCATCCCTAGTTCCTCCTCGAGGGACGTACACCACAGCCTGATCCAGCCTCTGAGCGGTCCTGCAGGAACTGCGGCCCCCACCCCGCGGAGGGACAGCGTGATGATGCGGACCCGCCCGACTTCAAGACCTGCCCCAGCTCTGTGCTGATCTCGCCTCTGCTCAAGCCCCTTCCGGGAAATGCATGTCCCGTTCACTTAAAACTGCCCCAATCTTGCTTTTCGGGGAGACCCTGCTTTGGGGAAGATCCCGGGTGTTCTCCTTACTTGCCGCAAGCAGTAACACATCCTTCCTCTCCCGCCCCTTCCGGGAAATGCATGTCCCGTTCACTTGAAACTGCCCCAACCTTGCTTTTCGGGGAGACCCTGCTTTGGGGAAGATCCCGGGTGTTCTCCTTACTTGCCGCAAGCAGTAACACATCCTTCCTCTCCTGCCCCTTCCGGGAAATGCATGTCCCGTTCACTTGAAACTGCCCCAATCTTGCTTTTCGGGGAGACCCTGCTTTGGGGAAGATCCCGGGTGTTCTCCTTATTGCCGCAAGCAGTAACACATCCTTCCTCTCCCGCCCTCTGGCTTGGTTGTGCCTTTGGGCTCAGCACCCACCAAGAGGCGGACCTGGTTTTGGGGTAACACTGGGGCCACCTCAGGAAGCCCTGTGAGCCCCAGGGAAGGCGGGTCCATGGTTCTCGGGGAGGACGTGCAGGGCTCCTGGGCTGCAGGGTGGGTGCTCCAGGACGGGCTGTGGGTGCAGGCTGGGGCCTGCTGCCCCCTGGCTCCCCCTCCAGCTCTGTAGATGCAGACGGTGGCGCTGCCCCCAGGCCAAACCAGGTGCCCAGAGCAGCGAACGGAAGACCCCGGATGGCGGCCACGACGATGCCACACGACGGGGACGCCCTCGGAAGTCTGGAGAGGCAGGCGCAGGCGTTGTGCCTAGTATCCTCTGCACCCAGGGGGCTCAGGGAGCTCCAGAGACACCTCCAGGCAAACCCGTCTGGCCCCCGTTGGCACCACTCAAGAGCCCGCGTGAGGGTCCTGCAGCTGCTGTGACCCGGAACCACGAGCTGGTGGCTTAACTCAGAAACGTCCGCTCCCAGCTCCGGGGCTGGAAGTCTGACGGCGAGGTGTCGCAGGCCGCTCCCTCCGGAGGCTCTGGGGGAGGGTCCTTCCCGCCTCGTCCAGCTTCTGAGGCTCCAGGCGGTCCTGGGCTCGTGGCCGCGTCCCTCCAGCCTGTGCCTCCGTCTTCACGTGGCCTCTCTTCTGTGGGCCTGTCTCTTCCCCTCTGTGTCTCTTAAGGACACGTGTCTTGGATTCAGGGCCCTCGGGTAACCCAGGATGACCTCATCTCCAGACCCTTAATCACATCTGCAAAGACCCTTTTCCTGGTAAGGTCCCATCACAGGAACCAGGGGTCAGGGCAAAGGACACATCTTTTGGGATCACCATTCGGCCCACTAATAGCCTCAGAACCGGGTCCCACACACATGCCCAGAGCAGGGGCCGAGGGCCGTGCACGCAGGGTGGGCAGTGCAGAAAGCAGCGAGTGCCCTGAGCCCCCACCACCCCCCTTGGGGGGCACAGCCCGGCGGAGACTTGGGGCAGTGAGGCCTGGCCCGCCCCGCAGACAAGGCTCTCTGACACGTGGTCCCAGACGGGCGGAGAGGCCTCGCTGGACCCCTGGGCGGCCAGGCTCCGCATCCACGACCTGAGTCCCCCACCGCGGGTCCGCTCGTCTTACGTGCATCCGTGAGCGCCCCTCCCTGTCGTCCCAGCCCCCCACGTTCTGAGGCCCTCACGATCTGCCCTTAAAGCGCGTTTCCAGGACCCCCTGAGTGCCCATGCTTCCGGCCACCAGGCCCGGGAAGTGCGCAGCTAAGACCTCTGGCCACAGACGTGCCGCGGCCCCCGGCACAACCTCGTCTCAATTCATCGTAGGCAGCGGGCACAGACACCTCCAGCCCAGCGTTTCAGACCGAGGTGTGATCGGGGCTTCCCTGCAGCGGTCGGCGCCCCGAGGCAGCCACCCTTAGCAGACCTGTGGCAACACTGCTCTCGTCAGGGGCGCCGCGAGGACCTGCAGGCGCTACGCGCGTCGGACGGCGAAACCCTGCAGGGCGGCAAGGACCAGGCAGGTTTGAAGGTCGGGACCCCGCAGAGGGCGTGCAGTGGGCAGGTCCCCACGCCCTGCAGGCCATCACAGGGACCTTGTCCACGGGAGGCAGGGGTCTCGCCTTGTGCCATCTGCTCGGGGGAGCACCAGGCGCTCAGGACCCGCAGCCCCTGCCCAGGTAGGGGAGCCGTGGCCTGTGCGGCGCGGGCAGCCTGGCGGCGGCCGGCTCCACCCATGCTGTGGCCCAGGGGCCCCTGAGGTCCCGGGGGCAAACGCTGACCGCTCTCTGAACACGGGGCACATCTGTGTCTGGTCCCCTCGGCTCTCTAACACCCCAGGCCAGTGGACACAGGTGAGTGGGATGGAGGTGGGCTGCTGGCCTCACCTGCCAGCTTCACGGCCCCTCCCGCCCCCCCCAGGGAGGTGGCCTTTGGTAACAGGGGATGAGGGCTCAGCGGCCGCCCAGTGTGCCCGGCATGGCCTTGGCCTTTGCTCGTAAGCACGGTACCGCCTGCTCTGCTCAGTCTAATCCAGGCGGAAGGAGCGCTCGGGTTTCCAGGCAACGAGAACAGGAGCCCGGCCCGGGGGAGGGCTCAGGTGTCCGGCAGGGGGCGGGGCCAGGGCCGGCAAGGAGGCAGAGCTGAGACAGGCCCGCCTACGGGGACGGAGGCCGCGACCCGCTCAGCTTAACGAGCACCTGTGTCCTCCTGCGGTCGTCCCTCTGCGCGCGTCTGTGTCCTGAGCTCCTCTTGTAGGGACGGGTGCGACGAGGGCCACTCTAGTGCCCTCATCTACCTTAATTGCCTGTTTAAAGGCCCGTCTCCAAAGACAGTCACATTCTGAGGTCCTGGGGGTCAGGGCTCCGATAGAAGAATGTTGGGGACACAAGCCGGTCCGCAGCACGGCCGTCACGGTGTCATAGCATCACAGTGTCACGATGTCACGGTGTCACAGCTGCCCCTGGTCCACCACCTGTCATCTCCTGGACGGAAGCCCCGAGGTCCCGGGGTTCTGTTTTCTCCTTTGCTGTGTCCCCAGCTCCTGGACTGTCTGACTCAGCAGCTGCTAAGCACACGTGGTCAGTTAAGCTTAAATTTAAATTAATTAAAAATTTTAAAAGTTAAATCGAGCTCCTGGGTTGCACTGGCTGCATTTCAAGCGGTCCGTGGGCACCTGTGGCCAATGGCCGCCGTACGGACAGCACAGACGTTCTGTAGGACACCTCCGCCCAGGGTACAGGGCTCACAGGAATGAATGAATGAACGCATGCCAGCATGGCCTCCCGTGCCACGCGGTGAGAGAGAAATGAACGTTCACTGTGTCGAAGCGACTGTAACTCGGAGACCCAAGTCCCATCCCGTGAGGCGAGTCGGAAGCGCTAGGGGTCAAGGGCTGTGGTCACCACCTGGAACGATGGCCACTCCCTGCAGACCCGGGAGCTGGGCACGGCCTCTGTCGTGGTCCCGGGGCCTCGGGGCCGAGCCTCACCCCAGCCACACTCGGCCACAGTCATGCTGCTCTGCCTCTGGGCCCTGCGGGGCCAGCCACCCTCCCGGTGGACAGGACCACCCCACACAGACCTGGACTGACCGGTCCCTACACGCTCCACGGGCCGGAGCGGCACAGGGCTGCAAACCCTGGTGACCCTCCTAACGGAGGAGGAAAGCATGCTCTCCCCCCTTCTCCCCAACCCCCTCCTTCTCCGTCTGCATCTCTCTGTCTCTGTCTCTCTCTCTGCCCCCCTCCCCCAGGCTGAACTTACTGCCCAGAAAACCTGGCAGTGAGCTGCCCGCTGACCCCCCCCGGACCACTGGCCATGTGGTACCACCCCACGGGGCCCATCCCTCCACCCCCCACTCTCCTGGTGGCCCCCGCTCTCCAGGCAGCGTGTGTGGAGCTCAGGGCAGACTAACGCAGCTGGACAACCAGAGAAGAAAACGGGCTTTACCCCCCCATTCCCACCGCAGCGTGGGTGCCGAGTCCCGAGCGCTGGGGGAGGCCAGCAGGGGCCGAGGAGGGCACGGTCCTATGCATCAGGAGACGCAGTTCCCCCGAGGGAGGCCCTGTGTGTGCCCCGCCTGCCCCGGAGCCTCCAGCACCCCCGGCAGCCCCCCTGGAAGGCGGCCGTCCCCACAGCCCCAGAGGTGAGCCCGCCCACGGAGCTCCGGAACGTCCCAAGCATCCCTCCCCCAAAAAGCTGGAGATGCTCTGAGCCGTGTGGAGTGTGAACCTCCCCGACTCTTCTTGGGTCCCGCCCCGCTCCTCCACCCGAGCTCCAGGCAGGGAGGCAGGGAGGCCGGCGCCACACACCTGCCTCACTCAGAGGCTGCCTGAAAGGACCGGGCAGCCCCACAGAGGTCAGAGGGCGGCTGGATGGCGGGAGGGGAAGGCTGCCTGGACCAGTGGGCTCTGAGCCCCTCGCAGGGGCCTCGCCGCCACACACACACGTGCACACACGGACACTCGTGCACACAGAGACACAGGAGCACATAGACACACATGCGCACGCACGCGCACACACACACATGCACGCTCTCTGCCCGTGGTCAAGACACAGCACACAGCACACCGCCCGCCTGCTGGGTCTCACCTCGCGTGTGGCCCCTCCAGGGCACGAAGCTGGGACTGGAGCCCCCCAGGCCGACTCTGAGCAGGGAGGCTCACCGTGCCCCGAGCGGGCAGCAGCGTCTCCCCATCGCTGGGCAGAGGACACACAACCGCTGAGGCCTCGAGAAAGGACCCCGAGGCCGAGAGCCCCAGGGCGCCCAGCACCCAGCACCCGCCCTTCCTTCGACCAGAGATCTGGCCGCCGGCCCTGTCTGTGGTTGGGGACCGCCAGCGGGAGAGGGAGGGGGACTCCGGTCTGTGCCGCCTGCTGAGGGCGGCCCTGGAGCTAACAGGGGCCAGTCTGCAGAGACCCCCGGGCGTCCGGGGGAGGTGGGGGAGGCGCCTGACGGGACGCCCTTCTGTTCCCGCTGGGTGACGGAGGCCCACGGGGAGCCGGTCAGGAGTGGCAGTGTGGCCCGGGTCGTCCTGACCTGCCGCCCCCCTCCGCTGCCAGGACCAGGAAGGGCCACACAGGAGGTCACTTGAAACAGGAAGGTCCCTGGACAAACACACGCTGGTAAGAGGCCTGACCTCGCACCCTGCAGAGAGTAATTTCGATTAAAAAGGACCACTCCTGGGAGAGCCTGCGAGATGTGAATTGATTTAATCAGCGTGGCCTCTCCCGGGCTCCGTGGGAGGAACGGGGCCTGGGGGAGAATTGAGTTTTCCTCTCAGCCCAGCCCTTCTCTCCTGTTTGCATTTCTTGGGTATTTTTTTGTATTGCGGTAAAATATATATGGCAGAAAACTACATTTTCAGCCACTTAAAAGCACACAGCTCAGCGGCACTGAGTACATTCACGTGGTCGTGCGACCATTACCACCATCATCTCTAGAACTTCCTCATCTTCCCAAACAGACCGTCTGTCCTCATTTAACACTGACTTCCGCTCCCTCTGCCCCAGCCCCTGCCCCCACCATCCTACTCTCTCTGTCTCTATGGACTTGGCTGCTCGGGGGACCTCACCTAAGCAAAACCCTACAAGGTCTGTCCTTTTGAGCCTGGCTTATTTCACTGAGCATGATGTCCTCAAGGTTCACCCATGCTGCAGCAGGTGTCAGATCGTCCCTCCCGTTTAAGGCTGAACCCCATTCCATCGCACGTAGAGACCGTGTTCTGTGGACGCACGCACGCATCCGTCGACAGACACCTGGGCTGTTTCCACAGGGCTGCTGTGGACACGGTGCACAGGCGTCTGTCCAAGTCCCCGCTTTCAGTTCCTTTGGGTGCGCCCCCAGGAGTGGAGCCTCTAAGTCAGGTGGTAATCCTATGTTTAATTTTTGGAGGAATCGCCAAATTGTTCTCCACAGGGGCTGCAGCATCTTCTATTCCCATCCGCAGCGCACGGGCGTTGCTATTTCTCCATATCCTCAGCAACGCTTGGTATTTTCTTATAACAGCCATTCAAATGGGTAAAAAGTGGTAGCTGGTTGTGGTCTTCATTTGTGTTTCCCTGGTGACCAGTGATGTCAAGCATCTTTCCACATTCTTACCGGCCATTCGTATGTCTTCTGTGGAGAAACGTCTATTTGAGACCTTTGCCCATTTTCTAACCGGTTGGATTTGTTGTTGTTGAGTTGTGGGAGCTCTTTATATATTCTGGATACTAATCCCTTATCAGACAAGTGAGTTACAAAGGTTTCCTCCCAAGTGTGGGCTGTCTTTTGACAGTTGCGTTTTTCAACCCTGTGTTTGTAGTTACCTTTTTACCGCCCCCCCCCCCGCAACATATCGGTCCAGTAGCCAGCACTGTGGACACACATCGAGAACGCCAGCCTGAGCCCATGTTTGCAGGCACAGCCCTGCTCATGGGGACAGAGGCCGGGTGGGAGGAGGTGAGGGCAGGGCAGCTGGGGGCCAGGCGGGTAGCACAGGGCAGCAGGGCAGCAGGAAGGCAGTCCTGGCAGCGGGGCAGCTGCAGGGGCCCCCCTCTGTGGAGCTGACCTGTCCTCGCAGCCTCCGGTGGGTGAAGGACATCTGCGGTAGCCGCCCGAACACGACACCTCATGTTTGCTTCCGGTGTGCACTGGCCACGTGCAGGACGGGCAGTGTGGATGCTGGGAGCCAGGCTCACCCAGGCGTCAGGGGCCGAGGCCCTGCCCCGCTGCCTGTCACACTGGGCCCGGACTCTCTCGTTGGGGTATTAAAGCTTCTATTTAAAGAAAAGTTTGATGCGTAAAGGGAGCTGGTGCCTCAAAACCCATGACGCCTCACCCCCTCCTCCCTGGAAGAGACCTGAGCTGAATGTTCGTTAGCAAAGAAGAGAAGCGAGGGACGCGCCTTGGGGCGGTTTAAGCCGCAGCAGGGATCCCTGGGCGGGAGCCCTTCAGCCGCTGAGCCACAAGCCTGCAAGCCTCTGCTCCTTCCCTCCGCGCTTACACATTGACGGGCGGCTGCGCTCTGGGAAATCCTGAAGCCGCAGGGGATGGAGCGTGCCTGGCGGGGCTGGGCCGCCACCGCCCAGAGGGCTGCTGCGCTCCCGAAGGGAAGCTCCGATGCAGCAGAGAAACAGGACGCTTCCCTGAAACGCACCTCGAGCAGAGACGACGGCCGACGCCCTGGATGAAGGCATGACCCACATGTGCAGCCGTGTGAAGGCACACACGCACCATCAGGGCGGGAGGTGGGCTCTCCCCGGGTCCACGCCCGGCACAGGGCCCGTCACAGAGGGTGACAGGGGGGCAGCTCCCCACGGACAGAAGTGTCGGGGCCAGGGCCTCCCTTCTGGCGCCTGGCAGAGGCGGGACAGCGGGCGGAACCTGAGGTCGGCTCTGAGCCTCGTCCCCTTCATGTCGCCGGGTCCCCCGGGTCCCAACTCATGAAGGAGCTTTATCCTCCAAGTTTGGGCCCCTGCACTGGAGGCGTCAGGTCCTCAACTGTTCTCCAGCCGGAGCAGTTCCCAAGGCTCAGTGGTCAACTCTTCACCCCCGATCAGTGAACAGCCCAAACACACACACACACACACACAAGGACACACACACAAGGACACACACACAAGGACACACACACACACAAGGACACACACACAAGGACACATACAGACACACAGACAGACACACACACACACACACAAGGACACACACACAAGGACACACATACAGACACACAGACACACACGGACACACACACACACACAAGGACACACACAGACACACAGACACACAGACACACACACACACAAGGACACACACACACACAAGGACACACACACAAGGACACATACAGACACACAGACACACAGACACACACGGACACACACACACAAGGACACACACACAAGGACACACATACAGACACACAGACACACACACACACACACACACAAGGACACACACACACACAAGGACACACACACAAGGACACACACACACACAAGGACACACACACAAGGACACATACAGACACACAGACACACACACACACACACAAGGACACACACACACACAAGGACACACACACAAGGACACATACAGACACACAGACAGACACACAGACACACACACACACACAAGGACACACATACAGACACACACACACACGGACACACACACACACAAGGACACACATACAGACACACACACACACACGGACACACACACACACACAAGGACACACACACACACAAGGACACACACACAAGGACACATACAGACACACAGACAGACACACAGACACACACACACACAAGGACACACACACAAGGACACACATACAGACACACACACACACACGGACACACACACACACAAGGACACACACACAAGGACACACATACAGACACACACACACACGGACACACACACAAGGACACACATACAGACACACACACACACGGACACACACACACACAAGGACACACACACACACAAGGACACACACACAAGGACACACATACAGACACACACACACACGGACACACACACACACACAAGGACACACACACACACAAGGACACACACACAAGGACACATACAGACACACAGACAGACACACAGACACACACACACACACACACAAGGACACACACACAAGGACACACATACAGACACACACACACACACGGACACACACACACACAAGGACACACACACAAGGACACACACACACACGGACACACACACACACAAGGACACACACACACAAGGACACATACAGACACACAGACACACACACACACACACACACAAGGACACACACACAAGGACACACATACAGACACACATACACACACGGACACACACACACACACAAGGACACACACACAAGGACACATACAGACACACAGACACACAGACACACACACACACAAGGACACACACACACAAGGACACACATACAGACACACACGGACACACACACACACACAAGGACACACACACAAGGACACATACAGACACACAGACAGACACACAGACACACACACACACACACACACAAGGACACACACACAAGGACACACATACAGACACACACACACACACGGACACACACACACACAAGGACACACACACAAGGACACACATACAGACACACACACACACACGGACACACACACACACAAGGACACACACACACAAGGACACATACAGACACACAGACAGACACACAGACACACACACACACACACAAGGACACACACACACAAGGACACACACACAAGGACACATACAGACACACACACACACACACACACACAAGGACACACACACAAGGACACACATACAGACACACATACACACACGGACACACACACACACACAAGGACACACACACAAGGACACATACAGACACACAGACACACAGACACACACACACACAAGGACACACACACACAAGGACACACATACAGACACACACGGACACACACACACACACAAGGACACACACACAAGGACACACATACAGACACACACACACACAAGGACACACACACAAGGACACACATACAGACACACACACACACACAAGGACACACATACAGACACACAGACAGTACGCACAGACACACACAGACACACACACAAGGACACACACACAAGGACACACATACAGACACACAGACAGTACAGACAGACACACACAGACACCACGCAGCACACTCCCTCCAGTTCAGAGCGAGAAGCCTGCCTCCAGGCATAACCCTCCAGGCATAACCCCGCGGGTCTGCAGGACTCGCCCCACCAGCATAACAGCCCCGGCTTCAGAAGGACCAGAAGGGCCAACCCAAATCCGACCCGGTGGAAATCGGCCTGTACCAGGGCAGGATGGGGGCGGGAGGCACCAGGGCGAGGGCCCCTGGCCAGCACCCCCCCAGCCCGCCTCTCCGAGAGCCCAGACGCAGGGCAGGCCCACAGAGGCAGCTGAGCTCCCTGGAGCCCCTCAGCCCCAGGCCCCTGTCTCCCCCGACCCCAGGCCTGCAGACCTGCCCCGCTGACGTCGGGACTGGGACATGGGGCCCGGACCAGGCAGGACAGAGGCTCCTAAGGCCCGTGCCCATGCCGCGGGCGCTGCTGGGAACCCTGGCAGAGGGCCTGCTGTGTCCACAACCCCCTCCTCCCCGGGCAGCTGTGGGCTGACCAGACCGGGGGCCTCAGCTCCTGCCGCTCGGAAGGACGGGCTGGCTGGTCCTCGTGTTCCCTTGGCCAGTGCAGTGCAGACAGCCTCCCGCAGGCCCCGTCAGCCCAGGCGGAGACCCCCTCCCAGACGGCCCCCACGGGAGTGACAGGCTGCTGCCCACTGGCTCTGAGCCACAGCGCGGGGCCTCGGCCCTCGCTTCCAGAACCTTCCACTCAGAGTCTCTTTCAGCTGCGGCCTGCCCCAGGCCACGCAGACATGGAGGTGGCCGAGGGGAATCTGGGCCTGGGGAGCCAAGCTGACCTCTGAGAGCTGTGGGCCTCTGGGTGCGGGGCACATGGGAGAAGGGGGGGGTCTGGAACCCCTGTCGATCCTACCGAAGGCACTGCACTGGCGTCTCTGCCCAGCGTCCCTTCCCTGGGAAGCGGGGAGGACTGGTTCCCCACTCACTCCCAGGTCCTCCCAGACCACCTGTGACACTGCTCGTCCCCCGAGGCTGGGCCGCTCCTGGGAGGAGGCTGTGCGGGCGCCTCACCTGCCCAACTGCCCTCCAGCCCTGCACGCTCGGCCAAGTCGGCGACCAGACCCGCGGGAGGCCCCCTCCGGGTTGTGGGCAGCCAAGAGGCGGGGGGGGGGGGGGGCTGCTGACACAGCCTCAGCCTGTGCGCCGAGAGGCTGGGTGTCTCCCGAGGATGGAAGCCCCCGCCCCGCCACCCAGCGCACACCTGCCAGTGAAGGGCAGTTCAGCACAGGTGCCTCCACTCCACTTCCGGGTCTGGCCCAAGGTGTGCCAACAGCCCGCATCCCCGTTCTTAAACTTCGCCTACGTTGTCTTAACAGCAGCGTCAAACAATAGGTTCTTTGTCCTCACATAGTGGGAATGACAGAAAATCACTTGACTGGTCCTCGGCTGGCACTGTGCCCTATACCTCCTGCACCACTGGAGCCCGGCTGTCCTTGGCCGGGCGGCCGGGCAGTGGCCGCGGGCTCAGCACAGTTTCCACACCCGAGGGCCGGACAGGGGAACGGGTGGGGTCCCCCGGCCCTGAGCGTCAGCAGGGGAGGGAGGGGCAGGGGGGAGGGAAGCCTGAGCTCCAACAGCCGCCCCACGAGAAGAGGTGTGTGGGTGTGGGGGGAGTCCCTGGGCGGGAGGCTCCCCGTTCTCCCACATGCAACGTCAAGGACTCGGGGTGATGCCCTCCTTACACGTCAGCGTGAGGATGAAGACAGCAAGAGCCCGGCAGGGGGCGTCCCCAGCGGCTCAGGCCAGTGTACTGGGCACCGAGGGCGGGCAAAGCGGCGGGGCCAGAAAGGGCAATGAGGTGCAAGGAGGGCCTGGAGGGTCGGCCTGACCCAGGCCCTGCTGGGGCGAGAGCCGCCCCAGGCAGGGTGGCGCCCGCCGGGAGTCCAGCCAAGAGGCAAGGCTGCGGCCCGCGGAGGCCCTGGCTCCTGTGGGGAGGAGGGTGGGGGGCCAGTAAGCCCAGGCTGGGGTCCTGGGGGAGCCTGGACCGGCTCCCTCAGGGTCCAGGAGACCTGGCGCCTCTACGGCTGCCGGCCACTCTCACCGGCACTCACGCTCGGGCTCCCTCTGTCAAGCCACTTACTTCTGTCAGGACAGACCCAATGCTGCACGGCACCCCAGAAGTAGCGCACTGCTCCGACTCACGCTCGCCTGCTCACAGGGTTCCTGGGTATGCCGGAGCTGGACAGCCCAGCCCGTCTGGGGAGTGCCCTCTGTGGCGGCTGACTGAGGGCTGCCGTGGGGAGGGTCCCCTCCGCTTCTGGGGTTGAGACCACAGGTCGCTCATCAGGTGCCACACGCACCCCTCCTGGAGCCCAAGAAATGGCTCCCGGGGCCAAGAGGGTGACCTGAGAACCAGCAGTGGTGACAAGTGTCCAGTCGCCCCTGACCTAGAGCTCAGAGCAGATCAGACGGCGGCATGTGCCCCACGCCCATCACCCTCCTCAGGGTTGTGGGACCGAAGGTGAGCTGCAGGCAGAAGTTCAGGGATTAAAGGCAGGGGTGGGGGCACCGGGGAAGGACACAGCGAGGGGCTGACGGGAGGGCGGTGCAGTCACACAAGCACATCGACCGGACAGGAGGAACCGGCCACTTCCTCGGCGGTCTCCAAGCCCCCTCCCCACACACACCGGAATGTGACTTGGCCTAGACCCCGCGCTCCAGGAGCAATGAGGTCAGAGGGCGCCAGGGGCTGTCACCAGCCAGTCCCCGCAGACAACCGCCCAGGACTCCAATTCCTGTCCAAGCCCCACCACAGGGCGGCCGCTGACGGGGGGCGTTAGCGCCAAGGTCCCCGGGGAGAGCGCGGAGGACGTGCGGTACCAGATCAACACCAGGTGGACACCAGCTCGACGCCACGCGCGGACCCCAAGGCCAGCGCCTGGGCAGCCCTCCCGCCCGACCACCGGCCACCGCCTGGGACCCACCCGACGCCCGACCCGGCTCCGCGCCCCGACGCGGAGGACGCCGCGCCCCGAGGAGACTGCCCGCACCTACCGTAGCGGTTCGGCTCGCGGCTGTAGTGCAAGATGGGCAGCGCGTCCATCCCCGGCGGCTCCGGGGAGGCTGCGGGGTCCGGGTCAGGCCCCCCGCAGGGACTGGAGCTCCGGCTGCCGCCGCCCCCGGGTCTGGACCCCGCGTCCCCCGCCCCGCCCGCCGCAGGGGTCACCACGAAGCGCTGGGACATGGTGGCCCCAGCGCCAGCCCCAGCCTCCGGTTCGGGCGGGCGCGGCGAAGGCTGCGGGGACGCGGGCGGGGCGGGGCGGGGCGGGGCGGGGGACGCGGGCGGGGCGGGGCGGGGCGGGCGCCGCGGGAGGAGGCCGGATGCACCCGAGCCGTCAGGGACCCGGGAGTGAGCGGGGGCCGTGTGGGCCTTGGGGGCGCCGGGGGCCGGGCGGGGCAGCAGGGAGCGCGGCGGGGGGCGAGGGCATCAGGGAAAGCCGTCGGGCAGCGGGCGGAGGCAGTGCCCACCTTCGCCGAGGTCCCTGCCCCCCGGGAGAGACGGAAACCTGATCCGGGAGCCACAATGGTCCCTTCAGAAGAGCGCAGCCTCGGGGACTCCTTACAAGACCTTGGAGACCCCACCCCAGGCGCCAGGGCTCAGCGCCGGGCCTGGTCTGGGGAGGAGCAGGCCAGGGACGCTGGAGATCTGGCTTTGGTGTGGGAAGGTTGACCACCCCAGCGCCAGGCGGTGGCCCGGGGACCACTGAGGATGCCCACTGAAGGCCAGGACCAAAGATTCCAGGGGTGAGTGAGGGTGAAGGCCTCCCACGGGGAGGGTCCCGAGGGAGGGAGCCCTGGACATTTGGTGGGCATTTCCACCCCCCACCTCTGGCCTCTTGGCCACCAGGGTCCAGCCATTCAGTCCCAGGAGGTCAGGCCGATGGCCTCCCTCAGAATTCTACCTGGTGGAAGCCCCCGGGAGGGCGGAGGTGGGGCTGGGGAGCCAGGAAGGCCCCGGGCGGGAACCAGCCCTTCTGCACGCGGACGCCTGAAGGAGGCCCCAGGGGTGCTCCAGTTTGCTGTCCCTCCACGTCTCAGGTTAGTCTGCCACCACCTCACACTTACCTGGTAGCAATTCATTCATTCACTCATTCATTCATTCATTCACTCACTCATTCATTCAGTGAATGTGTATTGGTGCCTAGCAGTGCCGTAAGGAGGCAGGAATCCCTGCTTCTTTGAAGCCTGCATTCTAGAGGAGAGGCAGCCGTAAGAGCTCTGATTAAGAGGCAAACAACGAAGGGGTCTGGAGGATGAAATTTTAAATGGGGTGTCTGGGGTGGCACCAGGAGGAGGTGAGATTCAAGCAGTGACTTGAAGGAGGTCGGTGGTCAGTTGTGTCTGGCTTCTACTCACTCACCTCATGACCCATGATGGCTGCTCCTGGTCCAGCCATCACATTTGTATTCCAGCAATGGGTGGAGGAAACGGTGGAAGGGCAACTAGCACCCTCCCCGAGAGCACGACCCAGAAGTTGCACACAGCACCTTTGCTTAACCCATTATCCGGAACGTAGTCATGTGGCCACAGCTGCCCATTAGGAAGACTGGGACGTGTGCCTGCCAATGTCTGGGGCTCTGCTAAGGAGGAAGGACGAGAGGTTAGGGTCAGCGGCACCTGGAGCACAGGAGGAGAGACGGAGGGCAGTGGGCGGTGACACCCCCTTTCTTGCACCCATTCACGTGGCAGCGGAGGGGATGACCAGGCCCCAGGCTCTCCCAACGGCGGGCACACCTGGCCTTGGGCACACCTTGGGCTCTTCTGGGTGCTCCGGAGCCCTCCTGGCGGGAGGGGCGCCTCCACAGATCCCAGGCTTTCCGTGATTCGCAGGGGTGGCGGCTCTGCCCCTCCCCCACCCCGCTCTTCAATATTTTCTAGGCCATTTTTGCCCATTGATTTTTTCTTTTTCCCCCAACATGAATGTTTGAATCATGGTGGAAAGTTTTCCCCCAAGTACCTTCATGTTTTGGTTGAAAAATCAATCTAAAAATAAATTTGCTGAGAACTCTCTTTATGGTGTCTGACCTTTCTACCCAGGTTCCACACATCTTTCTCGTAAACTTAAGTCATACGAATTCACATTGTTTGTTGCTACTGTAACGGATCTTGCAACTATGCTGAAACCTGTTAATAAAAACAGAAACAAGACCAACATGATTGGCCGTTGTGTATTTATTTTGTGGCCTATCTCCCGGAGCTCTAAATTCTATTACTCGCTTGTTTTTCTGGTTTCCTCTGTGGCTTTGCTGGGGCGCTTTGTGCCTGTAGAGAGTGGCAGCTTTGTCGCCTTCCATTGCTTTTACCTCTTCTGTTTTCTTCCCCCCTTTGTCCTTGTTTCGGAATTTTCTAGAAATTGCAGGGAAATAAATAACATGCTTGCTAGAGCTCCTTGTCTGGTCAGAACTGAAATGGCAACAGCACTGGTGGTCATCCCCGGTCATCAGAAGCCCCCCGATCTGGGAAAGGACCACTGAGCTCCGCTCAGCCCCGAGACACCACCCCTAAGACCGGAGGCGTCCTGGACAGGCTGGACTGTGGAGGCCTGGAACGAAGATGCCTTCTCTTCCCTCTGTCCAGGGCGCATCAGGTGAGGGGCCCTCCCGGCCTCTGCCCGAGGACAGCCTGCGTCCCCAGACTTCCGTCCACGACGCCCAAAGTTGCTTGGTCCAGCCAGGCTCCCTCTCTGCCCACCCAGACCGTCAGGACGTGGCTGGGAATCCGGAAGACTCAGGCCATGCCGACCTCGGCTAGTGGGCCTCAGGCGAACGGGCTCACTGCATCCCCCAGGTCCTCGGCACCACGTGGGCGGGTCCTGCCTGTCCTGTGGCGTGGTTGGGACCTGACCCGTGGAAGCCCAACTGGCTCCAGATCCCGGCTCCACGGCAGCGAGAGAGGGGAGATGGAAAATATCTGTTTCTTCTTTAAAATGTTCAGAACAGAGAAATGCAGCCTGGTCCACGTAAGTTCTCCTGTGCATGGTGAGCGGAGAGGTGAAGGCTGGAGGGCAGAGGACTGGCCATCACCCTGCCTGCCCCTCCTCCAGTGCACGACATCCTGCTGCCCTTCTCATCACCTCTTCCTGTGCACACTTTCCTGCTACCGCCTTGGTCCGAATACTCAGTTTAAGAAACCTGATCTGCATTGTGTCTTGGCAAATAAACAGAACATTGAAGACTAGAATTTTCCTCTGAAAATAGCTTTGGCCTCGTTGCTGAGGTTGGTCTTTTCTGAGCAGCCTCTCAGTGTCACTGTTTTATACGTAAACTGTAATTATAACTTTATCTCATCAGCTAACAACCAGTTTATAGCCTCGAATTTTAAAAATTTGTTTTTTATGTCTGTGTGTATTCACTGATTTACTAACTGAGGTCTAACGTATAGGCAGTACGGTTCACCATTTCCCGGCGGAGTTCCCCAGGTTCTGAGGAATGGGACCAGCAGGAAAATGGAAATGGAAAATTGCAAAGCAGCATTAAAAGTGCCCATCCTGGCCATAAAAGCGTCTTAGGGAAGCACTTGTACGCACCGTCTAACTTCCAGAAGCCGGGCCTCCAGGCTGCAGTCCTGGCAAAGCACAGGCTCTTTCGGGGGACCCAAAACGCACAGCTTCAGGGTGGTTTGTGCGCAGAAGATGGTGGGCAGCAGGCACGCCTGCGTGGGACTGTGTGCGTGTGTGGAGGGGCTCTGGGCGTCCACGAGGGTCAGCGTGCCATCAGTCGTCCGAACAGGAGCCCCCTCTGCCCCTGCTGCTGGCCTGAGCCCCTGGCGGTCACTCCAGGGGCTCGGACCACACAGACCCCGCTGATGGCAGTGGCTGTCCTGGGCTGTCCCGGACCGCTGTGACCAGAGCAGAGGAACCGACAGGATTCGACAGGATTCGACAGGGTGACGGCAGGACTGTCTCTAGCAGGTGCGGACAGCCCAGGGCCCTCTGTCAGCCGCCCGAGGGAGGACTACCCCACTACACGCGTGCGCGTGCACACGCACACGCGCACGCGCACACACGGGGCGCCTCGGGGCTTCATTCCGTGGCCAGGGAGCTCCTCCAGGGCGGCTTAGGGAAGCCCACGGTCAGAGGCCTGAGCAACTACTCCAGGGGTCTGGGCTCCGCTACCTCTCCCAGCAGGCCTTCTGCTGGGAGACCCCGGGGCCCCACCACAAACCTGGAGGCTGCACCTCACCCCAGCCCCCGCTGTCAGCAGGTCCTGTGAGGACCTCAAGAAGGTGAGCGTCCCCAGGTAACATGTCCCCTACACCACCCCAGGAGCAGGCTCCGGGCAGAGAGAGTGGGGGTGTGGGCAGAGGAGGAAGAGACAGACACAGGCACCGAGGAGGGAAACAGATGGAGACACAGAGAGGACAGAGAGAGGGAGGGAGAGACAGACGGGGAGGGGCGGGGCCTGCTGGCCCTCCTGCTGTCCCCTGAGCCGGGCGGGCCCTGCGTGACCCATGCCCTCCTAGCCTGTACAGCACAGGGCGTGCCTGGGCCTTGGGACCCCTCTGGGCCCTCGTGGGTCTGACTTTCCTTCGGAGGTGAAGAGAGGACGGGGAAGGGGGGAGATGAGGTGAGGGGTGCACAGCGCCGTCGGGGGGGATCGCCCCTCGGTGTCCGAGGCCAGCCCCCTGAGCCTCCCAGGCAGCGCGAGTCCAGGGTGTGGGAAGGCTTCGGCGTGGACCTGCACCTGACCCCACAGGCAGCCGTGAGGGCAGACGGGGCCGGGGAGGCGGCTGGGGCCCAGGCCCTGCGTCTGGGTCTGTGACTGGGCTGAGCCCTGTGGTTGCAAGGCCTGGGCCGGTACACCTGTGACGGCAGCAAGGATGCCGCGCGGCCGGGGCTCTGTGCGTGGGTCAGGAGCCCCTGCGGGGCTGGGCTGTCGCAGGCAGCCCCCCGCAGCTCCTTACTGCAGCTCTGTACTGCAGGGGTCTGACCCTGCGGAGGCAGGCGGCTTGACCTGACGCCCGCCCCGCCCTGGCTCGGCCCGAGCCCCACACAGGTGGGTCCAACCCACCTGTGTCGTCGGGAACAAAACCCAGTCGTCAGAGGGCCTCACCTGCAAGTGACCCTTTTATTTAACAAGCCCAACCCCCTCCCTCCGTGGACACAAGCCCAAGGCTCCGTGCTCTCTCCCTCCCAGCTGAAGGCAGAGCTTCCCGGGGCTCAGAGAAGACAGACCCACCCGTGTGGGACGCGTGGTCCTCCCGTGAGGGCGGAGAGAGGACGGGGCGCCCGGCCGTCCTGCTCTGCTGCTGGGTCCCCCGAAGTGGACGTTCTCTCCACTCCTTGGCTGTCTTGCTATTGCGCCCCCCGCACCCTGGGGCCCAGGCCTGGGGGGCGGGCAGCGAGGCCTTGGGCCCTCCCACCGCCCCGTCCCCACAGCAGCCCCTCAGTCCTGCCTTCTGAGCCCAGATCTGGGAGCCGCTCCTGCTGTCCTGAAAGCTCAGGCAAGTTCACAAAGGAGTGAAGATTACATCATAACAGCCGCGCCAGTAACGTGTCAAGGTCGGTTCGTCAAGTGTTATAAACTAACGGATGACGCTCCGAAATCCTGGTGGGGAGCTGCAGCCGTCTGTCCTTTCCAACAAATTTGTCTATAAGCCTGAAACTGCTCTAAAAAATAAAGTCTGCAAGTTAAAAAAAATCAAGTGAATGGGGCAGGCAGCGACCGCCAGGAGGGGCTGGGGGCACAGGCGTGACGTCCAGGCCTCACGTGCCAGGCCCTCCACCGGCCCAAGGCAGGGTCTCCCCATCCAGGACGGAGGCCCCTGCCAGGCGGGTCACGCGCAGCCCCCGTGTGAGCGGGAAGGCAGGCACACGCTGGGCCCTGCTCCGGCCCGAGGCGCTCGTTCTGCAGCCCTGCGAGGGCCTGAGGGGGCGCGGCCTTCCTGGGCCTGGCGGGGGCCCCAGCCCCGGACACTGGTAAGGGACCACGCAGTGCGGCTCCCGCAGGGGCACCCGCCTCCCTCCTCAGGCCTCAAGGGGGCGCTCCCGTTTGCTCTGGACAGGACGCCAGGAGGCGCTCCTCCAGGGCTGCCTGGAGCTGCGGGCCGAGGTGCCCAGGCGCTCCAGGCAGAGCCAGCGGCCAGTCTGGACTGGGGCCCCCACTGTCCTGCCGCCTCTGTGGCCGGAGTGGCTGATTTCCATCCCGCTCCGTCACAGGCCCCCTGGGAGTTTTTGGAGGACGGCCCCTCACGGCGGGGGGCTTCCTGCCCCAGTGGTGCTGGGTTGGCCAGGCTGGCTTGTTCCCCGGTGTCACCATGACAGGGACGTGCCCGGCCAGCCCACTGGCCCTGGAGGAGGAGAGCCGGGGGCAGGTCTGGGCGCACCTGCAGCCTGGCACCACGGCCAGGTGAGCCAGCGGACGGTGACGCGTGAGGGGAGGCGACAGGCGTAGTTCTGGGCGGCAGCTAAGGGGCTTGTGCGCTCTCAAAGCCTTGGCTTCCCGGCTTACGAGGTGGGGATAACAGTGGTGCCCCCCCTCAGGGCTGGCTCGAGTGCGAGGTGACTTGGGTCCTGGGAATTAACTGCGCGGCTCAGCGAGCTTCCAGTGAACGGGGTCCCCGGTCACCTGACAGGCCGCCAGGACCAGGTGAGACGGCAGACCGCCTGGTGTGTCCTAACGCTGTAGAGTGTCGTGTGACGCTTTGGGCTCAGAGCCGGGCTTTGCGTGTCCCAAGCTGTCGAGCATGCTGTTGTGAGGAAGACCCGCTCCCCCAAGGTGGACGCGTCACGGTCACTCCCTCACGTCTCCTGGGTTTGGTTTCAGATGGAGACAGGCTTCCTTTAGGGCTCCAGGCTGCGAGGGCCAAGCCCACCTTGTCTGCAGAAGATGAAGCACAGGCCCACTGCTGCCTGTGATTCGGTGGAAGGCTGGGCACCCCGTTAGCAGCTCTGAGACTTTCCTGGAGGGGGACAGGTTCAGGGTTGGGTGTGTTATGGGCACGGCACTGCCCTCGGGAAATGGGGGCCCTGCCGGCGACAGGACACAAAGCCCCTACCTGGGGGGGCTTGGCGTCCCCAGCCCCGGGCGGGGGCATCTGCTGAGCAGCCCACCCAGCCTCAGCACTCCCTTCCCCTCAGCAGGGAGTGCAGAGGCCCACAGTGGCCACCCCCATCCCAGCCCTGGAGTCTGGGACGCTCCCCTGGGCCCTGGAGCACAGGGGCCGCTTTCTGTCCCAGCTGCCCAGCCCAGCCCTCTGTGGCTGGCCATGAGGAGCCCAAGGGAGGGGTGCAGTGAGGGGGTTAGGGGTGAGGCTGGGGTGGGGGTGTGATGGAGGGTGCTGGGTGTGTGCTGGGCTCTGACACCAACTGGAAGTGACTCACGCTAAAGACTGAGGCGTTGATGGGGGCCTCAGGAGGGGTCAGGAAAGCCGCCCCCCACGCCTCTGAAAGATGATTCCTGGCTGGAGGGTCCTCACTGTGCCAAAAAGGGGTGCCCCAGCCTTTCTGGGTAAGCAGAGGTGGACCCCTTACATGCAGGGCCACAGCAGGTGCCCCCCGGGGTCCGTATGGCAACCCACGGGGGAGTTGGTTTTCTTTCGGTTTCACCCTCCCAACTTTTAGAATGTCCTCCTTAGGCTCGGAACCATCCCGGTGCCAACTGGGTGGCACCCGTCAGCCCACCACACCCCTCTTGGACGACGCAGCTGCCTGTGGCCCTTGGTTCTCCCCAGAGACACTTCTGTATTACTTCCTGCTTTGCTCCGGCACCCAGGATGGTGTGCAGTGCCTCTGACATTCAGAAACTGATGTGGAATGTGAGTGGATGGATAGTAGATGGATGGAGGGCTGAGCGGGTGCAGGGATGACGGATGCTGGGGTGAAGGGGTGGATGGATGATGGATGGGTGGATGGAGCGAGGGATGAAGGATGAAAGGACGGACGACGGACGGGGTTGGGTGGATGATGGATGGTGGATGGTGGATGGTGGATGACGGATGACGGATGGTGGATGGTGGATGGTGGATGGTGGATGATGGATGGTGGATGGTGGATGGTGGATGGTGGATGGTGGATGGATTGTGGATGGTGCATGATGGATGATGGATGGTGGATGGTGGATGGTGGATGGATGGTGGATGGTGGATGGATTGTGGATGGTGGATGGATGGATGGTGGATGGTGGATGGTGGATGGTGGATGGTGGATGGTAGATGGATGGATGGTGGATGGTGGATGGTGGATGATGGATGACGAATGGTGGATGGTGGATGGATTGTGGGTGGTGGATGGATGGATGATGGATGGTGGATGGTGGATGGATGGACGTGGTTGGTGGATGATGGATGGTGGATAGTGGATGGTGGATGGTGGATGGTGGATGGATGGATGGTGGATGGTGGATGGTGGATGGATGGATGGTGGATGGTGGATGGTGGATGGTGGATGGTGGTTAGATGGATGGTGGATGGTGGATGGTGGATGGTGGATGGTGGATGGTGGATGGATGGGTGGTGGATGGTGGATGGTGGATGGTGGATGGTGGATGGTGGATAGATGGATGGTGGATGGTGGATGGTGGATGATGGATGGTGGATGGTGGATGGTGGATGGATGGATGGTGGATGGTGGATGGTGGATGGTGGATGGTGGATGGAGGATGGTGGATGGTGGATGGTGGATGGTGGATGGAGGATGGTGGAAGATGGATGATGGATGGTAGTTGGATGGATGGTGGATGGTGGATGGTGGATGGTGGATGATGGATGATGGATGGTGGTTGGATGGATGATGGATGGTGGATGGTGGATGGTGGATGGATTGTGGATGGTGGATGATGAGTGATGGATGTTGGATGATGGATGATGGATGGTGGATGATGGATGGTGGATGGTGGATGGTGGATGGTGGATGGATTGTGGATGGTGGATGGATGGATGATGGATGGTGGATGGTGGATGGTGGATGGTGGATGGTGGATGGTGGATGGTGGATGGATGGTGGATGGTGGATGGATTGTGGATGGTGGATGGATGGATGGTGGATGGTGGATGGTGGATGGTGGATGGTGGATGGTAGATGGATGGATGGTGGATGGTGGATGGTGGATGATGGATGACGAATGGTGGATGGTGGATGGATTGTGGGTGGTGGATGGATGGATGATGGATGGTGGATGGTGAATGGATGGACGTGGTCGGTGGATGATGGATGGTGGATAGTGGATGGTGGATGGTGGATGGTGGATGGATGGATGGTGGATGGTGGATGGTGGATGGTGGATGGATGGATGGTGGATGGTGGATGGTGGATGGTGGATGGTGGTTAGATGGATGGTGGATGGTGGATGGTGGATGGTGGATGGTGGATGGTGGATGGATGGGTGGTGGATGGTGGATGGTGGTTGGATGGATGGTGGATGGTGGATGGTGGATGGTGGATGGTGGATAGATGGATGGTGGATGGTGGATGGTGGATGATGGATGGTGGATGGTGGATGGTGGATGGATGGATGGTGGATGGTGGATGGTGGATGGTGGATGGTGGATGGAGGATGGTGGATGGTGGATGGTGGATGGTGGATGGAGGATGGTGGAAGATGGATGATGGATGGTAGTTGGATGGATGGTGGATGGTGGATGGTGGATGGTGGATGATGGATGGTGGATGGATTGTGGATGGTGGATGATGGATGGTGGATGGTGGATGGTGGATGGTGGATGGATTGTGGATGGTGGATGGATGGATGATGGATGGTGGATGGTGGATGGTGGATGGATTGTGGATGGTGGATGATGATTGATGGATGTTGGATGATGGATGATGGATGGTGGATGATGGATGGTGGATGGTGGATGGTGGATGGTGGATGGATTGTGGATGGTGGATGGATGGATGATGGATGGTGGATGGTGGATGGTGGATGGTGGATGGTGGATGGTGGATGGATGGATGGTGGATGGTGGATGGATTGTGGATGGTGGATGATGGATGGTGGATGATGGATGGTGGATGATGGATGACGGATGGTGGATGGTGGATGGTGGATGGTGGATGGTGGATGGATTGTGGGTGGTGGATGATGGATGGTGGATGGTGGATGGTGGATGATGGATGACGGATGGTGGATGGTGGATGGATTGTGGGTGGTGGATGGATGGATGATGGATGGTGGATGGTGGATGGATGGACGTGGTTGGTGGATGATGGATGGTGGATAGTGGATGGTGGATGGTGGATGGTGGATGGATGGATGGTGGATGGTGGATGGTGGATGGTGGATGGATGGATGGTGGATGGTGGATGGTGGATGGTGGATGGTGGATGGTGGATGGTGGTTGGATGGATGGTGGATGGTGGATGGTGGATGGTGGATGGTGGATGGATGGATGGAGGATGGAGGATGGTGGATGGTGGATGGTGGATGGTGGATGGATGGATGGTGGATGGTGGATGGTGGATGGTGGATGGATGGATGGTGGATGGTGGATGGATGGATGGTGGATGGTGGATGATGGATGGAGGATGGTGGATGGTGGATGATGGATGGTGGATGGTGGATGGTGGATGGTGGATGGATGGATGGTGGATGGTGGATGGATTGTGGATGGTGGATGATGGATGGTGGATGATGGATGGTGGATGATGGATGACAGAGGGTGGATGGTGGATGGTGGATGGTGGATGGTGGATGGATTGTGGGTGGTGGATGGATGGATGGTGGATGGTGGATGGTGGATGGTGGATGGATGGACGTGGTTGGTGGATGATGGATGGTGGATAGTGGATGGTGGATGGTGGATGGTGGATGGATGGATGGTGGATGGTGGATGGTGGATGGTGGTTGGATGGATGGTGGATGGTGGATGGTGGATGGTGGATGGTGGATGGAGGATGGTGGATGGTGGATGGTGGATGGTGGATGGAGGATGGTGGAAGATGGATGATGGATGGTAGTTGGATGGATGGTGGATGGTGGATGGTGGATGGTGGATGATGGATGGTGGATGGATTGTGGATGGTGGATGATGAGTGATGGATGTTGGATGATGGATGATGGATGGTGGATGATGGATGGTGGATGGTGGATGGTGGATGGTGGATGGATTGTGGATGGTGGATGGATGGATGATGGATGGTGGATGCTGGATGGTGGATGGATTGTGGATGGTGGATGATGAGTGATGGATGTTGGATGATGGATGATGGATGGTGGATGATGGATGGTGGATGGTGGATGGTGGATGGTGGATGGATTGTGGATGGTGGATGGATGGATGATGGATGGTGGATGGTGGATGGTGGATGGTGGATGGTGGATGGTGGATGGATGGATGGTGGATGGTGGATGGATTGTGGATGGTGGATGATGGATGGTGGATGATGGATGGTGGATGATGGATGACGGATGGTGGATGGTGGATGGTGGATGGTGGATGGTGGATGGATTGTGGGTGGTGGATGATGGATGGTGGATGGTGGATGGTGGATGATGGATGACGGATGGTGGATGGTGGATGGATTGTGGGTGGTGGATGGATGGATGATGGATGGTGGATGGTGGATGGATGGACGTGGTTGGTGGATGATGGATGGTGGATAGTGGATGGTGGATGGTGGATGGTGGATGGATGGATGGTGGATGGTGGATGGTGGATGGTGGATGGATGGATGGTGGATGGTGGATGGTGGATGGTGGATGGTGGATGGTGGATGGTGGTTGGATGGATGGTGGATGGTGGATGGTGGATGGTGGATGGTGGATGGATGGATGGAGGATGGAGGATGGTGGATGGTGGATGGTGGATGGTGGATGGATGGATGGTGGATGGTGGATGGTGGATGGTGGATGGATGGATGGTGGATGGTGGATGGATGGATGGTGGATGGTGGATGATGGATGGAGGATGGTGGATGGTGGATGATGGATGGTGGATGGTGGATGGTGGATGGTGGATGGATGGATGGTGGATGGTGGATGGATTGTGGATGGTGGATGATGGATGGTGGATGATGGATGGTGGATGATGGATGACAGAGGGTGGATGGTGGATGGTGGATGGTGGATGGTGGATGGATTGTGGGTGGTGGATGGATGGATGGTGGATGGTGGATGGTGGATGGTGGATGGATGGACGTGGTTGGTGGATGATGGATGGTGGATAGTGGATGGTGGATGGTGGATGGTGGATGGATGGATGGTGGATGGTGGATGGTGGATGGTGGTTGGATGGATGGTGGATGGTGGATGGTGGATGGTGGATGGTGGATGGTGGATGGATGGATGGTGGATGGTGGATGGTGGATGGTGGATGGTGGATGGAGGATGGTGGATGGTGGATGGTGGATGGATGGATGGAGGATGGTGGAAGATGGATGATGGATGGTAGTTGGAGGGATGGTGGATGGTGGATGGTGGATGGATTGTGGATGGTGGATGATGAGTGATGGATGGTGGATGATGGATGATGGATGGTGGATGATGGATGATGGATGGTGGATGGATGGATGGTGGATGGTGGATGATGGATGGTGGATGGTGGATGGTGGATGATGGATGGTGGATGGTGGATGGTGGATGGTGGATGGTGAATGATGGATGGAGGATGGTGGATGGTGGATGGTGGATGGAGGATGGTGGAAGATGGATGATGGATGGTGGTTGGATGGATGGTGGATGGTGGATGGTGGATGGTGGATGATGGATGGTGGTTGGATGGATGGTGGATGGTGAATGGTGGATGGTGGATGGTGGATGGTGGTTGGATGGATGGCGGATGGCGGATGGCGGATGGCGGATGGCGGATTGTGGATGGTGGATGGATGGATGGTGGATGGTGGATGGTGGATGGTGGATGGATGGATGGTGGATGGTGAATGGTGGATGGTGGATGGTGGATGGTGGATGGTGGATGGTGGATGGTGGATGGAGGATGATGGATGGCAGATGGTGGATGGATGGATGGAGGATGGTGGATGGTGGATGGTGGATGGTGGATGGTGGATGGTGGATGGATTGTGGATGGTGGATGATGGATGATGGATGGTGGATGATGGATGATGGATGGTGGATGGATGGATGGTGGATGGTGGGTGATGGATGGTGGATGGTGGATGGTGGATGATGGATGGAGGATGATGGATGGTGGATGGTGGATGGTGGATGGTGGATGGTGGATGATGGATGGTGGTTGGATGGATGGTGGCTGGTGGATCGTGGATGGTGGATGATGGATGGTGGTTGGATGGATGGTGGATGGTGAATGGTGGATGGTGGATGGTGGATGGTGGTTGGATGGATGGCGGATGGCAGATGGCAGATGGCGGATGGCAGATTGTGGATGGTGGATGGATGGATGGTGGATGGTGGATGGTGGATGGTGGATGGATGGATGGTGGATGATGAATGGTGGATGGTGGATGGTGGATGGTGGATGGTGGATGGTGGATGGTGGATGGTGGATGGAGGATGATGGATGGCGGATGGTGGATGGATGGATGGAGGATGGTGGATGGTGGATGGTGGATGGTGGATGGATTGTGGATGGTGGATGGTGGATGATGGATGATGGATGGTGGATGGTGGATGGTGGATGGTGGATGGTGGATGGATGGATGGTGGATGGATGAATGGTGGATGGATGGATGTTGGTTGGATGGATGGTGGATGGTGGATGGTGGTTGGATGGATGGTGGATGGTGGATGGTGGATGGTGGATGGTGGATGGAGGATGGTGGATGGTGGATGGAGGATGGTGGATGGTGGATGGTGGATGGATGGATGGTGGATGGTGTATGGTGGATGGTAGATGATGGATGGTGGATGGATGGATGGAGGTTGGTGGATGGTGGATGGTGGATGGTGGATGGTGGATGGGGGATGGATGGATGGTGGATGGTGGATGGTGGATGGTGGATGGTGGTTTGATGGATGGTGGATGGTGGATGATGGATGGTGGATGGATGGAAGGAAAGATGGTAGATGGATGGTGGGTGCAGGGATGATGGATGCAAGAATAAATGCCTGGAAGTCCCCCTTAGAGTGCAATTGACACTGAGTAAATGTTAATTTTCATTCTTGTTTTCTTCTGGAAAGCGTCAAAATGGCTGTTGTTTGCTGACCCTCATGGTTGTTTGGCTTAAGTTCCACATCTCCACCTTGAATCGCGTGCTGAGGGAGGGTAGTGTAACTGCCCTCGAGGAGTTTAGGTGAGAACAGAGAGGGAGAGAAGGGTGAGGAGCTGGGCGCACAGGAGGAGGACTGTGGCCCAGCTGTGCTGGGGGAGATGCCAGGGCTGGTCCAGGGGATGCTGGGCTGGCCCTGAGGCTGCTGGCGTTGTCACTGAGCGGGGCTTGATGGGAGCCCAATCCAGGGGCGGGGAGACCACAGAGCGGGGCAGGTTGTGGCAGTGGGGGCGGCCTCTTTGCCCTCCGTCTCCACGGCCATCCCCTCACGTCACTCTGCCCTGCTGGGGAAGCCCGGCTTTGCCCAGGTACCCGCCTCTCTGGAAGGACTCCAGCAGGTGCTGGGGCTCTGAGCCCATCTCTACAGCCCCACCCCCTTGCTTTTTCTGGTTTAGGTGATGAGGGTCTGGCCAGCGAGCTGTGGGGTAAGGGTGTGGGGGACCCCGTGCCTGGGTGTGGGGTCCGTCTGCTTGCTACTCTGCGACCAGTACAATGGGAGATGGCCCTGGTCCCTACCTGGGTTCATTCAACCGCAGGGGCCAGTCAGCCTCAGCTGGGCCTGTCCTGGCTCTAGAATCAGTCTCGGGGGACCCCAGGGTCAGGGTGCTCAGAACCCCCCCTGGTGGACCTGTTTGGCCTCCCCCTCCAGAAACTGCAGTCCACCCTGGCCACGCTGCTCCCAGGTCTCCGGGTCAGCCCTCAGCTCTGGGCCCCTCCCTGCAACAAGACCTGCCCCACTTTGGATGTGCAAACACGGAAACTTGGGCCACCTGACCCACCGCCTGGCCCAGCACGGTGACTGGATCCCTTGGGCTCCTCCAGCCCCTCGGTCCCTTGGGAGGTCAGGTTTCCTGGGCTGGGCCTCTCAGCCCACTGGAGCGAGGGGGACCCGGGGTGACCCTGGCCCTGAGCCTCCCCAGGGCGCCTCCCACAGCCTGGGGGTCACGTGGTGCTTTGGAGCCTGTGATCGTCAAGCCTCAAGGGACTTCAGATGCCGGTGGCCCCGCCTCCCACGCTGGGCGGCCTGGGCGCTGCCCGCGGATGGACGGTCTGAGCCCCAGAGTGTTCCCACGCCGCAGCCAGCCTGCTCCTGGAGAAGGTCTGAGACAGAACACAGCCGGTGCTCTCAGCCTGCTTCTCACACCCATCCCCCTGTGCACTCGTCAACCAGCCATTCCAGCACGCGGCGCCTGCGGCGGGCGCTCGAGAGCCAGGCCTCCTGGTCTTAAATCCGCACTGGCCAGAGGCAGCGGGTGCCCAGCTTCCCCAGCATTCTAGAGTGCCGGGTGGTAGCGAGGTTAAAGAACAGCGCTTGTCATCCCATCAAAGGTCCCGGCACTGTGACCGCTGAGGTCAGCCGGAGCCTGCCACCGCGGGGTGCAGCCGGGCAGGAGGGGGCCGGGCAGTGTGCCTGAAGGACCACCCTGCGGGGGCCAGGCCACTTCGGAGCCTCCCTGAGGCCTGCTGGTCATTAATTCACCATGGGTGCATTTTTTGGCGACATCATTGGTAGATAAATGCGGCTTTACGTTCGCTGATTTTTTTAAACTTAAGGGAATTAGGTCACATTTGAAACAGAAATAAGAACCAAAATCATACTGTGTTCAAAATAGTTGGCCTTGCGTCATGTTCTGCCCCAATCTTTAAATCTGTTTGTCACCTCGAATCCACGTGGGAACAGAGAGGGCTATAAAAGCCACCGGCCATTTCAAGCGTCCCAGGCCATCCCTGTGCACGTGGCACGGCAGCTGTAGACGCTCCCACGTGGCCGTGGATGGAGACCTCCGCTGGCCCCCGGGACGTTTCTATGAGCTCGGGGGCCCTGGCGGGTAACTCTTTGGGGGCCGCCTGAGCAGAACTGTTCTTTGAAATCTTCTTTCTTCTCTGAAGTCTTTGCTGAGCTGTGTGGGGTGTTGACAAAAGCAGAGGATAAACGGTTGAAGGTAGAATGTGCTTCAATTTTAAAGGGCCTTTGAGAAGAGCCAGCTGACCTTCCAGAAGGACTTCAGAGTGGAGAGGCGCCCAAGACAGAGTCAGCTGCACGGAGCTTTGAGGGAAAGCCACAGCCTCGGGGACAGAACGGTGGGCAGTCAGTGGGAGAGCAGAGCCTATGTGGGCAGAGGAGTGCCTGCAAGTAAACCCCAGTCTCCACGTGGCTTCACCAGCCGGTGGAGCCCAGACGCCCCACCCTGCGTCCTGGCCGGGGTCCTGGCCAGCCAACCTGGCACAGACCAGGTGGCCGGTGTGGTTCCCTTGGTCTCGTGGGGCAGGGTTCACGGTCGCGAGGTGGGGCCGCAGGTCTGCTGGACGGTGGTTCCTGGCTCTCAGGAGGACTCACTCTCCGACCGGCAGCCAGGCAGCCCCGCCCGACGCCAGAGCCGCAGGAGAGGAGATGTGAGAGCTCCGGCCTGAACCGCGCTGGGCCCCCAGGGTCCGTGGAAAGCCACTCAGGGACCTGGAACGTGCACCCCAGCCCGAGTTCACCAGGCAGAGACCTCCAGGGCCAGGGCCTCAAGTACGCGTGCTCTGTGCCCCGGGACGGGTCTGGCTTGGGTTCTGCCAGGATCTGCACAGGTTGGAGACCTGCAGGACCCAAGGATCCGCATCTTCGTGTTACAGACAAGAAATTCCAGCCCCCCAGCAAAGGAACCTGCAACATCGGACAGAATCCAGGCCTCCCCCTCTGGAGCACTGGTGGAATTCAGACCCTCTGAGCAGACCCTGGGGAGCGGCAAGGGCAGGGGTGAGGTCACCACCTGGGGAGGGGGGCCAGACACCACCAGCCGGGCTCCCCCGTGGGGTTACAGGGTTGTGAATAGAATAACCTGGAGCTGCAAATTATCCAGCCATCTCACAGCTGTTGTGGACTGAGCTGTGTCCCCCAAATTCGTATGCTGGAGTCCTGACCCTCAGCCCCTCAGAGCATGTGTTTGGAGAGACGGGGGCCTTTAAAGAGGAGGCTGGGGTGAAATGAAGCCGGCGGGGACCTGTTCCAATACTGAAGAGGCCACCAGGATGAGACAGGCACGGAGGATGCCCATGTAGGGGGTGAGCTTGGGGGTGGGGAGCCCCGTGGCTGCAGATCTGAGCCACCGTCCCGCCTGCTTGAGCAGCAGTGTGGCTGGAGCTCAGGTGGCCGAGCAGAGGTGAGCGAGACCCATGAGCGCCCTCCCCCCGAAGGCCCCTCCCGAGGGCAGCTCCCTGAGCGTCTCCAGAGGACCTGATGGTTTAGCAGTGGGGCGCCCAGACAGAGGTCCTGTAGAGCCGGCTGGGACTGTCTGCCCTGCCCAGTGGGGCACTCGCATCAGGGCAAGCGTGGACGGGGGCACAGAGGGGCCTGGAAACACCCCCACCTGGCAGGGCAGGAGCTAGTGAACAACTTCCCTGGGCCAGGAGGCGGCCTCGGGGTCCCCGCCGGGGGACCCAGGGACTCGCCTCTCCCCTCGGTCACTGGCTGCAGCACCACGACCCCCCTGCCCCACGCTCAGCTCCAAGGGCCCACACGGACGGCGTGCGGCGCTCTGCGTGGCCTGCTCTCACGCGTCCAGCAGCTCCTTCCTAAACAGGGAACCAGGAAACACCTCCTCGTCGGAAAGCCCGCTCGGAGCTGACCACTTGCCCGCTCCTCTCCTGCCCCCCGCGCCCTCCACGCGGGCGGGCCGTGGGGTGGAGGACACAGGTCCTCACGGCTGTGTGACGGGCAAGGCCGCCACAGGCAGGAGTGCCGTCTTCATGCTTGGCCTGGGCTGGCTCCTGCTTTGTTCTGGAAAGCCTCCAAGGGGGCCAGGGCCTTCGTAAGCTGGGGGAGGTGCAGGGCTGAGCTGCTGGGTGCGAGATGCCTGCCAGACCCCGGGCTAGAACTCAGCCCGGGAGCTCACTGGGGGGCTGGGCTGGGCGGTGCCAGGGTGGGGGAATGCTCAGGAGGCCAGGGCCAGAGGGCTTGGCAGGAGTTGCCGACCAGGAGAGACTCAAGGAAGGCAGGGCCCCCGTGCCCTGTGTTCTCAGGGCTGATAGAGCAGGTAGGTGAGGCTGAGCAGACATCAGCACGCCCCGTCCCCTGGGGGCTCCGTGGGGGTCCCTGCAGCACTGGTGGCCATCTCATCATCATGCCCAGGGCCCCTGCACTCCTGTCCCCATAGCCCTGCTGGTGTCTGCCCCCAGCCCATCACCACTGAGGCCACCTGCCCTGCTCCCTGGACACCCGGGGCCGGTGTGGTCCCCTGGCCTCACTGTCACCCACGTTTGCTGCTGATGCCCCCACAGTCCACTGCATGCTGTGGCTGTCCACCTGGCTCCCCACACCCACCGGCTTGTGAGCGAGCACTGTCTGTCTGTCCCTCAGGAGCTGCCCCTGCCCTTCAACGTCAGGCGAGCAGCAGGCTTCGCAGCAGCTCCGGACGCTCTCGGGAGCTGGGCTCACCTTCTCTGGGGCGGGGGGCGATGCTCTGGGCTGCGAGGATCACGCCGAGTTGACCGTGAGCACTGGGGCTGCAGGAGGGAAGGCTAGGAGGGAGGGCCAGGACCGACCAGAAGTCCATGCGCACGAGGGTGAGAGGCTGTGGTCCCCCGAACGGCCCTGCCTGAGGGTCTGGGAGGCCAGGGCGGCCACTTGTGTCCCCCACCCCCGAGGGGCTCTTCGTGAACTTGGCGGCCGTCATGGACCTGGAGGCCAGCCCACGGGCACAGGAGCAGATGTGCAAACTCGGACGGCCGAGGCCAGACGCCAAGGATGTCACCCGGTGGCAAAAGTGCGTGGCGGAGGCGCGTGCAGCCGCCAGCCCTCACCCAGCTCCAGGGCTGCAGAGCCAGCCGAGGGGGGGCTCCTGCGGGGCTGGGAGGGGGGCCCGCTCCTCGAGGCCCAGCCAGCTGGGCCCCGGCAGGACCATGTCTGCAGAGGGCAGGGGGCCCCGGAAGCCCCTCCCCGCGGTTCAGCTTCCCTCGGCCTTTCCCTGGGGACCACGCCTCTGTGCGGAGGGAACAGAGCTTCCCAGGGCCGTGAAAACCTGTGTGAGCCCAGAGCCCCCGGCAGCAGCGTCACCTTCCAAAGTGGCAAGAGGCCGACCGTGGACTCAAGTGAAGGCCACCCAGCAGACAGTGGGTGGCTTGCCCTCCGGGCTCGCGGGGCAGGGGGCTGGCCCTGCCACGTCACTCCCAGGCGGCGCGGGGGGGAGAGCGTCCCAGCGGAGAAGGGGCGCAGGTGCCCTGACAGGGGCTGCGGCCCGGGAAGGCCGGGGGCTGGGGCTGGAAGGGGGCGTCCCACGAGGTTGGTGAGGGGAGCGCCTGGCCCCCTGTGGTTGGTCCTGAGCTGGAGACATAGAATCAGGGACGCTGGGCCCGTCGTAGGTGGTGGGTGGCTTCCAGCCGCAGGCCGCGGGGCCGAGCTCTGTTTCACGGCTCGTCTGGCCGCTGTCTGCATTCAGTGTGTCACATATGTATTAAAGTAGATGGCAACATGCACCCCAAGTCTCTCAGAGTGAAGGGAAAATCCCCCCACTGTCAGTCCCTCCCCCGCCTGTGCCCAGAGCCCCTGCCCAGCTCCCCCGTTCCCCCCGCCTCCTGGTCCTGAGGGCTACTGGAGGGCCCACCAGCCCCTTCCAACTGCCCCCCAGCCTAGGCCCTGCCCGGACACAGAGCGGGAGGGCCTTTGCCTTGGGGGGGCCACAGAGAGGGAGGCACTGGCAGATCTGCCCTGGAGCCCCACCCAGGAGGTGGGCCTCTCAGAATGAGGGCAGTGGCAGCAGGGCCTCCCCAGCCACCAACTGAGGCGGCTCCCGGGGTCCTCACGGGCCCCCATGGGTGCTGGCCCTGATCACAGGCAAATTCCAGGCAGAGTGGGCACAGAGCAGAAACAGCCCGCAGGGCCTGCGTGGCAGACACCCCGATTTCCTGCGCCTGAGAGCAGGGAGCGGCCAGTGTGGGAAGGAGCCTGTGGGCATGTGCGGGAGGCCACGGGCCGCAGACCGAGGACTGGCCCAAACGGCTGCCTGGAGGACCCCGTGTGACTGTGGACCCCGATGCGCCTCAGGGGCAGCCAGGACAGGAGCAGGTCTCAGCCGGCCTCAAGGCCCTGCAGGAGGGGACGGCCGCAAATGCCGACTCAGCTCAACTGTTAAAATCCAGTCAGGCCGTTGCTTCCAGGCCTGGGGACACAGGGTCTGTCTGCGCGGGGCACGCGCGGGCCTGTCAGGGCCTCAGCCTGCCTGGGAGGGGCCTCGGCCCACTGCCCCCAGGCTGGCACACGCCGACCCCGCGTGGGTCTGAGCCATCCCGCCCGAGAGGCTGGGCCAGGCCGGGCGCCGTATACCGGTCCTCTGGTCATTCCCGCCCCGCAGCGGCAGAGTCCGCTGCCTCCTGACTCAGGCCCTCGGGGGTGTCCTTCCTCCCCCCGCCTCCCAGGGCCCTCCGCTCTGACCCTTCCCTCTGCTGGGCAAGTGCCCCGCCCCGGGAGCACCCCCAGTTCCTTCCGGGCAGTGGGTCTGAGAGACAGACAGACAGAAGCTGGTTGCCATTTCAAGATGATCTCCAGTGCTCCTTGCTAAAGAATGAACATGTTTTCAACTTGAATGAGACTTTAGAACTTCTGTCTAAGCCTCTTCTCTTTCCCCAGAGGAGCAGCACTGAGAAGTTGTGTGAGAGCCCCAGGTGGCCCCTCGAGGGGCTGGTCCCCCTGCCCACCGTCTCAGCCTCCACACGGCTGTTCTTGAGGCTGTGAGCTCGGGGCAGATGGAGCCTGGTAAGTGCCCATTTCCAGACTGCTTCACTCCCACGGGTCCCACAAAGCCGGGGGCTAGGGATGGACGGTCGTGTGGCTTATGCCTTCACCTCCCATCTGTAGTGCTTTCAGCAGCTGATTTGCAAGTCTTAATCTCAGGGGAGTCTCGGGGGCCCTGCTAGTGTGCATGTGTGTGCACGTGTGTGCCTGTGTCCCTCTGCAGGCGCCTGCAGTGTGGGTCTCTCCGTTTCTCTGAGCGTTTGTGCCCCCTGCTGGCCGATCCAGACATTACTGTCAGCAGCGCGTCCTGAGTGTGTGACCTGGTCCAGCCAGGATGGACTTGTCTGGGAGTGACCCTCACCCACCGCCTGCCCTGTCCCCCACCCAGGGCCTTAAGCTAGCCTCCCATGGACCTGGCAGGGGCGACTGGGACTGAGGGAGGCTGGATTCTAGCCCATGCTCTGCCCACACCCCATCCCCCCGCCTGCCCACTTCATCCCAGCACCGCATCCAGATTTGGAAGGCGATCGCTGGGTCCCTCCTGGGTGGGGAAGGTCATCACAGTGAAGCAGGGCAGCCTGAGTAGGCTGCATTCATCAGGCGTGCTTGGAATTAACTGAGACCCTGGTGCTTCCTGGGCTGTTAAAGGGCAGGGGGTCTTGGCGCCTGCCAGGCTGCGCAGAGAAGGGTGGTTTTGTCTGCTTCATCGATGTTCACACTGACCATGAGCTGTGGGAGTGTCACTCCGAAAGGAACTGGGGACCAGCTGCCTTAGCACCCGATGGAGGTGGCCTGGGACCGTCTCCCTTCCTCTGAGAACTGCCTCCTCCTTGGGGGGACCCTCTTCCCCTCCAGCCACAGATCCAAAAGAGCCCCCAGCCAGGACGGCTGACCGAGGAGGGCTCTGGTGGCCCTGAGGGCAGCAGAAGCCAGCTCGGCCCATCCCTTGCGGTGGGGGACGCCAGGGGGGCTTCCATGTGGCAGAGGACCTGCCATTCTCGGGTCTGCTCACGTGGGCCGCAGGCTCCTCCCTCTGGGTATAGCTGGCTGCACTGGGGGAGTCCCCCACAGGCAGGGTCTTCTCTGCTGTGTCCCTCCACCCGGTCCCCCAGGGACCCCCCTCCACTTGACCCCGCCAGGGAGGAGGCAGCAGCCCCGCTCTGCCCCCAGGCTCAGTGACCGCCTCTCACTGTGCATGCGGCCCAGCCCCGGTGGCAGTTCTCTGGGAGCGAGGCCCCCAGCCCCCAGGAAGGTGCTCGGAAGAGGGAAACGCCTCCTCACCAGGCCACCCTGCCTGCTCATTGCTTGGGCCTCTGTAAACTCTCTTTCCCCAAATTTAGCCCCCCAAGCTGACGCTTTCACCAGCACCACTCCCCCCACCGTGCACACGGCCACCCTCCCCTCCCGACAGGACGTCCAAAGTCCCGCCTCCGTGTGCCCCCTCCCCCCTGCCCCCGGCCTCAGCACCCACCTTGGCCTGAGGATTAGAAACACCCCTTCAGTCAGGACAACGAGAGAGCCAGAGCCAGAGAAGCTGGCCTCCGGCTGCCCACGGGAGCCCTTCCCCCACCGGGGCCCTTCCCCCACGGGGGCCCCAGCTCAGCTGTGCCGTCCTGACCCACACGGTGACGTCTCTCATTCCTGAGCAGCTCACCCCTTTGGAGTCCCGCCTGCACGGGGGCTGAAACGTTCCCCTAACTTCCCCAGGGAAGCAAGGAGGCACCTCGGAGAGCGCCTCCAGACACACTCCTTGCCGTGGACTGAACTGTGTCCCTCCCTAAACTCACATACTGGGGGCTGACCCCCAGTGTGGCCGTGTTTGGAGATGGGGCCTCTAAGGAGGTAATTACGGTTAGATGAGGTCCTGGGGAGGGGCCCCGATCCCACAGTACTAGTGTCCTTGCGAGAGGAGGCCCAGGGGCTCTGTCTCTGCCCCGCGAGGACACAGGGGACAAGGGCGTCTGCAGCCAGGGAGAGGCCTCACCAGGAACCGATTGGGCTGGCACCTTGCGCTCGGACTTCTAGCCGCTAGAACCGAGAGAATAGATGTCTGCCGTTTTAGATGTCTGCTCTTTCAGCCGCCAGCCTGCAGTGTTTGCCACGGTGGCCGAGCAGGCAGCCGGTTCCCCCGGCCCTGGGGTCCTTGGTGACCACGAGCCACGCTCCAGCCGGCTGCCGTGTGGCTCGGAGGCCCCAGAAGCCAGAGAGGCCCCGGGCAGTGCAGCGCCCCACTGGTGTCCCTGCGGGGAGCTCCCTCCCAGCTGCAGGGCTGGGATCAGCATTTTGCAAGTGGGGCACTAGGACAGCAGCAAGGGCATGACCCTCACCCCCAAGCCCCCCATGGCCCCAGGAGACGGAGGCCCCCTAGGTCGGCACCGATGGGCAGCACGCCAGCCCCAGGCTGTGCCCCACGCCCGCGCTGGGCTTTCAGCGTGCAGTCCTGCTTTCCCTCGGGTCAGCTGCTTCTGGGGGACGGGACGTGTCCCAGGGACCCTGTGAGCGTGAGGCCCTCATTCTTTGCTGTGAAGTAAGTTTCGGGGTCGGAAACGCAGGGAGGAGAATCTTCTGAATAAACATTCAGGCAGACGGGAGGGGGAGTGAGAACACCTCCGGGCCAGGGAAGACTGATGGGCGCACGTGCCCCGCAAGGACACGTTACCGCTGTGTTCCAGACCGCATAGGGGGCCTGCTGGTTACTCGGTGCTGGACGGCGCCCTGCAGCCAGTGGGGCCTCGGCGAGGGGAGGCCGAGCCTCTTCTCTGCCTCCCCTTCGCAGACCTGAGCTCCTCCGGGAAGGAGAGGTGCTGGGAAGAGGCTGTCCACGCACCGAGAGCGGCGTGTCGTCCACCTTCCTGCTGGGCTCTGGGGCCCTCTGGGGAGCACGCATGGGCGCAAACATCCTCTGGCCCCTGTGCATCTGGGTGGGTCCGTCTGCAAAGCACCTCCCAGGCCATCTGGCTGCCAATTTTCTGGCCACCTGCCCTCCAGGCCGGCCGTCAGCCAAACCAGCAGCGGTTGCCCAGGGGCTGGTGTAGACGGTCCCTCCGGCCACTGCTCCTTGTACGCAAGTGAACGGCCCGCAGGTGGGAAGGCTGAGCTCTGCGTCCTGAAGGCCCTCCCCTCCCCGCGGGACCCCCCGTGGTCAGCACCCCGGCAGGGCGGGCTGGCCGTGCAGAGAGCAGGCAGCCCTGCGGCCCCTCGGTAAGCAGGCTGACTTGTAGCTACAGACGAGGCACCTGCTGGGTCCAAGGTGCGGGGCAGGCGCCGAGGCGGGGGCTGCTTCCTAACCTCAGGCGCCAGGAGCGGCCGTGTTGCTGGTTTCCGCAGTTCCGTCGGAGCCGTCTCACCACGTCCCAAACACCGAGAAGGCCGCCAGGCGTCACCTCCAGGGGGAGTGTCTCCACCCTCCGGCGACGGGTCTCAGCGCAGGGCCCGGCCAGCCGCCAGCAGACCGTCAGCCGTGTCGGAGCTGGACCCTCGCACCTGCCGTGCTCGCATCCTGGGAAAGCACGGCTCAGGGCTCAGTGTCTCCGATGGGCCAGCGTGTCCTGGGATCTGATTCCGGCCAGAGTCTGGAGTTTGAGGGGGCGAGGGGAGGCCTGGAGGAGCCTCGGCACCCCTGGCAGGACCACCGTGGCAGGTGGGGGCCTGAGGGCCCTCCATCAGGGCAGGGAGGAGACCCCACAGAGTAGAGGCATCCGCTGACCCAAGTTTCCGGGCCCTCTGGGTTCTTGGACAGCAAGAGACATGTCAGCAAGACCCTGTACACCTTCCCCTGCACGTGAGGGCTGGGGCGGGGGTGGGGGGACCATCCCTGCAAAGGGGACCGGCTTGTCCTGTCAGCACTTCAGACAGGAGCGCTGGGCGGGGGTCAGGTGGATCCCGGGACGGCCCTCCTGGATGGCCCAGTTTGGCCCTTTGGGCCGGCAGAGGCCCGGAGCTCTGAGCGGGGCACGGCAGGCGAGATGGGGTCTGAGCCACGGTGACCGAGGGTCCGTGGTGGGCCCGGGCCTCGCCCTGGGTCAAGGGGAAGCAAAGGGATGGGGCGTGGCTGTCTCCCAGGCAGAGTCCCAGGGCCGGGGGGTGGGGGCAGGCCACACCTGCCACTGGGTCACGGAGGGGAGGGGCAGGGGGGAGGGGTCTGGCTTCCCCACCTGAAGTGGGGCCTAGACGGGGAGAGTGAGGCTGGCGTCCCGACCCCAGAGTTAGGTGGGCCCCTCCTGGCTCAGGTGAGCGCTCAGGTGGGGAAGGGCTTTCCGGGGAGGCTGTCCCTCTCCCGGCCCTGTGGACTTCAGGGCGGAGGGTCGACCCTGCTCCCCAGCCACCACTGACCCTGCCTTTCCCAAACCCCAGCCCGTGCGGCCCCTCCTCCGACCTCTGACCTCCGACCTGTCCCTGCTCTGAAGACTCTGGTCAGGCGGCCCCGCTCCTTGACACTTCTGCCAGCCTCTCCCGTGTTCAGGGCTGACTCAGGCACTGCCGCCCTGCGATCTTGCCCTCCGAACCCCGGCTGCCAGCCAAGACCACACCCGGGCCTGTGTCACATCCGACCCCAGCCCAGCCCGGCCAACACTGCAGCCCTGGGAGTGCAGGGCAGCTCCTGACACCCTGGGCCCTCCGGCCGCAGCACCCACCTGCCGGCTGTGCTCACCTTGACCCTCAGCCTCGCCCAGCCCTCACCTGTCCTCCCGCTCTAGAACCTTCTCCCCGGCACCCCCTCCAAATTTCCCGAGTCTGCTCTGGGGGCCCCATGCCCGGGGGGCCCTCTGACGCTCAGGAGGGTCCCCAGAGCTTGGTTCGCTTCCCTTCCCCCACCTCAGGCTTTCAGTGGTGTCCGCAACCCCGCGTCCAGCCTGACCGCCTGGCCCTGAGCCCACCTCCGCTCCCCCGGTGGGCTGACTACGCCTGGGCTTATCTCCACGTCTCCTTCCCTTCCCAGCAGCTCTCCTGAAGGAATTAACTTTCCTGTACACGAATTCTTGCAAACTGCGCACCGTGTAAGTGGGAATGTGATCTGCTCAGAAGCCCCCCTCTGTCTAACTCTTTTCAGTTACCTCTTCAGAGCCGCTCTTGGCTTCCAACCACGGGCATCCCTGAGGTCGGCCCGTCCGCACCCAGGAGCCCCCAGGTCTGCCCTCCAGTGGCAGCAGTGGAAGGGTGGTGGGTCACCTCCCCCACCTCAGGAGGCGCTGGTACTAGGGGGTGGCATCTTCGCAGCACCCCTCCTGTGTCCCTCCCAGTGTCCCCTAGGCATACGCATCCAGGCCACCCCCCTGGCAGGGGCCCCCGCCCTCTCCACTCACCCTCCTGCAGCCAGCACCGTCTCGTCTCCAGGAGCTCCGAGGGGCCCCCCAACCTGCCCAGCTTGATGACTCTCGCCCTCGGGCGGTTAGCCTGCCCTGCAGGCCTGACCCCGGCCCGCCTCTCCGGCCCAGCCCCGACCCTGACTCCCCTGGTCATCTTTGAATGTGGGGACCCTGGTGTCCTCGCCTGGCTCCACTCCACTCCGCCCAGCCCCACAGTGGCCGTCCTGAGGGGCGTCTGCACGCAGTAGGTGCTCGGGATGGGGCCGTCTGCCCAGGCGGGGCCGCCGTGTTGAAGGCTGTCGGTGACCTCTTGGTGGGCGTCGTAAGGCCTACTGGTGAGCGTAGCCCCACGGATGCCACCCCTTTGTTCGGCTGCGCCCGTCTGTTACAGAGGCCACGGGAACCCCAGCAGAGTCCACACCCACTGGGAGAGCCCGCGAACCGGCCACTCTGGCCCAAGGTCAACACGGCTTCCAGGGAAGACTGTCTCTCGGGCCCTGGCACCCAGGGAGCTGTGGATCACATGGAAACGGTTCCAAAATTGTTCTTTTGGGTGAACCTCGAACTTTGCTCTCATGATAAAAATGCTCCCTGTAAACTACATTCCCTCCTGAGCACCTCTGTTTGGAGGTGCAGCGGCACCAGGGCCTCACCTGCCTGTCGAGGCTCAGCAACGCTCCTCAAACCACACGTCCCCTGAACCACGGCTCTCGCTCACGCGCGACTGCCCAGGCCGCCAGCACCCACGCTCTGGCCCAGAGGGCGCTGCGGGGGCCGCGGCGGAGGCCCTGGGCGCCCCTCCACAGCAGACGCCCCCGGACCTGCTCTGGGTGACCTCTGTGCACCTCAGGTCTCCCCAGGTGCTAAGGGAGGAGCCCTGCCCCCCACTCCCAGGGGACTCAGGGCCCCTGTAAGGAGGGGCGAGTGGCGTGGGCAGCCCCAGGGCTGGGTCTGCTGAGCTCATCCCATGGGGCCCGAGGAAGGGTTCTGAGTGTCCCGGGAGCTGGGATGCAGGACGGGGGGCTGACTTTTGGGGGGAGGGGCAGACGCAGGGGCGTGAAGGCTCTGGACTGGTCGGAGGGGAGCTGGGGAGGGCGCTGGCAGGGAGCTGAGGGGCCAGAGGGTTTGGGGAGAAGGGACCTGAACTGGGGGAGTTGGGGTGCCTTGTGGGGGTCCTGTGGGAACCCCCACAGGGACCACAGGTGCAGAGGCGGGGTTCCTGGACTGCCCCACCCTCCAGGGTTTTTCCCCAGGGACACTGGGTGCAGCGGGGCACTGGGGGGTGCAGGGCCTCTTGGAAAAGTACTGGCCTGGGAGGCCGCTGAGAAGTCATTGCCTCAGGTTGATGGTTAATCTCGAGCCCAGGCATAAAAACAACTTGACCTGGGCAGCTAGCAGTAGCGGGGGAGGGGCAGTGACTGTGGGAGCTCATGCCTCGCTGGGGAGGGCAGGCCGGGCCACCCCTCTGCTCCCAAAGCCCGGAGGTCAAGTGGATGGACGTGAGGACCCCCATACACATTCTCACAAGGGACCCCGGCACCCCTGTGCCCACCGTCTGCCCATTTCTCTGGGCTGCAGAGGGTAGGGCTCGGACGTCCTCAGCTGCAGGTGGAAGGTGACGCAGCCCCTAAGAGAGGCCGGTGAAGTCCTTGTCCCAGGTGGGGGGACAAGCAGGTGGGGAGCCGGCAGAGGGAGCCTGAGCCAGCAGAGAGGAGGGAAGCCAGTGGGTACAGAGGCCAGCAGGACGCCACCGCCTTGCATTCCCGCAGGAAACGGTGCCCCTTCACGGTCACCAGCAGGAGGAGGAAAGATCCTCACCCCGCCCGGCAACGGCTCAGCCAATGAACGCCCGTTTCCCCGATGGGCTCTCTGGGTGTAGAAGCCCCTCCCAACTCCCCTGCTTCCTGTGAAAGAAGGTCCTCCCCTGCGTCCTCCGGGCTGGCCCCGGCTCCCCGTGCTTGCGTGCCTCCCCCGCGTCCTCCGGGCTGGCCCGGGCTCCCCGTGCCTGCGTGCCAGGACTGCAGTTCTTTGCTGCTCCTGAGTAAACCTGTTTTACTGGTAAAGATGGGTCATAAAAATTCTAATATGTCCCTACACGGGGGCTAGTGGGCGGTGTGTTTTATAGTGTGGGAAAACACAATATGTTAACTGGAAAATGCAAAATGATACCGATTATGAATATATATTAGGATATACGTGTCATATGTGTGTATGCACATATATATACACATACATACATATCAGAAGAAAAATGCTAAATTAGCTTTTTACAACCGTCTGCGGATGGTGAAATCATGAATGCTTTTTACCCATGTCTTGTATTTGTCCTGCATTTTCCAAATTACATTGCACATTTCCATTACAAAAATGTATTACTTTTATAATCACAAGTTATAAAAATATAAACGTGGACATATTACTACTGACCTGACAAAACTTGAGACCCTGTAGCTAATGCTTGTCTGCTTTTTCCAACCACACAAAACAAGTTGGAGGGCTCTGTGCAGTGGACCCGGGGCTCCCAGGCGGACCACCCCCTCCCCAGGCCTCCTGGACAGCCACGGCAGCCTCCCTGCCCCTCCCACTTCTCTCCGCTGAGCTCTGAGGGCAGCTGTTATCGTAAGAAAGGCAGAACCACACTGCATCTCATCCCTGCTTATCTGGGGTTATTTCCTCAGAGATCCAGTTGCTAACGATCAGTTCTCTAGATAACCCAGCAGTAAACAAACAGGTGGGAATGGGACTCCAGGGGACTCTGGCCTCTGCCGGCCATGGTGAGCGAGGGTCCAAAGCCAGCATCCCTGGGTACCAGCTGCACTCCGGCAGGCGCCCTGGGGAGTCCTGCTGCTGGAGAGCGGGCCGTGGGGCGGCCCTTCCGGAAGGCGATGGGCGAGTGCGGCAGGTGCAGGGGCTGGACAGCCCGCACCAGCTCCCTCTCTCTGTCTGTGTCTCTGTCTCTCTCCTGCAGAGACAGTGCTCTGCTCCCTCTTCCCCTTCAGAAGACAAACGCAGAGCAAACACAGATAAGACCAGGAGGCTCTCCCGTGGGTGGCTGGCGCCAAGCTGTGGGCTCAACTCTGGGCCCAAAAGGCAGTGAATCCAGCCCGGGGGTGGGGGGGGGAGGCGGGGACGGGACGGAGAAGCATCCAAGGTCCCGAGAGTCCCGGGGCCTCGACTCAGTAACTGGGGCCTTGTAATTAGCTCCTCCGTGAGGACACAGCGCCCGAGAGGCAAAGGTGACTGCTGCGGGGATCAGGGGACCACACGGCCCCCCGCCTGCCGCCCGAAGCCCGGGAGGGCAGGACTCAAGCATAGTCAATTCTGTCCGAGGCCCTGCTGTCCGGGACTTACGGGCGCCGTCCTGCCCGGCCCAGGGAGACGGCACAGCTCGGCTCCTTTTCCCGAGGATTTAAAGGGTGGGCGTCCTCTTAACACAACTGGAAGAGAAATAGGAAGCTGGCCTCCAGCCCCATTGAGATAGAACCTGATAGAAAAGATGCGAAATTGATCAGGGTGGCACCCACTATAAAGGCGTCAACAAAACATCTGGTCCGTTTCAAGCACATTTTAAAAAGCTTATGAAATTGGCAGAGATTAAGGACACGAATCCCCATGGTTGGTGAAAGTGCGGAGAGTAGGCTGCCCGTCTTCGTCCTGGCAGGAGGAAGGGTTGGTTTGTGACCCGCGTCTGCTCTGGGGGTGGAGGAACCAGAGCCCGTGAGCAACTGGGATTCTGGACTGACTCCTCTGGAAAGGAACGTAGCTGTGAAACCTCTGGGCTAACCTGCGGCAAACTGCACCCAGGGGTACAAATAATTCCTGGGAAACCTGGGGTCATCCCAGGAATGCGAGGTTGTTTCAAAGTTAAAAATCAAGCTGTATGTTCACCACCTTAAGAGAACAAAGGAAAAGGAGTTTATAGCCGACCGTTAAAAGAAAAAGGGCCCCTCAAGGGTGACCGGGGGAGCGGCTGAAGGCCGGGTTTCTTCTGGGAGTGACAGAACGCTCTGGCCTCTGCTGTTGTGGCGGCTGCACAGCGCTGTGAATACACTAGAGGGAGTGAATTGCCATTTGTGAGAATCCCGCCTCAGCAAAGCTGTCGCGGCAAAATGCAACGGCCTCTGGGCGCGCGCGGAGCAGGAGGCAGCGCCCTTAACCGGTCGAGAGTCTCTACAGAAACCTCCGCCGCACTCAGTGGTCCGAGCGGGGAAATGCTGACAGCTTCTCCCAAGACGGGAAGCGAAGCCGGCTGCCCCTGCTACCAGCTGTGTGCAGGGCTGGACACGACGTGCTGAGGTGAGAAAAGTAGAAGAGGAAAAGGTAAAAGGATGGGAAAAGATGAGTGAAAACTGTCGTTCTCAGTTGGCATAACTTTGCATTGATGGGCCTTCCCTGGTGGTTCTGTGGCTGCGATTCTGCACTCCCAATGCCGGACGCCTGCGTTCCATCCCTGGTCAGGGAACTAGATCCCATACGCCGCAACTGAGAGTTCGCGTGTTGCAACTAAGACCTGACACAGCCAAATAAATAAATTTAAAAAAATATTTTTTTTTATTGAGAATATCTTTTTTTTTTTTTTTTTTGCCGTATGCGGGCCTCTCACTGTTGTGACCTCTCCCATTGTGGAGCACAGGCTCTGGACACGCAGGCTCAGCGGCCATGGCTCACGGGCCCAGCCGCTCCGCGGCACGTGGGATCTTCCTGGACTGGGGCACGAACCCGCGTCCCCTGCATCGGCAGGCGGACCCTCAACCACTGCGCCACCAGGGAAGCCCAAGAATGTCTTTTAAAAGCAATGGTTAAACATGTCAGAGAAACATAGTGTGAGTGTGTTTCGTGTTTGGTAATTGCAATCATTGTTGCTTTAGTTGTGGTCACCCGTTTACAATGCTTGGTGACAGTTGATTTATCTCTTGTAAACATAAAATACAGTGTGTGTGAAAAAAAAATACTAGCAAACAGAATCCAACAGCACATTAAAAAAATGTCAGAGAAGGAGTTTGATATGAAAATTGTGTTGTTATGTGTACCAGCAATACACAATGAAAAGATAAACATTAAGAACAAATACCATTCACAAGAGTGTTCAAAAATGCCAAATGCAAGAATAAATGTGATGGAAGATCTCCAAGACCGCCACACGAAAAAAACTAAAATGAATTCCCTGGTGGTGCAGTGGTTAGGACTCTGCATTTTCACTGCTGAGGGTGCAGGTTCAAGTCCTGTTCAGGGAACTACAAGATCCCACAAGCAATGTGGAGTGGCCAAAAAACCCACAAAAACTGTAAAACATTATTGAGAAAAAGAAGACCTACATTAATGGAGGGATGTACTACCCTTACGGTTTGAAAAACTCAATATTGTTAAGGTCCCGTTTAAACTGATCTATAGATTGAATGCACTCGAATCAAAATCCCAGCAGGTTTTCTGTGGAAATTGGCGAGCTTATCCCACAACGTATGCATCCTTGAAGAACACAGTTGGAAGACGTAAGACCTTCAGGAATACATCTTCAGGAATGAAGGCTGTGTGCCCTGGAGAAGAGAGTGGACAGAAAGACCAAAGGAACACGGTGGAAAGTGAAGAAACAGGCCACAGGTACGAACATTTATGGCAAGCGCAGCTCTGCAGGAAGGGAGAAAGGGTGACAGTCTGCGTAAAAGGTGCCACAGGTTGTTTGGACATGTCCCCCTGCCCCCCCAGCCCCCAAGAAGGACTCTTGGCCAACAGCTGCCCGCACACAGCACGTGACGAGAGGATCATTGACTTAAACACACAAGGAAAACAGTAAAGCTTCTGGATTAAACGTGAGACGGTGTCTTCATGACCTTGAGGTGGGCAAGGTCTTTTAAAGGTGAGCTGATCCGACAACATTGTAATGGGAGCTTCTTCTCATCAGAGGCACCCTGAGAGGACAGGAGGCCAGAGGCTAAGCGGGAAGCGGCGTGGGAAGCTCTGGGTCCCAGAGCGCGTGACCAGGTCCTCGAGGTCAGCAGGACGGGGCCACCATCCCACCAGCAAAGGACAATTGAATGGGTTTCACGGGAGGACGGCGGCGTCACAGGCCTGGGGGGACGCCGATTAAGGCCACCGTGCACTGCCTTTAGCGGGGTCACTGTGGCCACAAGGTCCGGAGGCCGGTGACTGGTGACAGTGTGGACCATCCCTGGGGGCCGGCCTGCGGGTAGCTGGCTCAGTCCTCTCAGAAGCGGCTTTGCAGCGTCTTCTCAGGCTGGGCCAAGTGCACGCCCCGGGGGCGTCATCCGCCCCGCTACCGTCCCGAGTGCACCAGGAGGCGAGGACGGGCTTCAGAGCGGCACTCGTGGAAACGGCACAAACCAGACGCTGTCCCGCAGGTTGAGGACAGATTGACGGACCGGGTACTTCCCGCGAGAAGACAGCGGGGCGGAGGCACGAAGAAGCCAGGGACCTCGCTTGGCCCGGGAAGCCGGGAGCGGGAGGCGCCCTCCGGAGCAGCAAACCCAGCTGTGCTTTCAGAGCTGCAGGTGGACGGACAGACGGCGCCCGGGGGCGGGGGTGGGCAGGGCCTCTGGGTTCTGGGATGTTCTGTCTTGATCCGCGTGATTGTTACAGGGATGTGCCCACTTTACGAAAATTCACCAACCTGTCAACCAGTAACAGAAAGACATGTGTTCACATACAGTTATCACAGCGATATTTATAACAGGGAGAAGTCGGAAGCAGCAGAGGTGCGCCACGTCAGGGAACGTTTCTGTAGCAAATGACAGCAGGCCCGACACCCGGAGCACGCTTGACGTTCCGCATCAAAAATGACGTTTGAAAGAAAAATTTAACACAGAGCTAATAAAATAAAATAAAGAAGAATCTAAATTTAGTTTAAAAGTTTTAATTTAACGAACGGAACATTCTCAAGATATGATGTTAAGTAAAAATCATGCACAGGGGCTTCCCTGGTGGCGCAGTGGTTGAGAGGCCGCCTGCCGATGCGGGGGACACGGGTTCGTGCCCTGGTCCGGGAAGATCCCGTGGAGATGCCGTGGAGCGGCTGGGCCCGTGAGCCATGGCCACTGAGCCTGCGCGTCCGGAGCCAGTGCTCCGCAACGGGAGAGGCCACAGCAGTGAGAGGCCCGCGTACCGCAAAAAAAAAAAAAAAAATCATGCACAGACACTGACACGTCAAGTAGTGGGTGAGTGGGTGTCATACACATTTATAAAACTGTATAGCACAGTGAGAAAATTCTCCAATTTTCCTTACTCTAAGCATGTATTTGTTTTGTAATAAAAAGTTGTTAGGGCAAATGTGAGTGAAGAGACAGGGAGAGGAGAGTGCAGCCGGGAACGGGGGACCAGGCAATCAGCCAGAGAACTAAGTAAGCCATGCGTCCTGTCACAGGAGAGGATGTTCCTGTGGATGGAGAGCAGGGCCACCCGCAGTCTGTGTCCCGCTCGAAGTGGGAGGATGGCCCCCTGGACACCCGGAGGAGCAGTAGGGGCCTTGGCCGGGGTGGGGGGCGAGGTGAGAGCTCATGGCAGGGCAGGCAGGGCCTGCAGGCTCCGGAGGCCTTTGCCCGTAGAGACATAGGACCTGGTGGAGGGTTCCAGCTGGGGGGCGGGGGAGGGGGGGAGGGGCGGGGGCGGCAAGGCAATGGCTCTGAGCCCCCAGGAGAGCCCGTGGGGATGAGGACCCAGCCTGGAGGCCCCACCTGAAGCAGCTCTGGGCACCGGGCGCCATGGCCCCGCTCTCTGAGGACCTATTTAGAGCCCAGAGCTCGGGCCGGAGGCGCCAGGCGGCACCGAGCTCAGTGTGGACAGGGCTGCGGGCTGCTGCCAGGGCCCAGGGCTCCAGCTGGAAGGCGGTCAGGATGCCCCGCGTCCCCCCGCTGGCAGCGAGAGCTGGGGACAGAGGGCCCCTCCCGTCCTCCGCAGGGGGGGCTGTGGCCGGTGGGCGGGGCTCCGAGGGTGCGGAGGAGTCCTGCAGAGCCAGGCGGCTGTCCTACCATCGGGTCCCTCTCCCGGAGAGTCCGGTGTGCGCGGTGGGGGTGGGGGTGGGCGAGGCTCACCTGAGCCGCTGCCTTGGCGTTTGCACAGGGGGAGGGGCCGGCAGCGCCAGGGAGCAGCCCGGAGGGTCCACGGCGCCTCTGCAGATAAGGCATTAACAGTCTGGTGGACTCGCCCTCCAGATCTGCTGACGCTTCCTTTCGGCCCAGGTGCTCGGGGTGAGGTGCCAAAGGTTCCCTATAAAGTGCTGGGGCTCCGGCCCGTGGCCACTTACCCTCTGCTCCGGCCGCGCCTGAGGGACCCACCTGCGCCCGCCATGGTCAGGCTGCTGCTGCCCAACCCCGGCCTGGAGGCCCGGATCCCCACGCTGGCCGAGCTGGAGAGCCTGGAGAAGCAGGAGAGCAGCTCCCGGCCCAAGTGGGACAACAAGGCTCAGTACATGCTCACCTGCGTGGGCTTCTGCGTGGGCCTGGGCAACGTGTGGCGCTTCCCCTACCTGTGCCAGAGCCACGGCGGAGGTAGGCGGGGGGCGGGCGACGCACACGCCTCCGCCCCAGGCCCCACTGCGGCCTGGGGGCCGGCAAGCCCCTCGGCTCCGGGCGCGCCGGGCCGGCGCATCCAGGGCCTGTGCGTCAGGTGGGCCCCCATGCTCCAGCACCCTGGAGCCCTGCCCCGTTCCCAGACCTGGTCTGACCCGGGGGCGGGGGTCAGGGAGGAGCCGGCCGCTCCTCAGGGGAAGCCCCTCCTCTGAGCGTGGAAGGTGCTGGCCCGACGGGCAGTGACGCCGGCCCTTGGTGAGTCTAACTTGTAGGCACCGGGCTGAGCCCGCCCCGTGTGTCACCTTCCATGCCGGCCTGGGGTAGGGGAACGGGACCGGGGAGGAGGTCTGGGGCAGGTGCAGCGCTCACGGGACGGCCGAGAGCTGGCGGGTCGGATGCTCTGGGGATGCTCCTGCTTCTGTGGGCTCTTGAGCGCCCTCCAGTGGCCTGAGTCAGTTCTAACTCTGAGGAAGCTGCGGGCTCTCCCAGGCTTTGTGACACGAGTGTCCCCCAGAAGAGCAGACGTGGAGGTGGCCTCCCGGGGTCCCCGCAGTGCCGCCCCCAAGGGCTCGAGCTCCCGAGTGTCTGCGAGGGTGTGTCCTCTGAGCCTCTGGTCCAGGCTGCGCTTCCCTCTGTGCCTGGGGCCCCAGGGAGCCTGCGAGGTCAGGACCCCCAGCCTGAGTCCGGCCTGTTCTTGCCGGGCTCTCAGCGGCTTCAGTGAGGCTGGTGCCCCCCTCTGGAAGTTGCTGGTCACGGCCCCTGAAGGGCCGTCCTGGCGGAGGGTCCCAGCCTCGAGTCCAGCCCAGGGACAGGAGGTGGGCAGGGAGGAAGGGCTGAACGCTCCCTGTGCAGGTGGGCCCCGGGGGGCCCGGGATGGACCCACTTTGTGGGTGGAGGCCAGGGGTTTGTCCCTGAGAAGAGGGGGCTGGGACCCCAGAGCCGGGCAGGGACGCCCGGGAGGACCACGTGGGCAGCAGCTGCGAGGTCTTCAGTGAGAGTGACAGAGCAGAAACCGAGACCTCAGACTCCCAGGGAGCCTAGGCCCTTGGCTAGGAACAGCTCCCCGTGGGAGCAGCTGCACGCGGGCCAGGAGCCCGAGGGGCAGCGCGAGAGCGGCCTGCAGACCCCGCTGGCGGAGGCAGCTGGGCTCCCTCAGGCGGCCCCGCCCCTCCTCAGCTTGGGCGAGGGTGGAGGTCCAGCCCCTGGCACCCTGGGCGAGGCTGCCGCCCGCCCTGCCCCAGACAGGTCGGGACTCTGGTCCACCCGCCCCCCCGCCCCCGGAGGGCCTGACCACAGTCCTCTGGGCCAGCTCACAGGTCAGGAGCTGGGCGTCCTGTCCTCCACACCCGGGAGACGATCCCTGAGGACAAGGCAGCGGGTGGCCGGGGACCCATCAGGGTGACGTTCAGCCCCCGCAGAGCCAGCTAGGAGGGAGGGGGGTGGTTGTCCAGCTTGCGGAGAAAATGCCGCCTTTGAAGGTTCTTGACCTCCTCCCACACTGACCGTCCGTTCTGGCTTGGTGAAAACTTACTTTGTCTCCAGTTATTTCCAGGAGTTTTGGGTCATTCAAGAAGCAGACGATCTTTTACTTTACTTTAAACTTTATATTATGAAAAAAAGTAAATACAGAAAAGTAGAGGAAGCCACAGTAAAGACCCCCAGGCCCCCGGAAGCCACAGTAAAGACCCCCAGGCCCCCGGAAGCCACAGTAAAGACCCCCAGGCCCCCGGAAGCCACAGTAAAGACCCCAGGCCCCCGGAAGCCACAGTAAAGACCCCCCGGCCCCCGACCCAGGCTGAGCATCGGCAATGCTTTCCCGCTGTTTGCTGCGTGTGTGGCCACGTGCGCGCCGAGCGGCTGCTGCACGACCCTGGGGGACCGTGCAGTCACTGGCCTCTGGTTCTGGGTCTCCCGTGGGTCTCGGCATCTCCGCTAGCAGGGGGTGCGGGTGTGCAGCCCTCGCCTCCACCCTCCCGCGGGCTGGCCTGGCCTCCGCTCGCCTCTGCTCTGGGGTGAGTGTTTGCTGTTAGCAGAGAGCAGGGGTCTGTGACGCTGAAGGAGCTGTCCCCCTGCAGGCAGGCTCGTGGCTCCAGCCACAGAGGAGGAGCTAGTTGGCCCAGAGCAGCCCCCTGGGCGGGCGGGTGTGGGAGCCCCGGCTGTTTCAGCTCCCTGGGGCTTGGGAGGAACCTACTGCTTTTCTGGGCTTGGGGGGTGCAGGAAGCTGGCATCTCTCCCCACCCCCCTCCCCCACCCGTCCGCACCACTCCTCCCTCGACGCCTCAGGGTGGCCTCACTTCAGGAATCTCCTCCTTCGTCCTTTGTGCCCCTCCTTCCCAAGTCCCTGGTGAGCGTTCCGTGGGCTCCGCACGCATGGTTATATGTCCAGCCGGCAAGCGGGCAGTGCACCTGCTGCCTGTCTTCTGCTCTGACCAGGAGTCCGGCATCGGGCGCCACGCTTGCATTCAGCTCCCTGGTCCCCACGCCGCACCCCGCCCTCCCCCACGCCATCTGGGTTTCCAGGAGGTGGGCCCCCCCGGGGTGCCTGGATCGCCAGTCTCCCCACCCCGGCTCTGTCCACTCCCTCTGCAAAGGCCACCTCTGCCCGTCCAGCAGACCCGGGGCATACACGGGCTGGGTGCTCCCGCAGGGGACAGGGCCCGGGCGAGGAGGGCAGAGCAGGGCCCGCGGGAGTGCGGGGTCCCGGGTGGTCCCACTTCTGGGGTCGTGACCTCTAGGCCCTGGACAAACCCAGGCCTCCTCTCCACCCCCAGGCCCTCAGGGCAGCTGCTGTGCCCGCAGGGCGGTGCCTCGGGGCTCTGGCGTCCCCTGGCCTGGGGGACCTGGACGCCTTTCAGGGGTCCGCTCGGCCAGATGCTGACTGGGACCGCACAGACCAGCAGGGTGGACCAGGCCCGGGGAGGGCAGGACCCGCCCGCGTGGCTTGGGCCACTCCCGCAGGCTGGCTCCGCGGCAGCCGAGCAGTGTCTCCCGGGCACTAAGTCCAGATCACGGGACTGGCAGGGACGCAGGGCAGGCCCTGGGTGAGGGCGGGCGGTGGTGTCATTTGGGGAAATGGTGGGGGGACCCACGGCCCCTCCATGGGTGTCTGGGGAAGCGGGCAGTGCCCGGGGGAGGCTGGCCCTCAGCTGAGGCACCTGCTGCCCACCCCCAACACAAGCCCAGGCACGGGACCACCCCAAGTCCCCGGGCAAATCCTCGACACGGGAAGGGCAGCAGCCTCAGTTTCCACTTCGCTTTCCTCCTGGAAGCCGACTGAGGGTCTGCGATTATCCTTCATGATTAAACAAAAGTGAGGCGCCCCTGGGAGACTCCAAAGCTGAGAGGTACCCCGCACCCGAACCTGCGCCACGTGGGCCACTGCCAGGCCCTCTTCCGGCAGCTCCCTCCTCCCTCGTCCGGCAGCTCCCTCCTCCCTCTTCCGGCAGCTCCCTCCTCCCTCGTCTGGCGTCTGGCTTCCTGATTTTCGGAGAGAAACTCCATGTCGCTTTCCCGGAGCGGGGGTGGGGTGGGGTGGTGTTTACGTCTCCTGCCCCCGCGTCTCTCTCTGCATGTGTGTCCCTCCGTGGGGGCCGTCTCCGTCTCTGGGGACCTTTGGAACCATGCCGGGCACCAGGCACTTACGTGGCTTTCCACCCTCACTGAGACCCACAGCCCTCCTTCCTCTATCCCTCCGCCTCCTCCACACCTGCCCCCACAGAAGGGAAGCCCGTTTAAAAAGGGAAGATGCATATTCCCTGGAGCCTGAGTTTCTTGAGAGAAAAGAAGCCAAGAACCGCACATCCCTGGAAAGAACAAGGTGCAGAGTGCCTGCCTCTTGCTGGTGCTGCCAGGGCTGGGGGAACTGGGCAGGCGGACTGCACAGCATGGGCACACAGGAGGGCTCCCTCCACTGCACCTCCTCTGGGGGTGCAGTGGACATGTGCTGGTCCCACCCTCCCATCCTCTTGAAGCTCTGGTCCCCGAGGAACCTGTGGGAGGGAGAGGTGCCAGGACCACAGGCAGCAGGGGGGGCTTCCTGGAAGAAGTGTATCCAAGCGAGGTTTTCAAGGATGATTAGGAGTTTCCTGATGGAGGTGAAGGGGCAGGGAGACTGGGGGTGGGGGGTGAGTAAAAGTGGCCTCATGAGGGGAGGGGACGGGATTTGGAATCATGGGGTTGTTTTCTTCTTGGTAGTTCTGCCCAAAAGATTTTCAAATCAAGCTCCCAAGAAAACGTCAGATAGACAAATCTTATTTCAACTTTACCTTCACTGACAGAGGGATCGCAGGAGTCCCTGCCCTGAGCCTACGTCTTCGGCCGTGTCCCCAAACCCAGGGCAGCTCCCCTCCCCTCCCTCAGGGGATCCGTCTGCTGGGCCTTCTTTTCCTGGGGTCTTTCCTCGTGGTCACAGCCCACACCCCTTGCTTCCTGGCCCTCAGCCCCCTGGCAGCCCTGGAACCGGAAGAAGCCTGTCCCTGCAGCCCCAGGTTGGGAGAGAGTCTTGCGGCCCATGGCCCCTCAGCGTCCTGGCGTGGAGACCGAGGAAGGGCCACGGGGAGGGAGGAGGTGCCACTGGGCTCTGGGGCCTGTCCGCCCAACGTGAGGGCTCTGTGGAGGCAGACGGAGGAGGGAAAAAGAGAAAAGGCCGAGGGACTAACCCAGGAGCTAAAGGGAAAGCTGGGCTAGCAGAGACTGTGGGCCCCCCGCCCCTCCAAGTCCCTCTCGACACACACACGCACACGTGCGTGCTCAGCATGCATGTGCACACAGACACACACTCTCAAACACACCTGCACAAGGACACACTGCCGTGCACAAGGACACACATCCCTGTGCACGCTCACACCGAGTGTCCACACACATACGGACACGCCCACATGCTCACGCATACACACTCATTCACATGCCCGTGGGCGCACACACACTCACACACGTGTGAATGCACACGTGCATGCACTCACTGGCACACACAGTGCCAGGCCAGTGAGGACCTCTAGCTCAGGGTGTGACACGCACGCTGACCGGGAGGCCAGTGTGGGGAGGTGGTGGCCTGGCTGGGGTCTGGGAGACAACGGGGCAGAAGTGAAGAGTTTGAGATATCTGGGGGAGAACAGAGAATGAGCGTGCTGGAGAAAGGAGGCGGGGGCGGGGAGGACTAGGGGGAGAGGTGGGCGCAGGGGAGGCAGGGAGACGGGGGCTGCACAGACACTCCAGATGGGGTGTCACACCCAGGGTGAGGGGCAGATGCGGGGCACCCCCTCACTTGGTAGGTTCACAGCTGGACACCGGCCACTTGGGGCGGAGAGGTAGTGCCACAGAGCGAGCATCCCAGGGCAGTGCTGGCAGCCCCGGTGTCCTGGGAACCCAACCGCGCGACCCCATCGGGCTGGACCTGGATCCGCTCGTAAGTCCTGAAGCAGTCGTGTGTTTCCAATTCTTATCGCCCAGTTTCGGCTTTGAGCTTCGTCCCGATGAATGGTAACGGCCTTTGGTAACCACGATTGGCTAATCTCGGCTGTGTTGCGCTCGCCGCGGTGCCAGGCCGTGTGCACCTAGAATTTCCCCCGTTTTCCCCAGAGCCCGGTTCAGGGTGTTGGGAGCAGCTGGGGGGCCCGACCTGGATCAGGCCAGGGCGGCTGGTACAACCATGGCTTGGGGGCTGGGGGTGGTGGTGCTGAGGACGGAGCAGTGGGCAGGGGCGTCGCTGTGGGCCGGGTAGCAGAGCCCAGTGGGCGCACACGCACCGTGAAAGCAGGTGTCACCACGTCCCTGTCCTTCATTTACGCTCGGCGGATGTTCACGGGGCTCCTGGTCGGTGCCAGGCTGGACACCGGTGCCCGTCAGGGAGCAGGGCCGGCAGGTGCTGCGTCTGCTCCCGCACGTCCCCATGGCAGGGTCCCTGAGCCTGATTCAGATGCCCTCCTGCCCGATGTCCGGGTCAGCCTCTGAACCCCTGGCCTCTCCCCTCTGCCCTTCCCTACCTTTGCGTGAGGGTGCCACGTGTGTCCACACCCGCTGAGGGGTTCACCCTGGCACGTGCCCCTCCCCGGGCTCCACCTACACGTGGACACCATCCCTCGTCCTCTGGGGGCTGTGGCACAGACAGCGTCCTGCAGGGATGGCAGACAAGGGTGAGCCGGCCCCCGTTAGGAGGTGGCGTGAGCCCCGCCCACAGCAACACCGCTGGCCGTCACCACGGGCACTGTCGACGGCGATATCCTTTGTGTTTGTGACAAACGCCTGTGAAGGTGGCCTGTGCGGTCCAGCGAGCCGCCCCCTGACTGCACGCCGCCCCTCCCTCTCCAGGGGCGTTTATGATCCCTTTCCTCATTCTGCTGGTCCTGGAGGGGATCCCCCTGCTGCACCTGGAGTTCGCCATCGGGCAGCGGCTGCGGAAGGGGAGCGTGGGCGTCTGGAGCTCCATTCACCCGGCCCTCAAGGGCGTAGGTACGTGTCTGCACTCAGACTTGGGCGCCTGCCTGGGGTCCCGTGTTGGCAGCCAGCCCCACCCCGTCCTCCTTCCTTCCCTTCACGTTTCAGGGAGAGGAAGGTCCCGGGGCTCCACGGCCCCCACCCTGAGGCCTTTGCAAACCCTTCCTTAGAATCTCCTGGGGTGTGGCTGCAGGGTCCAGGCCACCAGGGGCTAACCGGGCAGCAGAGGACGTCCCGAGTCCCCAGGCGTGCAGGACCTGGGAGGGGCAGACATGTGGGGAGAGCGGAGCGCCCCACGGCCTGCCCAGAGCAGGGACCTGGAGGGACGCTGACCGCTGGGGGCTGCCCCCTGCTGTCTGGGGCCTCCGTCCACGCGCACGCAGTGGGCCAGGAGGCTCCCCCAGAGGTGACCTCCCCACCCCCCTCAGGCATCGCATCCATGTTCGTGTCCTTCATGGTGGGTCTCTACTACAACACCATCATCGCCTGGGTCATGTGGTACTTCTTCAACTCCTTCCAGGACCCCCTGCCGTGGAGCCAGTGCCCGCTCAACGCCAACCAGACAGGTGAGCCCGGGAGGACCTGGGGGGGGGAGGGGCGCCGGCCCGCGAGCAGCCGCCCTCGGATTCTCCAATGTTCGCGTGGTTGTAGCCCACGTTTGGCAAAAACCTGAGCACAGAAAGGGGTGGGACCTGCCCCGTGGGCTCCCTGGCCGCACTGGGACTGTTCAGGGCAACTTCCCGTCTCTGGGGATGGGGGCGGGGTGAGGGTGAGGGGAGGTCTGCCAGGATTAGACCACGCCCCCCTTGACAGGGTCTCTCTGTGGTTCCGTGAACCTGGGGGGCAATCAGGACCCTGGGACCCTGGGGCTCAGAGTGGCGAGAGTGTGTGAGGTTGAACAGAGCTGCTCGGTGTGGGCTCCGGCCTGGGACCCCCAAAGACTGGTGACCCCCGAATGGCTGAGTGCCGTGGGGTGGGGGTGGAGGGAGAAGGCAGGCAGTTGAGGCCCTGTGTGCACGCCACACGTGTGCAAGAGTGTGTGCACGTGTGTGCCTGTACCTGGGTTTGCATGCAAGTCCGTTTGGCATGTGCATATGCTAGTCATGTACACAAGTAGCACACGTGCACACGATCGCGTGCAAGCGTGCCCGCGTGCGCACACACCTGCTGGTACGTCGCGTGCATATTGTCTGTTGCGTGTGTCTGTGTGGGTGTGCACACACGTGTATGCCTGGGCACAGGCGCGCTGCACCCCTGGCATCAGTGCCCTGGGACCTGGGCCCGAGTTTCCTTCCTGGGGGTCCGTGCGCTCTGTGACCCACACTGACGCGGGTGCCCGTGCCAGGCTACGTGGAGGAGTGTGCCCGCAGCTCCTCCGTGGATTACTACTGGTACCGGGAGACCCTCAACGTGTCCACCTCCATCGACGACTCGGGCTCCGTGCAGTGGTGGATCCTGCTGTGCCTGACGTGCGCCTGGAGCGTGCTCTACGTGTGCACCATCCGCGGCATCGAGACCACCGGGAAGGTGCGGGGACGGCGGGCGCCCTGGGGGCGTCGGGGGGGCCACGCCCAAGCTGCGGGCACCCTGGGGGCGTCGGGGGGGCCACGCCCAAGCTGCGGGCACCCCTGGGGGCGTCGGGGGGGCCACGCCCAAGCTGCCGCCCCTTCAGCCCGCTCCGGGGGCCAGCCCCCGCGCGCCCTCTGTCCGGGAGGGCTTTGCCGGTCGCCCAGGCCCGCGCCACAGACTCGGTGCTGGACCAGGTGGCTCTCAAGCACATGTTTAAGAAGCCGAGTGGGGGAGTGACAGTGACGTCCGTCTGATTGGCAGAGCTAAACAGTAACCATGTTCACAACAGAACATAGAAACCAGAGAGGGAGGCTGGGGCCCAGGGCGCACGGAGGAGAGCAGCGCAGGTCCCACGTGGCCAGCCCTCCTCTTCGAGGCCGGGGCCCCCACCCCCGCTCCGGCCTCCTTCGTCCCACACCTGCCACCTCCCCAGGCAGTGTACGTCACGTCCACGCTGCCCTACGTCGTCCTGACCATCTTCCTGATCCGGGGCCTGACGCTGAAGGGAGCTTCCAGTGGCATTATCTTCCTCTTCACGCCCAACGTGAGTCCCCGCCGGCCACCGGCTGGCCTGGGCACCGCAGCGCCTGCCCGGTCCCAGGGTCCCTGCATGTGGGCCGGGCCTGTGCGGGTCATGGGCCGGCTCAGCTGCGGCTCTGGTGGAGGGTCATCAGCTGTCTCCTCGGGGCCGTTTTTCCCTCTGACCGCCGGCCGGTGGCCTCGGCCGTCACCTTGCCTCCAGGCTCCCGTCCCCCCTGGGCGCCCCTCCTGTGTCTCCCACGCCCCCGCATCAGCGGCGCACAGCCGAAGTGTCTGTTTGGCCGCAGGTCACCGAGTTGGCCAACCCAGTCACCTGGCTCGACGCGGGGGCCCAGGTCTTCTACTCCTTCTCGCTGGCCTTTGGGGGCCTCATCTCCTTCTCCAGCTACAACTCTGTCCAGTGAGTACGAGGGACAGAGGGTCCGTGGGCAGCAGGGTTGTCACTCCACCAGGTGTTCTGGTGCTCAGGGCCTCGGTCTCCGCATCGGACCTGCCGTGAGCGTGAAGTGAAGGGACGCGCGCTCTCCAGAGGCGCCGGTCCGAGCCTCCTGGATTGCGGTCGGCTGGGCCGTGAGCAGGCGGGCGGGACCTGCTTACCCGTTCGCCTCCCCTTTGTGCCTTGGCCCTTGTGGCAGCGAGCGCTGCTGCTACCCCCTCCGTCCCCCACCCCTCGGCATCCCGCACTGTCCACCCCAGACCGACACCCACACAGAAAGTACCAGAACCCCCAGGGCCTCCAGGGGAGCGCAGCGGTGTCTGCTCATCTCATAAGCACTTACGGAGTGCCCGCCCCCGCCTCCCACGCGCCAGGACCCATGCTCCTGGGTCCCGCGTCCATGCGTCCGGCAGAGGCACACCAGCACGGTGAGCTTCTGTCAGGTCGCAGGCAATGAGAGACTCGGAGAAAAGGAAGAACCGAGCGGGGCGAGGGGTCTGGAGCCGGGGGCTGGGCCAGCTTGGCGTCAGAGCGCGCTGGGGCTCCAGAACACGTGATCAAAGGCTCCGACGGCGGGTGGGTGCCGAGTGTGGTCGCCCAGGCCGAGGGTGCCGTGAGGCCCAGCGGATTGGCGGCGGGGGGTGGGGGGTAGTTGAGGGTGAAGATTCAGCTGCTTCCAGCCGCACACAGCCGCCCCCTTTAAAGCGCACAGTCCCGTGGCTTTTCGTGTGTTCATAGAGTCATGCAACGATTGCCGCTAATCCCAGAATATTTCCAACCCCCCCGAGAGAAAGCCCGCGCGGCTCAGCAGTCAGCGCCACGCCCTCCCCGGCCCCGGAACACTCAGCCGCTTTCTGCCCGGGGGTCAGCCCCTCCTGACATCTCACAGATGCGGCCTCTCCAGGCTCCGCCCTCTGTGTCTGGCTCCTCCCACTGAACTTGAGGCCCTTGGGGTTCGTCATGCTCCTTCCTTTCGTGGCTGAGTCGCCCTGAGGCCTGTGGACGGGCCACGCTGGGCTCCGTGTATCGTCCCTCGGCCGCCGGGCACCTGGTTGTGTCCACTTTCCGGCTGCTGTGAACGTTTGCGTCCAAGCTCCGTGTGCGCCTGTTCTGGCTCCCCACAGGTGTACCCCAAGGGGCAGGGCTGGCGGGCTGCAGGGCGGCTCGAGGTCTAAGCATCTGGGGAGCAGTTCTCCACCACGGCCCCCCCACCTCACAGCCCCCCCAGGGCCGTGCGCGGCCCTGGTCTCTCCACACCCTCACCCCCACCTGTCACTCAAATGTTTTGGTTCCGGCCGCCTCGGTGGGTGTGCCGTGGCGTCTCACTGTGGTTTGACTTGCATTTCCCTGGGGGCTCCTGATGGAAGCGCCTGGAAGGACGGTGTTGTCAGCCGCGGGGAGGGGGGAGGTCAGTGGTCATGTGCTGAGCTGAGGGAGGCTTCGGGTGTCCAGGTGGAGGGGGGCGTCCTCAGCCGTGAGGGCCTGCGGCCGGCAGAAGGGGTCCCGGCCAGGGGGTGGGGGACACCTGGCCCATGCCGCCTCTTTGAAGCCTCTGTGGCTGGTGGGCTGTAAGGTCCAGGCTGACCTGCCCGCGTGGGGCTGACGAGCCACCTGCCGAGCCCAGAGCAGACGCTGGCCCAGCAGAGACTTGAACACAGGCACCTCCAGCTCCAGCTCTGGGGTCCCCAGGGCTTGTGGGGGCACCGAGGGGCCACCAGGTCGCAGCAGGGCTTGGGGACCGTCACCTGGCATCGGGCGGGTTGTCCGAGAGCCCCGTTCCCCATCCATGCCCGGGGGCGGCTCCGTCCCAGGCTGGCCCGATGGCTCTGGCCGTCCCACTCGTGCCGGCGCGGGGTGGACACGGCGTCCCCGGGCCTGTGGCCACCGAAGCCGCTTTCGTCCGCAGCAACAACTGCGAGATGGACTCGGTCATCGTGTCTGTGATCAACGGCTTCACGTCCGTGTACGCGGCCACCGTGGTCTACTCCATCATCGGCTTCCGGGCCACCGAGCGCTTCGATGACTGCTTCAGCGCGTGAGTGGCCGGCTGGCGCCCGGGTGGCCGCTGCGTCCCCGCCCCTCGCCTCCGCCTCCAGGGAGCCCGCCCGGGGCTGGAGTCAGCCTCACTCTCTTTCCAGGAACATCTTGACACTCATCAATGGGTTCGACCTGCCCGAAGGCAACGTGACACAGGAGAACTTCGCTGAGATGCAGCAGTGGTGCAATGCCTCCAACCCCGCGGCCTACGCAGAGCTCAAGTTCCAGACGTGCGACATGAACACCTTCCTCTCGGAGGTAGGCACCTTGGGCCGCAAGGCAGGGCAGCGGGCACCTTGGGGGGACACCAAGCTTCCCCCGGGAGCTCAGTTCTGACAGACCCGTCCCCCTGCCACGTGCCAGCCCACCCTGCCCCTCCTGCCCCTTGGGCGCCGGGTCTAGGGCACCAGCGTCTGCTGGGCCACGAGCCCCAAGTGTGAGGCCCCAAGATGCAGAGGCAGGGACCCAAGGGCCTCCATGGGCCTGACCTCTCCATGGCCTCAGGTCAAACATACAGAAAGACCCCGTGGTCCATTTTTACTTTAATTTCTTCTGCAAAAAGGGCAGAGTCATTATAACTGTACTTTTTTTTTTTTTTTTTTTTTTTTTTTTTGCCGTACACGGGTCTCCACTGTTGTGGCCTCTCCTGTTGCGGAGCACAGGCTCCGGACGTGCAGGCTCAGCGGCCATGGCTCACAGGCCCAGCCGCTCTGCGGCATGTGGGATCTTCCCGGACCGGGGCACGAACCCGCGTCCCCTGCGTCGGCAGGCGGACTCTCAACCACTGCGCCACCAGGGAAGCCTATAACTGTACTTTTGAAATCACTCGACGGCCTGTGGCTGTCACGGTGCTGGGAAACCCTCGCCTGACGCACAAATGCTTTGAACACCAGCTCCAAGATTAGTGACGTTTTGTTCTGTGATGCTCACGGGCCAACGTTTACTAATTTTGTTTTTGCAATTTTCTTATTTGGAGCCACCCGACATCTCGGGGCACGTGGAGCATTGTGGGGGCCTGGCACGGTTTCTCTGGCGACAGCACAGTCTCGCCAGGAGTGGACACAGAGCAGAGGGTCCTCCCCCTGGCTCTCCCCTGGGAGCCCCGGGTGAGAGGGACGGAGTCACAGTGACCCCCTCCCCCGCCAAGAGACTGAATTTCCTTTCTTTTTAAAAAGCAACCTTATCGAGGTGTCAGTTCTCACCTGGAAGCTCTCCCGTGTCCAGCGCAGTTTGCAGGGTTTTAGTAAGTTTACGCCGTAAGTTCACGCAGTCCCGCACCCTGGACGTCCTCCGTCAGCAGAGCTCCTGTCCCCCTCCCCACGCCCTGGGCAGCGCAGACGTGCTTTTGTCTTTTCCACGGGGTCTGGGCTCTTAGACCCCCGGACGCGCTCCTCCGCGGTGTGGGCACCAGGCCACTGGTGACGACGCCCCTCAGCCTCCCACCGTTCTGCGTGGAGCTGAGTCCTCGTGTCCTGGGCCCTGGCGTAAATGCTGTTACGCTGCCTTGGGCGCCGGCTTCTGATGGGATCCCGGCCCTGCGTGGGTCCTGCGGGGGCTGCCGGCTCCCCGCTCAGTCCCTCCGAGCTCGGGTTTAAAATACGCTTAGGGCTAAAAGATGAGATCTGGTCGTTTCCCAGAATGGCTCCCGTCAGCCATATTCGCGTGGTGCTGGCTTGGCGGGCAGGGGGCCTTCTGACAACAGGGCCAGCCTGGCCCCTGGGTGACGCGCCTGCCGCACCCTGCAGGGTGTGGAGGGCACCGGGCTGGCGTTCATCGTGTTCACCGAGGCCATCACCAGGATGCCGGCGGCCCCGCTCTGGTCCGTGCTCTTCTTTATCATGCTGTTCTGTCTGGGCCTGTCGTCCATGTTCGGGAACATGGAGGGTGTGGTGGTGCCCCTGCAGGACCTCAACGTCATCCCTAAAAAGTGGCCCAAGGAGCTGCTTACAGGTAGGCTGGACCGGGGCCGGGGCCGTGCGGGCAGAGCTGGGAGGACCGACTCCGGGGGTCTCGGCCGTGGTGCAGATGTGGGGCCTGGGTCCCCGGCGGCCCGCTCTGCCCCGGCGACAATGGCTCTGCTGCGCCCCGCAGGCCTCATCTGCTTGGGGACGTACCTCCTCGCCTTAGTTTTCACGCTGAACTCCGGCCAGTACTGGCTGTCCCTGCTGGACAGGTACGCGGGCTCCATCCCCCTGCTCACTGTTGCCTTCTTCGAGATGTTCTCCGTTGTCTACGTGTACGGCATAGACAGGTAAGAGGGAAGGCGAAGGACCATCTCTAATGGCCAGGGGACATTCCCATCACGGGACAAAGGGATGCGTTCGGGGCAGGACAAGGGGCGGCAGGCCCGCGAAGACACGGGACCAAGCCTGCATCTCCCTTCCGGCCCGGCATGGTGTAGGCAGGGGCCTGGCCCTGGGAGGGCGACAGGGAGAGAAGAGGGGTCCCGCATGCATGCAAACCGCACCCCCTCCAGCCTCCGGATGCTCCCAGGCCCCAGGATAAGCGCTGGCAGCAGCGGAAGGAGATAGCACAGTCTCGGGGTGGGTGAGAGAAGCCAGGGTGGGTGCACAGGCAGGCCACTTGCTGCGGGTAGAGGGGCTTCCCCAGCACCCCACCTGTGGGGAGGGAGCTGGGTGTTTTATTCCAGCTCGGGCTGCACAGCCAGGGCTGCTCCCTGGGGTCTGGGGAGGGCTTCTCAGGCAGAGAAAGGCAGACAAGTGTGGCCTGGTCAGCCATCCCTTGGCCAGCCGTTCAGGGCATCGGGGATCGGTGGGGACCCAGAAGACGGTCCCTGGGCTCTTAGTAGGAGCTGGACTCACCACAGCTCCAGAAATAATCTGCTGGAAACCCATAGAGGGAGCCACCTTGGGACCCCTTCCCTGCACCCCCAAGAGCACGCGCGTGTGTAAGGACACACGTGCGGGGGGTTCACTCGCAACACAACTTGAACCAGCCTGGTGGCGCCGTGGGGAGACTGAGGCGCACTTGGGAGACCTGCTGTGTGTAGCATCAGCAGACGTCAGGGAGGGACGTGCGGATGGAAAGGTACGGATGTCACCGCATGTGTGATGCTGACCTTGCAGCAGGTGTGAAACTGTCTGAGAGAGCACATCCCTCTGTGAACAGCCGGAAGACTGTTGAAGCCAGACACTGGCCCCGGGCAGCTACCCTGTATGGCTGGCCTCGGGGAGGACGGGCCGAGCGGAAGCGTCCAGTCACGGGGCTCCTGGGCCCCACGGGGGACGAGGCCCGGGCGCCTGCGCTTCTCCAGCAGCATCCTCTGTGTTCGCCGGGCCCTGGACGGCTCATGTTTACGCTCTGCCCACTTTGCTCTGATTTCTGCAGATGACAAACGCATCTGTGCAGAAGGGCATTGGGCACAGGACAGGGGGAGATGCTGAGGTTCCCCAAGGTCAGGGCTGCTGCCATGCCAAGGAGGCTGAGGCAGAGGCTTTGACGGCTTCCCTCCTCCGTCCCCAGAAGTTCCGGCCCCCCTTTGCATCAGTGCCTGCCCGGGGCCACCTCTGACACGAGTCCACAGTCCAGCTGGGCAGTGGCACGGTGGGGCGGCGGGGGTTCTCAGAGGCTACAGATCGGCTTCTGCTGCGCCCACGGTGGTCCTCCTCGGGGAGGCGCATCTTTGCCCAGAGGATGTGACGGGTCAGGGTGCGGCGTGGCAGGACTGGGACCGTCTGTCTGGGGGTGGAGAGGCTGCCTGCCCTCCGCCGTCTTGGGATGAAAGGCATCTCGGTGTGCACCGGTGACAGCCCCCTCGGTCTCTGCTTCCAGGTTCAACAGGGACATCGAGTTCATGATTGGCCACAAGCCCAACATCTTCTGGCAGGTCACGTGGAGGGTGGTAAGCCCCCTGCTCATGCTGACCATCTTCCTGTTCTTCCTCGTGATCAGCGTCAACGAGGAGCTCGTGTACAGCGTCTGGAACCCGGCCTACGTGAGCCCTGGGCCTCCGGGGTGGGGCTGGGGGCCGGCTCCCCCTCCCTTCAGCCTGGAGGCCAGGAGGGAGTCACACGGGGGAGAGGGCATTTCGCCCCGAGGGAGGCCCCGGCTGCCTCGTCTGCTCACCCCAAGGTCGCTCTCTCTCTCCAGGAGGAATTTCCCAAATCCCAGAAAGTGAAGTACCCGAACTGGGTGTACGGCGTGGTGGTCGTCGTGGCCGGGGTGCCCTGCCTAGCCATCCCTGGCTTTGCCATCTACAAGCTCATCAGGAACCGCTTCCAGAGGGCAGGGGACCAGCAGGGGCTGGTTGGCGCGCAGTCCACGGTCTCGGTGAACGGGGACGTGAGGTCTTGAGTGGCCCCGCCCACAGCACGGGGGGTGGTATCAGAGGAGAGGGTGGGCTGCACGTGCGTGCGTGCGTGAGCGTGTGTGTGTGCACGAGTGTGTGTGTGTATCGTGTGAGTGTGCCTGCGTGGGAGTGTGTGTACATGAGTGTGTGCCTATGTACACATGTGTGCACGTGTGAGTGTATATACGTACGTGCACAAGAGTGTTTGCATATGCGTGGATGCTGTGTGTGTGCACGTGTGTGAGTGTGTATGTGTACATTGCAAGTGTACAAGTATAAAAGTGTGTACACAGTGTGTGTGCCTACATAGGTACGTGTGTATGGGTGAGTGTTTATACATGTGCAAGGCTATGTGTGCGTGTGTCAGTGTAGGTAAGCATGTGTGCACAAAAGGAGACAGTAGGGACCCTCCCGGTGCGGGTATACCCACATGTGTGTGTGTGTGCACATGCATGTGTACGTGTGCTTGTACACGCATGTGTGAGCAGGTGCATACGTGAGTCGGCACATGAATGTACTCGCACGTGTGAGCACGTGCGTGCGTCTATGCACCGTGCACACGTGTATTCGTGCATACGTGCGTATGTGTGTGTGTGTGTGTGTACGCATGCACACCTATGGCTATGTGTGTACACACGCACGTTGCCCTGCAGCACGCATGCCTGCTAGGTGAGGCCAGCGGCCCGGGAGCAGACTGGTGGTGCCCCCGCCCTGCCCGCACTCCCAGGGAGAGTCAGAGCTGCAGCGGGGGTGCGCCCGCTGGGCGTGTCCTGCTCACCTCGGCCCCTAGGAACATAATCTCGTTGCCCCCCACCCTCCCCTCGCTGTCACCTCCTAAGCGCGGGACTCCCGCGGTGAGGTCGGGGCTAGGAGCGCCCTTCTCAAGGCCTGTCCAGAAGAGGCCAGTGAGCTTGCGAGAACCTGGCAGAGTCCTGTGGGGCCCCGCCCACCTGCTGGCTGCGAAGAGCCCCCGAGTCTCGGCCACATTCCGGCGTCGTGAAGGCTGACCCACTTAATCACTGCATCTGGCCGCCATGAACAGACTAATAGTTAATAAAACTCAGCTTGGGCGATTTGGGGCAGAAAAGCCCCCTTCGTGTTTTCTTGAGAGGACGGTAACTGCATGAACATTTAGCCAGGTGTTGGAAAAGACGAGTTACAGGGTAACTAACTCAGCCTTGGCCACCGAGGTGGAGGACGGTGCACGCGTCCCGAGCAACGGCAGGAGAGCCACGAGGGCCCGGAGGACCATCCACCCGGTGTCGCTCGGCGAAGACTGGCGTCAGCTCCTCTCTCCCAGTCAGGGACGGGATGTGACACCCATTCTCAGGCCAGGTCACGTGGCACTTGGGTGTTTGTTTCCAAGAACTGGTCGCCTCCACTTTCCATGGAAAAATCTGGAAGTTTAAGTTAAACTGGACCTTCTGAGGATTCTCGGCGCAGGATGGGAGACCCGAGTGGGAGTGGGTCCCGGCGCCACGTCCCTCCCACTTGGAGACGCCCCACCAGCTTCCGCAGGACCCCACCTCCCTGCTCCCCAGAGCGTTCCGACCCTCTCTGGGACAGCTCTGCTGCGGACCCCCTGGACACACGCCCCTACCTCCCGTCCCGGGGCACAGAGGGGGACACGCTCGCAGGCGTGACCTGGCCGGGTTGGTCCGTCCGTCTCTCTGTGGCTTGGTGAGGGCTTCCTGCAGACTTCACATTTCGCAAATTGTTAGAAATCCGGGCTTTGTGGGCATCGCGCATCTGTCTGAATAAATCTCTCCCTTTCACACTCTTGGCCTAAATGCTGTCTAAATGCAGAGGACACACAAGCAGCGGAGCCCCAGCCTCGAGGGGACGGGGCCGGACTGCGCTTCTGCTGTGCCCACGGAGCCCCCATTACCCAAGGCGCCCGGTGGAGTGCAGGGGTGGGTGCGCCTTGACCTCAGGATATGGGAGCTGCCGGCCGGGTCACTGTGGGGGCACAGGGAAAAGAGGGAGCTGGAGGCACGGAGGGGAAGGCCTGTGTGGGTCACTCGGGGCTGGGCCTGCCCTCCCCCTCCCCCCACTGCTTTCCATCTTCTCTGATTCTCCCTTTTCTCACTTTTTCCTCTCACCCAAAAAGGGATGTCTAAAAAATGTGTCCCATGGGGCCTGCGTTTCCGGGACCCCCACGTTTGGCCTTGGCTGCCCGGCTGCAAGCCCGCTGTCCAGGAAACAGGAGATTATGGACGTAGGGCCCGGGCCTGTCCTAGTGGAAGCGTCTGCTGGGTCGGGGCGAACGCGTCCAGGGGGCCCCAGGGGGAGGCTTAGGCTGAATCCGCCGTGACAGCTCACTACCTCTCCAGCCCGCAGGCAGGAGGTGCTCCGAGGTAAGGCAAGGGCTCACGTGTCCCCCCAGCCTGGCCAAGCCCCCTCCCCTGCGCCCTGGTGTCACCCTCCCACCCCAGGAGCCCCCTGAGGATCCAGGCCCCCACTCCCTCCACGACCCCTGTGGCTAATGGTGGGCTCACACCCAGCGTGCATTCCTGGGCACCGGGGTGCCAGTGGATGCAGAGGGGAGGGCTGATCTTCTGGAACTTACCTGGGCATCCTCAGAACAGGAGCACTGGGAACCAGAGGGAAAGTTCACGTTCAGACAATCTGAGAAGTTTGGAAATCTCTTTGGAAGATAAATGCGGCTTAAAGATAAACACGGCCCAGGCCCGGCAGTCCTGCCCGGGCACTGGCCCCACGTCCACACAAAGCCGTGTGCAGGTGTTCAACTCAGCTACTGCTCACAGCCCCACCCACTCAGTGCGCAGCGGACACGGAGCCCCAGGGCCGTACTACACCCCTCCCGGTGGGTCTCCAGAGACTGAGGCCAACCCCACGGTCACACGGTTTATACAGGGTGCCTGAGATGACAAATCTATAGCAACGCAGCGCAGATGCGGGCCGCCAGGGGTGCGGCCACACAGGGCACAGAGGGACCCTCGGGGACGGACATGTCCGCTGTGACGTTGGCGAGATGTTTGCAGGACGTCTCCACTGGGGGGCTGGGAGCGTGGGCACTTGGTACTGCTCCTCACGGCAACGTGCAAGTCTGCAATTATCTCACAAAGTTAATTAAATGTAAAATTTTATAAAAGCAACTAAATGTGCCCCAGCCTTGGAATCCTTGAGGTTCTCGTGCTGGTGGTGGCAGCAGCTGTGGGCTGTTGGCGTCGGGCGGGAGCCAGCGGGGGGGCAGGGGCACGCAGTTGTGGCGGGCGGGGGGTTGTTACCAATTAACCGGCTCCACGGGTTTTCCTTTAAATCATGAAAAATCACACCTGCAGGGGAGCCGGCTTGCGGCTTCCCATCCCCAGTGGAGGCCCCGGGCTGCGGCCAGGAGCAGGTGGTGGGCATGGCGGGCACCCTGGAGCCGGACCCACCTGTGGAAGCTGGTGGGGACGAGCGGCCCAAGTGGGACAACAAGCTCCAGTGCCTCCTGAGCCGCGTCGGGTTTGCCGTGGGCCTGGGCAACCTCTGGGGGTCCCCGTACTTGTGCCAGGCCTACGGGGGAGGTGAGCCGCGCACCCTCCACATCCGTCCCCACCCGCGGCCTCCAGGGTGTTAGGGACCTGCCGCCCCCGGGGGATTTGTCCCTCTGAGGTCCAGTGGCCTCAGGGTTGCGGTGCTGTTCACTGGGCTTGCGGCGGTCAGGGCCCAGGCCCCCTCTGCAGGCGCTGCGGCCTTGCTGACAGCACCCCAGAGCGCGAGCCAGGGCTTTGCTCGGGGTCCCAGCAGCGAAGCCCATGGGCTGGAGCCGGGGCGGCTCAGCTGGGCTGCCTCTCGCTCGAGGGCCTTCTCTCGGTGTCACACTTGCTCTTGGGGACATGAGGCCGCAGGCTGGCCGGACCACTGCCTTCGGGGCGGACGTGGCCCGTTTTGTCCCCAGGTTCAGGGCGGGGGTTTTCCAGGCAGGCTCGTCCTCAGGTGGGTTCTGAACAGAGGCTCCTCTGCCGCTGCGAGACCGGCGGCTCCCCAGCACCTGCAGACCTTCCCACCTGAGTTGGTCTCTGGTGGGAAATTTGGGGAGTGTCTCTTTCAGGGCCCAGGAGCTGGTGACACTCACGCCCCGTCTTCTGGTCGCGGGGAGGCATCCTTGCCCTTTCAGGGGTGGACAGCCAGCCCTCCTCGCGAGATGGGGGGCAGTGGAGGTGGGAAGCAGACCTCATGTGAGCGCCGCCTGCCGGCTTCCTGGCCACAAGGACGCTGCGTCTTTATAAAGTCTTTGTTTCCTGATTGTGAGACGATACAGGGCATGCAGGAGAGTTTGAAAGTGCAGGTACCCCTGTAACAGCTGCCCCAGAGATGCCAGAGCTCCCGCGGTTTGGGGTCGGGCAGGCGCCTGGGCCCCGGGTCTGCTGGCCAGCGCCTCTCCGACGCGGGCCCCTCGGGAACTGCAGAAGCACAGGCGGCAGACCCGACCTGGGGCTCGCGGGGCCCTCTCGGCGCCCTTTGCGTCAGGTCAGGGCCTCGGCGACGCTCCACACGCGGGGGATCTGACGTCTGCAAACGTTTCACCGCCCACAACCTTACTCGCTGTTCAGAGCTGCCGGAGCCGGGGGCTTGGGAAGCCCTTTCCTGCCAGGTCCGTCTCCCCGCGGTCCAGACAGTGAGGCCCTCGGGGCGGCCGTGCCCGCGGCCAGGGCAGCCCAGTCCCCAGCCGCGCCCAGGGCTTTGAGACACTCCTGTTGCCTCTGTTTTCAGACGTGGAAGCTCTTGATGCAGTGTCATGAGATACTTAAGCTTCTCACGCTGCGAGAGGCCCTTTTCTCCTGCCCTGAGCACCTCTGCTGACTCCCAAGATGAGGGAGAGGCAAGAAGCAGACAGCGCCTCACCCTGACTTGCACAGACTCCCCACCCCAGTGTTCTGCCCCCGCTCTGGAAGCGTCAGGCAACACTGGGACAGAATTGAGCAGAGCATCTAGACAGAGGTGGACAGGGGTCCTGTCACACAGACGCCACTCCGCAGCGAGCTGTGCTTTAAGCCAGACGACGGTAGAAGCCCAAAGGCCCGGCGGTGACTCCGGTCGCCGACCGCGGGGCTCCGGCTCGGGGTTCACCCCAGGGAGACACACGGACGGGGTCCCCCAACGAGAGGCTGCGATTTCTGCGCTGCCCTGCCCCGCCCGGACTTCCGCGTCCCTGGAGGTCTGCGGACTCTGGCACCGGAAGCGGCGCAGGGTTAAGTCGTGCGGGTTTTTAAGGAGCCCTGGCGTCCAGCAGCGATCCTCTCGGCTTGCGCTTCCTTCAGACGCCTTTGCCGTCACTCTTCTGTGTGAGCCAGAGACACAGAGGCACCAGCCCGGGTGTCTGGCCTGGTGTCGACTGTCTCGGTGGGTTTGGGAAGCAGTCCCCCCAGCGACGTGTCACCCCTCCACACACGCACACACACACAGCGTGTCACTCTCCTTTCTGTCCTCGTGTGAGTCTCTCCGTAAAGATCTTGGGCAACCCGGGCTATTGGTGCTGTTCCGACCGGAACCCTCTTTTTCCCCACAGTTTCTTAGCGGATTGGCCTGGTGTGTGCTGCACCCAGCACCCCCGGGCTGGTGGAGCGCGGGGTGAGGGGGGGGCTCTCCGAGATCCGCCAGCGGGCTGCCGTGCACAGCGGGCCCCCCCGACGGGGCTGCGTGCTCCGCGTCACCGGCTCTTTGGTGCCCCTTCTGCTCTCAGGGCTGTGGCACCAAACCTGTGAGGTTTTCCCCACACCGACCGGGTCTCCGGTCCTCAGTGGACACCAACGGGGTGCCCCACGACCTCACCCCACCCTGACACCGCCTGACCCCACAGGCCAAGGGCTCACCCACAGGATGCCCCCCTCAGACGCCAATCTGGAGTAGCGGGTCCCCAAGTCACCCACAGCTTCTGTCCAACTTGGCTACAAATTCAAGGGGTCCCATGACCCCTCCTAAGGCTCAATAATTGGCTAGAATGGCTCCCAGGATTCAGGAAAACACTTAGGCTGACAGGTTTATTATAAAGCACGCAACTCAGAATCGCCACATGGAAGAGGCGTGAAGGGCGAGGCGCAGGGAGGGGCACGGAGACCCCCCCTCCGCAGGGGCTACCCTCCTGTGCCTTGAGTGTCACCCACCCAGAAGCCCCGCCGGGCAGGGTTTTTAACGGAACCACTGGCCACTGACTGGGGATTAACTCGGTCTCCCTGGTGGGCGTGGTCAGGGCCTCTGGCCACCAGCTCCATCCTCCAGGGGTTATACCCCATTGGCACGAGCCCAGGTAAGGTGAAAGGGCTTCTCATGGACTGCAGATGCTGCTTCTCTCTCCCGTTGCCCGCGAGATGCTGAGGGTCTTGGGAGCTCTGAGCTCCGAAATGCATTTCTTTTCGGGATGAGGACCAAACATGCTTGTCTTACTTCATCCCAGCATCACGGATCTTGTGGACCCTGCGCTGAGGTCCACCCGATGGTGGACCAACTCTCCTCCCTCCTTCAGATCTAGCAGAAATGAACTTACTGTGTGAGCTGAGGGAGGCAGGTGCCCACGCTGGACGTGGAGCCCTCTGCGCCCTGCCCCCAGCGCCCCAGCCTGGTTTGCGATCTGCGTTCCTGTCCCCATGGCAGTCCCGTTGGGGTTGAGAGGCATCGGGTGCGCAGGGTGGACGCTGCTCCCCACGTGGTCACAGAAATGCCTCTTGCTGTCTTCTCCCCCAGTGCGGCGACTCAGCCCCAGGAGAAACCCCCGCCCTCCCTGGATATTTCCTCTGGGTGGGCCCAGTCATGCTGACCTCAGCCACCACTAAGGCCCCACCTGGGCCCGTCCGGCCGGGGTTACCCCTCAGAGCAGGGGGGAGGGGGAAGGGGCCAAGGTCTGGTTAGCCCGGAGGCTACAGCCCTTCCTAGACAGTGGGCCACGTACCTAGGACTCGGTCCCTGCCCGCGTGGCCATTCCACGTCGGTCCTCGCCACGCTGCAGCTGTGCGTCCCGAGGCCTAAGGGTGGCTGGGAGGCCCGCCTGCAGGAGACCCCACAGTGCAGCGTGGAGATGGGGCGGGCAGGGAGGAGGGGCCCTCCGTCTGTGCCCCGGGCCCCGGCCCTGTGACCGGCCCCTCCCCCCAGGGGCTCCCTGGGTGACCTGGGTTTTGTCCACACCCGTCTAGCTCTGAGTCCCAGCCCACAGATACCCTCGCACCCCGGGGGCGTCCGGCGCCTCCACTGAGGCTGAGTCCCTCGAGTTTAACTTTCTCCTCTAATGCGGCTGCTACGCAGAAGACACCGACAAGCACTGTTTGCCCCAAGCGCTGGCCCTGGAGTCCCGTCAGAGGCCAACGTGGGCTGAGGGCTCCGTGGCCACCTGCTCCCTCCAGGGCCCCAGCTCAGCCTCCAGACACCGGATTGTGACACGCAAAGCCAGACGGAGGCTGTGCTGGTGAAGAGCACGGGGCCTGTGGGGCGAGCGAGTGGCCCTTGGACGCTGAGTCCGGGCTTCCCGCAGACGGCGTGGGGGACGCAGCCGGCCGACCTCGCTGGCCAGGCGCTGACGCTGAGCTGCTCCGTGGGGCCACCTGGGCCTGTGCGGGGGGCGGGGGCAGCTGCCGTCGGTCCTGGAGCATCGACGTGCCCACACATGCCGGTCCGAAGCGCGCGGCTGGCGGGGACCCGGAGGGAAGGGCCCTCAGGCGAGACGCCAACATCGCCGACTCCGTGCTGGGGAGTTAGTGGCCCTCCCGACAGCGTGGGAGCATCCAGTGGGGAACCGGGGTCTCCCCAGCAGGCCTGGCAGGTCTGTGGGTTCGGGGAGGCCAGGCCCTGCCACCTCGCGGCACCCACTTTGTCCACGGGGGCTCGCGGCGCAGAAGGGCCGCCGCCATCTCTGCCTGCCCTTCCCTCGGGCTCCGGCATCGGTCAGTGCGTGCTCCGTCCTGGGGGCCTCAGCGACCTCTCCTGCCACCGCTGGGTCCACCTCCCAGCGTCTGGACTGGGGTGAAGGGTTGGAGAGACAGGTTCCTGCGTCAACTCAGGGCGAAGCTTGGGAGACCGTCTGGGGTGTCTCCTACTCCGAGGCTCCACGTGAGCAGACCGGCTCCCCGACTCAGGAGCCCCGGAACCAGGGGTCACAGGGCCTCAGGGAGAACAGCGCAGCCTGTCCGTGGATGAAAACCACCAATAAAGCACCAGATGGTGGGGTGACACCAAGTCATTTAAAACAATGGCAACCCCCTGACGTGGGGGTCCCCTATCCTCCCCTCGGGCAGCCACGAGTGCTTCTCCCTCCCTCGGTCCTCCGGCCCGAGGCCTGGCCGGGCAGACGGGGCTGCCGGTTGACCGCCGCGTCTTTTCAGACACCTTCCTCATCCCCTACCTCATCGCCCAGCCTTCGAGGGCAGCCGCTTCCACATCGAGCTCACCATTGGCCAGCGCCTGCGCAGGGGCAGCCTCGGGTGTGGATGGCCATCTCGCCCTACCTGGGCAGAGAGGGTACGCACCTCTCTCTGATCCCTGCCCGCAGCTGCTGGGGGCAGCGGGGCGGGCTGCATTTACGTGTGCCATGCGTGTTTCATGGGTGTTTGATCATCACTCCAGTGCATATCCAGTGGTTTTGAACCTGCAGACACGGGAGGTGCCCTGATGTAAAGATGCAGGGGCCTGGGCAGCGGCGTCCCTGTGGGAGGACTGGATGCCGGGTGTGGTGGCAGAGGCGGCGGGCCGGCCCCGGCGCAGCAGCAGGCTGTCCCGTATCGCCCAGCTCATGCGTGCAGAGCGCTGAGCCCGCCTATCCCAGAGGCTCAGGCGCCAGGGGAGACCGGGCGAAGGCAGGCCCAGCTCCCCGTGGCCAGGGGAGACCAGGCGAGGGCAGGCCCAGCTCCCCGCGTACCCTCGAGGTGGGCGCCGCACTAAGGGATCCGAGCACCACCGTCCAGGCCTGTGACACACCTGGTGGCTGCAGGCCATCTGAAAGCCCCACCTGGAAGCAGCCTGAGGCAGGTGGAGAGCCAAACATGGCCCAGCCCGGAGAGCACCACATGGCCGGGAAGGTGACGGGTTGCCTGCGGGCGGACGCAGCCAGCTGCAGGCCAGCGGGCAGACAGTGGGAGCCCTTTGGGGCGATGTAGGGAGCAGAAATGTGGGATGTGCTTGAGGACGGTCTGCAACGGGGCAGCCAGGAGGGGGACGCTGACCGTGGCTGGAGCCCGCAGGGCTCAGCGGCTTCATCACATCTGTCCTGGCCAGCACGCGCCGCGACACGGTCCTGGCCAGCACACGCCGCGACGCGGTCCTGGTCAGCATGCACTGTGACACGGTCCTGGCCAGCATGCGCCGCGACACGGTCCTGGCCAGCATGCGCTGCGACACGGTCCTGGCCAGCATGCGCTGCGACACGGTCCTGGCCAGCATGCGCTGCGACACGGTCCTGGTCAGCGTGTGCTGCGACGCGGTCCTGGCCAGCGTGCGCTGCAACGCGGTCCTGGCATGGGTGCTGTGGTACCTCCCCAGCCCCTCCCAACCCGCTGCCCTGCAGCGCCTGCCCGCCGGACCTCAACCACACGGGCACTGCTCTCGGGGGGGAAGCCCAGCCTCGGCCGGCACCTTGAGACTGGGTCTCGTTACCCCTGCCGTTGCCTGCTCGCTGCGGGACCCAGGGCCCCGGACGCCCTGTTCCTTCACTGAGGAGCACCCAGGCCCTCGCGGCTGCTCGTGTGCTCGGTGACAGGAGGGTGAGGCACCGGCTGCTGCGCTCCCTGAACTAAGTCCTTAGGTGGAGACCCCAGCCAAGGGCGTCATCGGGGGACACCTCCCAGATGTGGGAAACAGTCACGGTTTTCAAGTTCGCTCGTAAAGCGGGGTTGACCTCCTTCCCTTCCTGCCTCTAGCTGATAGAAACTTGTGCTCGGCACGCGCTGGACAAGGCTGGCCCTGGGTGCTCAGGCCAAGGGGCTGGGCTGGGAGGCTCCCCGTGTCGGCCACAGAGGCCACTGGCAGTCAGCCTCCCTGCCCCTCACTCAGGGTGGCAGCGGTCCCGCCCGGTGTGCCCCGGTCATCTGCAGTCTATGGCCAGCCCATGACTGCACAGGCTGGCTCCAGGCTGGAGTGCCGGGACAGCAGCGCTGTGAGCCTCTTCCGGTACCGGCAGACACTGAACGTCATGGCCGACACCAACGACAGTGGCTCTGTCCAGTGCTGGCTGCGGGTCTGCTTGACGGCCTCCTGGGCCATGGCGTACCTGTGCGTCATCAGAGGCACTGAGACCACTGGGAAGGTGAGAGCCCACAGGCCAGACCCCGCTCCCACCAGCCCCAGAGGACCCCTCCCCATTTCCATCATTGCTGGCCTCTGGGGTTCAGAGGCTCGGCGAGGAGGGGCGCAACTTCAGCGCTGTCACGTGTCCCCAGAGAACTGAGGCCTTTGTCACCGTGAGGTGAAGCTCCTTAGCCTGGCGACTGTCGGCTCCCAGTGCACTGGGATGTTAGAGGAGCTGCCCCAGCCTTTGCTGACTAAATCGACATAGTGCACTGTTTCCAATTTTTTCTTTTCACCTCTCTGGGCCTTTTTGTTTGAGGTGTCATTCTCGTAGACAGCATACAGTTGGTCTTGTTTTTTATCCAGTCTGACAATCCCTGCCTTTTTTTTTTTTATTGGCTGCGTTGGGTCTTCGTTGCTGCGCGTGGGCTTTCTCTAGTTGCCGCGAGCGGGGGCTACTCTTCCTTGCGGTGCGTGGGCCTCTCATTGCGGGGGCTTCTCTTGTTGCGGAGCACGGGCTCTAGGTGCGTGGGCTTGAGTAGTTGCGGCGCACAGGCTCAGTAGTTGTGGCGCACGGGTTTAGTTGCTCCACGGCACGTGGGATCTTCCCGGACCAGGGCTCGAACCCGTGTCCCCTGCATTGGCAGGCGGATTCTTAACCGCTGCGCCACCAGGGAAGCCCCCCCCCCTGCCTTTTTTATCTGGTTTGGTTTAGCTTGTCACCTCGTACTTCCTTCCTGCTTGTCCCCTCTGTTCTTTGCTCCTGTTTCACTCTTTTGCTGAGTATTTTTTGATCCGACTCCATGTGCTTTGCTCATTAGTAGCAACTTGGTGGTTGAATCAGGGGTTGTAGCATCATGGTCTGTCTCCAGGCAACGCTGTACCACTGCACAGAGGAAGCTCTCAGCATCACCCTCCCGCCCCAGTGCCCACACCATTGTCGTACATTTGACTGGCAATGTGTTATAAGCAGCAAGTTCATTCTCAGCACTTTTTTTTTTTGGCTGCCCTGCACGGCTTGTGGGATCTTAGTTCCAAGACCAAAGTGCCAAGTCTAACCACTAGACCGCCAGGAAACTCCTGCATTCTCAGCATTTTTGTTTCAAACAGGATTATCTTTTAAAGAGACGTAGACAATGAGAAAAAACATACTGATAGCTACCTGGTCTCCACGCAATAAGGACCAGGGGAGCCGGAGCCTAAGCCCACAAGCCTGCCTGTCAAATTGCACCCAGCACAGAGCTTCCCACCCTCTCTTCCTTCCGGGCTTGGATAGGTCTAATATTTTATATGTCTGTCCTTTAAATGCCTGTGACGAAATCCTGTGCATTTCTCAGGTCTCCCGATCCGTGATCACGGAGGTTTGCAGGTCCGAGTGTGCGTGTGTGCCTGTGCTTTTTCTCGGTTACCACGTGAGGGTGAGGGTGACTCTCCCGTGAGGGGCTCCAAGCTTGAGGGGAATTTTGGAAGCAGCCGTCAGTCGCAACAAGCCAGCCAGAAACCCCGAATAATCCTGCCATGAAAGTCCCTGAAGATGCGCTGGGTAGCTCCCCAGTGTCTGCATTGGGGTCTGGGGGTCAGGAGGGAAGGGCGTCCACTCGCAGATGCCGTGTGTGCAGACCCCTCCTCAACCCTGAAAGAATTGGGGGCTGGTCCTTCTGCGGGAGAAGGTGTGGGCAGGTGTGTGGCCCCAGGGACCCTGAGAAGCGAGCTGGGGGCCTCAGCGTGGAAGGAAGAGGGGCCTGACTGTGGGCGAGGGGGAGTCCGCCCACCCTGGGGAGGCCATCGCCCTCCTCAGCGGCGTCCATGTATGGGCTTCAGGGGGGGCCCCAAACGCCGCAGGCTTGACTGGAGCTCACACCCCACCATCGCCTCCCGGATCCCACGGGTGACGTGGCAGTGGACCCAAGCATCTCGGTACACCCACCCCTCTCGAGGGTTCACGCGGAACAGACACACTGAGAAGACTGACAGCCGGCCTTTTTCAGGCAATTTTTCATGGCCTCGTTCCCGCACCTGCTCCTCTCGGTGTTCCTCATCAGAGGACTCACCCTGCCTGGGGCGACCGAAGGACGGACCTACCTATTCGCGCCCGACGTAAGTGGGTCCCGAATCCAAGCCCCCAGGGGTCCGGGCTCTGGCAGCACGCGAGCCGGGGCCCCTGCCCAGCCCAGCTCGTCCCAACCCCTGGCTGTGGGAGCAGAGGTGTGGTCACAAGGAGGGGCAGCCTGGGATCCCAGGGGTCAGGTTTGGAGGGGAGGGAGCAGAGGAGGACTCGGTCTGGAACATGGGGACCGCTATGAAATGGGGGTTCAGGGGGGAGGCCGGCTGGGGCCCCACACGTCCCACCCCTGGGGCCCTCACCCAGCAGTGCAGCCCCACCAGGCGAGGACCACTGGGCCATTCCACAGTCTCCGGGGCTGCAGCATCCCCGGGACCCCAGGGGCTGCCCGGCTCACCCCGCAGCCTCCCAGGCAGAGCCCTGCCCGGGGCAGGGACAGGCCCCTGGTGCGCAAGCAGGTGGAGGTTTGCCCGGTCTAGCAGCAGAAACATCAGGCACTGAGTGCACGGGGGCCCCACCTGGCCCTCAAGTCCTCCAAACCCCGGGCCTGAGGGGAGCAGTACGAACACCCTGAGTCCGAGCTGCTCAGCCTTGACTCCCAGCCCGAGAGGGCGGTGCCCCTGGCGCTCAGGGCCACACGTCTCGTGTGGCTGGAACCCGGGGGGCCGTTACGCATCACGAACAGGCAGCCGGAGTTGGCCATGTCAACTGCTCCTCGCGTGCGGTCCCAAACTCTTCTTGGGGCCTGAGCAGGTGGCACTGCTCGTGGGAGTAGTCCCAGGGACGCTGGGAACATTCCAGAACAGGAGGCACTGGGCCAGGGCAGCTTGTCTGATCTCGGGCCCCTATCTCCTTGCAGATGCACGTCCTGCAGAGCCCCCGGGTGTGGCTGGATGCAGCCACCCAGATACTCTTTTCTCTGTCCCTGGCCTTCGGAGGACACATCACTTTTGCAAGTTACAACCCGCCCAGGGAGGGCCGGGCTGGGGGCAGGGAGCCAGGCTTCAGAGAGACACACCACGCGTTTCTTTGCCGTGACCTGCTGCCGGGGACGGAGGGTGATCTGGTGTGAGCTTCTGAGAAGAACAGATTGTCAGGATCTGGTAATTACTGAGTCATCCCCCAAGGGCCGGGAGGTTGGGGCCCTCTGGGGCAGCTTCCAGCAAGTTCCGGAGCGGCTGCAGGCAGAGAACCTGGGTCATCAAACCCCGGAACAAGGCCATAACCGGGGGCTGCCTGTGTGTGACGCATGTGGCCATAAAAGCAGAAATACTGCCTGTGTCCACCTCCTTGTTACTTAAAATAGACGCCAGGCCCACGCCCGTTTATGGATGGACTGGCCCTGGCACCAGGCACGACCGCGGGCCAAAAGCCACTCGGCACCGGCAGTGATGCGCTTAAACCTACCTCCAGGTGGCTGTCCGTGGGGACAGGCGGGGGGTGGGGGGCAGGAGAGGGGGTGGGGACCACGGGGTGAGTGTGAGCCAGGTCCCCGGGAGGGTGTCGGCGGGGAGGGGTCTGAGCTGTCCTCAGAGCACAGCAGCGCACCGTGCTCCAGGTCGAGCACAGGCGGCCCCCGGGGGCCCTGATGACACGCGTGTCTGCCCAGGAACAACTGTAAGAGGGACGCGGTGACCATCGCCCTGGTCAACGGCATGACCTCCCTCTGTGCGCCCATTACCGTCTTCTCTGTCCTGGGGGTCAAGGCGGCCAGCGACCACGGGCGCTGACTGGACGGGGGAGCACGGTGCCCTCGGGCTCTGGGGCGAGGCGGCCCCGAGCTCAGCCCCCACGTGGGGATCCCCCAGATGACCTTCTGTTTCCCCAGAGCAGTGGGGTGGAGGGTCCACCCAGAACCTGGGATGGGACCTGACCCGGAAGCAGGGTCCTTGCAGAGATGACTGGTTAAGGTGAGGTTGTCCTGGACAGGGTGGGTCCCCAATCCAATGGCTGGTGTCCTGATAAGAGACAGAAGGGAGACACACAGACACGGAGGAGAAGGCCGGGTGACCACAGAGGCAGAGGCTGGAGGGACGTGGCCACAAGCCCGGGGACACCTGGGCCCCAGGGGCTGGAAGAGGCAGGAAGGACCCTCTCCTGTAGCCTCCGGAGGGAGCGCGGTCCTGCCCACGCCTTGATCTTGGCTGGCTGGCTGCAGAGCTGGGAACGGATGAATCCCTGTTATTTTAAGACTCCCCAGGCTGACGTCGTTTGTCACAACAGCCCCGGGAGCTGACGCTGTTAGGATGCCCCCACCCCTGAAGTTACCACGTTAGACGGACGGCCTGGTGGCCTCCAGACATGGTTTACCGGTTGAAGCCCGTCAGAGCTGCACAAGCCTGCCCTTTGGGCACTGCTAAACGCCCCCACGGCCCCGGACGGCCAGCGGAACGGTGGTCGTGTCAGCAGAGCGTGGGGGGACGCCTGTCCTGACGCTGCTCGGCTGTGCTGGGGGATGAAGGGCAGGGCCAGGCGCTCCGGGCACTGCTGAGCAAGGTCGCCTCTTGGAATGTTCCGGAGAGGCTGCAGTGGCCACGGCCGAGCGGTGAGCAGCGCCACCCCCGGGACAGCAGCTCATCCCTGTCTTCTTGTTGCACCTGGGACACCGGACAGCACTTAAACAGCAAAATCACCGACAAAAACGCGAAAACCGCGGCCGCAGCCAGCCTGGGAGAGGCTTGTCTACAGCTCCGCGGATGAGAGGGCAGAGCGTCCCGGGGGCCTGGCGGGAACGGGCGCGTCAGCCACTTTGGACAAGTCCGCAAATGCCCTGGGGATGGTGTGGGGACTGGATGCAAGGTGACAAGTTCCTTCTAGCGAGCAGGAGAATTCGCAAACGTGGAAGCCCCGCGGAGTCTGAGCCTTGAGCCCTGAGACAGATGGGGAGGCACGAGGAGAGCTGCGCCCCCCGCAGCCCCACCGCAACAGCTCTAGGAGCGCCACCCCCAGGGCCATCGGGCCCTCGAGTCAGGGAGGCAGGGAGCGGCAGGTCCATTTGTATCCGGGCCCCGAGGCTGCAGCCTCTGTCCCCCGTGTGTGCACGAGGCCGGGCCTCCCAGGGCCCGCCCCTAGGGCATCTGCTCCCCCCACCTGCCACCCTGTAGAAACATCCTCTGCCTCGTCCACGCCTTCGATCTCCCCGACCAGAGCATCTCCAGGGAGGACTACGCGGCTGCCCTCGTGCACCTTGCCTCCACCTGGCCCGATCGGGTGGCGGGCTCCCCCTGGAGGCCTGCTGCCTGGAGGACTTCCTGGATAAGGTACCCCAGGGGCTGCGGCCAGGCTGCAGGTGGCTGCAGGCGTTGAGCCGGGGTCAGCAGTGAAGGGATCGGGGCTGACTCTGTGCCTTGCCTCTCTGAGCTCCTAGAAAACCCCACGGCCTAAATGCAGCAGGTCCGACGGGCCCTGCCCAGCAGTCGGGGATCCAGGCTGACCCGAGAGTGGGAGTTGTGGGTGCCCAGAGCCGAGGGAGAGGGGCCTGAGCGTAGCCACGGAGCCAGGCTGTGCCTGGAGGAGACACGCACGGGGCCAGCTGATGCGGGACAGGGACAGCAGGCCGGGGGCAGTCAGGGGGCAGGACCTCGGGACAGCCGTCGGATGGGCTCCTGAGCCCAAGGCCCCCAGGCCCCACGGCGCCTGCTGCAGGGGATTTAGGGCACAGGTCCCCTTCCTTCAGAGGCGCACCTGTGGTTTGTTATAACACAGCCTGACTCGGGGGGGGGGGGGCTGGTGCGCACGCGTGCCCCGGTGCGGATGCGCTGTGTTGCAGAGCGCCCCGGGCACAGGCCTGGCTCCGTCGTCGTCACGCAGGCGCCCCCACGTGCCGGGGGCCCCCGTCTGGGCCGTGCTCTTCTCAGGGATGCTGTTCAGCCTGGGCCTGACGTCCACGCTCAGGAACACGGACAGCGTCGTCACACCACTCCTGGACTTGAAGGCCACGCCCAGATGGGTCCCCAAGGAGGCCCTCCCTGCAGGGCCTGTCCTCACTGCCCTGCTGCCTCTACCCTCTGTCCACTCTGCCCGACGTCCATGAGGGCTCGAGGGCCCTGACCCCGCAGCTCTGGCTCAGTGCCTCAAGGATCGTCACAGGGGAGCTGAGGGTCAGGGAGGGGACTCCGTCCCACACTGCCCACGGAGGCCACTCCATCCGAGCACGTCCTCCAGCTCCGTAGGTGCAGGGGGACATGCTGGGGGGAGTGGACAAGGGGAGACGCCTGAACATGGGGGCTGGGTCCAGGGCTGGCCCGCCTGCTTCACGCTGCGGGCGGGAAACTACTGGCTCGAGATCTTTGACCGCTGCGTCGCTTCCCTGGACCTGAACCTCTTCGCGTTCTCCGAGGTGGCTGGTGTCATTTATGTTTATGGGATGAAACGGTGAGTCAGCTTCCAGGGGTCCCGCCCCTCTGCTCCAAGCGTCCCCAAGTACACACGTGTGGGCATCGGGCAGCCGGTCTCCTGGACAGCTGCGGGATGACACGGACCATCTGAGTTCCCTCCCCAAACAAACCCGTCCACAGATGCACCCCTGGGACCCACCCGCCGGCTGTGGGGACGCTAGTGACAAAACGACCAGTCCCCAGCCATGCGGGGGGACTCCTAAAGTCCAAGGACAGGTGGACACCCAGGGTTCCAAGCCCCACTGTCCTGGAGCCTCTGAGGAGGCCCCACACTGGTCCTGCCCATCCACACCTGGCCCGGGCCTGCGGCGCACCTGTCACACCTGCACTCACATCTGTCTCCCTCGTGGCCACTCACGCCTGGACTCACGCCTGTCACCCTGACCGTAGCCCTGCCCAGATGACCCTGGACGTTGTGCCTCTAGGAGATCTCGAGAGGCCCCAAATGCCAGGGCCTCCATGCTGCTCTGTGGGCACTGGGACAGCGGGCTTGTCCCCGGAGGGATGCTGCCCGCCTCGCGACACCGGAGTAAGAGGCAGTGGTCCGTGGTGATGAGGGGGGAGCAGTGAGGCCCTGGACTCAACGGGTTGTGGGTCTCAGAAGGGGACCCTCAGGAGCCGTGAGGAGCGGCCTGGGGGGGGACAGGAAGGGGAGGGGCCCCAGGAGGGTGGGCCCCTGGGTGGCTGATACCTTCTCCTGGGTCTGCACATCCTGGGCTCCATCCCCATCCTGGGGGCCCGGGTCAGGTGCTGCCCTCCCTCCCACAGCGGGCTGGCAGAGGGTTCTCTACCCCTCACAGAGCCGGAGCTCCCCGCCCCCAGGGCCAAATCCACGGGTCCTGCCGTTCCCTGGGCCAGGCTGACCTGCCCCTCTGGCCTTCCCCACACATTGACCTGGGGTGGGGTCCTCATCAGGACCCCAGAAGTTTGCCTGGTCCGGGGGCCACTGAGGAAGATGTGGGGCAAAGGTCAGAGTGGAGGTGGGGCGGCCCCATGGGCTCCATCTGTGTGGCAGGACAGAGGCTACCGGTCGAGCGGCTGGGGGATCTGAGCCCGTGGCAGACAGCATAGCGTGGATGACCGGGCGCGGCCCGGCCTCTACTGGCAGGCGACCTGGAAGGCTGTCAGCCCCCGGCTGCTGCCGACCACCTTTGTGGCCTACGTTGCCCTCCTGGCCAGCTCACCCTGGGCTGCAAGGCCTGGAACCCCCAACACATAGGTCTCTGGGTGGGGGTCCGGGAGCACCGGGGCCACCTCAGACCCGGCCTGGCCCTTCCCTGGCGCCTTCCGTGGCCCAGGGGACCCTCACGGTGGACATTCGTGCCCTAAGGGCCACGTGGGCTGCTTGTGCTCTGAGACCCCAGATCCCCAGATCCCCGATGTCCCCGGGGGCAACGGTGCCGATTCCAGTGACCTTGGGCAAGGGCCTCCGTCGGTGGCGGGAGGACAGGAGCAGTTTCCAGACTCCGGTGACTTCGCGGGTCCCTGAAGCCCCTCCCACAGGGACGTGGCTTCAAGCCACACTTGCCCAGCGCCGCGGGGATGGGCTCTGCAAACGCCCAGCCGGGCCGCAGACTAGAAACCGCCGCCGAGCCGGTCAGAGCGTGAGCCGCGTGGCCCCGCCAAGCTGCCAGCCGTCTGGTGGCTCCGAGCTGCCCCTCGCCTGGAGTGCTGAAGCAGCTGCTTTCAAACTCTCCCCAGAAAGGAGCTGCCCCTGAGGACCAGGACGAATGGCGCCATGTTTCTCAAAGAGCTTCTCGTGGCTGTTGTTGTCCTGTTCGCCACAGTGCCTCAGCTGGGTGGTGGTGCTGCCCCCCTTATGGGGGGAGCGCAGCGCCTGACGACGCCCAGCGGATCAGACCCGGCAGCCCCTAGGGGTGTGCGGAGTGGCTGCCTGCAGAACCCGACGCCCCAGATCCCAGGCCCGTCTCAGAGCCAAAACCCTACGAGGGGCTCCGCCAAGCCCCGGGGCTTCCGCTGCCCGAGTCCCCGCTGCCCCAGGGAGCGGGCCCCGGCCGTGGGCCTTTTCCACCCACCCACCCTGGGTGCTTCGTCTCGGGAAGAGATGGGACGCAGCTGCCCCACACAGCCCCTGTGGCCGAGCGCCCGCCTTGCTGCGTCCGGGAGTGGAGGTGGGGGGAACTGTCCCCCGTCCGATGCCCACCTTGGGGCCTTGTGGCCTGCAGCACAGCTCCCCTCGGGGCAGGAGAAGGCCTGCCCGGGCTGGGTGCGGGCCACCTGTGCGCTCCTGTCCTCCCTGCCTGCACTGTGGGTCCCGGTGGCCCCGCTGCTCACCCGGCACAGACAGAAGCGGCAGCACAGGCGTCCGAAGCTGCACGGTGGGGCGGGGGGGGGGCGGCCGAGGGCGGGGCCGGGGTGGCAGGGAGGCCCTGCCTGTGCCGGAGCCCGACCACGCCAGCCACACTCGCCTGACCTGAGGCCCGTTGCTCCCGACACCGTTGCGCCCTCCAGACCAGCTCGCGGCACAGCTCCGACACTGCAGTCCACGCGCTTCCCCAGATGGGGGACAGCCCACCGTCTGCCTCCTGGGCCCTGCGGCGGGCCAGGCACTGTACCCGGCGATTCCACGGGCAAACAACGGGGGTGCCGACAGCCGGGCCAGCGGTAGGGGGGCATCTGGGAAGGCCCAGCCACACCCCACAGCCGAGGGGTCTCGTGCCACGCGAGCTTGGGAACCTGCAGGCAGGGCCGGTCTCCAAGGAAAAGCAGACCGCGTTCTCTGCCGTGAGGCCCCGCCCCACAGAAACCCCTTTCTTTACCTAGAGCCCTGGAGTCACGGGGAGGGTCTGGTATGCTGCACGTGATGGGGAATCTCGGGGGTGTGGGTCCGTCTCGACCGATGTTCGGGCCACCCACTGCAGAGAAGCGTCACAGAAGCACGGCCCATCCCGCTCTCAAAGGCCAGGGGGCTGTGGCGAGAAAGCCAGTAGCGGGGCCGCCTCTGCCCAGGCTTGGCTCAGAAGCACTGCCGTTTACTCTTTTGAGACTTTCTCAGGCAAATGTGTCAGGAATGATCAAAAAGGCCGATTATCACGCAGGTTTCGACTGCCTCCAGGGGAAGGCCGTCCTCACTCACGCCCCGTCCTTCCTTCAGCCAATACCTGCCCATTCTCGAGCCCACTCACCTCCCCCCGCCCTCCTCCGACAGCCAGAGGTCAGCGCTGCGGCGCTGGGCACTGGATACACGGGCTTGCTTCCAGCCCCCAGCCCCGCGGCCTCACTCAAGGAGACCATGTGTCCTTGGTGTCCTGCTGGGAACACTTCCCGCTAAGCTCCAGTCCCAGGCGGGGCAAGCGCTGTCCGTGGTCCTGAACCACCCCCAGCTGACAAGTGCCACGGTGTGGCCAGGCGTGCGTGAGGGGGCCCTCCTCGCCCCCGGCAGCCCAGACCCCAGCAAACAGAAGCACGTGCACTACAGCCCACCTAAGAGGAGCTGAGTGTTAACGCGGGGTTAACCCGAGTGCCCCCAAAGTGAGTCCTAAGCCGCAGGGGGAGCCCGGGGCCCGCACGTTGCCCACTCGGTGCCACGCTCCGTGACTCGGGGCCCCTTCCTCCATCAAAAAGCCAACACAGCCGCCCTCCTCCACGTTCAGGGACCCTGGGCTTCCAGTGGGTCCGCCCAGGGGATCCGGGATCACGTCCCGGCTTCAGGTTAACTCCACCTGCACCTGTAATGCCCCTTTGCCACGTCCAGTGACGTGGATTCTGGGGTTAGGGTGTGGCGTCTTTGGGGGTCATTATTCTCCCGCCAGCGCCTGGGGGACTCTGAGCTGCCAGGTCTGGGAAGCCCTCTGCTCTACAGCGAGCTTCACAGGTGAGCGTCCCGTGGCTGGGCGCCAGCACACACCAGGGCTATGGCGGTGAGGGGAGCAGAGCCGTGGGCTGAGGGCCCCCGGGCATCGTCTGTGCCCTGCTTTCACTCCTGCCCCTCATGCCTTTCACACCTTGGCTTCTGTGCACACATCTGGGGGCATGTGAGTCAGAGGCTCCTTCACCCGCAGTTCAGACCTAGGGAAGCCCAAGAAACTAATGTTTTTTCTTTGCTTCTCAGAATTTTATTATTTTCATGTTTCACCCTGAGGAGACTCGGTAGTCTGCGTGGTGATTTAAAACAATAGGTAAATCAGCGTGAGGTCTTACTCAGTTGCGCCTGACCAGAGCACACGCCCTTCCCAAGGGTTTTACACTTTAGTGAAAATACAAGTGACTTTGAGTAAAACTGGGACAAAATGCATGTAGCAGACAAGGTTCTAGAGGCATGTAGAAGTCAGAAAACAGCCATGACTGATCTGTTCCTGGAAATGCCAGAAACAGGTCCAGGGGTGCTGGGAGCCTGTGGTGGCCGGTGGCGGGTCAGTGGGGTGCAGCTGTGGGGGCCAGGTCACCTCCCCCTGCATGGGGGACTCTCCGCTTTGGGCAGCAGGGGCACCGCCAGGCCGGCAGCAGGTGGGTGGGGTCAGTCCCGCACTGACTATTTATGATGCGCTTGTGGACTTGGGTCGATCATAAACGCCCGGTCACTCGGACGCTGCAGCAGTGGCAGTGAACGGGCAACAGCCATAAACCCCGGCAGGCGGCCTGCACTCACGCTCAGCTGATCTGGGCTGCGTTAGCACCGAGCCCGTCCAAGGTACGCTTGACGGCACCTGCCACATCACGTGGACCCATCAGGACCATCCTGGAAGGAAGCCTCGGGAACTGCTCAAGGTCATCAAAATGCCGCTTTCCAGCCTCCGTGTCGTCCCCGGGCACAGGGCAGAGAGCCGGCCCCCAGGTCACCCCCTGAGCTGCCCCTCCTGCTGTGAGCCCCGCGGGGCTCTGAAGGGCGCAGCCTCAGTGCAGACAGAGCAGGGCAGGCCCGGGCGCTGGCTTCTCCAGGTGGAGGCGCCTCACGGGGACCTGAGGCCGGCTGGACGCGGAGGCGGGGACGCTGACGGGCTGCTGCGAGGGGGCCCGCTCTCACACAAGCCCCCCGGCACCTCAGATCCTCCTGGTGTCGGCTGAGCCGTGTCCCTGCAGCCTCGCCCTTACCCACCTCCTGAGCCCTCACCCTGACGCTGGACCCAGCCAGCCTCTGTCAGCTCCACCCCGGGGGGGTCACGGCATGGAAGACAGCCCCCAGACCAGCCTCCAACTTCCCTGCCCCCCAGCAGCACCAATACCACCTGGAAATAATTTGATTCACATTCCCAGACCTGCTGGGCCGGAAACGTGTGTGTGTGTGTGCGGGTGGCATCTGTGTGGTCCACCCCCCAGGGGATCACGGAGGCAGCACCTGTGTGGTCTACCCCCCCCCCCCAGGGGACCAGGGGTGGCATCTGTGTGGTTCAACCCCACACCAGGGAGCCCAGGTTGAAATCTGCCCCTTGCCTCCAAGCCCCCGGGCTCCCTGGACAAGCTCTCTGGGGCACTTGGCCATGGCCGGTCAGGGGCTGACCACCGTTCTCCCCGGGTCCTCCACACGGCCCCCCGAGGCACAACCCTTGACCTTGAGCAGAGCCCCATATGCCCCGGCAGTGCAGGGAGGCCCCCATGCATGAGGAAGACTCCCGTAGAGACCTTACCCTCGGGGACCCGAGCAGCTCCCCCCTGAGGATCCCCCCACTTCCGGGAGGCCCCGTTCCCGGGCCTATCGTGCTCGTCCCCAGGCGCTGTGCCCGAGTCCGGCTAAGCGGATGTGACAGCACGTGGCCAAAGGAGCCCCACAGCGGTCAGCACGCAGGCCACCCAGATGACAGCGGGGGGCAGACGGGGTGGGCAGCCAGGGACTGCCTGCCTGCGCACGCCCACCTGCCCAGGTCCAGCACGCGGGGACAGGTGAGGAGACAAGCACTCTGGGGGAGGGATGGCGCCGGACTGGGACCTCCGTGCGCACGGCCCTCGCTGCCCACTCCACAGAGCCCTCGGGAAGGAGGGGAATCCCACGGTCCACTGAGAAGGCAGCGGGCAGAGGAGAAGCATGCTCAGGAGGAATCCCGATGCCCTGGGCCTCAGACCTTTCTTGTCCGTCCTCTCCCACGCGTCCACGGAGCTTGGCCAGAGCTGGCTGCAGCAGTGGGGGTGCTGGGCCGGGCCCCATGGGAGCACCCTCTCTGAGCCACCCGCCCCTCCCTCCACATCCCCCGCACCAGGAAGCCCCCTCCAGGCCGAGAACCCACGTGGATCTCGCACCCCAACAGGTGCACGTGTTTGTAATTACAGAACGCAGACCTCACTAGTACGCGTTTTAATACAAACTCAGAGAACAGTCGTAAGCTGTGAAACCCATCAGCAAAGGCTCCTTTCACTGGGGTGACGGGGCGGGGGGGCAGGAGGGGGTGCAGGAGTGCAATCAGGACGAGCCGGGCCGTGTGCTGAGAGGGGACCAGCGGGGAGGGCCCCGAGATGGGGGCGCGGGCGGGTGCCGGGCGCAAGGACAGGCGGGGTCGGAAGCAGGGGCGGGGCCGGCTGGAACCGGGCCTCAAACAGCTGACCGGGCCCTTGGCTTCTGGGGAAGGCGCCACGGGGCGTGAACCGCGGATGCAGCCAGCAGAGGCACCCGGGGCAGGCTCTGCTCCCGACGTGGGTGTGAACGGCTGGGCTGGGCACTGACTGCACAGGTCGGCAGGAAGGAGCCCACGCCCACCACTCAGCCCCACGTGCCGCCCCGTGCCCTCGCTCCAGACCGGGGCAGCCCCTGCAGCGAGGGGAAGGGGGCGACAAAGGGCCCCCCAGCCGCGTCCAGACGCCTGCCGCCCGATGCCCGGCTCTCCCACCTGCCGCTTCCCGGTGGTCAGCGGCTGGAGAACGGACCCCGTCACGGGACGGCCACGGCGCGCGGGCCCTGCTTCCCTGAGGACTTGGGGGCTGCCCCCTCCCACCGGGCTCCGGAGCCCAGCCCAGCCCAGTCTGTGAGCAGGGCTGCCGTCAGTCCAAGATGGTCTTAAAGTCTGCGGTCAGGGCCGGGTCGGCTGCTGCCTCCAGGGCGGCCAGAGTGGCCCTCGGGAGCCGCCGGCACAGTCGGGCTCTGGCTACAAGGCAGCGACTGAAGTCAGGCCACCAACCCCCCACCTACGCCCCGGAGAAACCAGAGACCGCCCTTCCCCGGGGCCCGCAGGCACTTACACTGCCAAGCACCCTGCGTGCAGGCGGGATTGGGGTGGGCACCTCAGGAGGGGGCAAGCACCCCTCCCCTGCCGGGGGCACGGGGACTGTCCGGCAGAGGCCCGAGGGGGATCTGGGTCGGGGGTGCGAGGAAGGACACGCAGGTGGGGGGCTGCAGGGGAGACGGAGGACGAGGACCCGGGGCGGGGTGGAGAGGTGGCGAGACCCGGATGGTCATGCCAGGCCCCTGGACGAGGGAGGGGGCCTGTAACCCTCGGGGCACCCGCACCCCTCACCTGGGGGCTCTGAGACCCGCCCACCTGCCCCTCAGACACGGAGGGGCCCCAGCACCGGAGGGCAGGGCCCGCACCTCACGAAGGGGCGCCTGGCACTCCACCCGCGCCTACCTGTCCGCAGCGCCCCCAGAAGACAGCTGTAGGTGACGCGGTGACGAGCTAGCTTGAGCAGAAAGGCGTGCAGGCAGAGCCACTGCGCGGCCTCGGAAGGAAACGGGCCGGAGGCGCCCTTGGCCCCCAGTGACATCCCTGGGGGACACGAGGAGAGGCTGAGGCTCCGCTGGCCCCGCCGCAGCGTTCCTCCCTGGGGATACCAGGGGCCCCAGATGGTGCCCTCCTGGCGGGGGTCCCTCCAGGCTGATGGCATGAGTGAGGTCTTGGGGGCGGCGGGGGGGAGACTGGCCACTTCATTTCAGGGGCCACCCGACACGAGCACCGAGGAATTCTGAAAACTGAGACGTTTTCTTCAACTTCTCCAAGAAACCTCCACAAACAGACGTGACGAAGAGCAAAGTCTGTTACACCCAGGACCTCAGAGACACGCACGGCCTGAACCTCAGACAGATCGGGAACGCCCAGGACGAGGCCGGAGGTGCAGACACAGGGGCTGCAGTGCGAGCGTTCAGGTGGGGACGCCCCCGAGGAGGCCGGGCCAAGGAGCGGTGAACCCAAAGCCGTCGGGCGCGCGGCTGCCGTGGGTGCCCCTCGCTGAGGTGGGCAGGGGTGGCCCGGGGCCTCCTGCGGACCCTGGCCTGGACTGACGCAAGCGCCCAGAGCCCCAGGGCAGGAGGGCCACCAGCTGGCCCCCAAGCACCACGTCACTCTCCAGTCACGTGGCAGAGGGCGGCGAGCTGCTAGCAGGTTAAAGGCGCCCCGACGCCCCATCTCCACCGTGGCTGCTGGAGAGGCAGGTGCTGCAGTGGCCGCGGGACACGAGGGACCCGGGACGGGCACAGGACGGAGCGTGTGGGCGTGACCCCGATGCCCAGCGCCCCGGGCGACCCCTCGGCCCGCCAGCCATGCCCTGGTCGCCTGTGCACACCTGCGTTCCTGGCTCTCAGGAGGGCGTGGCAGCGGGACGAGGTGTCAGAGATGACCCGGAGGAAAAACGAGGGGTTCCTCCCGACTGGCTGATTAAACGGGAGCTGCAGCACACACGCGTGGAACCTGGGGATGTCGGCTCTGTCAGGGGCCCAGCCTCCCCAGGCTGCCTGGGCCAGGGCTCCCTGGAGACCACGGGCGGCAAGCCTGGCTCTGGGTCCCCGAGGCCAGCCGGCGCGGTGAGTGAAGGACGGGGTCCGCCTCCCCAAGGTGGACAAGCAGCGGACTCCACGATCACCTGCCCGGCCCTGGTTCTTGGAGGGGGACCACAGAGCCACCCAAGGGCAGGGAACGTTCCGGAAGGGGCTGGAACGATCGGGAGCCGCATCCCGCCATCCCTTCTGGGGGCGCCTGAGTGTTCGGGACCACACACGCCTCCTGTGCACTGACTGGCCCTCTGCTCGCCTACCCGCCCCCGCCCCGCGGCCACCCTCCTCCCGCCAGCCCCTCCCGCCGCGGGGACTCGGGCCGCCCCGGCCGCTCGGGCCTCCCAGCACCATCTGGTGCCCGGGAGCAGCGCCTCCAGAGCTGCCGCGGGCTCCGCGGAGAGGCGGTGTCCGCCGCGGAGACGCACCCGCTGCTTCCTCACGGACCCGGGGGCAGCGCGCTCCCCAGGGTGGGGCCGTCGCCTCCCTCGTGGTGCCGCCACCTGTGGACCCACCTGTAGGCCTGCAGCAGGAATATCTTGTAAACATTTGTGAAAACTGTCTCAAGACTGTTCACCTGGAGTCATAAGAAAAGGCAATGTTGGCGATACCTCTGGCGTTCGAGTTTGTCTTTTGCTTTATTGCCCCATCAAACGGAACGAAGAAAAGGACCATCTCAGTAAGAATCCATCAGTCTCTCCCGTGAGACCCGCCAGGTCCTCACTGGGGCCCCTCAGCAGCTGCGGTGGAGTCAGGCCTGCGGGAAGGACAAGGGGGAGAGCCCAGCCTGGCTGGACGACGGCCTGGGCCCCGCGGCTCCAGCGCTGAGGCCACAGCGGTCCTGGGCCCTACAGCCTGTGAGGAGGGGCCCAGGCGAAGATGGCGGGGCAGCCACGCGGCAGGGTGAGGGCCGGGGGCCCTGGACACACACGCGCACACTCACCCACACAGTGCACACCTGCACACACAGGCACAGGCACGCATACCCACACACTGCACACCTGCACATACTCGCAGGCACACTCGTTCACACACACGTGAACTTGAGAGTGCACACGTATGTGACGCCTGATGCGCCCCCACACACGTGCACGCGCCCGCACACGGGAACAGACACACGTGCCCCCCCAGGATCTGCGAAGCGCACGCAGACCTTCCGGTGGCGTCAGCTGCCCTCCGCTCTGCAGCCCCAGCAGCCCACGGGCAACCCGCGCACCTGCAGGTCCAGGAAGAGCCCTTGGCACTTCAGCCGCAAGACCGCCGAGAGTTTGCGACGCATGTTCCTCCCAGGCTTGAAGCCCTGGTTGAAGGTGAGGCTCGCTCTGATCGAGGTCCCGGCGTAACTGCGAGACAGCGTGCGGTTCGTGGAAACACGTGTGTCCACTTCACACTCTGACCGCCACACACGTCCAGCCCATCAGCTGCGCTGGGCCGGAATGGGCGCCTGTCCCCCAAACGGTCACGGCTTCACGGGGAGCCAGACAACCTGGTGGACAGTTCATGACTGACCGGTGTGGTCGGTGCCCGGACACGAGAGGGGGCAGTGGGAGCAGCAGACGGACGCGTGGAACCGCGCGTGGAAAGCGTCTGCACTTGCGTCTTCCCGGGAGCACCCCAGAAAGAGGACCAAGTGCAGCCCTGAGGGCTCCAGCAGAACCGCGTTACCAGCGCAGGACGGGGCACGCCCATCCACCACCGTCTTGACACCCGCGCTTTTCATTCATGAGAAAGCACAGGCCCCGTGTCCACGTGCCGCGCGAGTCTCTGCGCAAAGCCTGAGGTTGGGCTGCGTGCTCTCGGGCTCAGTGTGGGGGAGGTGGGGGGACGGGCTCTCAGGGGCCGAACTGCATCCCCCAAACTCACAGGTTGAAGCCCCGACCCCCGAGACCGTCTGGGGATAAGGCCTTTAAGACGGTGATTAAGGCAAAATGGAATCATAAAGGTGGGGCCCTAATCCCATGGGACTGGTGCCCCAAGAAGAGACACTGAGGGGCTGAACAGAGAGGGTGACCGTGTGAGGCCTTGGGGAGCAGATGCGTCCACACGCACTCACAGGAGAGGCCCCAGGAGAAACCGGCCTGCGACACCTGGACCTCAGCTTCCAGCCTCCAGGACCGAGAGAACGGAAATGTCCGTGGTGTTTTTTGCGGCAGCCTGAGCTGACCGAGGCAGGGACCCAAGACTCTGTGTACAGAGCAGGCCACACGCACGGCAGCCCTGCTCCCCGACGGGCCAGAGGTGACCACGAATCCTGGTGCCCAGTGAGACCACGGGGACCCTTGTCTGGCAGGTCCTGGAAGCTCTGGTTCAGATCCACACGCTTCCCGGCGGAACACGCTGTGCCCCCGAGTCTGCCACGCGATTTCCTTTTATCAAAAACGCCCAGAAGGTACTTCCCTGGTGGTCCAGTGGTAAAGAATCTGCCTTTCAATGCAGGGGACGCAGGTTCGATCCCTGGTTGGGGAACTAAGATCCCACAGGCTGCGGGGCGACTAAGCCCGTGCGCCGCAACTACTGAGCTCGCGCGCCTCGACGAGAGAGCCCGCATGCCGCAAACTACGGAGTCCACGTGCCCTGGAGCCCGTACGCCACAACAAGAGAGAGAAAAACTCGCACACCACAACTAGAGAAGCGTGCACGCCGCAACGAAAGATCCCGCGTGCCGCAACCAAAAGCGCCCAGAAAACGGCTCCCCCAGAGTCCATCCCCTAGTGCCCGCCGCTGGCCTCTGACCCCCCTGCCACGCGGGGGGACGCACAGAGCTGCGCGGTGCAGCGCTCACCTGGAGTGGTCACAGCGCACCTCCAGGGTGCGGGTGTCCAGCAGTAAACCACACCAGGGGAACAGGCAGTGCGCCGGCAGCTGCAGGGGGGCCGCGCCACCCAGGCCACTGTCCTCCACGGGGAAGTTCACCACCGTCTTCTGCAGGTTCGCCAGGCAGCCATACTCGGGCACGCCGCGGACCAGGGCCCTGCAGCAGGGGGGCCACGTCAGCCACCGGGCAGAGGGCACGCCACCCGCAGGTCTCGGAGGCACAGGTCAATGTCACCTAACAGCCCAGCGAGGCGGGCGGGGACTGGAGGGCTGGGACCATGAGCCCGCGAGGAAGGCCAGACACAGCCTTGCTCTGGCCTCCAGGCTTCTGGGCAAACAAGTACCAACGATTAGAGGCCAGGGTGGACAGGCCAGCAAGGGCAGAGGCAGGCAGCGGGGAAGGGGAGCACGGAAGCCCCAAGAGCCAGTCCTGAAGGACGAGCGCACGCCGGGATGGCCCTCCAGGTAAGACAGGTGGGCGACTGAGCTGACGGGTCGGCTGGGACCCGGGAGACACGGGGCTCGGAGGGCAGGCAGAGTCCAAGGGACGGGTCCTCTCTGTGACGGCCAGCCGATGTGTCCACCTGGCGAGGCTGCGGTCCCCAGGTGTGCACACTCGAGTCTGCGTTAAGACCGGGGGTCTGTAGGTGGGGCTGACACCTGCAACCACCTGGCTTTAAAGGAGGACACTTCCCAGAGTGGGGCGGGCTCACCCATCGGGGAAGGGCCCTGAGAGCCAAACGGGGGTGTCCTGACTGCGGGGGTCGCCCACTGACTGCAGCCCCAGCACCTGCCCTTCCTGCCACCCGCCCCCGGGTTTCAAACCTGCCCAGCCAGCCCCACCATCACGCGAGCCAGCTCCTTTGCAGCAAGTCTCCTGGACGTGTGCCTGTCTGCTGCGTCCCCTGGTGGGACCCTACGGACACACTCAGAGCTACCTCCCTGCCCAGCCCAACGACCACAGAGCAGCGCCGCTCCCAGAACTTCCCATGACAGAGGCGACGACCTCTGCGCTGTCCCTTCTGGTGGCCACTGGACACATGTGGCCACTGAGCTCTCCAACTGTGGCCGGAGCCCACGCGGACCCGCGTGCAACACGGGTTTACATTTGCAGTGTCCTGTGCCGGGGCTGCCATAGGGAGCCCCAGAGCATCACAGCGGGCGGACCCTACAGGCTTCAAGCCTGGGGTACCCCGCAGGCAGACACGGGATACGTGGCTGCTGTCCAGGTGGGTTTCTCCAAAGGCAGCCCAGCGACCAAAGTGACCAAAGTGTCAGGCTCGGGGACGGCTTGAGGGCTCAGTTTTGAACTTTCTCCTCCCTTGGAAACCCACGCTTTGAAAGAAGCCCCCAGACTCCCGGGACGGATGGGGCACTGTGGCCGCAGCCCAAAGGGTCCCAGGTGCCGGGTTTGCTTTGGGCACCAAACCCATGCGATCCCCACGCCTGGTAACCCCTCCTCCTCGACACGTCTGAATTCCCCGCTCTCGCAGACGCTCTCCGCGGGGAAGCCACAGGTGAGCCGTGCAGGCCTTCCCTCTTCCGTCTCCCGTGGTGCGGAGCGCGCAGCCTCTGCTCCGTCCACCACAGCGCATCATGGGCGCAGAACCTCCAAGGAGCCTCTGCAGACCCAGCCCTGCTGCCTGAGCTCCTGCAGTGGCACCTGCGTCCTGACGGCCACGCCAGCGACAGGAGGAAGTGACGGCACTCTGGGCTCTCAGAGCCGCGGGACCACACCGCGTGACACTCCCCAGAGATGTGACGTGTGGGGAGCACGGACGTTCGCACACAGGTCCCACCGTCGTACGTGGGCCAAAACGCGCCTGCAGAGACACACGCGTGGGGCCCTTACCTGAGGAAGGCTTTGGCTCGTGGCAGGTGAGGGGTGACCAGCAGGAAGTCGTCCACGAAGCGCAGGAGAACCCTGGACACGGATTGACCCCGAGGTGAGGGGGACCCTGAACGCACTGCTTTACGCCCATAGGCAGCGTCCTCCCACAGGAGCCAACGCTGAAACATTTAATGTCTGTGTTCCCGTGGACACGGATAAAGCGACCTTCTCCACAGAATCGAACCAAAGACTCTGGTTTCTGTGGGATTCGGCTCCAGCTGCAGATGCCGAGCAGGGGCCCTGCAATTGGGCCGGAAGCACACGAGCTTGGCGCTGGTCCGAAGCCCCGGCCACACAGAAGGCCACGTTTCCTCCCCACTTGAGGCCTGCTGACCACCTCCTGTGCGCCGTTATGAGAAGAAAGGGTGAGGCCCGGCCTACATCCAGGACCAAAAGTACGAACAGGCCCCAGCAAGGCAACGCCCGCCCACAGAGGGTCCGTACCCGTCCCGCTGGATTCCGGGGAAGAGCTCGTTCTCCATGTCTCCGTAGCAGAAGCTGCAGAGCAGGGTGGACAGGATGGAGCCCTGGGGGACCCCCTGACACTGGACGTAGGACCTGGGGGGCAGGACGCGGTTAGAAGGTGGGCCAGCCACGGTGGGCCTCGTGCTTATGTCGTAAACACACGCACAGACGTGGAGCACAGACACACATGCACACGCGTGCCCACGCCGCACCCGCCTGGGGGGACATGAATCAAGATTTATCACGCTCCCGTGCCACGACCCCTCTCCATGAAGGTCACAGCGGGTGGTGGTGCCCCTGGGGAGGAGCCAGGGGCCACAGGCGTGGCCTTTCCGGTGGAGAAAGTCCTCTTCCCACCCGGTACCATTTACACGCATGTGCAGACGTGTTGCCTTTGGCAAAATTCGCCCCGTTGTGCAGTCGGCACGTGTGCCTCCCCAGGGTGTACGTGTTTTTTTATATTTTAATGTGATTATCTTTCAGTAAGTGCTGTACTTACTGAGAATATAATAATAATGAAAATACACCCTTTACCTAGAAAGCTTCCTGAGCGTGGCCCACGGTTAACGACCTCCGAGCAGGCCCCGCGGTCCAGGCTGACCTCTAACGGCCGTGGCCGTGAGCCCGAACCCCCGGGGCCACTGCTCTCCTCGGTCGCACATGGGGTCCCGCTCAGGCACTCGCCCAGGCCGGTTTGGCTCCGCACACGTTAAAGAAGTTATCTGCCGGCTTCTGAACGCAAGGACTTCCCACAGCCGTGGGAGCCTTGCTCTGTCACCCGGCCGCACGGCCGCAGTGCCTGTCCGCGGCCGGTAAGGGGGAGCCGCGGGGTCCGGACTCACCTGCCCCCGATCCTGACCACGTGGTTGTGGACCAGGCGTAGGAAGAGCTTGAAGAGGCTGCCGCCGGCCTCGTTCAGGGAGCAGCTCTGCGAAGGCAGGCGGGCGTTCACCAGCGTGGATGCCGCCCTGGGCCAGCCGGACGGCTCGCGGTGGGGGCCCCGGACCCAAAGGAAGGCGTCTGGGGTCTGGGAGCCTCACATCGTGGCAGGGTCGCCCCGAGACTATTGTGCACAAAGCACGGGGACCGCGAGGGCCGACCCGCTGCTGGCAAACCTGGCTTTGGGACACTCTGCTCACACGAGGCAACAGGTCGCTCGATGGGCAGCTCGAGGCGGGTCTACGGGGCAAGCCCTCTCTTGTCCTCCTAGAGGGAGGGGGCTCGCCTTCGGGCGACCTCGAGACCAAACTGCGAGCGAAGATGTACGGCAAATCTCAGAAGAGCCGCGGGCAGGCGCCAGAGGGTGCGTGAGGCCCAGAAGAGGGAAAATGTGGCCAAAGGTGGGTGCAAGTCTCTGCCAGCCACAGAGGGTGTGCACGGCTGCCCCGGACTGACCTGCTCGATGACCACGGCATCCCTCAGTGAGCCCGCTGCCTGCAGGCGCTCCACGAACTGTCTCATGTAAGGCTGGAGGTCCGTGAAGGTGGACACCTGCTGGCCGGGAAGGCGGGGTGAGGCGAGCGGACGCCCCCCTCCCCAAGCCCCGATAGCAAGGGCACACTCAGAACGGGGAACAGAGCCTGGGAGGCCCCGCCCTGCAGCTTCTGTGGTGCCCCTGCCATGGCCGCTACGACCAGGGATGAGATGCAGAGCACGGCCGCCTGGAGATGCTGGGGAGGCGGGATGCAGGCGGGCTGGGGTCTCAGTCCTCGGGGTGCATCCCACCTTCATCCCGACTTCTCCCCAAGGCCTGTATCCACCGTGGGAGGTGGAGCCCGAGCAGAAAGTGGGGGCTCTGAGGCTGAAGATGCTGGGGTTCAGAGCCACGAAGTAGCTGGGACTGAGGGGCAGTTCCCGGGGGAGGGGCTGCAGAGAAAACACCCTGAGCAGCAGGCGCCCCTGGAGCCCCGCCCCTCCGAGGGGACCACACGGGGGAAGGGCCAAGTGAGGGAGACCAGGCACCACTGTCTAGAATGGACCCCCGCCGAACTAAGGTCACGGCTCCACCACTGCCAGGAAAACACCACCCACTCCGGAGAAAAGCTCGCAAAACCCTTGTGTCAAAACCCCTATTTACAGAGTGTGGCACACCGAGAAAAAATTCCAGAAGCTATAGAATAGGCCTGTGTGGCCAAAACCACCCACAAACCAGCAGAAACAGACACGACAGAAACCTGCCTGCAGGCGAGCTGGTATCCAGTTTCTGGCATTTTAAAATCACTCAAGATAACACTGCTAACAAAACAAAGATGGAGGATGTAACCAGAGCCCTGGAATCTGTGAGAAAATTCACATGGATTTCTAACACTGAAAAACAGGCTGGCTAAAATTAAGAATTTCATAAATGGGTTTAAAATCAGAGACAGAAAAGAGCAGGCGAGTGAACCAGAAAACAGGGCTATAAATGCGCAGATTCCAGCAGAGACGGAACACGTTAAAGCAGCAGCGCAGAAATCAGAACAGACCCTGGACTGAAGGCCGGCTCTAGCGAGAAACATTCTAAAGGAGCATCCGGGTCGGGCAGCCGGGCAGGCGCGCCGCTCGAGCACAACACGGCTGCAGCCCCACAGCGCGGATACGCTGGGTCCCTCACAACAAAAGCATCTGTCTGTGGAGACCCCACTTGAAAAGAAAAGGCGAGACAGGCCGAGAAGGCGCCTGGGGGCCCACAGCTGCCCAAGGACTTGTCCCCAGAGCGTGGGAAGGTCCCCTAAGACGGATGACCAAGGAGACAGCCTGGCAGCACCGGGGAGATGGGATGGGCACCCCACGAGAGGACACAACCACGTGGCCGGTACACAAGGTGCCCAGAACCGGATCTCCCCAGACCGAGTCCCACAGACAGGACTGCGCTGCCCCACCGGGCGGCTGCAGCCCTGGTCCCTCGGTACCGCCAATACCGCCGCCAGGGCCCCCTGCAGCGCCTGCAGCCGCGCTGGAACCTCTTGGGCAACATCTCCTAAAACTACACAAGCCTGGAATCCGCCCACGGCAACGAGGACTTTGCTTCCCAAACGGCACATCATGCGGATGCTGGCAGCGGCCTCAGTCACGTCCAAAGAGGAACCGGCAAACGCCCACCCAGCGGAAGGCGAAACCTCACCGCGCACGGTGACCGCGGACGGAACACGGAGACGCTGCTCTGGGCGGCTGGACCCCAGACGCGGCGGAAACCGGACAGGAGGGCAGAGTTTCCCTGATTTCACATTACAGAGTTAGAGACAAGCGAGCATGTCGCCGTGCTCGGGGTAGGAGAGGTGTCCCGGGGGGCGGGAGGGAGTCCCGCGGGCGCTGCTGTTCTGGGCCGTGAGGCGGAGAAGACGTCATCCCTGTCCACAAACCCAAGATCCTGCGTCGCACACTCAGGACTCGCAAACCATGCTCACCAGCGCCTTGTGCTGGGGTCTTCACACGCGCCTTTTCCAAGAACTTCTGGGGGAATTCCGCCCCCCCCCACGCCTCCAGTACACACGCCGTTTCGGCCGGGGTGGGGTGGGGAGGTGGTCCAAAAGCCTTCCCGACAAGCGCTAGGAAACCCCCCACCTGATGGCCTCGGGCTCAACCGAATGCCCTCGTCCCCTCCCAGCCCTGCCTGGGCCGGAGGCCCCAGGCGGCTGCAGCGAGGGGCTGCCCTTCCACCCTCGACCCACTGCGCCCACACGGACAGCAGCGCGGCCCAGGAGTCCCGGGCGAGGCGCCCTGTGGCACCTCCCCGCCCATGGAGCACACGCGGCCCTGCTGCCTGGCCGCTGGGACACCACGGAAACACGCGTGGCTCTGCTGCCACCAGGGTCCCTCCTCTCTGCTCAGCCCGCTGTGTAGTCGGGGCCCTGCGGCTGTGAAGGGGCAGCGGGAGGACAGTAACCGACGGGAACACCAAGAGTGAAGATGACGACCGCGCGTGCGCATGCGCGGGGGGTGGGGCGGAGGAGGGCCTGCCGCGCACACCCACGCCCACCACCACCACGCCCACCACGCCCACCACCACCACCACCACCACCACCACCACCACCACCACCACCACGGCGCATGCCCCTCCCGCAGACCGCGCCTCCCGCAGACCACGCCCCCCACCACCCAACGCACGCCTCCCGCGGAGCGCGCTCCCCAGCACCGAACACACCCCAGGTGGGGCTTACGTGTCTCTTGAAGGCCTTCCGCACGTGTCCGCGGGCAGTCCTCTGGACCACGGCATACTGGCGCACGCAGTACGAGTTCTCATGAGGCCGGATCACGTTGGCTATCACCTCCGCCAGCCTGTCCTGGGGGAGCGCGTCGTACGCCCCCGCCACGTCCACCTACATGGGAACCGAAGTGCCTGAGGACGCGCTCACCTGGGCCCCGAGTTCCCGGTCCCGCTGGTTCTGACCTGCGGTCAGCAAGCCCTGGGGTGAATCGTACACCAGGGGACTGGGGAGACCCTGGTCCCCCCCTCACACTGTCCCGTCCCCGCCCCCCACGCCCGCCCCCCACGGGGCTCTCGCTGAGATACCCACTTCCCCCGGACTCTAAGCACCCTCGGGGCGGGTCTTCGCCCCTCTCTCTGAGCTGCAAGCTGATGACCAGGGTACCAGGGCACCCGGCGCTGGGGTGTGAGCAGGTGTCTCCTTCCCTGAAGGAGCTCCCGTGGAGTTGGGGTGCAGTCACGGAGTCCACTCCACAGGGGAAGGCACAAAGCCTCGGCCCCGGGGAGCCAGACACCCCCAAATGGAGATGGGGTTCCCTGCCCTCCCGCTCACAGAAGAATCTGTGGGACGCGGACGCGGCTCCACCAAGGGGTGACTCGTTCTGGCAAACACGTGACTGCAAAAGGCTGGCCACTCCCCACACCGGCGGGGGCCTGAGGCGAGGGGTCACCCGCAGGGCCGGTTCCCTTGGTGGGGGGCGGGAATCGGGCGCCCACCTTGACGAAGTAGAGCGGGGCCACCGGGCCCTGGGCCCGCAGGGGCAGCACGAAGGCCTGCCAGGCCCTGTAAATGTCGTCCATGCCCAGCACGGAGGCCCCCAGAAGGCCGGGGCGCCTCAGCCGCTCGTAGTTTAGCACGGCGAACAGGGTCTTGACCTGGGAGGTGAGATGCTGGACCTGCAGGCCCAGCCCAGGACGACCAGTGTCACCAGAGGGGCCCCAGACCAAGGGATGTGGGGTCAGACAGCCCCGGGGACGAGAGGCAGGCCCCCGCGCTGTGCCGCCGCCGCCGCCACCCCCGCCTACCCCGCCTCCCTCGGACCGCAGAAGGGCCAGATGGCTTCCCCCCTCACGCCCACCCCAGACCCCAGGGTCTCCCCAGGGACCCGTCCTGGGATCACGGACACCACGTGTGGAAAAATGCAAGTAGCTACACCCTTGGTCCCCTCTACTTACCTGGTCCCCCCCACCCAGCGAAGAGGGGTGCTGCCTCCCGGGGGGCCCCACCTCCTAGGGGACCCCAGCCCCACTGGGCGAGCACTTTATCTTCGCTCATGGACCAAACCCCCATCAGCAGCGACAGCTTCTCTTTCTCACTAACGGTAGAATCACCCCCAAATCACCCCCAAATCCTACAGGGAGGCGCATGGAAGGGGTCAGAGCTGCTGGTGAGGCAGAGGTGCCATGGCGGGGAGAGCAGTCACGGGGGCTAACCATGGGGGTGAGGTCCTACGGGGGTCCTCGGGACCCTGGCAGGCTGCTGACAGCTAGCGCATGGTCCCTCTGCCCCGGAGAGCACACCATGCCCACCCCCGGAGGACTGCAGGGGCCAGGGGCACAGAGGGTTCCCAGAGCCCATCCAGCACCTCACAGGACTGGCCTTCCCGGGAGCTCCTCCTCTGGGCCCGGGAACCCCCATCCACGGCACCCCACCATTCCACGGCCTCACTGGGGCTGCCAGCCCCCCGAGACTCCGACTACAACCACCAGGCCTGGGGTTCAAAGGCACTTTGCCTAAAAGCGGCACAAGCGGCGACCTTCCTGTCTCTGTGCGACTTCCCGGCTCCCACGACGTCGCCCATGTTCACGATGGGCCGCAGCCCGCTGGGCTTGGGGACGAAGCGGAGCTTGGACGTCGGCAGAGCCGGCCTGTCCTCCTGGAGTCGCCTGACATCTGCCTCGGATAGCTCGCGGAGCTGCACGCGCTCTAAGTGTTGTCTGAAACAGAGGTGCCCGTGGGAAGCCGGGGCGGGCAAGCATGGCAGCCGCCAGTGCCCGTGAAGTCGGCAGAACCCGTGCCCAGCACCCCAGACTTGCGGCGTGGCCGGGCGTCAGCTGGAGGCCCCTCCTCGGCAGGGCCGGGACACCCAGTTCCCGGTGGACAGAGCCCCGGCTGGTGTAGGCCGGGACCCGTGGGCCAGAGAGCCCGCCCTCCTCTACACAGAATGGGCAGGGAGTGCTCGGCGCGGCCCCCTGAGGCACAGAAATGTCTCCCCATGGGCCTGCTAGCTCCTTGTTACCTGTGACCTTCAGCCTTTACCCCAAAACCACCCACAGGGAGGGCCTGGGTGGCCCCGCCTCCTGGCTGCTGGGGTGAGGATGCTCCCTGGGCTGGTGGCCCCAGGGGTGAAGCGTGGTTCCAAGCACAGCCCACCATGGGATTCAAACACCCACCAGGCAGGCGTCGGGCCCCATGGGCCCCACAAGGACAGCCTAAACGGCCGCTTTGGGTCACATGGCGTGAACTACTTAAATGGGGCGCCTTCGCTCAAGACCACGATCAAGACGTCCAGAGCCTCCCCCCACCAGACACAGGAGGACACGGGCCCCAGCACGTGCGCCCAGGGACCCCGGCCCGGCTCCCTCCACAGACGTCCTAACGCAGGGCACGGCTCTGGCGCAAATGCTGAGCGCTCTGACACTGGGAGCCTCGCCAGGCCCAGCCCGTGTCTTTCGGGCTGTCACCCCACCCATCCTGGCTGGTCCCTGTCCAGCTGACTCCTGCCCAGTCTTTCCAAATGGACATAAGACAGTCAGTGAGCAGCTGAGACAAATCTCATGGCCGCCCCGCGGCCATCCAGCCCCCGGGGGCCTGCTTCACGGCAACGCCTCTGCCCCAGACGCGCCCCACTGCACGGCGTCAAATAGGCGCGCCTGTCATCTGTGTCATCCTCCGTTCCGTGCGGATTAAACAGCACCGGGCCCATGTGCCGGGGGAGGTAAGCGGCCCGCCCGTACTGCTTCAGTCCAGACAGACTCCCAGATCCCAGACCATCCAGCCCGAGCCCCCGGCCTTCAGGTAGGAAGGGGCTTGCAGGAGTCCGTGACGAGGGCGGGGTCCCTGGAGGGGCTGGCCGAGGAGCCCTGGGCAGGGAGAGGCCGTGGTTCCCGATGGCCGTACCTGATGCCGACGCTCTGCAGCTGGCTCCAGACGCGCTTCCGGAAGAAGAAGAGCCGGTTCTTCTGGAACGTGGTCTCCGTGACATAGAAGAACGCCCTGAGCACCTCGACCACGTACGCACCCATCAGCCAGCACAGGAACCTGGCCAGGACGGCCTCGCGCAGACGGTGCTCGGCGGCCGGGACGCAGCGAGCCCCTGGGAGGAGAGAGGCCGGTGCTCACCCTGCGTGCTGCCTGAGCGGCCCCTCGGGCCTGGACGACTGCATGTGCGGCCCCCGTGCCGTGACTCGGAGCCTCGGGCAGAGGAGAACGCGGGTATCTCGGCAACGACGCTTCCCCCATTGCATGTTAAAGTGACGATGTTGGATCACCGGGCTTTGATAAAAAACGTCTCTGAGTTAGTTTCACCTTTCCTTTTTTCCTTTCTTATTGGGGCTACGGAAAATCTGAAATGTTGTATGTAGCTCACGTTAGGTTTCTACTGGGCGGCGGTGACGTGGAACCTCATCCTCTGTCCCTTTACACACAGGCTGGAGGAAGCAGAGACGGCTCTCCACACGGGGGACGTGCAGTTGAGGCTGGCGTGCATCGCCCCCGGGGGGCAAGAGCCAGAAACACCCAGGCTTTTCCAGGCTGAACACCGCGGGCAAGCAGACACAGCCACACACCGAGGGACGCCCGACGCCGCGGGGCTCCGGACCCAGCCGCGGGCCAAGGTGAGCGCGCTCCCCTGCGGTCCTCTGCATTTTACTCTGTGCACTCGGAAACGTCTCCAGCTGAGGTGCATCTCGAGAGCTGTCACCAGGCTGCCAGGGGGGCCTCACTGCGGACAGAGCCAGGGCTTTACCACCCGTAACCGGCATGAAAGAAACACAGAGGAGAAGAAAGGGGCCCCAGAGGCAGGTCTGGGGCAGGACGATGAACAGTGAGCAAGGAGAAGAGAAGGGGGATGAAGCTACATAAACATCGACTGTAGACACGGCACCAGCAGCATCTAACCTGGGACACCACTGGCTTAGTGGAGGGAACAGCTCAAGTGCGATCTAGTTCGAACACGCAAGGCCCTTACACGGTTCCCAAGGTAACCAACCACCCAGGGAGGGTAAGTGGAGAATACAGAGCTAACACTGGAAGCAAACCCAACGCACGCACACCCACGTGAGAAAATGCACGTCAGGAAACGAGGACTAACAACGCGGAAGAGGGGGCCAAAGTGCAAGGTGAAAACTGCATCCACACTCGCCTATCATCACAGGAGATGAAAAAAAATCACTCCCGGTAAGTGGTAAAGACTGTCAGAATGGATTGAAAATGAACGGAAAACGTCGGCTCAGGGCTTCCCTGGTGGCGCAGCGGTTGAGAGTCCGCCTGTCGATGCAGGGGATGCAGGTTCGTGCCCCGGTCCGGGAGGATCCCACATGCCGCGGAGCGGCTGGGCCCGTGAGCCATGGCCGCTGAGCCTGCGCGTCTGGAACCTGTGCTCCGCGATGGGAGAGGCCACAGCAGTGAGAGGCCCGCGTACCGCAAAAAAAAAAAAAAAAAAAAGAAAAGTCAGCTCAGTGCTGTTGTTAAGACACTTAAACCACGTATCCTCATAGGATACGAACAGGTTGAAGATAAAAACTAAATAATGAAAAACGACACAAGCAGGAAATACTAACCAACGGGAAGGCGGGTAAACACACTTTATGGTAAAAAGAGCCACTAAACATTCATGGGGAAGATTAAGTCTAAAATGTGCCGGCAGCTAACAACCCATCGTGCAGACCGTCGGGGCAAGCAGGAAAGGACACACCCACCCCCTGGGGCCGTGTACCCTCAGCGTCGCGGCATCTGGAAGGACACACGTTTTGCACGGCACCCGACCCGACGTGGTGACCACAGCACCAACCCCGGCCTGCAAACACACGGGAACCATTAGTGCTGACGCCACACACGAGACCAAGCCAGTCTCCGCGGGCTCCCGGCCACCGCGGTCCTACGTACCCGCACGTGGCTGTCAGAAATCAACAGTAAAAGGCAATTTAAAACTGCCACACGTTCGGAAAATAAAACGTAATCGTCCAAATAACTCCAAGATCAACGGAGCAATCACAGTAGAAACAGAAAACACCGAAAAGCGGCCGATCGAAACGCGGGGCAGCCACTGCGGGGCCGGGGAAATGCGCGGCAGGCGATGCGGGGGAGAGGCGGGGAGACGAGGAGACGCCGGCACCCCGCTGAGACGCCAGAGCCGCGCCTCGGGCCGTGGCGCTCAGGGGCGGGAGCGGGGAGCGCTCCCGCCCGCAGCTCAGGAAAAGCAACGTGGTCGGACGTAGGCGGACAGGATGGGCCAACCAGAAGCTAAGGCAGCGAGCAGGAATCCTTCGGGTGATGTCTCTGGTGACACGTGGCCCCAGATGTGGACAGCCCGGTTGTCTGGCCTCCGGGGCTGGGGATCAGGGAGCGGACAGGTATCAGTGGGCAGCATGGCAGGCACGACAATGGCCTCAACAGAGGCAGAGGAGGCTGGCGCTGTGGACGGAGTGCCTGGCCGGCACGGAGGAAGGGCAGCATTCCGGCAGGAGAGGGTGGAAGAGGCGGCCTCGGAGAGCCGCAGCTCAGAGCAGCATTCATTCAGCCAGCGGGCAGAAGGCGCGGCCGAGGCCGTGGAAAGGAGCAAATGGCCAGGCGCATAGCTCAGGTGAGCAAAGGCCCAGTCGCCTGGGAAAACACCACCTCCTCAGCGCCTGCAGCTCGAGGGGCACGGGGACCCCATCTGAAATCGGGGCCAGAGCACAGAACTCAGAGCCTCCTTCCACAGAGCAGGCTGGGGCCCCACGAGCACAGAGGCGTCAGGTGAGGGCCTGGGCTCCCGAGCCCGCCTCCTGGAGACTCATCCACGGCGTCCCACGTGCAGGGAGCCACGCAAGATGCAAAGTTTCTGGAGATCTGCTGTAGGACACCGAGCGCACAGTGCGCAGTACCGTGCTGTCCACTTCAACGTTAAGAAGGTAGGTCTCATGTTACGTTCCCACAATTAAAAAAAAATTTTTTTAAACCAAGTTGCTGAAGGTCACCCTGACTGTCCGTGTCACCTGCCCCGGGGTCTCTTGGGGAGCCAGAAAGGGTGTGCCCCGGCTGCACCTGAGGCTACCACAGTCGCGATCTTTGGGGCCCCCACCCCGGGGACTGCCACACGCATGGGGGAGGCGGGGGGCAAACCTGGCTCTCACAGACGACTTCCTTCTAGAAGTCATGATCATCTCAGGAGCGTGGGGAGAGCAGGGAGGGTGCTGGGCCTTTCACTCCTGGCTCCGCCCTGCCAAGGAGGGTGCTGACCCAGGCGGGGCCGACAGTGGCTGGGCCGGAGGAAGCCCAACATCAAACCCAGAACACCACAGTGGGAGGGACACGGCAGGCTCAGCTCCACAGAAAAAATCCTGCCGGCGCCCACAGTGGCTTGCCCACTGCCCTGAGACAGCGGTCGGCGTCCTGATGCTCCCCTTTGACCCCTGGTGACGCTGGGGCCTTGTTCAAGGACACGGTCTTTTCACTCCTCCCACCTGCCTGGCCCCGACCTAGCGGAGGCACAATTAGAACTCACATCCGGGTCCGCGTGGGGGCTGACCAGATCCAGCGGGGAACCGAGCCGCACCTCCCAACCCCATTAACGGGGTTCTGGGTCCGGCCCCCGTTTCTATCAGCGGGGCCACGCCAAGGCGATAAACCTTGACGTCAAAAAGGGTTACGGATGACCCGCAGACACGCCCACGGGACCTCCTGTTGACCTCCGTCTGTTGGCGCAGCCCTAGACCACGTGTCCCGCCTGCTCACCGCCCCTCCCCATCGCCCGGAACCTGCCTGAGCCCATGAACGTCCGGAGATTTATGCAGACTGGATGGGAGAGGGGGACAGAGGCAGAGCACTCAGAGGGAGCAACCCGACAGCCACCAAGAAGCCCCCTGCCCCCCGAGCGAGGTACGGAGGAGGCCCTGCCGCACTCGAGGGCCCGAGGGCGGGGTCCTCACCTGGGCTCCCGCGCAGCCAGGCGCAGTCCTGCACCTTCATCTTCCAGGTCAGCTCCTGCGGTGAGAGCTTGCCGTGCTTCCCCAGAGAGAGGAGCTTCTTCACATTCCTCAAGAAGCGGCGCTCGTTGTGCCGGGAGCCCCAGAGGCCTGCGGGCACCAGCCGGCGAAGGCAGGCCCGCAGGAGGCCGTACACCTGCCAGGGGCTGCTGTGCTGACGCAGCAGCTGGACCAGGCGGCGCGAGCCCGCGTCCCCCTCGGGGGTAGCGGCCGGCCTCTCCCCGGAGCGGGCGCCCACTCCAGGGCTCTCCTGATCGCCTGGCCCCGCCGGGGTGGTGGAGGCCGGCAGTGGGCAGTGCGCCCTGAGAAGTGCGCCGTAGGGGCACCGCACGTGGTTCTCAAGCAGCTCCCGAAACAGGGGCCTCATCCGCCAGTAGCGCGCGGGCAGGCGGCGCGTCCTGCGCGGAACCCCTGGTGGCCGGGGCTTAGAGCCCAGAAAGATGGTCTCCACGAGTCTCTGGGCCCCCGCCAGGCTGGGAGGCAGGCAGCAGAGCAGGAAGGAGCGGCGCAGCCGTTCTTTGCTACCCGAGCAGTAGAGGAACTGCTTGGTCTCAGCCCACGCTCGGGGACCGGGCTCGCCCTGGGGATGTGACGGCCGCCAGGATGGGGAGCGAACACCCCCCTCGCCGCCCACCAGTGGGAAGGGGCGACGGGTCCTGGGCACGTTGCCCTCCTGAGACTTGGCTTCCGCGGCGGCTCTGGTAGGTGTCATCACGCGGGGGTCGCTGTCGCTCCGCCCAGGCGCCCTGCCCAGGTGGGCCCCGGGCGCCTGCCCTTCGGTACCCCGCTCGGGCTCCAGGCCATGCCTGGGCTTCTTGGCTGGAGGCGGACGGCCCCCCGCGCCGCCCCGACGCCGCCTCGCGCCCTTGGCCGGCAGCTCCCGGGGTCCCCCCGCCTCCCCGTCGCCGCCATTCCCGGCCTGGCGCGTGAGTCCGAGGCCAGTCCGGGTTCCGCCCGCGCGTCGCGTGGACCGCGCCGCGGCGGCGGTGCAGAGGTCATAGAGCGGCGGCCCGCACACCTGGTAGGCGCAGCTTGGGGGCACCAGCAGGTAGAGTGCGCAGCGCGCCAGCAGGTGGGTGAGCACGTCATCGCCCACGCGGCGCAGCAGCAGCCCCCATGCGCCGCTGCCGCGCAGCGTGTCCGTCACCGTGTTGGGCAGGTAGCTGCGCACGCTGGTCGTGAAGGCCACGGGCGGCCCGCCGCGGGCCCCGTCCAGCAGCGCGAAGCCGAAGGCCAGCACGTTCCTCGCGCCGCGCTCACAGAGCCTCTGCACGACCCTGGCCACCAGCTCCTTCAGGCAGGACACCTGCGGGGGAGGGCTCCTGAGTCGCTGGGGGCGCAGGTACGTCCTTCCCCACCCCCTCCACCACCACCGCGGCGGGCCCGACCGGAGTCCCCGGAGGCAGCCCACCTGGCGGAAGGACGGGGCGGCAGGAGGCGGCTGCGCATCCCAGGGCACGCACACCAGGCACTGGGCCACGAGCGCGCGAAAGGCCACCGGGTCCCCGCGCCGCACGAGCCGCCGGTCCTCGGGCCCCAGGCGCCGCACGAAGGTGGCCAGCGGCAGAACCTGCCGGTAGCGGTCCCGCAGCAGGGCGCGCACCGCCCGGCACCTGGGCGCGCGCGGCATCTTCGGAGCAAGGGGGGGTCCGCGCGGAGGAAGGGGCGGGGTCGGGAGGAGGAAGGGGCGGGGTCGCGGGAGCCCCGCAGCCCCGCCCTTAGTTCACCCTGCGGGCCGCGGGTGTGGCCCCAGAGGTGTTTGCGCCCAGGTGCCTCGAGAACCTGCTCCGACCGCGCAGCTGCTCCGCGCAGTGTCCCCACCCACACGCCGTGACCCCTCCCAGGGCGCAGGGGTCTTGCGAGGGTCGCACAGAGGAGCGGCTCTATGGCACCGAGGGAGGGGACCGTAACGTGGGGTCCCTGGGGGACCTGGTGCATTCTGCGCCCCCGCGGGGCGGGTCCTTCTGGTGTGTTACTTTCTCACGTGGGCCGTGACCGGGCAGTGAGGGATGCTTTGGGGTCCAGCAGGGGCTCATGGCAGCGAATTTGTAATGACGTGCAAAGAAGAGAATGGACCACCGCCCCTGCCCCGCGGGCCTGGGGAAGCCAAGGCAGCAGGCGCACCCTGGACCTGGACCGGCATGCGGTGGGGCTCCTGGAGCTCTTTCCCGGCTCCGGCGGCTGGCAGCGGTCAGCAGGCAGCGGTCGGCGGGCAGTGGTCAGCAGGCAACAGCGGCACTTCCCCCACCGGCTTGGTCTCCCTGACCCCAGGCTGTAGTTTCTCTTTTTGAGTTCTTCTGTGATCCCCACCAAAACCAAAAATCCTCAAATCCGTTCCCTATGAATCACCCACCTGATGGGTTGGGCAAACGAAGGGGAGAAGTGGAGCCGCAGCCTCCCTGGGGCACCACCTGCAGGCTCCTGGCACCTGCCATGGCCTCCCTCCATACCCAGAGCTGCCGTTCCCTCCGCAAGCACCAGGAGGAAGGTGAGGCTGGACAGGTCAAGGGCCTGTCCCCAGGCTCGCAGCCCCAGGGAGAGGAGGAGCCCCCGCCTTGCAGCCCAGCCGCAGACCCTCCCCAGGCCTGGGGCACCGTTCTGACAACGGCTGGTCATGTGAGCCAGACAGTTCAGAGCAGTCGCCCTAATGACATTCCACCCAAAGCCAGACGCTGCAGTTCTTCAAGGTTGAGTCGTAAGAAATGGGAAGCTTCTGGGTCTTGGGAGGCTTGCGGGGACGAGGCACCTGAGTTTGGCAAACACTGGGCGGCTGAACAAATGTTAACCTTTCACAACGTTAAGAAGCGTGGTCAGAAATTGCTCGTCTTCATGGCGTAAACAGGCCTCCGCTACCCCTCCGTCGACGACGCCGTCTCACATTCATCCTGCTTGCTCTGGTCTGCCCGGCTCGTAACCCTCGGGACTAAGGGTGGCTCTCCTGGAAGTCCACTGCGTGAGCGCCGCAAGGTCTCTGAGACTTGCTTGTTTCTGCCAGTAGAGGATTTGGGGCGGCTTTGGGGAATTTGTTCTTTTCCAACAACTAGAAACTGGAGAAACCAGCATGGAAAACAATTTTTTTTTTTTTTAAAGAAGAAACAGAAGCAGTGTGAACAATACCATGTTGAAGTGAGGAAACTTTTCCTAGAGAGAATGGAAATCGTTCATCTCCTGAATACTCTGTGCACTATTACACGTGCGGTTAATCCGTCTCTGGAAAGCTAAGGGTGGTCTCAAGTCACTGTGCCATAAAACATGAAGATGTTCCCAGAAAAAAATTTCATATTGTTGGCTTATGACAAAATACAGCAAAATCCGATTCTAGAACTTCTGGAAGGCAGGGGATGGGTTTCACACTTCATACCTGGCAATTTCTGAACAGTGGATTCTGTGCCAGGAGCCAAATACGTGTCGTTTGTCACTGAAGGGGCAAACAGAGCCCCCCGCCCCCCAATTACGCAGTAGCCCGACTGAGGTTTCCTACTGAGTGTGCAGTGATTGGACACCGGGGCTGCTCTTGGGGAGCTGGTGGGGGGCCTGCAGGGCTGGCAGTGGACCATCGCCCCCCGTCTGCGAGGAGTCACCGCAAGGCGTGAAGAGGGAGAAGCCCAGCAAAGGGAGGAAAGAGGGTCCCAGAGACTCCAACCGGTGGGCATGACTGGAGCCCTGGCCAGTGCTTAAATAAACGATTACGCCATTGGTTCCCGAGCGGGGCTGTCCGAGGGCAGCGGCTGCTTCCTGCATTCGCTGCCACTGGCCTCGGGACACCGCAGCCCCGCGGGCGCAGGAGGGCCGGCTCTGGAGGGCGGCCCAGGGAGGGGGACAGGCCACAGTGACGCGTCCGGCACCACCCCGTGCCCACGGGCTGGCACACCTGATGCACGTGCCCGCCCCCCGACCCAGGCATCCTCGGGTCTGCAGTCAGGATGAGGGACAGCACCACCAGGACCCAAAAGGGTCTCAGCTGAGGAGGTTGGTGGCTGAAACAGATGCAGTGCAATGCAGGGACACATGCAGACGGCTGAACAGCACGGGGTAAAAACAAAGCGGCCAGCAGCGCAGCCCGGAGCCCAGTGCTGGGGCCTGAGGACCAGATGCTGGGAGGGGAGGGAGAGAGAGAGGGGGAGGGGAGGGGGAGGGAGAGGGGGAGGGGAGGGAGAGGGAGAGGAGGGGGAGGGAGAGGGAGAGGGAGAGGGAGGGGGAGGGGGAGGGGGAGGGGGAGGAGAGGGAGAGGGAGGGGGAGGGAGAGGGAGAGGGAGAGGGAGAAGAACAGGGGGAGAGGAAAAGAGGGAGGGAGAGAGGGAGAGAGAGAAGAGGGATGGCCTGCGGACCCACCAAGCTCTCTGACCCCAACCTCTGCCTCTGTGGCTGCGTCCCCCTCCCTGACCCTGACAAGGAGCCTGCAATTGACTCAGGGTCCAGCTAGTCCAGGGCCGTGTCCCGGCCTCAAAGCCCCTAGGAAGGGGCATCCTTGAGCCATCCTTCTGCCTGCGACACTCAATGCAGCAGAGCGTGCAGCTGGTTGAGGGCAGCAGCTCTGCCTCTGGGGTCCTCTCCCAGCGCCCCTGGTGGCTAATCCCCTGTGACACGGTGGACACCAAGCCAGGACCGGGACACTGACCCTGGTGCAGCGTGTGAGTGGAAGGCGGTGTCATTTTGTCACCCGTGTAGACTCGTGTGCCCAGCACTGCCATCAGGACACAGAACTGGCCGCCACCTCCGGCTGGGCCCCCGAGTTCCCCCTACACGCACACACATACACCATGACTCGCCTACTCTGTGCTGAACCGTGTCCCTTCAAGACACTTACATAGATGGGACCATATTACACGTCACCTCAAGGTGACTTTTCCACTCAGCATAATTCCTGTGTGTGTCAGTCGTCAGCCCCTTTGATCCCAGAACAGCATTCCAGGCCTGGATGGACAGCTAATGTAACCGCGCGGCCTGTTGAGGGGCATTTGCGTTTTTCCCACTTTGGAACCATTACAAATACAGCTGCCGTGAATGACTGCAGACAGGGTGTTTGTTGTACGTAACGTACACAATTACATGACTTTTCGTCGCTCGAGGACAAGCGCCCAGGGGTCCGGTCGCTGGGTCACGTCCTAAGTATGTGTCTAGTTTTCCGTTTTGCATCCCAACCAGCGCCTGCACTTGGTGGTGTCGCTGATTTTTCCTGCAGGGACAGACGGGTCCTGAGAGGCCTGAACTCCAGCAGCGCTAGAGACACCCGGGAGGGGGCGCTGATGCGACAGCAGGTCTGCACGTGGGCCGAGGTGGGTCTGGCTCAGGGAACAGAGAAGGCAGATGATGGGCAGAGCACTGCCCTTCGTGCTGGACACCAAGGGGTCGGGGGGCGGGGGGAACATCGCCGAGGCAGCCTTAGGGACCAGCATTTAGGAAGTGTTCTCTGGAGAAGCAGAGGGGCAGAGGGGCCGGACCTCCTCTCGGCACCAGAGGGAGAGCCAAGGGGCCCACTGGGGAGGGGATGGAGCAGGGGACAAGGAGGACGGTCCTGGCGGCAGGGACCACGCAGGCAGGAGGCGGCAGCCGCCCTGGGTGGAGGGCTGCCCTCCAGGACCTCGGCCCCCGTCCCGTCTCCCAGGTTCTCTGAGTCCAAGGATCCCGTCGTTCCAACGTGCGGGCTCAGAGCAACCGTTTTATTATCTCATGGGGTTCATGGGTCAGGCGCCTGGGTGGGTCTCCGGGAGCGGACTCATGCAGTGGGTGTTTTATGCCCCTATTTTGTGGAGGTTTGTCCTGCCTCAAGTTTACTGGAACGGTTGTTTAATTCTTAGAGGTAAAGATAAATAACATGAAGAACGGTCTTTGTTTTCGTGGAACTTTACGATTCACACAGCGACTTCCCACACAGCAGCTCCTATAGCGGCCCCGGAGGAGGTGGGTAGGTGTGATCGTCCGGCCCTGCAGGTCCGCGTGGCGGCTTCCTGAGAGCCCCCAAGAATCTGGGGCAGAGCCAGGACGGTGTCCCGCTGCACACCCAGCTGGCGCTGGCGCGACGCAGCGTAGCCAGGAGAAAAGGCAGCAAGTTGGGTGGGGGACCCAGGCACACAGCCCACAGGCTCACTGCCTGCCCGGACGGTGACTCTGGGCAATACAGTCACCTTTCCCCAGTTTCTCAGTGCACGAGGCCTTTGGTCTGCCGCGGCAGCTTGGCCTCAGATCCCTCTGACCCGCTTCCACGCCTTTGTGTACTTTCTCTCACACCTTAAACCGCCTTATGAAAACCAATAAAAAGTGCTTAGGACTAAAAATCCCTCCAAATGGGGCATTTAGTCCTCGCACTTTGGCAAACACAGTTCAGCTTCTGTTATACACACACCTTTGGCTTTCTGCACACTTGAAAGTTATTTGATGAAATTTAAGGAAGCGGTAAGATAAAATTATCCACTTGGATGCCGAATGGTGGAATTTACTTACAGAATTAAGCCCTTTAATCGCTCCCGGCCCAGCCGTGTCCCAGCTCCCCAGTGGGCGCGGCCCAGGGCCGGGGCGGGGGGCATCTACAAAGCCCTTCAGCGGAGGGGGTCCTCGCCAGGGTCACTGAGAAGCAGTGAGCCATGGGGCCACTCTGCCCCGCCCGTCACAAGAGCGAGGGGGGAGGGGGAGAAGAGAGGCCGGGGTCCGAGCTTTGCTCTGAGCGAGCAGGGTCTTCCTCACAGACACACCGAGTCCACGGTCAGGATGCAGGGCAGCTGCAGCTCGGGGGGGGCAGGCCGAGGGCTGGCTGGGTTCTAGCTCCTTCCAGGCCACCAGGAAGAGCCAGAATGATCTCAGAAGAGCCCGAGAGCATATCACACCCACCAGAGCCTTCCACGGCTCCTGGAAGAAAACCCAGATGCGTCACCCTGGACCCTGAGCTCACAGGGCCTCGGAGGGTCTCAAGGTGTTTCTGCCCACAGAGCCCGGGACCCGGCAGACGGGACACGAGCTCTAACCCTTCCTGGAAGGAATCACCCGCACATCTGGCCTCGGGATTCCCACAGATCAGTCTTAACCAAACGAGCTCACAACCGAAAACCTCTGGACACACAGGAGGACGAAGTACCGTGAGTGAGAGCAGATGGACCCCAGCAAAAACAAAGCAGCTGGATCAGGCCTGCAGACTCTGCAGCCACGAAGGACACTCACCCCGGTGCCGACCCGTCCTCTACGCAAACCCAGAGGCGGGAAAGCAGGCAGAGGAGAAGACCCCTCAGACAGACCAGGAGCTTTAATAAATAAAATTAAATAGAACGTCTGGAACCATATAGATGACTGAATAATGAGCAATTCACTAAGTGAACTAAGTACCAAAGTCGAGAAAATTAGCACCGTGGAAACACGGATCTCTCTGCAAACAACACTGCGTTCAGCACAGAGGGGCAAGGAGGCTGACAGCAAGGAGGGAGGACAGAACAAATCCTAGCAGGGAAGAGACGTGTGGGAGGGGCATTTCTGGGGTAAGTGGCGAGGCTCCCCATTGCCGATGGCAGGCTCGAACACGCTGCTGGAATCAGTGCATCACACGTGGAAAGGGAGGCGGCAAGGACGCCACACGTGGTAGAGAGAGCATCGCCGACTCAGACGGGAGAAGCCGCAGCGGCTCTGGAAAGGCTGCCGGCAGCGGGAGAGGCACCGCCATCCACCGGGAGCACCTTTCAAGGATAAGGGTGAAGTCAAAGGCCTGTGTGCGGAATAAACCTGGAAGGATCTTGCCGGCAGCCGGGTCCCTAAGGGATGTGCTTCAGGAAGGAGGGTCTGGTCTGAGAAACGTGGGCCAGGGAATGGAAGCACGTGTGAGAGGGGGCGGCTTCACTCGCGAGGTTCAGGGAGAAAAGGCCAGGACCCCGCGGGAGCGGCTCTGAGGTGGGGTCAGAGTGAAACGTCCCGAAACGCTCTTCCCGCGAGGCCTGTCCGGCCTGGATGTGCGGTGATGCTGCCTGGGCGTCGGGGAGCGTCCCATCCTGCTCCGTCTTCTGAAGACCACAGCACGGGTACCACTTCTTCCCTAAATGTCAGGGGGACGCACCGAGAAGCCGTCTCGTTCTAAGGTTCTTCGTGGGAAAGGTTTAACTTCAAGTTGAATTTTCAGAAGAGACAGGGCTATTCAGGTTTCTTCCTGTGAGAGCTTGGGTGGTTTGTGTCTCTCCAGGGGTTTGTCCATTTGTCCGTGTTTTTGGCTGTATCGGCACAAAGCTGCCCGGATGTTCTTCACTATCCTTTAAACGTGTAGAATCTGGTGATGTCCCCTCCTTCCTAACCGATGCTGTGACTGCGTTTTCCCTGTTTCCTCCTAATTAGTCTGGCTGGAGGCTTTATTCATTTTATTGATCTTCTCAAAGAACAAGATTTTGAGTTCATTAACATTCCGCATTCTTTTTCTAAAGATTTTTTTTGATGGGGACCATTTTGAAAGTCTTTATTGGACTTGTTACAATATTGCTTCTGTTTTATGTTTTGATTGTTTGGCCCTGAGGCGTGTGGGATCTCAGCTTCCTGACCAGGGATCGAGCCCGCACCCCCTGCACTGGAAGGCGAAGCCTTAACCACTGGACCGCCAGGGAAGTCCCAGTATTGTCTTTCTCCTGTGTCACTGATTCCTGCTCTGATACATGTTATGTTCTCCTTCTTCCTTTGGGTTTCATCTGCTCTTAGTTTCCTAAGGTGGAAGCTGAGGGTGTGGACACCTTTTCCCGCTATAGGTTTTTAGTGCCCTGACCCCTCGTATGCATGGCTTCAGCCGGGCCTCCGCCTCCCCACCAAGTACCACAGACGTGGATGTTCGTGTTTTCATTTTCATTCACTTCAAAATACTTTCCTATTTCCCTTTTGGTTTCTTCTTTGATTCATGGCTTATTTCAAAGTGGTGATATTTCATTTCCAAATATTTGGAGATTTTCCCAGATCTTTCTGTTATTGATTTCTGACTTAATTCTACTGGGGCTAAGGAACATAATTTGTATGACTTGAAGCATTTTAAATGTTGTTTAGGCTGGTTTTATGGCCCAGAATATTCTTTCTTGGTAAATGCTCTGTTTTTTTTTTTTTTTTTTTCGGTACGCAGACCTCTCACTGCTGTGGCCTCTCCCGTTGCGGAGCACAGGCTCCGGACGCGCAGGCTCAGCGGCCATGGCTCATGGACCCAGCTGCTCCGCGGCTTGTGGGATCCTCCCACACCGGGGCATGAACCCGTGTCCCCTGCATCGGCAGGCGGACTCTCAACCACTGCGCCACCAGGGAAGCCCTCTGTATGCTCTTGAAAAGAATGTATACACTTCTGAAGTTGGGTGGAGTGTCTGTAAATAGGTCACATAGAGTGAAAGTGTTCAAGTCTCCTCTGTTCTTACAGAGATTTCCTAATACTTGTTCTATCAATTACTGAGATGGCACTGAAATCTCTTGTGACTGTGGACTCCACTATTTCTCCTTGCATTTCTAAACATTTTTGCTTAATATACTTTCAAGCTCTGTTATTGGGTACATAAACACTTAAGATTGTTATGTCCTTTTGATGAAATGATACCTTTATTTTTACGAAAAGACTTTATTTCTTGGCAATATTATTTCTCTAAAATATACTTTTCCTGATGTTAACACGGTGGATCTTCTCTCAGTGTTTGATTTTAACCTGTGTTCTTGGGTCCTGCTTTTTTATTTGGTCTGGTAATCTCTGCCTTTTAGTTGGGGTGTCTAAACCATTTACATTTAATGCGATTATTAACAAGCTGGGTTTAAGTGTACAGTTTTGCTACTGGTTTCAACTCGTCCCAACTGTTCTCGCTCCTTTCCACATTGCCCTGCCTTCTCCTGCGCTGAGTGTTTCTGTCTTCCTTATGGGCTGTTTTGTTTCAGAGGCCACTTGTCTCTAACCCATCTCCATCCACCGGGAGTCATAGCACATCTTCACACCCAGTGCGAGAACCTCCCTGCGGGCCTTTGTGCTGTCACACATTTTACTGCTCCATGTCATGAACCTCACAAAACATTATTTTGGCTTTAAGTGGCTTGTTTCTTTTAGATCGTTTAAATAAGTCTGCACTTGCCCATGTGGTTGCTGTTTCCAGGGTTTCCCCTGCTTTGTGCAGATCAGATTTGTACCTGCTGCCCTCATCCCTGATGGAAGGACTCCCTGTAACTTCTCACAAGCAGATTTGCTGTGATGAATTCTCCCAGCTTTTGGATGTCTGTAAATCCCGTTTTAAAATGTACCCTGAGACATACCTTCAGTGGGTAAAGAATTCTAAGTCAGCAGCTTCTCTTCTAAAACACGGGGGATGCATGCTGCCCGCTGACCTCTGCATGCAGTTCTCGGTCTGGCTTTGTGAGGACTCGTGGGAAGGACACACAGCCCTGACCCTGAGAGCTGCCTCCAGACACCAGCCAGTGCCCAGCCGCCTCGGCCCCATGTTCTGCCTAGGGACGGGCCCTTTGATGAACTTCCGGAGGCCACAGGCTGCCAGTGTAGACATTGCTGAGGAATGATCCCATCGATGAGAACGACTGGATTCAGAGCCAGGCACAGGGGCTGAGATGCTGACATACGTACAGGCCTCCTGTGTGTGCTCACGTGCCCACACCCGGTGAGGGCTGGCTCTCCGGAGCTAACCTCACTGAGCGTGACTCGACCCCGTCACCCTCCAGATCTCGCCCTTCCCTGTCCTGTCAGTGAAGACGCCTCCCTGCCCTGCTTCTCCCTCTGCGCTACCCAGGGCGTTTCTCTAACGAAACCCCATCCACCTGACCCCTCAGGAGTGCGCTGACATCGGCTTCAATACTAGATGCAGGCATTTTAAGAACAGTCCTGGCCTGAGAGATTCTTTAAATTTGCTCCTTTTAACAAACACAGAGAAAAACCACATCACACGTTCATTTCTGGGAATGGGGTCTAAATGCCAGCATCTGAAACCTTACATGTTATACCAGATCAAAAAAAGTGTTACAGCCAGAGAAATTTATTTTAAAATAGAAACATACATACATTAAGCCTTAAAATAGTCAAATTTTAAACAAAAAGGAAAAAAGCCATTTGATCCCAGAGTCTGCACGGAATGGATTCAAAGAGGCGTCTGATATCCCCTCAAGGACTGTTTACAGACCCCGAGACGAACTCCCCCGGGTGGGGGCAGGGCAGTGACAGCGCAGCCCCCGCCAGCACCGGACGCTCCCGCAGCCATGGTGACCGGACAGACGTCCACGCAGGCAGCGGCGGCAGTGCTGCCAGCTCCCGTCGGACACAGCGTGACAGAACCCGGGGACGTGAGGGACATTCGGGGTTTTGGCAACGCAGGGAGCGTGATGTCAGGAAGTTCCACCAAAGCCTCTGCGTGGCTGCGAGCAGCCAGGGTCGGGCTCAGTCTTCGTGGGGTTTCCGCTGGGGATTCCCCTCGTAGGACTCCCCGAACTCGTTCACTCTGCTCTTATCCACGGGATAAAGCCTGCAACGAGACCACGCGTGCGTCACGCCAGCTGGTTTGCACAGACGCGTGCGCGTGTCCTGGGCGCTCGATGGCCAAGACCCGGACGGTCGGCTCACCACGGGAGAGGCGCGTGTGGGTTTGCCCCGTGCCCTCCCGGTGTTCTCGTGATGGTCAGGCCAGAGCTCTGCCCTCGAGGCCGATGAGAGGACGAGGACAGGGATGCCCAAGGAGAGGCAGGGCTGGGATGCGTCCACAGGGGACCTGACCCCGGGCCCCCACTGCGCAGCACAGGGGCCGAGGCAGCTCCTCCGCCGGGCACCGCTACAGCAGCTGCGAGCGACCCTCACACTGCAGGAGAGCCGTGTGCTCGAGGGGCGATCAAATCAGACAGAAGCAGCGCTCCGGCGCCCAGGCGCCAGGCACCACCCACCACCCACAAATCTCTCCCCGCAGGACCAGGAGTGGGTCTGCGGCCCGAGCGAGTCCACTGGGGCAGCAGCGCCTCAGGCCGGCACTCACCATCGCTGGTAAAGGTACACGAGAAACACCACGTCGTCCCTGAAGCAGGCCAGCCGGTGGGAGGTGGGCATGGTGATGATGAAAGCGAACACGTCGTCAATGAAGGTGTTGAAGGCCTGCAGGCGGGCGGGCGAGGCCGTGGGACAGGGCCCTAGCACCCACCCGGACCACCCAGGCACACGGTCACGTCCCTGCACTCGCGCCGCCCAGTGACCTCAGAGCCACCCCACGAAGCAGGAGCCAGCTGGGGGCGGGAGGGGCTGACGCCCAGGGTACCCCCTTGCACAGACTCCAAGGCCCAGCGTCCCACCTGCTCTCCGCACGCGGGACCCAGGAGCACCACCTGGGAGCCTGGCTATCACGGTGCCGGCCTGCCCGAGAACGGCCAACCGGTTCTGAAGGCAGAAGCATGTTCTAACCATTGCCCCACCCCAAAGCCGCTCGCTCTAGTTCACAGCCAACAGCACGGAGGGCCGTGTGGTCCCCACCTGTGTGTGTGGGACAGGCCATGATGCACTAAGACAGCCCTCGGCCAGCCCGGCCCCGGGAAACTGGATGCGCCGTCTGGGTGGACACGGACCCAGCACCCCAGACACTGGCCACCAGGTCAAGGGCGTCTGCCTGCTCTTTGATTCGTGTTGGCGAGAAGCAGCACGGCTCTAACTCGGAGAACCCCTTGTGCTGCTGTGACAGAGAAGGCTGGCCTTTCAGAGTCACTGCAGGGCACCCTATGTCTTAAAGGAGCCCCCGACGCTCTTCCACAGAGGGGCCTCCTGATGCACGGCCCAGCCTGACGGCAAGTCCCCGAGGGCCCTGTGCAGGCGAGGCACTGACCTTGTAGGTGAAGGCCTTCCAGGGCAGGTGAGCCACCGACTTCATCTGGGGACAGGGAGACGGAGCACGTCAGCGGCGGCACAGGGACGCGGGGGGCGGCACAGGGACGCGGGGACGCGTCTTACCTTGTAGTTCACGAAGAGCTGGGGCAACATGAAGAGGAAGCCAAAGGCATAGACTCCTGAGGAGACAAACGCGGCGTGGAGACGTGCCGTCTCGGGCCTGCGGCCGCCCCCCCCGGGCTTCAGCACCACCTGACCCCCCACGCTCGAGAGCACCGAACTGCGGTGAACCACCCGCCTCCCGCCCGCGGGGCTGTGAGACAGCGCCCCTGCCCACACCCGGTGAACGCGGCAGCCTGCGAGCCCGGCCCCGTCCGCCTGCAGAGCGGCCGCGCGGCCAGGACGAGCCTAGTGGGCGGGCGCTCCTCCCAGGACACAGGGCTGGGGGCTGGGGCTCCAGCGTGCCCTAAGACAGCGGGTTCACTGCCCGCACCCAACCATTCCACGGAGAGCACACCGCCCACGGCCAGTCCCGCAGGGCCCAGAGAGAACACGGGCCAGGGCGGGGCCTGACGGGGACCTCTCGGCACACCGGGCCACGCAGCGGCGGGACAAAGCGACCCGCTGTAAACGCTGTCTCTGAGACGGGAGACCCAGGACTCACCATTGACGAAGCTGCTGACCAACCAGGAGTACCAGCTGGAAGGGAGGAGCGGGTGATGGCGGAGGCCGCAGGCCCCGGTGCTAGTCTGCTAACCGCCGAGCCCCGCACACGCCCTCACGCTCTGCTCTCCAGTCCTGGGACCCCGCGGGCTGGCCAGGGGCGACCTGCACGGGGAGCGGCTTCCCAGGAGCCCTCACCGAGGTGAGGGCAGAGACTTGGCACCTACCAACTTTCCTTCACGACTTCCAGTGAGACGGGAAACCACGGACGCCCGTGGGCGCCTCGGCCCCTGTGGCCCCGGGCAGTGTGTTCAAGCCCGAGGCCTGCGCCCGTGAGCATTCCCGACCCCGCAAGGACCAGAGAGGGCCACGCAGAGCCAGCAGCGGCGGGCAGGCCCAGGCCTGCGGCCGAGGGGCGTCCCAGTGCCGGCCCCACTGCTGGCCCAGTCAGTGACCCTGGGCCCCAGCTGAAGAGTAGCAAAGGTGACGTCCTACCTCTTATATCTGACGTTCAGCAGAGAATAGACGGCGCCCCCGATGCAGAGAGGGTAAAGGAGGTACGACAAGTATTTCATGGCCTACGGGGAACAGAAAACGTCCCGTGGGAGTCCGCCATCAAAGCTGCGGAAACTTTCTTGACGGAACTCACAAACAGAACGGGGAAAACACCCAGAACGTTTAGGGCAGCGAAGCTAGCCTGTGTGGAGGATGAGTCAGTGGGCATTTGTGCAAACCCCACAGAACGCCCACCATGAAGGCCGCACAGCAGAGGCAACAGCAGCAATACCGGCCCGTGAAACACAGCCAAGCTGACAGACCGACCCAGGGCAGAGAAATGACGCCACGTCCTGGAAAGAACTCTGAGGAGATGCTCCCAGAACTCTGAGTTTCTGAGTTTAGGGCTGCCTTCCAACTAACGCGGTGTATCACCCTTAATTCCGATTTGAACTTTATCAAAAACCCAATAAAAACTGGGATGCAGCTGATGCCCACTAAACCAGAAAATAAAATCATCCCTGCTCGGGAAACGTGTATTACATCAAACTGAAAACCACAGTTCCCCTCGGCAGGGGGAGTCCGATGGCCTAGGACGCAGAGCCTGTGGGGTCACCACGTCTCAGGGACAGAGGCGCAGCTCGCAGCCCCACAGCTGACCACCGGGAATAAGATATCTCCCGGTGGTACAGGACTCAGCACGGGCGCCCGCAGGGGCTGGGAAAGAGAGGAGCCCCCGGCCTCCCTCCCGGGTCAGGAACCCCAGGCAGGCAGGCAGGCTCCCGGGGGGTCTTGGCTCCAGGCAGGCATGCATGCCCCAGGTCGCCGCTCACCTGAGTGTCATACTCCTCCGTCTGCCTTTCAGATTCACTGTAAGTGCCGAACTGCAAGGAAATTCAGTGCAGCCGCGTTAAACCGCGGCCCAGGCAGGCGTCTGCGCTCAGCTGGGCCGCCACGCAAGGAGGGACAGGGCGGCAGGCTGAGAGGCACGAACCCTCGGCCCAGGCGTGGCAGCGCCCCCGCTTCAGAGCCGGGGGTGCAGAGGACCCGATGGCCCCAACCCGCGAGCCACACCGTGTGGGACGCGAGGCGGAAGCAGGCCCGTGAGCCCGTGCGGCGCTCCTCGCGCTGCTTCCTGTTCCTAGTTCCGTTGAGTTTTGCAGTGAAGACACTGCATCTCTTAAAGCAAAGCGGATTCACTGGGCTGACTCAGATCAAGAGAAGCCGCATCCCGTCTCCGAGTGCCCTGCCCCTGACCTGGAAACCTGGAGTGCCGTAAACCCCACGGCCTGTCACAGAAAGCAGAGTGAGCTGCCCGCCCGTAAACCTCACAGTGACGCCCAGGCCCCCGCCCGAATCTGCCCAGGGAAGTGCACAGCAGAGGGCAGCTGTCAGGGAGGCCAGGAACTGTGCTGTCATGTGGAGGCATCGCCCCCCGCAGGAGTGGGGAGGGCCACCCCAGAGCCTGGCCGACCACGTCCTGTCCGGTCACGGAGGTGTACGTGATGCTCAGCGTGCTGGGCCCACGCCTGGGGACCCCGGGCGCATCAGAGAGCCCCAGAGAGGGGCGGTGACCCGCCCACTCGCCCCGAGACGCCCCTGCATCTCCCTGCCGGTCTGCAGGTGACTAGCTGCCCCTGGGGTCGGAAGGTCAGCAACGTGAGCACGTGACGATCACCGGCCCTCACGGTGACCTGCATCTCACCAGGACGCAGCTAGGAAGTGCATCAGCAGTCAGCCTGCACGAGCAGACCGGCCGAAACCCAAAGGTGGTGGGCTGGGAGAAGCCGCAGGAGGTGACACATCCCCGAGAGGGTGCAGCTGGGTCCCTACCTGAAATGCGGGCCTCAGGCCTCTCCAGATGACAGTCACCTTCAAGGCCTTTTTCACTTTCCACAGCTGAGAAGTTGAAAAGTCCACACTTCAGGCTCCAGGACCAGGGAGAAGCCAGGACCCACTCCTCGGACGGTGACTGACCAGGGCACCGGCCGCTCGGGCCCCCACGCCCCAGCCCAGCCCGACCCTTCAGCTACCCGCTGTTCCTCACCTTGCCGGCGGGGACGCCCCGGGACGGCCCCCGGTCTCCAGCCCACACCCACCCAGCCTGTGCGCCCACATGGACCCGGCCCCCTCCCCGGGGCCACTGAGGTGGCGCTGGTCGGGCCGTCCCCCCGCCCAGCCCATCTGCACTGACGCCCCACTCCGCCTGTCCCCAGATTCGCCCTGGCACCTTCTTTCTGCTCCCCGGGGCACCCCAAGCCCCACGCCCTGCTGTGGCCGGGTCTCTCCAGGACCCTCCCTAAAGTGAGACCTGCACCACGGCCGTGAAGTCGGTTCTGCACGGTGACTAGTGCCCACAGGGGGTCCCGCCAGCACTTCCTTGATGGGCGGTGCCAGCGCCGCCCCCAACCCGACAGCCGTGTGAGCCAGTGCCCACTGGCAGGGGCGCTGGAATACGACCACAGCTGAGGGTCCCGGTCAGGGTGGCGCCAGGGGCCTGCCGCCCCCCCCACCGCCCCTGCATCACACGTTCTGCTCCACACGGCGTCCAGCGCAGCGAGAGCTGCACGGGCTTCAGCCACCGTGTTAGCACGTCCCGTGGACGGACGGGCCAAGCTGAAGCTTCCGGGCCACGAGGAACGTGGAGGCATCGGCAGCTGTGCCCGAGGAGCCGTGGCAGCCGCGCCCTCGCCCTGCTGCCGCGCCGGCAGCCACTTCTTCGGCAGTGACGCGGGTCCCGACTGCGCCGAGCGCTTGGGCCCCGGAACCACAGACACGGCGCTCAGCCCGGCGGCCCGGAGGGCAGCTCACCTCAATGGCAGCCCCGATGCCCGCAGGAACCAGCACCAGCAGGCTCGTCCGCTCGTCCAGCAGGAACAGGAAGATGACCACGGTGCTGAAGCAGCGCCAGAGCACTGGGGAGAAGCGGGCTGTGCTGAGGCCCGGGGAGCGGCCCCCCGCACACCAGCACCCTGACTGCTTCTGCCCCTTTGTCCACTACAAAGAAACCGCGGACCACAGGCGGCGACGGGAAATGCAAAACGATTACAAAAGGCTACGGCCCCAGCAGAAGGCAACCGCAGCAGATGAACGTGTGTAAGTTACACTTACAGACACAAAAGGCACAGGAGGCGTGCTAAGAACACTGGTTCCTGACGGGGATCCTGCACTCTAATCCCAGGCTCTCCTGCCTTCACACGGGCCCTGCGGAGCCTGCGTCTGTTCTTTAAAAGCTGCACTTTGTCCTTTCAGGTTGTGCTTTAGGAGATGCCGCAGCCGTGGGGACACTCCCAGTAGGGAGCTCCCCGCCGGGAGCTCAGGCCCCGGGACCCACAAGCCCCGCTCGTGCCACAGGCTGAAAAGGCCAGGGGAGGGCGCAGGAGGGCTCAGCGGGGGACCCTCCCCCCCAAGGAAGCCAGAGGTCATGACAGAAGACCCCGAGACACGGACTCTGGACTCGGGGGCCACCCAGCATCTCAGAGCACCCACTCGGGTGTCACTTCCGCAGGAGGAAAAGAACCGTCTCTTGCTGGAGACCCAGCTCGGGAGACAAGCGAGACTGTGAACCGACACAGACGGGCGCTGAGCACCGGCACCCGTGTCGCCTGCCCTCCGTGCTCCCAGGCTTCCGTGGCGCTCACCACGACAGCGGACATAGCACCCTCCCGGGCTGCCGCCACAGGGGATCTAAAAGCCCCTCCCGAACGAGAGCCACGGGCGATCGCAAACTGTAGGTTTCCAGACGAGCTTTATCCCCTGCCTGCATCAGCGGCGGCGGGACAGGCCCTGAGGGCGGGGGCAGTTCTCAGAGCACCTACCTGCTTTGGTGGACATTCCGGTCATGCTCTTCTTTTTCTTCCAGAAACTGATGTCATTTTTAAACGCTAGGAAATCAAAAAGCAGCTGGAAAGAAAACGGGACAGCGATGAGCCCCTCAAGCTGTGTAGACAAGCCCGGGCCCGACCTGAGATGCTGGCTGTTCAGTAACACCCGTGTCTCCCAGCACAGCTCTGGAAGATTCGGCTTCACTGGCGGCCAGTTCCCAGGCCCTGGGGACCGGCTGTGGCTTGGCGCCACTGCCTCGCGGCCTCAGCCCTGCCCCTGCCCCCGAGCCCCCAGCCGCGGTGTCTGACGGGGATTCTGCCGGCAGGGCTGATCCGTCACTCCCTGAACTGCCACACCATACCTCCCACGAGCAAAGTCATTCGTTGATCTCACTGGTTTTGGATTTGTTTTCAAAACAGCTTCCAAAAGCTGTTTTACAAAGTCATTCGTTGATCTCACTGGTTTTGGATTTGTTTTCAAAACAGCTTCCAAAAGCAGCAGACGAAGCCCCAGGTCCTTCAGCTGGTCAGCGCCCGAGGTGCAGACCCTCTCCCGAGCGGGGTGGGGGGCAGGCCCCACTGAGGGCCCGGGACCACTCACGTGGAACGCGGCCACAAAGAAGGTCAGCGCTAAGAAATACAAGTTGGTGTCGACGAAAATCCCTTTCACTTCGTCAGCGTCCTTCTCTGAAAACCCTGCAAAGGACCGAGACCCTGCATGAGACGGACGACGCCAACCCCACACCAGAGCCCTGGCCGGGCTACCCCTCATCAGCAGGAAGAGCTCCGCGGGCCACACGTGCCCTTTCAAGGGGGACGATCGCACAGGCGGAGCGGAAGCCGGGCTCCGGGGCTCCCGGGCTGGGCTGACCCCTGAACCCGGGGCACCCGCCCAGCGGCCTCACCGAACTGCTGCAGTGAGAACACGGCGTCCTGCATGTGGATCCAGAAGCGCAGCCGCCCCAGTGAGATCTTGTCGTAGGACACGGTGAGGGGCAGCTCGGTGGTGGAGCGGTTGATGACCTGCGGGGAGCGCGCTGTCAGAGCCCAGCCCCACGCACGCCGCTCCGCCCGGACCCAAGGCCGCGTCTCCCCTGCCCTCTCCTCCTGTGGGGCCCCAGCTGTCTTCGCGGCCCCGGCAGGGCGCCTCCCCCAGGAAGCCCTGGCACCCTGACCTCCCGCCCACCACCCGGGTCCTGCGCGTCTCTCGTGACCACAGCCCCGGGCGCTGGCGCCTCCTGGGCAGGAGCTGGGGGCCCGCCCGAGCGGCCGAGCCGCGCACAGGCCCGAGGGAGCCCTGGCTACTCACCGTGAGGTCCTTGACCCGGCTGCTGAGCTGATCGATGAACAGGATGGGCAGGTAGTGCACCGTCTTCCCCAGCCGGATCCTGGGGGATTGGAGCCGTTTCAAGGCCGCAGCGAGCTCCCGGGCCCCCAGGGTGACCTCACAGAGCTCACCCCCCTGCATCTTCAGTGGCTTCTGGTCACAAGAGTCCCAGGACACGCCTCCCCAGGGCAGCAGGGGCGCCACGAACTACGTTCTTCCCCTGCAGAGCTGCCACCAGGAGGACGTGGGGACCATGCGCACAGTGGGACACCACTCAGGACGCGAGGGGAAGCAAGGGGCCGCGTGTGCGTTGACACAGGGCAGCCCGCCACGTGGTGAGAAGACAATACCCATCGACCCTCCACGCCTGGCTTTCACCCCATGATCCTTCTGTGCCTTTCACACTCAACCGTGTGAATGGATCATGTGTTCAGAAATTAGATTTTAGTTTTACAAAAGGGAAAACCTCATGACACCACCACAGGACCCACTGGAAACTGAAGAAGGAAACAATCCTGAGCAGAGCCATTTCTAGGTGCTATGTGACGACCCAGTGACAGGCTGTGATCTCACAGGGGGGCTCCCTGAAGTGTAGAGACACGGGATAATCTAAGTCAGTCAATTTTAACAGTCTTGCTTACGATAGCAAGTGATGGGAACAGAACAACCTAACAATCAATTTTAAGCAAAGGTAATCGAGTCAGAGCTAACAGGACGCAGACAGGACAAAACCTCCCGTGCACGGTGCAGAGGAATAGGGTCTCATCAAGGCTCTCCACTTTCCCTTCCAGCTTCTGCCAAGAGCAAAGGGCAAGATGACTGCCTGCCGTGTCATCGTTTCCCCTCCATATCCTGGTGGCAGCCGTGATCAGCAAGACCTCTGGGGAGCAGGGACAGGCTGGGGCGCTCCAGGAAGCACCCCAGGCCCCTCGTCACAGAGAGGGCTCAGGAATGTGGGCACGGCCCATCTGCTTTAGGATTCTGGCCAGCCTCGATCCCTCCACCCCCCACCCACCAGGTCACCCCTTTGCTGTCCGCTCAGGGAGTGAATGAGCGATGCGCAAAGCTGGGCAGGTGAATGTGAACTACGGTGGCCTTCCCACCGTCCGGGCCTCAGCTCAGCGGCCAGACCAGCAGCACTTACATCTTCATGTACCGATGCACATCGGCGGGCAGGGAGGCCCCGTCAAAGACGAAGTCATCCACCATCACGTTCAGGGTCAGCCTTGGTCTCCAGTGAGACACGGGTTCGTCCAGGGCACTCGCTGGCCTCTTCTCAGCCTCGATCTGCTGCTACACGTAAGGACTGACTTAGAGGAAAAGACCAAGGCTGGAGTGGGAGGGGCCCGGGGGGGCTGAGGCAGCAGGGTGCTGGCACTGTCACCTGGGAACAGCCCACGAGCCGAGAGCACAACCGTAAGAAGGGCCAGCGGAGCATATGGGAGGACCCACGGCTGCCAGCTCCCCGACTCTCATTCCCGCGCTTCCTTCTCGCAACAGAAGACAAGGGTGTGCTGTTTCGCACCACGGGGTCCTGGATCTCACTGCCTCCTGTTTCGGGCCCTTGTCCGGAGCAGGGATTCCGAGAAGGACGAGGCTCCGGCACATTTGCAGGAGGTGCTGGAGCTGAGAGCCCCGCCCTCTGCAAGGAGGCTGAAGGGAGCCGCTTCTAAACCAGCTCCACCCCGCTGTCTGGAAAGGGGCATGTCCGTGTCTAGGGAACAAGCCTAAAGCTACTGAACTCAGAAACAAACTCTGCCCGCCAAGGAAATCTTGACTTCAGATCTAACTGAGAAGCTCTGTGAACCGTGTCGTTCTATTAATATTTATCTCCTCCCTAAAGCTACAATTTAGCACTAACAGTTACACTAAAAACGTTAGCGATAGCTAACGTTCATTCAGCATAACGTTTATTCAGACTCCTTCCACCCTCACACCACCGCCTGGCACCCCAGAAAGGCCCATGAGGCAGTGTTGTGCGGTCCCCAGGGAAACAGAACTGAGGGGTCTTTCCAAGGACACACACGAGACAGCTGCAGACACATCCTGGAAAGCTGCCGCCCCTGGCGTGGATGACTTCCCTTGCATTCAACGCAGACCCAAATACCAGGATCGCTCTGTCCCACCCTCCACTGCGGTAATGACCGCGTATGTGATCTCCAGCCTTTCCCTGTACGTACAGCTTTCTATGGGTGTACAAGATACAATTTGCACACACACCTTTTTCATAATTTTGAGTTATATCCTTAGAATAAATATTCAAGCGTTGTCCTGTCCTGCACACAGTGCAGTGTCTCCCAACTCTAAGTTCTGACTGCAGCTGAGCTCTGCAGAAGGGGCTGCCCTGGACCCATTGGGGTGCACACATGCTCTCTGGGGGCTGAGAGGTCCTGTGGCCTGAGAAGGCATCTGGGTAAAGAAAGTCACTGAACAGGCTTCCCTGGCGATCCAGTGGTTAAGACTCCATGCTTGCACTACAAGGGGCACGGGTTCGACCCCTGGTTGGGGAACTAAGATCCCACATGCCACACGGCACAGCCAGAAAAAATAAAAAACAAAAATCACTGAACTACTTAAACTGCACGTCACTAATTTGACATAAATTTATCTGCAAACCCATGAGAAGTTACTGAGCTGAAAATGTATGTGCCAGTAACATCTGATCGCTTCACTTCCCAGCAGTCAGTCCAGCGCCAGATGCAAACCGTACGTGCAGACACGTGTGTGTGAACTACAAGGGGGTCAGCAGGTTTCCTTCAGCCGGCACCGCTCACCTGCGTGGCAGATTCCCCAGTGAGCAGGTTCACCTCTTCCGGTTTGGGTACCATGTAGGTGGTGAGCGGGCTCACCAGGTGCACCTGCTTCCCGTCGTGCCAGGGCAGGACGCCGGCGTGATGGACGAAGATGTAGGCATACAGCGTCCCGTTGTTCCTGGTTTTCTTTGGAACAGAAACATTGACTGTCCTGCAACAAAACAAATGATGATTTCAATCACGTACGCATTACGTTGTGTGTGCACACAGAGTGGAGACTATGCAAACATTTCTATAAAAAATGTTGTTTCAAACCAGAACCAACTGATTTTAGCTGAGAAATACTAAAAACGAAACCCAGCTACCTGGATGTTACTTAAGTCCTGAGTGCGCACATTTATGGAACACACCCTGCAAGCACGGCAGCTGCCCAAAAGCTGAAAGGCCTGCATTCCGGGCGCTGAGGTCACAGGCTAAGGGGGCCAACACCAAACGTGTGTGCCCCGCCCCCTGCCCCGCCCCCGTAGCGGCTAGAGGATGTGTATCCTGCAAGACACCACGCACCCCGGTGCTCACTCTGACGCCTCCCAGACAACCAAGAGGGAAGAGAAGAACTTGTGACAAACACATGATCTTTAAAATTAAACTTGCTGGAATTTAAGAAACTAGAACCATAGCTTAAATACAGCTTCTAAAAGTCACTCTACAGACGTCAACGTTTATATTGCTTGCTCTGTTGCAAAGTTACATTTCACTTAATTATGATTTTCTGCTAAATTTTTCCCTCCGTCCCCTTCCCTTTTCCCTTCTAGATGACATAACTGAACCACTTCTGCCAGGAAAACACAAGTTGTTTTCTGTGGGAAACTGCGTGTGTAAGCTCTGTTCCCCACGTAGTCCCCACCATAATCCCCACTCCTCTGGAAGCTCCCCAGGGCCGCACCGTAACCCACAGCTGTCAGACGCTGGGTAAGCTACTTCCTAAAGGACAAACTCGGCGTCTGCTACTTTCAAGTAAAAAAGTTTGCTTGTGCGCGTATCACACACACCTGCAATGAAAACGTTCTACCGTGCACGAGACGGCTGGTGACGCTGCTTCTCCGTGGTACCCTCCTCACGTGCAGAACGCTGACTCAACAATCTCAACGTCAATGATGCCTGCCTGTCACCCTGTCCACAACCATACCTTTCAAATTTGGACTCCACGTCAAAGTCCTCCACGTTCAAGACCAGGTCCACGTTGTTCTCGGCACCCAGGTTGGACCGTGTGGCGGTGTACACGCTGAGCTGGAAAGGACGTCAAGAAAGTCAGCTGGGCAAGGCCCCTGGCAGAAAGCACACAGAGACCTGACCAGCCACACAGGGAAAGGTGCATCTTAACTCCGCAAGGGACACCACTCCGCCCGGTGACAGGACGTTCCGGGCCGCGCCTGCTGCAAAGGAACAACCTGCTAAAGTGTGTGGCTGCCTGATGAACGGGGCAGGGGTACAGGGACTCTGGACGCCATGTGATGGGGTGAAGAGGGGCACGGGGGCCAGCGTGTGGGGTCAGGAGCTTTAGGATTCGGGGGCGGGGAGGAGAGGACTCAGCCCAGACCCGGTCAGGTTCAGGTGCGAAGGGCCCGGCCCCGCCCAGCCCGAGATCAGAGGTCAGGTGCGAAGGCCGGCGCTCACCTGCAGCTTGGGCCTCCGCGCCAGGTAGGGCTGGATGCAGTTGCCGTCGCCGGCGCACGGGCGGGTGTAGACAATGCCATACATGACCCAGCAGGTGTGCACCACGTACACCACGAACACGCCCACGACCAGGCTGGTGAAGGAGCTGCGGCCGCTCCACATGGCGCCGCCGCCGCCGCCGCCGCCCGGCCCGGCCCGCCTCGCAGCCGCGGGCCCCGCCGCCCGCCCTTCCGGCGCCCTGCCGGCCGCTCCGGCCGCCGCCGCTCACGCGAGAGCCGCTGCGCGCCGCCGCCACCGCCGGGGAGAGAACGCGCTGCGCGCCGCGGGCCGCCAGCCGCCCCGCATGCTCCCGCCGCCGCCTCCGCCGCCGCCGCCGACCTGTCGCTGCGGGATTCGCCGGTGCGCCGCTTCCGGGCCCGCGCCGCCCGCCGGAAGTGGGCGCGCCGCGCGGCCCCCTGGGAAACGTAGTCCCGCTGCCGCCGCGCCCGCGCGCACGCCTGCGTGAGTGGCGCGACGCTATCGTCACCCGCCTGCGCCGTCCTCCCGGCGTACCCCGCGGGGTCCGGGCGCTGGCAATTCGGCGGGTCCCAGGGCACCTATGGGGCGGGGGCGTCGGGAGGGCCGGGGCGCAGGGCTCTCCAACGCCGACCCCACCGGAGAAGCGGGAGGGACCCTCGCACCCGGGCCAAACGGCGGGACGGCGTGTGAACGCGGAGGAGCCGGGCTGGAGACGCGGCGGGGGTGTGCGCTGTTCTCAGCCTTTCTGAGTCTGGCGTTATGTCAGTGTGAAAAATGGAAGAGAAAAGAAATAGACTCACTAAAGTCAGCGACCCTTTCGTGTTGATTTCCGTCGTCTTTAAATATGAACCCCCAGAGGGGCGCCTTTGAAGAAAAACACAGCATTTCTAAATGAAGGGCCGAGGCCCTTGTCAACGAAAGTAATCGATAAACAATCTATAACAATAGAAAAGAGTTTTATTTGAGCCAAGCTGAGGACTAGCCCAGAAGCCCGCTTACCAGGTTTCCCCGAGAGACTGCTCCGGATAAGCATGATTTTCAGCACAGTTTTATATTTCGTCAGAACAAAGAACATTAAACAAGTCAGATAACATTTCTTCAAGGTTTTAATAAAGAGAACAGATCAGCACGTACACAGCGAATCAGTATGGCCTTGGCGCCTGGGAAGGGCTTCTTAGCAAAGGAGGACCAGCATTGGCGTCCCAGGAAGAGCGCCATTTAATCTTTTGTTTTTAACATGGACATTCTTTACTTCTGGTCAATGTGTCCTTTTTTCCTAATAATTAAAGCAGATGTACAATGTATGTCTGATAGGCCACAAACAGGCTATTTTAGTTAGCATCAAATTCAAGTTAATTCATATATAAGCCAGAACGACTTCCCTATATCTCAATATGTGAACAGTTTTTTTTTTTTTTTTTTTTTTTTTTTTAATCACCCTCCTGTGCCTCCCAGGAGCCGAGGCTGCTGAGGGCTGGACCGGATCCTCAGTAGCTCCCCTTAGGGCCAGCCCCCCGCCCGCTAGAGGGAGAGCTCAGCTGGGGCTCCAGGGAGTGAGGGAACTCATTCCCCCTGTCCAGGCTGTTGAAAGCTGCCCAGTTGGCCCCTGGGAGGGCACGTGCTCTTCCTGTTTGCATTAACGAGTCCGTGGAATCAGGACCTTTGGTTCGTTGGAGCCTCCCATGCCCAGCGGCCGGCCCTCTGTGATGGAGAGCGTGCCACCCTCATTCGCATTCACATCCACTTCTCTTTTCCTTCTGTCTCACAATCAAAAACATTGCTAAGCAAGGGGGTGGGGGCTCGCTGCGTAGATGGGAGAGTGATTTGCTGCCGCAGAGACGGCGGGGGGGGGGGGGGGGGGGATGGAGGCCTCCCAGGAGCAAGGCATCAGGGGCGGAGTGCAGCGGTGGCCCTGGGTCACCCCCCGGGATATGGCTCAGAGACTTAGGGGCATCGGAGACTTTTCCCTGCCTCTTGCACCCTCACGTACTCACCCACCCCTGTAGCATCTTCTTGTGGCCATGTTGGCTTCCGCCATTGGAATAGCATGTAGCTGGACCCCCGTCTCCACCTTCCCCTCCCGCCTGCTCCCTGTTCAGCACACCTGCCCTCCTGTTGGAAACCCTTTGCTGACTCCCGTTACCCTGAGTATGAAATCCATCCTCCTTAGCAGGCTTACCAGCCCTTTGCCCTCAGCTGTCATGCGCTGTGCTCCTGCCACACTTGGGGAGCACCTTCAGGGCTGGGCTGCTCTACCCCCTGCAGCTTTGCCCTCGGTGCTCTACTCTGTGCAGCGGAGGAAGGCATGCTATAGGCCTCTTAGTCTGCAGGGAACAAAGGCCACCTCCAGTTTTGTGAGCCTACAAGGGGATGGGTGTGGTACCCAGGGCAGGGCATCTCACGTCATCCAGAGGCCAGGATACAGCCGCCTTCAGTGTGGGGGCCTCTAGGATGCAGCTTCACATCCCTCTCCCAATCTTGCAGACTGAGTTTTGATCCAGTTTGAACTCCGTTCCAGGTGCAGCTAGTTACTGTTCTGCAGGGAGGAGAGCCGTCCCGCAGAGCTGGGTGTCCCGCTGTTTGTGCGTCCAGGAGCTATGAAAAGGCCTTGGTGTGTGGGAGCTTGGGGCCCACACAGCTTCCAGACTCCAGGTCACGCCCCGTGTCCGATGCCCAGCCCTCTTGGTGAGGATGTGGCTCCCACGGGGTTCTCTTTCCCACCCACAAAAAGTACTCAGTGTTGGAAAGTTCCTCATAACAGCTCTCCTGTTTCTGAGCGGCCCTCCTGGTGCTGGTTTGTAGGTGATATCTGGAGAACTTACTGTTGAGGGTGGGCATTTGGTTGGGGTCCCTCGAATGCTAATCCCTTTCCTCCAGAGTGAGGCTTGTTCTCAGGGCCCCTCGAATGTCAGCCCCGGGCGCTGTGTGAGATCAGAACTCCAGTGCTCACACACACACCACTCAGGCCGTCACAGCCGGGTGCTCTGCGCTGTTTCCTCACGGCGTGGGGTCACCTGGAGAAAGAGGGGAAGCAGCTGCTGTGCCCAGGGCCGCATGGAGCCCCCCCACCACCCAAGGGCCTTTCTTTACTTCATTCATGGTAATTCCCAAGTGGAGTGGACTCCCGGTATGATCCCAAGTTTTTATCTTATTTTTTGGGCCCAAGGACTACTCACCACGCCCCTGAGGATGAATAACTATGGACAGCCCTGGATGGAGGCCACAGACCCAGGTTCCCAGGATAAGGGAGGGGGCTGCCATCGGGGGGAGAAACCTCCTCTGTACCCCCTCACTTCCAGGTACGCCATCAAGTCCATTGTTGTTTTTGCTTTAAACAGTCAACTATATTTTAAGTAAATTTAAAATGAGCAAAGATACATTTTGTTTCTGTACATACACCTGTGCTCTTGGCTCTCGTGTACATATCCTGGCTTCTAGCTGGTGTTTATTCCTTTAGCCTCAGTAACTTCTGTTAGCGTTTCTTGTTCTGCCAATCCGCTGGTGGTAAATTCTCTCAACTATTGCTTGTATGAGACTCTTTTTAATGTGCCTTCACTTTTTGGAAAGATTTTCACTAAGTGTATAATTCTAGGTTGATGGGCATTTTTTCTTCCAGCATGTTAAAGAATATTGTTTTATTATCTTCCAGTTTGCATTGTTTCTGATGAGAGGTTAGCGGTTATAGCTATATTACCTTTGTTTCACTTTATGCAGGCTGTCTGTTTTCTCTGGCTGCTTTTAGAATTTTAATAAAAAGTCGCTGGTTTTCGGCAGTTTGCTGTAGCGGTTTCCCTTGTTTGTCCTGTGTGAGGCCAGTTGAACTTATTCAATTTGTGAGTTTCATCAAACTTTAAAATGTTGCAGCCAGGATTTCTTCAAATACTTTCCGTCTGCCTCTTCTTTGGGTGTGTGCGTTGGCGTGTGTGTTAGACAGCCTGCTCTCCCAATGTCAGTGAGGCTGTTGACATTTTTGGCTTTTATCTCCTCGCCTTGCTTAGGTTTGAGTACTTTCTAAAGCTATGTATTCAAGCTCCCTGGTATATTTTTGCAGTTTCCAAACTGCTCTTAAGCTTATCCTGTGAATTTTTCATTTTAGATGTTATAGTTTTCATCTCTAGAAGTTCCACTGAGTTTTTTAAAAAAATTATTTATTTTTGGCTGCGTTGGGTCTTTGTTGCTGTGCGTGCGTTTTCTCTAGTTGCAGTGAGCGGGCTTCTCATTGCGTTGGCTTCTCTTGCTGTGGAGCATGGGCTCTAGGAGTGCGGGCTTCAGTAGTTGTGGCACACGGGCTTCAGTAGTTGTGGCTCACGAGCTCTAGAGCTAAGGCTCAGTAGCTGTGGTGCACGGGCTTAGTTGCTCCGCAGCATGTGGGATCCTCCCGGACCGGGGCACGAACCCGTGTCCCCTGCATCGGCAGGCGGACTCCCAACCACTGCGCCACCAGGGCAGCCCTCCATTGAGGTTTTAATTCTTGTTCGCCTGCATCTGGAGAAACACCCTGTGGTAAATAGTGGTGTTTCTTGTATTTCTTTGCAGCCACACGTGTCTCTATTTTGTGGATGTGCCACAGTTTATTCAATGGTCTCCATGTTGGTAGACAACTGGGTTGTTTCCAGCCTTTAGTTATTAAGACTAGGGCTGTAATGCATACCCTTGAATATACAGTTTCTCATAGTTTTTGACGGTGTGTCTGAGATAGGTTCTAAGAGGTGGAGGCGTAGGTTCCGATGGCAGGTGCAGGTGTTCTCACCAGGTGTTCTTCCCCGGCTGGCACACTGCTCAGGTTCTCCCCGCCAGTGTGAGCGTGCGTGCTCTTCGGGTGCTCTGCGTTCAGGGTCCAGCGTCAAACAGTCTGACGGGTGAGGTGCTGTTACGTGGTGGGAGTTTTCGTGGGTGTCTCTCTGAAGACGAGAGACGCCTGGCCGTGTTGGAGTAGAGCTGTGGCTGCTCTGAGCCCCATTCTGTGCTGAACTTGGGGTGTTTCCTGACTCTGCAGGGTTTATTTATCAGCAAAAATAAAACCCTGTGAAGAGAAACTGTGAGAAATGCAGTGGAGGTGCTGCTATGTGGAAACAGCAGGAACAGATCGGAGGCGCCGAATGGGGTGGGTGCCGGCCTCTGGGCCCCTTCTCCCCTGGGGTGGGTTGGCTTGTATTCCTAGGTGTGCTCACAGCTCGCGGAGTGAAGTTGGCCGTGACCAGTCAGTCCTGGACACTGGACTCAGCTTTCAGGTGAGACGTGTACCTCCTCCTAGAGTTACCTTTGGTGAAATCGGGATAATCCGCCTATTGGCAGAGAGCTGAGGAGAGCAGATGTTGGAAACCCGCGGCCCAGAGCCCAGCACGAAGGGCCAGCCAGGTCCTACTGGGCTGTCCTGGCCGCCGGACCGTAGTTTGTTGGACGGCTGCCCTGTGAGGCATTGGCCGGCCTGGAGGGAGGGTCAGAAGGGTCTGGCTCTGGGCCCGTGTGGGTTTGCCGTGGTGGCTTCAGCAGCTGACATCCCTTGTGTGAGTTCTGGAGGCTGGGGGCCCAAGATCAAGGTCTCTTTGAGGGCCATCTCCTCACTGTGCCCTCATATCTGTCCCTGTCTGTGTCCTAATCTCTTCTTACAGTGACAGCGCTCAGATGGGATTAGCGCCCTCCCTGGTGACCCCTTTCAGCTTGATTACCTCTTTAAAGACCTTATGTCTGAATTCAGTGACATTCTGGGGTCCTGGGGGTTAGGGCGTCAACATGTAAGTTTGGAGGGAAACAGTTCATCCCATTCAGCCCCTCCTCCAATTCCACTGCGAATCCTCCTGGAATGTCACCAGAATCGGCTGTTTCGAGGCTTAGGGGAGATGGCGGGCAGGAGTGTGAGGTCACGGGAAGGGAGGGGTGCACACAAGCGGGTGCAGCGGCTCTCACCCTCTCAGGAGTTGGACGCCCTCTGCTTCTCTCACAGCTGGATTGGCCCTGGCCCCAGGGCGCAGTCCCCACCCCGGGGGCAGCATGCGCCGTCCTTGCGCGAGCGGGGCTGGTGTGGGTCGTGTCCTGAGGGGCTCGGGAGGTAGACCCGTAGATCCCTCTGCCCCCAGCGAGGTGCTGGTGGTCCGCCCCGCTGTACCCTCATGGACGGACCAGCTTTCCAGGAGGAAGATCAATGTGATGACAGGTTTCAGCCTTAGAGCGCTCAGCCCTGTCATCATCTCACACATAGTTGGGCGAACCTTCCTGCAGAGCTTCTAATATGACTCCGTGTCGGTACTGGAAACGTGTTTTTGAACAAATAATAGATTCTCTTCTCTGGAACATGCGGGGAGCCAAACAGCTTTTGAAGGCCCCAGACCTTCAGGAAATAGCCCTTCATGGCAGGAAGAGGCCAATTTGACATGACTACGTCTGGGGCTCTGTCCTGCTTCCCTTGTGCTCTGATGTTTCTGTCTAAGCTCCAGCTCTGGGCCCTGATTGTTGCTGTAACAACCCCCCCCCCCCAGGACTGAGAGCAAAATCAACAGACCTGGATCTTCCACGTGGAGACCCCACTGCGAGGGTGCAGATCCCTCCCAGAGGGCACGGAGGCTCTGCACACCTGCCGCAGGTGTGCACGGGGAGCTGGGCCTGAGTCCAGAGAGGCTGCCCCAGCGCAGGGCGAGGGCCAGGCGGGAGCGAGGGAGCCTTTTAGCAGCGGGAGTGGGGTGGGCACAGAGAGGCCGGGCCCCGTGCTCAAGACCTGGACGGCTGGGGCCGGTCTCCTGGGGGTGGGTGGCCTCCCGCACAGTGTCCCCGCCCAGCCTCTCCCGCTGACCCGTCTCGGGCCTGGCCTTGCTTACACTGAGCTCGTTAGAGCTGTGAGCAGGGCTTTCTTCCAGGCTGGACTGGTCAGCTCAGCATTCACATCTCATTGCAGAGTGAGCGCAGCCCTCGCTCGGTGGACGTTGGGTCCCAAATGTCTCCAGTGATGTCAGCTGCTCAGGCAAACTCCGTGCGGTTCACCGTGGCGGGGGGTTGGGCAGAAACGTTAACTGCGAGCCCTCCGTACGGCGTCCAGAACTCAGAGAACAGGAGATGATCTGCTCACGAAATAACTACATTTCTGTCTGAACAGAGTGCATCTGTGAGATGCTGTCCCCGGGAGAGTCACCCCCGTCACACGTCCACCCGAGCTGGTGCACAGCCATGTGACCTCAGGTGGGCCCTGGGCCTCCCCAGTCGCCCGTTCTGTCTGGGGTGCGTGGGTGAGGAGGGATCCCGCGACTCAGGGAGCCTTCCTTGCCGTCTGCGGCCATACATCTCCTGACGGGCTTCCAAGGCCACTCCGTTCAGCTGCTCCCAGCTGGACACGTCCCCAGGGAGCTCCAGGTCATGCTCCTCTGGCCACCAGGTAGTCCTTCTCTTCCTTTACATCTTTTCTCAACATCTCTCTTTCCAGCCTGAGTTAAGATCTGAGGTTTTCCAGTTCTTCACTGTTGGCCTCCAGTTTTCACGTCTCTGTTGATTTGATCTCGAGTTTTGCTTCCCTTTAAGCTGACTCAGGGCCCCTCCTTCTCTTGTGAAGCTAAGTGTCTCAGAATTTGCTGTCTTTTCTCCAGAAGAGCAGAAGCTCCATTGGCCAGTCCCTTGTCCCCACCTGAATTAACTAAAACTCTGACCGGGACCGTACACACCACCATCTCCAGGACCAGCGTGAGGCAGACGCTGAGGCTGTCAGCCGACGTCCAGGGCCCGGCCTGTGCGGCGGAGGGTTTGCCCTGCCCAGGTGAGGTCTGGCCCTTTGCCCCCGACTCCAAGGCCCTGGAATGTCTGGCCTGATGAGAGCATTCTTGCTTCCCTGGCCCAGGGAACATGACTCAGGTCAGCCACGCCATGTGGTCACACCAAATAAAACCCTGGACTCAAGGGCTCAGGCCGGGCTCCCTGGCCATCGCACCCCGGGCGTCACCGTCCGGGACTCCTCGGAGGGAGGGTGCCCGGGCTCCCCTGGGCCCTGCCTTTGTGTCTTCCCCCTGCACACCCCTCCCCCACCGGCTGGCTGTAATCTGGGCGCTTGACTGTCATAAGTCATAAGTCAGTTTTGCTGAGCTGAGTCCTAGTGAGTCATTGAACCTCAGGGTGGTCTTGGGACCCTCGCACTGCACAGCCAGCAGCTGCAGAACATCACCCGGCACCACCAGCACCGGGACACAGAGCAGACCTGGGGCGGGGCCGGTGGGGGGGGACTTGCAGCAAGAGGGTGCCTCCTGCCTCCCTCCCTCCCTCCCCCTCCCCCGCACAGGGATGATGTCACATGACCTGGGGGCAGGGCGGGCTGCGGGGGGCGGGGGTGGGGGGTGGGTGGGGTGGCGGCAAGACTCTGGCAGATGTGGTGCTGTGGACGTCGAATGCCCTGCAGCTCAGGGTTCACCTGCAGAGAGAGGTGCTGAGAAGGACGGGGGGGATGGCCTCAGGGGTCCCTGGGGAGGCCCTCGCAGTCGCTCGGAGCGGGGCACAGCCCTGGCCACGGCTGCATCCTCCTGGGCCCCTGGCGACGGTGGGTGTGCTGTCACCCCAGGCTGCCGTGCGGTCCCCGACATGCGCACCCGAAGGAGGATGCCAGCCCTGGCGAGTCCCGGGGCTGGGGGAGCGGACCGGCAGGGGCGGGTGGTCAGCAGGGCAACTGCAGGTGCCAGTCAGGGCTGGCGGGGTGCCGCCATGTAGGGAGACGCAGAGGCCAAGGCTCTGGGGATCCGCCGAGCAGGGCTGCAGAGCACAGGGCGCGGAGGCCTCCGCGGAGCAGGGCCGCGCATGTGCAGCAGACGGAGAGGGCAGGGCGCCCTCCAGGACGCCATTCTCACCAGGCACGGGGGCTCGGGGGCCCGCGGTCTGAGGTGGCAATAGGAGCGGGCGGATGGGAGCCCCTTACAGGTTTGGGAGGTGGGTGACGTCGGGGGCACAGTTGCCGCCGGGTTTGGGCGCGTTTGGAGCTTTGAGTGCAGTGCGGCTGGACTGCCAGGTGACGGAGGGCCGGCTGCGTGGAAGGAGGGGCTCAGGCCCAAAACGTGGGGTCTGCACTGGGGGAAGAGGGCGTGACACCAGCCCGACCAATGGCTGGGGTGGCAGTGATGGGATGAATGACCCCAGAGGACTGGAAAGGCAGCCAGAGAGAGGAGGCCACATGGGGCGAGGTGGGTGGAAGGTGGCGGCTCCGGGGACAGGAGGTCGAGACCAAGCAGTCTGGATGTGGAAGGTCCTGAGGCCGAGGGAGGAGAGCAGAGGGAAGAGAAGGACACGGGAGTTGGCAGAGAAGGCCGGCCGCTCAGCGCCGCGAGGAGACTGCCACCCTGGGGTGCAACGTGGCCAGGACCTACAGTCACCCCGCAGGGGATTGGGGGGGAGTCAGGGGGGGAGGGGCGGAGGCTGGCAGGGTAGGGGCTGGGATTATCTACCCAGGGGAAGGCAGGGTCCGTTCATCGCCCTTCAGAGTGGAAGCCCAGCTTGCTCCACTGTCTGGGTCGTCATCTCGGTGAGGAGAGGCCTGAGGAAGACAGACCCTGGGCAAGAATTAACACGTCCAGCCGGCTCTTTCCGCCTCTGTCCAGCATCAAAGCCGGTGTTGGATGGGCACGTTGGTGACGACCACGGCCTCTGACGGGGGCCAAGGGCTGAAGGAGGCAGCTGGGCCTCGCGCACAGGCAGGTGCTGCACGGTGGTGCCGCGTGGCCATGGGTCCAGGCAGCCAGTTACGTAGATTCCCCCACCGCCTTTGTCACTGTCCTCCCTCTGTCTTCCCCTGTGACCCGGTGTCCCCTGCCGGGGGGGACCAGGCCCAAGGGCTGCTCTGGACGCTGTGGGCCTTTGGCTGGTGGCCCCGCGCCTGGTCGTTGGGATGCCCTGGCCCTGTGTGAGAGGTTTGCAAGGTCTTGCCGGACACCCGGTGGAAAGCTTGAGCCCAGATTCTGATTATTTACATATAAACACATAATTTTTGCATGATTTTAACAAGTCTGATCTTTCTAGGAATTTGCAATAAGGTGGTCGGGGAGGACGGTGCTCGGCTCTGTGGAGAACAAGCAGGTAGTGGCCGTCACTCTGGACAACAGGGCACTCGTGTCACCTGCCCTCCCCGCGGCTGCAGCCCCACAGCACCACGATGGGGACGCTGGGTCCAATACCTTGCCTTCCAGGGGAGGCATCTGTGCATCTAGGTACCAAAGTACCTGTTTGCACGTGCAAGCTTAGTCACCCTCTGCTCCTTTATGACAGGCCGTTACATTGATCTTTCTGAAATGATACGTACAAGTAGGTAACACTGACCCTGACTTTCATTTCGGCAGAGCAAGAGGTGACGGGAAAATGTTTGTTATAAAAGGCAGGCACCAAGGTCGGCAAGATTGGGACTCACGGACGGCCAGTGAACATCCTCTACGACGGCCGAGGGAATGGTGACCACGGAACGTGTGCCACCCGAGAGGCGACAGCAGCGGAGGACGCCCTGGAGGCCACTCTCGGCCCCTTCTCGTGCCCAGGTGGATGGAGATGAGGGTTTTCGTCATTAATTCTTGAAAATTCTTCTATTGGTCTGAATATTTGAAATTTCAGTTCTTGGACAGCAGACCAGTGGAATAGGAGGTATGGAATCAGATGCACACAGACATTTGGCCTATGGTAAAGGTGGGAGAAGATGGACTTTTGAAAATAATACTCTTGGGACAACTGGGCAGCCATTAGAAAAGGATAAAACGGAATCCTTAGCTCATACTCTACACCAGAATAACCCCCCAAAGGACTAGAGATATAAATATAAAAAAATGAAACGTTAAGTTCTAGAGGAAAACACAGGGGAGAAAAGCCTTTCTAGTTACAGTTTACAATTCAGTAGAACAAATAAAAATCAGTAAGTTTAACCATTTAAAATGAAATGTACCCAATCAAAATCCCAGCAAGTTATTGTAAGTGAATATCAAGAAAGTGATTCTCAAATTTACATGGAGAGGAGGGAAAAGACCCAGAACAGCCAAGGCAACACTGAAGGAGAAGGACCGAGTTGGAGGACGGACGCCACCCGACTCCAGGACTTACTGTGAAGCTACAGAAACCGAGACAGTGCGGTGTCGGGGACGGAAAAGACAGAGAGATCAACCGACAGAACAGAGCCCAGAAACAGACCCTATAAATGTGGTCACTGATCTTTGACAAGGGAGCAAACACAACGCAACGGAGCAGAGACAGTCTCTTCGACAAATGGTGCTGGGACAAGTGATGTCCACACAGAAGATGAATCGAGAGCTCATACCCTTCACAAAAATCAACTCAAAATGGATCAGGGACCTAAAATGAAACTACAAAACTATGAACCTCCCAGAGGATAAGACGGGAGAAACCTAGATGACCTCAGGTCTGGAGATGAGTTTTTAGACCCAACACCAAAAGTATGATCTATGGAAGAAAGAATTGATGAGTTGGGGTTCCTTAAAATTAATGAAGTGTCTGTGAAAGCTAAGAGAATGAGAAAAGTCACAGATGGGGAGGAAATATTTGCAAAACACGCATCTGATAAAGGACTATTATCCAACATATACAAAGAACTCTTTACACTCAGTAATAACGAAACCAGCAACCCCATTTTAAAAATTGGAAAAAATCTGAATATACACCTTGCCAAAGAGGATACACAGATGACAGATTCACATATGAAAAGATGCTTCACATCCTATGTGCAAGTTAAAGCAACAATGAGACACCGTCATGTACCTATTAATCCAGAACGCGACAGCACCGAATGCTCACAAGGACGTGGAGCAACGGGAACCTCCTTCACTCTGGTGGGCATGCAACGTGGTACAGACGCTTCGGAAGACAGCTGGGCAGCTTTTTACAAATGTAAACCTACTCTTACCATACGATCCAGCAATCAGACTTTGTGCTATTCACCCAAAGGAGGTGAAAACTTATGTCCACACAAAAACGTGCATATGGACGTCTATAGCAGCTTTATTCATAACCGCCAAAACTTGGAAACCACCAAGGTGTCCTTTAGTGGGTTACGGGGTAAATAAACTGTGGTACATCAGACGCTGAAAAGAAGTGAGCTAAGCTATGAAGCTGTTAAGAGACACTGGGGAACCTTAAATACATATGATCGAGTGAAGGAAGCCAATCTGAAAAGGCTACAGACTGTGTGATTCCAAATGTACGATATTCTGGAAAAGATAAAACTACAGATACAGTGAAAGCATCAGTGGTCACCAGGGACTGTGGGGAGCGATGAGCAGACAGAGTGCAGAGGACTTCCAGGGCGGTGGATGCTCCGTACGACACTGTAATGATGGAAGCACTGATCGAGCCGTCGGGGTTGAGGACGGCCAGCCTCGGGTGAATCGGCCTCGTCTTCTCACTTGAGGGCGTGGAGTTCCCACACACGGAATAACATCGTGACGTTAGAAAGAAAGAAACGGGCAACCGCTGGGAATTCCCTGGCTGTCCAGTGGTTAGGACTGCGCGCTTCCACTGCAGGACTGCAGGGGACACGGGTTCGATCCCTGGCCAGGGAACTAAGATCCCTCATGCTGCGTGCTGTGGCCAAAAGAAAAAAAGAAAAGAAAAGAAACAGGCGACGGGCACAAGCGCCTGGGGCTGCCCAGCGAGCTCGCAAACTGCAGGGTCTAAAGCGACAGGGGTTTATTGTCTCTTGTCTGGGAGCAGGTGCCAGACGGTGGTTCCCGCTGAGGCCCGGGGAGAACCTGCCCCGCCCTGGCAGCTCGGGGCCGGGTCCCTGGGCAGGGCCCACCCTCCTGTTCCCGCGGCTCCCCTCTGCGTGCCCGCCCTCTTCTTACGGGACGCCCGTGCTGGACTGGGCCTGCGCCACCCAGTACATCCTCGTCCTGGCCACCCACTTCTGCGGAGACCCTACGTCAAATAAGGGCCTGTTCTGGGTCTGGGTGGACATGAACTTGGGGAGGCGCCACTCCACGCGGGCACAGCCGTAGGGCAAAGCGGCGGTGACGTAACCATGCAAGTCGAAGCCTTCGAGCGCAGCGCTCACACTGTGTGTCAGTGAGGTATACGCCAAGGACAAAGAACATTGTTTACTTTAGGGTCACGTTCTAACTGTTCGTTTGGAAATGACTTTGGACTCATAAAAAAGGGACCAAAACCGCACAGGGCGTTCCGGCGTGTCCTGCAGCTGCACCCCTGGAGCCAGCAACTCTATCGCCACCATGCCCTGCTCACGGCGGGGAAGGGAACACCGACCCAGCTCTGTGAGCATTGTTGACACCGGTGCAACGTGGCCTCATCTGAGCGTCTTTTCCTGAGCAGGACCCACTGCAGGACATGCACGGCATTTAGTCGCCATGTCTCCTGGGTCTCCTCCAAGGAGACCTCATTCTTGGACGTTTGGGGGACACTGGCCCAGGCTAGGCCTGTCAGCTGGGGCTCGTCTGCTGCTGCCTTGCGGCCACGCTGAGGACGCGCCCCTGGGCAGGAACCCACAGGGGCGGCACTGGGCCCTTCTGGGGGCCTCTTGTCCGCGTGTGCGCGGCCGGTGGTCTGCTCCACCGTGAACTTGCTGCGTCTCCGTTCGCTGCCTCATGGGGAGACTATCTCACGTCTCATCATAATTTCCCACCAATTTTTACATCCCTAGATGCTTCTGGCCTAACAGTGATCACTGTGGTGTTTGCTGAGTGGCCGTTCTGAGCCCATTGGCCCTTCTGCGTTTATGAACCATAATTCGGCTTCTCCTCCTTATCTGGGCATTTGTTTGCCTAGCTGGTGTGATGGACTACACATCTGTGTGCCCCAAATCCGTATGTTGAAGCCCTGACCCCCAGTGGGAAGTACGGGGAGGTGGGCCTTGGAGGTGATTAGGTTCAGACGAGCCCATGCAGGTGGGGCCCGTGGTGGGACTGGTGTCTGTGTCTACTGCGTGCGGACCCTGCCAGCCCCGTGGCCTGGGGCCTCCAGCCTCCGGGGCCGTGAGAAATCTGCCTGTTGTTTAAACACCCATCTGTGGTGTTTGTCGGGGCAGCCTGGGCTGAGGCAGGAGTCTGTAACCCGTCACTGTCATTATTGTTATTCTCTGGTCAGCTCGTCCCAGGTTTGGCCTTCGGGAGCCCTTCGGGGTGGCTCTGTCCTTCCCATGGGCCCCCCTTTGTGTCTTCCCTTTGTGGCCCCAAAGGACACTCCAGGCTCACTGGCGCCTTCTGGGCCTGAGCTCTGGAATCAGCGGTTTCTCCAGGGTGCCCTGATGCCTCTGGCGGGAGAAGGATCTTCGGAACTGCGGTCTGGGCTCAGAGTGGGCTCCACGCCCACCTGGGCGCTGCGGTGTCTGAGACCGGAGCTCAGAACGTGCTTCCACACACACCTGTGCCCAGGTCTCCGCCCGCCTGCCTGGCCGTGCGTGTCCACACCCATATCTGTGTTACAGTCCTGAGCGCGTGCGGACTCCCAGGTGGGGCGGCAGCCCCCCTCCCCGCTTCCCCTGCTGACCTGCGGCTCCTTCCTCCAGCCCAGACTCGCATTATCCAGGGCCTCGCGCTTGGAGGGTTCGCGGCTCTGCTGTTGCCGTCCTGAAATTCTGAGCGAGGGCCCCGCGTTCTCATTTTGAACAGAACTTGCAAACTGTGCAGCCGTTCTGATTACCTACGCGTTTGCCTGCTTGCCTAATTCTAGAATAAATACAGAGCAATTTCAGGATGGCTCACTCATCTCTGTGCAAAACAAACGCCCTAAGTAGGGCACAGCTCTACGCCTGACGGTTCTCAGTCAAAACACCGTCTTCCAGTGACCCGGGCTGGGCTGGGGTCAGGTGTCCATCTGTCCACCCACACAGGCTGGGCTGGCACACCCTAGGTCCGGTGGACGGTTGGCCGGCCCGGTGAGGGGGGCTGAGGGAGGAGGGGCGTGCAGGGCTGGAGAGGGGGGGCGTGGGGACACTCAGGCCTGGGCCAGGGAAGGGCTGGCCCCCGTCTGGCTGGTCGGGAGCACGAGCTGGGCACCAGGCCGGTGGCCGGGCCTGGCATGTTTGTGCTTTATCTGCACCTGGTCACCCAGCTCATTCAGTTTTAATTAAACTAACCTCACGAGTGAGGCAACGGCTTAGCATCACTCCCATGAGAAACAGGGGGAGGATGACGGGGGTAGTGCCCAACGGCGGAGCAGCCCCTCCTGTGTGGGACGAGCGGTCAGCAGCCCGGCCAGGGGTCAGGAGTGACCATCGGGACGGCCAGCCCTGGTGGCGGCTCTGCAGAGGCACTCGCGGCCAGCCCTGGTGGCAGCTCTGCAGGGGCACTCGTGTCCGCTGTGGCTGCTGAGCCTGGCCTGGCGCCGTGGGTGGGATCTGTAGCTTCGTGGGCCCCCTTCCTCGTTAGCACATCCCGTACAGACTCACATCTCGGGACACGCCTACTTTGTGGAGCATGTGGACATGCAACTGGCCCTCCGGCTTCCGGCGGGGCACAGGGAGCAGTGGGGAGCCCCTCGCAGGGTGGCAGAAAGGGAGGTGCAGAGCACAGCCCCGATGCGGCCTCAGGGGAGCACCGGCTGGACTGGGTGCAGAGGGCAGCGCCTTTGGTGCTCCCAGCACCCGCTCCTCGGCTGCCCCGGCCTGGGCCCGGATTGCTGGGACACCTGGAGGGCTGGCCACGCCTCCCTCGCCTTCAGCGACCCCTGCTTTCCCCCGGATCTCACCGTCCAGTGACCGTCGTGCATCCCTGGGGCTCCTCTCTGGCTTCTGCCCCCCGAGTCACTTGGGGAAGAGATCCAGGCATCTTCCACCCCCAGCCCGGCACCACGATGGTGTGTGGGGGTGAGTGCACACACGTACCCCACACGCGTGCACATGCTCACATGAGCACACATCTACACACACGTGCACACTCACGCGTGCACTGGCACGAGCACACCTACATCACTCCCTCGAGCGTGTGACGTGCTTTCTCGACCACGACACCAGTGAGGTTGGTGGGAATCCTCTTTTCCCTGGGCCATCGTGCGCTTTCCAGGATGGGCAGCGGGTGGGACTTGGGGTCCCGGGCAGCGTTAGATGGGGACCGCCAGCACAGGGCACACACAGCTGGCATCCGTCGGCACGTGAGGTTTTGGGGTCCGGCACCCAGGCTCTGTCCTGCGGCCGTCGCTCAGGAAGAGGCTGGCAGTCTGGCTCCAGAACCCTGGCTCTGCCCGCTGTGGAAGGCATTGGGGCTGCTCGGCACCCAGGTGCCTCCTCCGTCCTGGGCTGGACATCGAGGTGTGGATCAATCGTGTGCATCTGTTTCCTGGTGGGCACTCGCGGCGTCAGACAGGAAGCAGTCTACTCCTCAGCCCCAGTGCATGCGTAACCTGTGTCTAAGTAACTGAACAAAAAGTCTCCGGAAACAATTCTTACCCTTGTAACATACAGCACACATGGCGTTTTCTAATTCATTAAAAGAAAGAGTTGCTACCCTTGTGTTGGATCCTCCATCCACTGACAGTTATGACCTGCAGGCCGGGAAGCACGGCCCTCGCCCCTCCCACCCCCGTCTGTGTGTTTCTGGTGGGGCTCACAGAGCGGCAGGGAGGGGCTGTGCCGGCCACACCCGCCCCACGTCAGCCCCCTCGTGGGGCCTCGGCCCTCTCCTCTCCCGCGTCCCCATGAGCTCATCAGATCATTGCAGCTGCCACTGAAGCATCTCTTCTGCATCCCGCCTGCTGTGCTGGGACCCTGGGGCTCTGGGGCCTCTTTGCACATCAGCGTCAGTGCATTTGCTGTGTTTGTTAGGCTGAGAGTCTCCCCGGTGAGCTGTGGACCCCAGGACGTGGCCAGGCCTGTCTGGGGCCCCGTTGTCTCTGCAGCACCTCCCAGGTGCCTGGCACTAGTAGGATGTCATGTGTGTTCACTGGACAGAAAGATGAGGGAGGGGAGATGTGAGTGTCCCGGGGCTGCCATAACCGCTGTTCAGCGGCCGGAAGTCTGAGGTCAAGGTGTCAGTGGGGCTGGTTCCTTCTAAGGCCGAGGGAGAATCTGGTCCAGGCCCCCTCCAGCTTCTCTGCTCTGCTGGCGTCCTTGGCGCCCTGGACCTGTAGAAGATCACCCCATCTCTGCCCCATCTTCACATGGCGTCTCCCGGGAACGTGTCTATCTCCGAATGTCCTGTTTCTACAGGGACGCCAGTCCTACTGGATCAGGGCCTGGCCTCCTGCAGTGTGACCTCATCTTAACCAAATCTATTCACAAAGACCCCATTTCTAACAAGGTCACACTCCCAGGTACTGGGGGTTAGGACTTCAACACGAATCTGGGGGCACAAGTGCAGCCCTAACTGGACAAGAAGTGTGGTGGAGTCCTGGAAATCCCGGGGGCCGGCGTCCAGGCTTCGGGCCCCAGCTCTCCCTCAGGGCCTCTGTTTCTTCAGCCCCAGCTCAACGCGTCCACAGTGAGTGCTGAGTCCTCCTGGCCAGGGGCTCACGTGCACGCAGGACCCAGCTGGCTCCCAAACCCGAATGCAGGAAGGGCGGTGGGCCGTCGAGGGGCCCCTCGAACGCTTTGCCCGCCTGTCCCAGCCCTGCGGGACTCGGAGCCCTCCTGGCCTCCCCTGAGCTACGGGGGCCTCACGCCCTGGCCTGCTCAGCCACCGGTCTGCCAGTCTGTCCACTGCTGCCGTGACGGGAGGCTGGGGGCCGGGCAGGAGAGGGTCTCGGGCTGCGGCCCGTCTGAGGCCCGACGGGGAAGGACTGTGTCTAAGCCCCCAGGCTGCTCTCGTGGCCGCGGGCCCGGACTCGGTTTTGCTGAATGCTGGCCGGAGGCTACTCCCGCTGCCCCCGGGACCTGGGCCGTCTGCGTCCTCATCACGGAGGAGACTCCAGTAAAGCCGGTGCGGCCTCCGCGGTTTGTCCCTTCATTTCTGCTGCGTCCTGTCAGCTAGATGGGAGCTGCAGGCTGGGCGGCGGGCGCAGGGCACCCGAGGGCGTGAGCTCTGGGAGGCGGGGCAGCCAGACCCCTGGGAGCAGAGGAGGCCTGCGGCATGGGGCAGGGGAGGGGCCACGGGGCAAGGGTCACATGGCCCCATTCGGGCTCGTTTCCTCCAATGGCGACTGGAGACAGGGTCGATGGCGGGGCCTGGGGCACCTGTGGCTGAGACGGGAGGTGTCCCCGGAGGGCAAACAGCTCTGTGGGGTGGAGGTGGAGGCTTGGGTGCGTGAGCCACACCCTCCCGGGGCGGGGATGGCAGAGAAGATGCCCCAGCGAGGCCAGTGCACACGTGCATCGGCGTCTGGCCGACGTGAGTAGGACGGAGAAGCCGCCCACGGACCCAAGGGGCCGGACGGTGGTCGGACGCTCAGTGACAGGCAGGGAGTTTGCGGGCGGGGGCGGGGAGAGGGGGCGTTCCCAGCGCCCCTCCCCGCCTGCCCTGTTTGCGCCTGGTCGCCGGCGACGGGCCTGTGGGAGGGGCCTTGGACTGGCTGAGGCTCTGATTCGCCCTCGTGCTCCCCCCCACCCCGCCGGAATCTCCCAGCCCTGCCTGGGAGCTTGAATCTCATTTTGTGCCATTTTAATTTCAAAGCATTTTTTTTTTATTTTTGGTGAAAGTCTGTTGTTTTGCTAAAACAAGGAAGAGTTTCCTGATATGAGCCCAAACGCAGGGATGTGTTTTTCCATCAGAGAAGAGAAGGTCTAAGACTTTTTCCCAGCTGAAGAGCCTCAGCACAGAGAGCAGGTGTTTAAAGGCTGAATTCTAGACCTGGACCCAGAGACGTCACAGGGCAGCGCAGGGCTGGAGACCTCGGCCAGCCCTCCCATCTCACCCGGAGTCACACCCATCAGTGGTGCAAGGGGATGGGGGCTTGGAGGAGGGAGTGTGAGCACTGCACTCGGTCTGCTGAGTGTAACGGGCCCTGCATCTACAAGGTTCTCAGAGCGGCGCCCACGGGAGCCGGGGGGGTGCCTTGGACCCGTGGGCACCCATCCTCGCTGGCGTTATCCACTCCCTCCTTCCTGCCCAAGAAGCACTTCCTTCCCAGTCCTCGTTGGCTGCTAAGGACACTTCACTGCACGGGCAGAGCGTCTCCCGGCCAAGGCTGCGCCCACATCTCCAAAGCCCTGGCCCCTGTATCCACGTGGGCGCCGTGGATGCCTGCAGGGAGGCGTACCCGGGCCACGCCCACAGGGGGCGCGTCCGAGTGACGGGCGTCCCAACGCGGCCACAAGGTAATGGTGCTGTGGTCAGAGAGCGAAGGAACGGACAGCGTAGGGGTTCAAATAAATTTGCATTTCCAAAGTCAGATAGAGCCATAAAAACAAACCATTAACTGGATTAAAAACAACTTTTCTACATGCCAGCCGTAACCAGGAAGCATATTAGAAAACGTCAGCTCTCTGTCTGAGATACCGCTCAGAGCAGACGGAAACACCGCCAGCCACACTCACCCAGGACTTCTCAGCACTTCCCACATTTTAACACTTTAACGCTTTTAATAGCCACCCAGGTGGGCAGGGGGAGGCACCTATGACAGGTGGGCAAACAGGTGGGCAGTGAGGACCCAGGCAGCTGCAGGGCCAGTTATTCACCTGGACAGTCGGGCCAGCCCTGCCCTCGCCTCCCTCTCCCGCTTCGTCCTCAGACAGCTGAAGTCCCCAGCCGGGAGATAAAGGGTGAGCCGGGCCGGCCTCATCGCCAGAGGTGGAGCCCAGGGTCACCCTCCGACGGCTTCTCATTCACTGCCTTCGGGGGCTGGAGCTCTAAGCTTTCAAGGTGGTCATTTCTGGTGCAATAGAACATTTTAGAGTTTACATTTAGGTTCTCTGTGTGCACAAGGCTTTAAAGATATCAGAGCATTTAATAGCTGATGGCTCGCAACACCATCTTTGAAAACATTTATTGAAAACTGTTCCAAATATTAACCTTTGATCCCGGTGGGAAGGAGCTGCCCGACTGCGCTGCTGCGTAAATACAGACGCCAGGCGGGTTTTAACCCAGAGCGACGCCCTGTCCCACAGGATCCTTCGTCTACACAGCAAGTGACTTGAAGCAAAGAACTCAGTTCTTGGAATAAGTAGAATTATTCAAATTCTAGGTAAACATCTTCAGCACCGAGGCAATACTGACTTGGGTTTTAAGTTTTGTTAAGTAACTGGAAGCCAGCCCGCGCTGGGGGACGCAGTGGGGCCCCAGGGGGCTGGAGGCTAGGCCGTTCTGGAGGTACCAGGCAGACTGGGGTGCTCGCTGCCCTACCCAGGGCGGGGCCCCGAGGCCTTTGACCCTGACCTGCAAGGGCCTGTCTCCCCCCACCCTGTTGTCTCTCTCTGTCTCTGACTTTCTGTCTCTCTCGCTGTCGCTCCCTCGCGCAGGTAAGATGCATACCTGAAACACATGTTTCACAAAACAGACCTTGCCCTTCTTAGGTGCGCTGACTCTGATATTTTCTATTTTGTTAAATTGAAAAAAACTCAAGGCAGACTCACTAAATTGGCATAGTCCAACGTTTCCCATTCTGTGTAATGACACCAAAAATTGTCTGCCGTGGCCCAGTGCAGGGGCGGCCGGGATCACCTGGGGCACCATTACCTAAGGCCAGGGGCTGGGCAGGTGGACTACCGTCTTTGGTTTTGTTTTCCTAGCTCTGGGTGGGCCTTCTGTGCTCAGTGGGAGGCCCCCGATCTGCTAGGAGGCTGTGTCAGTGGCGTTGGGGCCCTGGGGGTCCTTGGGGGAGAAGGGGAGCAGGAAGGTCCCCCGAGGTCAGGGCGTGGCAGCATCTTCCACAGGGGACCGTGGAACACAGGACTTGCTAATTAAGTGTCTCAAAAAAAGTGACCTTTTCCTGCTGTCAGTGACCAGGAGACAGGTAAAGATGCTGGTCAGGTGCATCTATAGAGATTAAGGGAGAAGTTGTGGGGCAAACCCAACGAAAGCCAACTACGGAGGAATCTGTTTACCCTTCAAATCACCTATTTCACTGTTGCCAAACCTTTATTAAAATGCTTCTCTCAAAGGAAAAATCACACGGCTTTTCTGGGCTTTAACACCCAGATTTTGGGTCTAAAGGTCACTGGGTGAAGAGTGTGAATCTGACGGCAAAGTGCAGTGTGGACAGAGGGACCGAGGCCCCCCATCGATGGAATTAGGGTACAGGCGGCCTCCTGCTGCCCAGGGAGCTGGCTTCTGCACCAGGTTAGTGTGGAAAGAAAACACTTCTTCGGGTGTTTCAAAACTGACATGTTTCACTTGTATTAAAGAAACTGACCTCCCCTTGGAGAACAGATGCCAAACACAGCATTCAAATGGCTATAGCCCCACTGGGGTGTGTGAGACTGGACCAGAATGATAGACCTGTACATGTAATACAGGACCTTCCACCAGCTGTGTTTCCACCCATCCACCTACCTGTCCATCCACCCAGGTACACACCATCTACCCATCCATCCATCCGTCTAATCCATCTATCCATCCACCTATTATCCATCCATCCACCCACCCACCCACCCATCCATCCACCCACCCACCCACCCACCCACCCATCCATCCACCCATCCACCCACCCACCCACCCATCCATCCACCCATCCATCCACCCACCCACCCATCCACCCATCCATCCATCTACCCATCCATCCACCCATCCATCCACCCATCTACCCATCCATCTACCCATCCACCCATCCATCCATCCACCCATCCATCCATCTATCCATCCACCCACCCACCCATCCACCCATCCATCCATCTACCCATCCATCCATCTACCCATCCATCCACCCATCCATCCATCTACCCATCCATCTACCCATCCATCCAGTCATCCATCCATCTACCCATCCATCCATCCATCCACCCATCCATCCATCCACCCATCCATCCATCTATCCATCCACCCACCCACCCATCCACCCATCCATCCATCTACCCATCCATCCATCTACCCATCCATCCATCCATCCACCCATCCATCCATCTACCCATCCATCTACCCATCCATCCAGTCATCCATCCATCTACCCATCCATCCATCCATCCACCCATCCATCCACCCATCCATCCATCCATCTACCTATCCATCTACCCATCCATCCACTCACCCATCCATCCATCCACCCACCCATCCGTCCACCATTCCTCCACTTATACATTCATCATCCATCTATCAATCTAACCACTTGCTCATCAGCCCTCCATCCATCTATCCATCCACCCACCCACCCATCCACCCATCCATCCATCTACCCATCCATCCATCTACCCATCCATCCATCCATCCACCCACCCACCCATCCACCCATCCATCTACCCATCCATCCACCCATCCATCTACCCATCCATCCATCTACCCACCCACCCACCCATCTACCCATCCATCTACCCATCCATCCACCCATCCACCCATCCATCCACCCATCCACCCACCCACCCATCCACCCATCCACCCACCCACCCATCCACCCATCCATCTACCCATCCATCCACCCATCCATCTACCCATCCATCCATCTACCCACCCACCCACCCATCTACCCATCCATCTACCCATCCATCCACCCATCCACCCATCCATCCACCCATCCACCCACCCACCCATCCACCCATCCATCTACCCATCCATCCACCCATCCATCTACCCATCCATCCACTCACCCACCCATCCGTCCACCATTCCTCCACTTATACATTCATCATCCATCTATCAATCTAACCACTTGCTCGTCAGCCCTCCACCCATCCATTCACCCCTCCCTCCGTCATCTGTCCATTCATTGTCTACACACCCATCCATCCATTTTCTACCCCTCTTCCCTCACTCCTTTCTCCATTTCCTTCTATCCATCCATCAATCCACCCGTCCACCAACCACCCATCTATCCGTCCACCTACCCATCCACCTAAATACCCATCCATTAATTCCTCTGTAAATATAAATTGAGTGCCACTGTCTACTGTGTACCAGGTCTGTTTAAGACAATGGCAGAAGCGAATGGGACCAGCTCAGCCCCTGCTCCCAGGGGAGCTCCTGCTCAAACTGCGGGGGGGGGGGGGCGGCAGTGAGCGCTCTCCATTCCATGGGACACCTGCTGGGGAGGCCTGGGGACAGTGGGCGATCAAGAAGCACTGAGCAGGGCAGACCCAGAAGCGGGGCCAGAGAAGACTTCCAGAGGTGGCGTCCAAGCATAATGATAAACAACGGAGCTCTCCTCTGGGCTGTGACCAGAGCTGACTGGTGTCCAGAAGGACCCCTCTGGCCAGGGTGGACGAGAGATCCTTAGGGACCAAAGGCAGGGAGCCACTCGGGACTCTGGTGTTGTCTCCCCAGAAGAGGCTCTTGGGCTGGGCAGTAGCAGTGGTCAGACCACATGGCTGGAGTCTGGACACCTGGGGAGACTGCAGGGGAGCTGACCAGGCAGGTGAGGGCTTGAGAGACAGGTGGCACAGATGGGGGCAGGAGGGGTGGCGCGCAGCCGGCGGGGCCCTGGGGTGGGTCTGGGTTAAGCCCACTGGACCTGGGAGGGGCTGTGCCTGCTCTTGGCCAGGGGGAGGTGAGTGACGGCAGGTTCCCAAGGGGGGGGGGGGCCCGAGGCAGCCTCCGGCACAAAACAACATCGAGCGGGAACCTGGCCGTTTTCCCATGGGTTTCTTTTATTGTGGGTGACGACCACACAAGAGGCCACTGTGAGACAGACGGACGTGGACAAGGTGGGTTTTCTACACGAGTGCTCAACACGCCTGGGAAGGACAGGGTGGGCCCGATTCCTCTCGCGCTCCGGTCCGCAGCTGGTTTCCCGAGCGGCCGGTTCCACAGGCCCGGGCCGAGGTCCGTTCGCAGGGATGGCCGAGGAGCCGCCGTGGGCCTGTCTGGCAGTGCCTCTCCTGCGGCCCAGCAGCCCGTGCTTGGACTGCGGCCGTGCTCCCTCCAGGACGGCAGTGCTGGGAGCATTTCTCAGCTGAGGGTCCAACACCCTCGCCAAGGACCACGGGAACGTCAGCAAACAGATTTCAGAAACCAGCCCTGCATTCTGAGAACTGGCTTTGATTCCCATGTCAATACGATTCTACAAGCCGTTCCCTGAGGAAACAAGTGCTCTTCCTGACGTGACACGCGCCTCAGAGAGAATTCCGGCGGGGTCTCCCTCCCAAGACTGCGGGGCTCCAGGCTGCCACCTCGGGGGCTCTGCGTGGTCGGGGACCGCCACGGGGGACGCACTCCTGCTCGTGCCAAGCTCACTTTCTCCGTGGCTGGGGCTCCACGTCGGGCAGGAGTGGTGGCAGCCCACATGCATTTTAGGGAGTTTTCTCGTAGCTACAAGGAAATAAACAGCACCCGGGCCCTGGCCCTCCGTGGGCTCTGAGCAGACCTGTGTGATGTGGGGACACGTGGTCCCACTTCGTCACCTTTCGTATGGCTTCCGCCATTTCACCTCTGCACAATTAGGCAAAATACGGCACTCGGTATTTTTAATACAAGCAAAACAAAGGATCCCAGAAGCTATTGCGGGCGCTGGGACTCTCAGAGAACCCGTAATCTATAATTATCGTATTTCTCCTGCACACGTGGGTGACGGCAAGCTGTGGCTCCAGGGGGCCCTGGGGTGGGCACGGGAGAAGGGAGCAGCTCTAACGCACAGAACACGACTCAGACGTTTCTACCTGCGGGATGGGCACAGACTAGGCAAGTTACACAGTGACACGGCGGACAGAGGGTCGTCTCTCCGTGGCACAGAGGGTGTGACCAGTCAGGGGAAGGGCGTGAGTGTGTCCAGCGAAGCAGAAGGTGCGGCGTGGGAGCAGCCCTCCTTTCTCTCAAAACTCCGATTTCCCTTCTTCGTTGCCTCTGTCCTGCCGTGGATGGTGCCCTGCGGGTCTCCTTCCTCCGCTCCCCTCTACACCACGAGCCAGTGGCGGAGCTGGAAAGAAAACAGGGCTTATTCAGACGCGAAGGGAGGAGCTCCTTGGATAAAAGCTCCTGGGCCGGCGGCCCGGCTTGTAGCTGGGAGATCCCTGAACCCAGCGGGCGGCTGGGGGCCCAGCACTGCTCCTGGGGCACCACAGACCTGACGCCCTTTTTAATTTTATGGAGACAAGTCATCGCTTCACAAAGAGATGTTGTCGGCGGGCACAGTGGCCTCGAGGGGCCAGAGCGGGGACCAGCGGCCTCCGCCATCCCTGGCCAGTGTGGCATCAGCTGCTGGGCAGACACTGGATGCCAGCGTGCTTGGGCTGGTCCGGAGCTCTCGCCTACTGGCTCGCACGTGACCTGCGACGCCCCTGGCCCCCTGGGGCCTCTGATCCCGACCCAGTGGAACCCTGCACCCCGTGGAGCTGTCTGCTTTGTGTGACCCTGTGGGTGGGGGATGAGGCCTCGTTCACCGCTCGGGGAAGGGTGAGACGGACAGGGGCCCTATTTAGTTGTCCACAAATGTCATCACCTGTTATCACCCAGCTGTTAGAGTTCAGCTTAGTTTTGAGCACAGGCCATTCGATCACACTAAATGGCAAGAACTGTGTTTTGTAAACATTTCCAGACAAAGACGGGCAGGGCTTGTTTCTGACACAGCCACACCGGGGGTAGGAAGATGCTGCCTCCGGTCCCACCACAGGGCCCTCCGTCACCACGGGGAGAACCTGCTTAGGACACACCCACACAGCAGCCAAAGGGCCGCCAGAGGGCAGGGCTTGACCAGGGACGCCCCAGACCAGTGCTGAGGCCGGGGGGCCACACCTGGGGCCCCAGCTGAGACCCGCCCCCGGGGGTGAAGTGGCCCTGTGTCCTGGCCACAGATGAGCCGAAGGCGACCTTCTCAGAGGAAGGTGTGCTTACGGGGCCTCTCAGAGTCCCCACAGGTGGAGATCAGGCCGTGAAGCTGCAACCAGGAGGGCAGAAGCACAGGCAGCAGCCACCCCGGGCGGGTCGGCAAGAACCGGAAACTCCCGTTCAGATCCCCGTGGACCAGAGAGGTTGTGTGATGCTCAGATGACTGGGCAGCTGCGTAAGAAATGGTTTAGAAAGCGGCAGATGCCACGCACGGTGCTGCACAGCTCCAAGGCCAACTGCTGCTTCCAGACTCGTGGACAGTGTAACTGTCGGTGAAGGGGGACACACGAAGGGGTACGTGACGGAGACGCTTTTCCATGACTGCACACGTGACACTTCCATGTGCAGCGTCAAAGGGAACGGCCACAGCTACAGACAAAGATACTTCTGGTCCAGGGAATCCCCTGGTGGTCCAGTGGTTAGGACTCGGTGCTTTCACCGCCTGGTCAGGGAACTAGATGCGCGGCCCAGCCAAAAAGAAAAAAAGATATTTCTGGTCCAGATGGAGTAATGGGGACTGAATATATTTCACCATCTGACACAGCTTAAAGTGAACAAGATATATACAATAGTGGGTTTTCAGACACAGGAGGCCAGACGACAAAGGACAGATTCCCCGAGGGAGACAAGCAGGGGGGTCTGTCCAGCTGCCCCACTGCGGCCTCGAGGGGCTATCTAGGCTTCAGCGGGGGAGGGGACGCCCAGGTGGGGCAGCGAACCCCTGGCCTGATGAGGTGGGGTGAGCGCTGGCGAGCCCAAGGCGGCTGGAGTTCAGAGGATGGAGCTGCAGAGGGGCGAGTGCGGCCCTGAGCCCTGGGCACGTGCACAGGGACCCGCGGGTTCAGCTGAGCATTCAGGGCACTCGAGGCCGGAGACACCCTCCCGGCAGGATTCGGGAAATGTCTCTGAAACTCACAGGACGGGAGCTGTGCCCGCCCCGCAGCCAGGCTGGAGCATCTCCTGGATCTCGGGGCGCCGGGTAGAGTGTTCACCGAGGTCTTGCACCAGCATTGGAAACCGCCCCCCACTAAATGCCGCTCTGGTCCCACCTAACAAGTCTTAAAAGCCAAGTCCCCCAAAGGTCAAACTGTCTCCGAGTAACTTACTGACGACCCAGAACAAAGCTTAAGAATATGTAAAGGAGCACAGATACATCCAGCCTCTCACAAGGTAAAACTCACAGTAGCCGGAATCCAATCAACAATGACCAGATGTGTGAAGCAGCAGCAGAATTCAGCCCCTTATGAGAAAAGGCAACTGACACTGACCCGGAACAGACACAGATGTTGACACTGGCAGATGAGGGATTACACAGTGATTATAACTGCAGTCCACATGTCCAAAAAGGTAAGTAGAGGCACGAAGGACATCAAAAGACCCAGCGTGAACTTCTAGAGATGAAAACTACAAGGTGTGAAATGATAGGTGTGCTGGATGGGATTATTAGCAGATTAGACTTTGCAGAGGAAAAAAATTAGTGGACTAAACAAAAGCAACAGAAAGCATGCAAAATAAAACACACAGAGGGAAGAGAATTAACGTGGCCTAAAATATGTGTAACTGGAGCCCACGAAGGGGGTGGGACAGAAAAAAATGGAAGAAATGATAGCCCCAAATTTCCAAATACACTGAAAATTATAAACCCATAGTTCCAAAAGGCTCAGTGGACTGTGGGTATGAGAAGCATGAAGTACGGTGCTGTAACCGTGCACAGTGGAGAAATGAACCCAAAGACTCAGGCAGCGTGATGCCCTTTCAATAAATTTAAAAACAGCTGAAACCAAACAGTCTACTTTTCAGGAATAGAGCAGTACCTACAGATGCAACAAAACTGTGCAGCAGAAAATGCATGGGAAATATTCAGCTAGACTGAGAAGGTGTTGATTTCAGGGGCAGGAGGGTGGCAGGCACGGAGGCAGATGTGAGTTACTATCGAGGTGGACTTTTGTACGGTAGTTCACAAGGGTTTATTTTGTTCTGTGGTTAAATAAATGAAACACAGGCACGGGTGGACTAATGTACAATGGTGCACCCGGACACAAAACCTGAAAAGACACCTGAAAGAGTATGAGACCCGGAGGAGCCAGGGAAGCCTCATGTGGCAGAGCCCAGGACGGAAGCAGAGAGGCAAGGGGCAAGATTCAAGTAGGGCTGCAAAATTCCCAGAACTCACAAAAAACATGAATTTACAGGCCCTGGGCACACAAGAGATGCTGGGAGGAATAAGTAAATAAAACTACTTATAATAGCTTTGCAATAATATAAATAAAAGAAATCTATGCCCAGACACATCACAGGGGAACTGCAGCACCAAATGCAAAGGAAGCTGGAACGGGTCCAGGGACCCCGCCCCACGGGGCCACATGTCTCAGCAGGACTGCAGGGCTGCAGGTGGAGAACCAACATCTTCAAAATGCTGAAAGACCATAACTTGATCGAGAGCCACATGCCTGTGGAAACTCTGTCATAAATAAGGGCAAAGTAAAGACATTCACAGACACACAACAGTGAGGAAGTTTATCAAGACACCCCCTTAAAGGAATGTCTGAAGGATGCTTCTTCGAAAGGCAAGAAAATGGTCCTCAAAGGAAAGACGTATATGCCAAAAAGTAGAGTGAACAAGTAAACACTGGACATGCACACTTGTCCAGGGAAGTTTCTGGACAAAATAACAACAATAATAATAGTGACTAATTTGTGGGTTAAAAATGACATAAATGGAATATTGGACAATAATAGCTTATTAATCTGTAGGAGGAAAATTTAAGTCCTTGTGATATTCAGGATGGGGGTTCAGATAATGTTTAACTTTATACTTAAAGTGAAATATGCATGGTACAATTTCACAAACAACTATGAAATGAATAGAATAAAGTATATAAATTCCAAACAGAGAGGAAAGAGTAGAACAAGAAAAAAAAAAAAAGACCAAGAAATCAATCATAAAAGGCAATAATAAGGTGGAAAAATAAACATTAAAAAATGGAACAGGGTTAAAAAATAGAAGAATGAAGCCCAACTGTACCAATAATCACAACAAATATAAATGGATTAATCTGCCCAGTGGCCAGACTAAAGCATTCCAGTGTATTCGAGGTTTGCAAAAGACACCTAAATGTTAAGATGATTGCAAAGCTGGAAATTAAAAGATCACAAAAGACATTTCAGGTAAACTCAAAAGAAACCTAGTGCAGCTGTAGTCACCTCAGACAAGAAGGACTGTAAGAGCAAAAACACAGCAAGGGAGCAAGGATTGGCCAAGTAGATGTGATCATTCTGAACCCATAACCGTCCCAGAAAACAGGCTCAGAGTAGATAAAGCAAAACCCAGCAGAACCACAAGGGAAAATTGGACAGATATGCTTTCAAGGTCAGATATCCCATAAATATCTACTGATTACTGATGGTTAAACAGAGCTAAAATGTGCAAAATTGTAAAGGATTTGAACAACGCAGTTACAAGCTCAATCTAATGGACAGAAGGAGAATTGCATATCAACAATTGGAGAATACATCTCACCTAAAGATACACGTAGCACTTATAAAATTTGATTAGGTACTTGGCCATAAAGGAGTAGCAATACACTCCAAAGGATGAGTAAAAAGGTGTCTGAACACAATGCAATTAATTTAGAAATCAATAACAAAAAGATAAATGAAACATCCCCATATATTGGGGAATTTAAAGGCAGACTTCTAAGCATGGGTGGAAGAAGTCACAATGAAAATTAAAATACGCTTAGAACTAAACGATACACAAAGTGCTATGTTAAAAGTTGTGACATATAGCTGATTCACTTTGTTATACAGCAGAAACTAACACAACACTGTAAAGCAATTATACTCCAATAAAGATGTTCACAAAAATGTCTAATTATAAGAAAAAAAAAAGTTGTGGAACACAGCCAACAGGGTATTTTGAGGGAAATTCTTAGCCTTGAATGCTTACGTTAGAAAAGAAGAAAGGTTGAAAATTAATGATCCATGGTCTAAGTTAAGAAGTTAGTAAATGTATGACAGAGTAGACCAATGAAAGTAGAAGGGAGAAATAATGACAGAGCTGAAATGAACGAGACAGAAAGCAAAGCACAAACAGAGCACCCTGCAACCAAGTCGCGACCCTTCGAACTGCACAAGGGGAAGTTCTCTGTCCCAATAGGCCCCCACCTCCACCCCTGCCTAAAATCACGCCCCTTACGCAGCTTTTGAGTCAGAGTGTCCACACCCTGGAAGGGCTTGGCTGTGCAGAATTCACAGCTGACGCTGGCGTCCTGACCACGCACCTCGCTCTGGGGTTGGAGGAGGGTCACCCACCCAGGTCGCCTCCGCCCCCAGCCAGCGGCGGGGAGAGTGGCACTCACCGTGAACTGGCGCACCTCCCCTCTGTCCACCCGCTCGTGCTCCTTCTCGGGCGTGATGGCGTAGGCCAGCTTCTAGAAGACAAGGAGCAACTGTGGGCGCCGGCCCAGCCTCAGCGGGGTGAACGGGCCCTGGTCAATGGCTGTCAACGTGGGAGCTGATGGCTTGGGTCTCCTTAGACCCTGGAGCAAAGTCCAGCCCAACTCGAAGTAGCCACTACTGCAGGAGGCTCGCCTCCATGTCAAGCTCACGGTGGGCCCTGAGCAAAGGCGCCCTCCGTCTCTGCCAGGAATCCCGGCATCAAGATGTGAGGTGGAGGGACCCCTGTGCCCAACCCACCCACCTCCTCCTTCATAGGTGACGCAGAAGCTTGCCCGAGCGACTGCGAGGCCCAGAGCCACTCCCAACCCACACGGGGGTGCCCGCCTGGGGATCCCGCTGGCCCTGCTCGGCCCCACGTGGACTCGGCCCCAGGAGAGGGTGGGTCCCCTGCTTCCACCCCCACCCTCAGACCACTGCCCTTCCACCTGCACTGCACGCTGTAGAGCATGTGTGCACACACACGGAGACACACACAGGCAAGTACACACGTGTATGTGCCCACGTGAGGACACACACACACCAAGACAGGCACACACAGGTGCGCACACACACACCAAGACAGGCACACACAGGTGCGCGCACACACACACCAAGACAGGCACACACAGGTGCGCACACACACACACAAAGACAGGCACACACAGGCGCACACACACACAAAGACAGGCACACACAGGCGCGCACACACACACAAAAACAGGCACACACAGGCGCACACACACACAAAGACAGGCACACGCACACACACACACACGCACACACGCACGCACAGGCACAGCCCACCCCCACACCAGCCCACGTGTCTCTGGCATGATCACCGGCCGCTCCAGCCCCTCCTGCTGGGCAGAGATGAGCAGGCGGGAGCAGGCCTGGGACAGGGACACCCGCCTGACCTTGTTGGTGGCCTCACAATCGGGGGCGGGGGGAAGGGCAGGTGAGGGAGACCCATCCAGATACACACCTCCCTCGAGGAGCCGGGCAGGCTGCAGAACTTGTAGGCAGCATAGATGGGCACCACGGACATGGAGGACGCAGCGATGGTCCAGCCCAGCGCGTTGGCCCACTCGGGGAAGATGTAGCCTCCGTAGTGCGGGGGCCGGAAGGTTGCGATGCTGACCACGACCACAAACTGAAACCGAGGGACAGGGGTCAGGGGCGGCTGGGGGCAGGGGTACCAAGCGGGTGGCTCCGGTGGAGGGTCCCCCGCACGACGGGACTAGGGCGTCCGTGTGCACTCCGCAGACCGGGGCTGCTGCGGGACGGGGCGGGGGTGCTTGGGGGGCACACAGCCCCCCAGTTCTTAAGTCTGATGGGTGGGGATTCTCTCGCTGTCCCTTGTACACCTCACAGGTTGCCACGCGGGGAGAAGCAGGACACCTGGCTGGTCTGGAGGTCACGTGCCCCAGGCTGCTGGGTGGCTGGGGTTGACCAGCAGCCCCTGCAGGTTTGGAGCAGCTCAGGGAGCTTGGGGCTTGAACTGGGAACCTCACCCCCACTCCGCCTCCTCTCTCACTGGCCCTTGGGGTGGAGGGGGCGCTGCCTGAGGCCCCTGCCCCATCTGTGGACACCCTGGGGGCCGCTGGGCTGGCTGGGCAGGAGGAGGGCCAAGGTCACGAGGTGCTCGCCGGCCTGGGCTCTGCACTCAGAGCTGGAAGGCCGCTGAACGGCTGCCTGGGGCCACCAGACAGGGCAGGCAGTTCCAGCTTCGTGAGCCGTCGGGGCTCGGTCACAGCCACCCAGCTCTGAGGTTGTGGTGTGGATGTGTGGATGAACCAGCACGGCCGTGTTCCAACACAACAGGCGGTGGGTGGACCTGGCCGCAGGCCCGAGCTTGCAGACCCCTGGCCTGGACGACAGCAGCTACTGGGGAGCCCTGGGGGCCGTGCTGTCACAGAACCTGAGCGGCTCCCGTCCGGCCTCGCATCTGAGCACCCGTCTTCCCAGGTTCTAACCCTTCTCTCGGGCCTCCAGGCAGAGGTCAGCTGACGCCCCCCAAGCACAGGGGACGAGCAGGGCCTTAATCGGGTGGGAGCCCTGCCTCCCATGAATGGTTTCTCAGTGGCTCCAGTCGGGGGGGATCTTCAGGAGACCAGAGGATGTGGGGGGCCAGCCTGCCCTCCTGCCTGAGTCCGGTGACCTGCTGACTCCCGCCCGTGGAGACCCTGGTCCCCGGGCAGCACCGAGCCCCTCCCCCAGCATCAGGCGTGTGTGGCCCCTGCTGGACCGGGTGGCGGGGGAGCGGGGAAGAGGGGCCTCACCAGGAGGAAGCAGGGGCTGATGAACTTCCAGCACAGCCGCCAGTAGAGGCTGGGCCGCTGCCCGGTCATCTGTTTGATGTCGTCGCTGAACTGCCACACGCCTGTGGGGAGGTGGCCAAGCAGGCGGTCAGCACGGCACCTGCCCGAGACGCGGGCCCCACCGGGCCCTTACCAACCCCGGGCCACCCCCAGCAGACCTGGAGCTCGGGCTGCACGCTGGTGCCCAGGCCGCCCCACCCAGCCGCCCAGGGGTCTTGCTGACCCGGGCCCGATGCATGTCCCCGTGGTGACACTGGGATCACCGATGACCCCAAGGGGGCCTGTGGGGCCTCCGCCCTCCTCCCATCTCAGGTCCTCCTCCCTGTGGCCCACGGCCATCCGTGCTTCCCCTCTGTAATCACTTTTTTCATTTACAAAAATCATAAAATATATATAACATATATAAAATAAAATATATACAACATAAAACTTACCACTTTAGCCATTTTTAGTGCACAGCTCAGTGGCATCAAGTACATTCACACTGTTGTGCAAGCACCACCACCATCACCTCCAGAACTTTGTCATCCTCCCCGACTGAGATTCTGTCCCCATTAAACGCTCACTCCCCCCCCCTCAGCCAGCCCATGCCACGCCCCCATCCTACTTCCTGTCTGTGAACCTGACTCTTCCGGGGACCTCACGGGACCCCTACAGGATCTGTCCTTCTGTAACTGGCTTATGTCACCGAGCATGGTGTCCTCAAGGCTCCGCCATGTTGTAGTAGCATGTGTCACAATGTCCTCTCCGTTTATGTGAACGTTCTTTTGCAAGGAAAGCTACTTCTAGAAGCTCCGTGTGCCACAGCTCTCTCCAGATCTTACAGTGATTTCTCTTGCCCTGAGCCTGGCCTGGCCTCTGGTCATGTGACAGCAGCTGGTTGGCCGAGTCTGTGCCACATGCGGGGACACAGCAGAGCTACACCGCCATGCAGAATCCCCTCTTCACACTCCAACTCCACCAGCAGATCCTGGACTCGGACCCTGGAGGAGTGGGGTGGAGGGGGCTGACCCCAAAGGCCAGCAAAGATGGGCATGTCCACCAGGCCCCTCGGGCCCTCAGGCAGGTCCAGGGCGGGCCAGCCCGTCCACAGGGACCTGGGGGCACAGAGGTGGGCGCGTTCTGGGCGTGAGTTGCCGTCCGGAGAAACAGCGCGACCTCTGTCTTCGGAGGCTTTCGGGAGCACCTGGTCCCTGCAGGGCCAGCCTCCCTCCCGTCTCCGCCAGCCCCACGTTCGTGGCTGTGGGATACGTTTGAAGCACTTTCTCTCCTTCTCTGAGGTTTTATTTTGAAGTGGGGAGATTATGATTTAAAGCTACAGGCAAGTATTGATTCCAGGTGCCAATGAAGGCACAGAGAGCTTGATATTTCCCTTTTCTGTAGCAAAGTAACTATAGTTGGGAGAGTTCTTGGAATATGGACTACTTGCCAGGTTAAGCCTCTCAAAGCTAGGGTGCTTTTCAGGTTGTAATTCCAGGGCCGAGGCAGAGACCGTGACCCCCTCGTGTGACAGCAGGGCTGCTGCGACACTGCGGCTCCTGAACAGCACAGACCTGGCTTTGGGCTGCAGCACGTACACGTGCAGAGGAGTGTGCCCTTTATCTCGAGCTTTCACTGCAAACTCCCCCAAGGATACCTGGCCAGGAGAGCTGAGCGGCCCCATGACCCCAGGTCACAGGAAAGAAACGGAGAGAGAGCAAGGTGGGCCCGGGCAGCAGGCTGGAAAGGGCACAGCGTCTGCAGCTGTCAAACCTACAGCAGGACATCCCGGGAAACATGGCGGGCGCCCCAGGAGGGGCCGGGGAGCACGGCTGCAGGCGGGGCTGCGCCTCTTCCAGGGGCTGCCTGCTGACCAGCAGGCCCCTGACCTCGAGGGGCTCCCAGGCCTGATCCACGAATGAGCGCTGGACCAGGGCGGGGGGTGGTCTGGAGTCCAGGTGGTGCTGTCCGCGCAGGGTCAGGAGCTCTGGCCTGACGCTGAACAGCGGCTCTCTGAACACCACCGTCACCCCTCCCGTCAGCTGAGGGCCTTAGTGGCACGTCCCCAGAGAGAAGCCCACTCAGCCTGTTCCCCTGCCACCTCGGTGCTGAGACCTCGCCTCCAGCACCAGCCAGTGTCCCAGCGTCCTCGCAAATCCTTCCTCCTCAAGAACCAGCAGCGTGATTATGTGGCCACCCCGAGAGCTCTGACCGCAGTAAGGATTTCGGGCTGCCGTCCAGGCTGTCCTCACTGATCCATGGAACAGCTGGCCGCCAAGCCTCCTCTGTGATGTGTGGTGACCACAGAGCAGGGCAGCTTTGCCAGAAAGGAAGCAGCACAGCGACAAAGCCCAAGGACGCCGGCCCGGCCGGTCGCAGTGACGGCACAGGGGCTGGGTCTTTGCGGTTGGAGCACACCAGCCCCCCGAGGGAAGCTCTGTCCTTACCGTAGAACCAGGCCACCCCGATGACCTCCATGAGCACCCCGAAGAGGATGGACGTGCCGGCCGCAAAGTGGTCCAGCAGCGTGAAGACGTAGATGCCACCCTAGGAGAGAGGGGAGCGCCTGCTGAACTCGGGGTGCCCGGTGTGGCACGCCTCGCCCACGAAGGTGCGCTCTCCAAAGCATAAACCTGGCCTGCAGTTTCAGTTGACAGACAACTTCTAGTTTACTCCCTAGACAGTGTTATTTGAATCACTAAAATTCAGTCCACGAGCAGCTACTTAGGGACCATCTATTCCGAAAAAGAAAAACTCCTCTCTTCCCCAGCAATTAGGGATGAAGGCAAAGCAAATGCCAAAGTTGGCAGGGCCTCTGTGAGGGAGGGGACCTGGGTCCTGCATCCCCCCGACAGGCCTCCCCTGACCCTCCAGGCCCACAAACCCACGGGCTCTTCCCAGGGAGCTGTCCAGGTTCTGAAACACTCCAGACCAAGTGCTCAGGCACCCAGGGACCGCGTGAGACCATGGCGACTCTGAGTGACCGTGGCTCCCTGCGTGTGTTCAAGGCCACCCCGAGTGTGACCACAGCCACCCGCGTATTACAGGTCACGGGTTGCTTGGAGGGGTGCAGCCCTCGGAAATGCTGTGGTCCTGTCTGGTCTGAGAGCAGTAACCATTGCTGCCCAACACCAAATGCTAATGAGACATCGTCAGGCGGGCGAGCACAGGTACGTACGTTGGTGACGCAGAAGAGGGAGAGAAGGAAGGTTGCCAGGACGATGACGAGGGTGAAGAGCTCCCGGTGCCTGTGCAGCAGCTGGAACTCATCAATGAGCCCGGTGATCACCGACTCCATCCCGCCCATCTGCAGGCGACACAGGGCAGAGGAGCGCTGGGGGCGGGGCCGGCGCTCTGCACCCCGCCTAGGCCGCCATTCGGGCAACGCAACGGACGTGCACAGTCAGGAGCTGCACGGTGTCCGGGGTGCAGAATGCACCCTCGGCACGGGCTGCTCTGGAGACGTGGCCACTGGAGAGGGAGGACCTGGGTAGATGCCCTGTCCCCTGGTGAGGATTTGCCAGACAGGGGTGGAGCGCTATGTGGCCCTCGTAATACCGTCCCCTGCGTCGCCACAAAGGCTCAGCTCTGCTGGGCTTTTCTAAGCTAGTGTCTGTCCCACAAGCGCAGCTTAGTTTCGCTCCCAGGGGGGCCCGGGCCTGGCCACTGGCCATGTCCTCACTGATTAAGCCCTCCTGACTCTCAGTACTGTCGTGACGGGGTGTCGCCCACGAAACCCGGCCAGCTGGGGAGCCTCTCTGCCCTGCGCTGCTGGGACCGCCTCCTCCAGGAAGTGCTGACTATGGGAGTCACCGCCAAGGCTGTGCCCACCCAGTGGGCAGGTGACAAGGCTGATGGGGAGACGGAGGTGGAGGGCTACAGCGCGTGACCAGCAGTCACATGGTGGGGATCCGCGGTCCTCCGCACTTCCCAGGAAGTCGGATGAACGTGGGGCCTGAGGTCCCGGCTGGCGGTCCCAGCAGGCCACGTGGAGGAGTAGCCCGAGGAAGTCCGCCTGCCGAGCCAGCGCCCATGTGCCCGCAGGGCCGCCACAGGATGCTCGGAGGGCCTGGCTGCAGCCTCCGCTTCCCACCCCGCACGGGCACCCTTCCTCCTGGCGGCTGAGGGGCAGGGAAGGCGTGAGTCAGGCTGCCGGGGCCCTGTGTGTCCCATCACTCCGTTGCCTCGTCTTCCTGCACGGCCCTGCTGCCCCCGGCCCTGTGCCTGTGTGTTTAGGACTCTCAGGGGGCTTGCTATGCCCCGCCCACCCCCAGGGGAAGAAGAGGGGCGAGCTGGTCCGAAGCCTCCTTGTCAGTTACTGTGGGACCCTGCCTCCCACGCAGGGGCTCCGTGCAGGCACAGGGGTTTGGGAGACCCGCAAGGGCATCCGGGGCCGGCCCGGCCCTGTGAGGGCTGGCTGTCACTGGCGGGCCCACGGCACGCGGAGCGCCGAGGTCACTCACGGCGCTGTCGATTCCCAGGGTGAGTAGCATGACGAAGAAAACCACGGCCCAGACGGAGGACAGCGGGAGCGTGGCAAGCGCCTCGGGGTAGATGACGAAGATCAGCCCCGGCCCTGAAAGCAGAGCCCGCCGTTGCTTCCTGCCACCCCCAGCTCCACCCCCGCCGGAGAGCGCAAAGCCCTGCCCACGGCCTTCCTTCCGCCCTCCTTGGAAAGTCCTCCCTCCTGGAATTCAGGGCCCAGGACTCTGGAGAATGGAGACTGGATCCGTGGGAGGGAGGGCCTCTGTTCTGCCCCCTCCAGCCCCCCGACCGCCTCCCGGGGCTGTGCGGGCCCTGGGAGAGGAGGGGCACAGCCAACGGGAAGAGGGTGGGAGTGGCTTCCAGGGGCCCTACGCTTTATCCCTCCAAGCACTCGGGGCGCCTCCTGGTTTGTCTCTTGTGCCTGCCGTGGACACATGTGCGCTGCCCACACGCTCAGGCATGCTGTGGTCCACGTAGCCCGCACTGTAGACATTTTTCTGTGCCAACGTACTACTCTGAGGATCATGTCTAGGAACCACGTACTGTTACGTGGTTTGGAGACGGGGCGGACAGATCCCTCCAAGACTGCGGTGGGAAAGCTGGGGGCTGGGGTGAAATCTCAGCAAGTGTTCCCAAAGTAAAAAAGATGCCCACAGGAAACCGCTAGTTGATCATTTTCACGGGTAACCTAAAAAGATGTGCCACGTAGCTCCCGGGCATGGGTTGCCGAGCACTTGATCACGGAGGTGTGACAGCTTTTCTGGTTCCCTCGTCCTCAGCGGGGCCTGTTCGGGTGCCAGCTGTTAGGAACAGGGCACTTACTGATCCTGCTAGAGAATCAAACAAAGGCCAGAGCCAGGGCCCACCCCCCCAGGGTCTCTTAGGAGCCCTGGTGTCACCTGTGCTCTGTGATTCCCAACCCCACGGAAGGAGCAGGGTTTCCGGTGCGGAACCAAGGGGTGGCTCGTTTGAAAAGCTCTACAGTCTAAATGCCACAAACCCGGGAAGATATAACCATGTGCTCGGCCGAACGTAAGCGCAACATCCTCACCTTTCATTTCTGTTCTCGGGTTAACATTTCACCCTGTTTTCTTGAGAATTAGAGCCATAAATGACATTTACTTTGCTTGTCACGGAAATGCATAGAATACATTCAGCTGACTTCAGGGGTTAATGGAGGTTCTTGCAAACTATTGCTACTTACCATAATAAAGGGCAAAAGAGCGGTGAAAATGCATAAATGCAACAGAGTAAATTTCACTGCTCTGCGCTTATTTGCATTATGTTCCCTTTCTCCTGCCTATATTGGATTTTTTTTTTTTCCTACAGGAAAGAGTATGGATTTGGAAACACTTGCTGAGATTTCACCCCAGCCCCCAGCTTTCCCACCGCAGCCTTGGAGGGGTCTGTCCGCCCCGTCTCCAAACCTCTGTTTCCTGCTTTCAAAGTGTGGCTCCAAATGTGACCTGATGAAACTGCAAAGCTTTTGCACAGCAAAGGAAACCATAAACAAGACGAAAAGACAACCCTCAGAATGGGAGAAAATAGTTGCAAATGAAGTAACTGACAAAGGATTCACCTCCAAAATGTGTAAACAGCTCATGCAGCTCAATATTAAAGAAACAAACAACCCAATCCAAAAATGGGCAGAAGACCTAAATAGACATTTCTCCAAAGAAGATATACAGACTGCCAACAAACACATGAAAGGATGCTCAACATCACTAATCATTAGAGAAATGCAAATCAAAACTACAATGAGATATCACCTCACACCAGTCAGAGTGGCCATCATCAAAAAATCTACAAACAACAAATGCTGGAGAGGGTGTGGAGAAAAGGGAGCCCTCTTGCACTGTTGGTGGGAATGTAAATTGATACAGTCACTGTGGAGAACAGTATGGAGGTTCCTTAAAAACTAAAACTAGAACTACCATATGACCCAGCAATCCCACTACTGGGCATATACCCAGAGAAAACCATAATTCAAAAAGACACATGCACCCCAATGTTCACTGCAGCACTGTTTACAATAGCCAGGACATGGAAGCAACCTAAGTGTCCATCGACAGACTAATGGATAAAGAAGATGTGGCACATATATACAATGGCATATTACTCAGCCATTAAAAGGAACGAAATTGGGTTATTTGTTGAGACGTGGATGGATCTAGAGACTGTCATACAGAGGGAAGTAAGCAGAAAGAGAAAGACAAATATCGTATATTAACGCATATATGCGGAATCTAGAAAAATGGTACAGATGAACCGGTTTGCAGGGCAGAAATTGAGACACAGACGTAGAGAACAAACCTATGGACACCAAGGGGGGGAAGCAGCGGGGGTGGGGCTGGGGGTGGGGGTGTGATGAATTGGGCGATCGGGATTGACATGTATACACTGATGTGCATAAAATTGATGACTAATAAGAACCTGCTGTATAAAAAAATAAATAAAATAAAATTCAAAAATTCAAAAAAAAAAAAAGTGCGGCTCCCAACACTCAACTTCTCAAGAACTGGATGGGCTGACGGGCCGACCCGCTGAGAGCTCAGGGCGCAGGTGGGGTTGGCCCTCTGTCCCCCTCAGCCCCTCCCTGAAGGCTACCCTCCCGCTCAAGAGTGATTAGACCCAGGAGGAGATCAGTCCCCCAGCCCCGGGGAGAAGAGGGGCTTCCCAGGGGAAGGGAGGGGCCCACCCCTGAGCAGGACGGTCTCGGGCTCACGCACAGAGCGATCCTGCAGGCCGGTGAGGGTGGCGGCCGTCGTGGGAGGCCTTGGGGTCCTGGGCTGACCTAGCTTTAGGCTGCCTAAGCCGTGACTTTCTGCCCAGCACCCCGGGGGCTCTCTCCTGCGGGGCCCAGCTCGGTCCCTGTGTCACCTGGGCCCATGCCCTCCCCCCGCCCACTCCCCCTCAGCTAACTTCCTGGTTTGCAGACACTCGGTGTCTGTGACAGCATGGTGAGCAGGTTGGGAACATGGGTCTCTGTTGTCACCGTGTCCAGAGACTTCAGGGGATTCTCAGCGATTATCCAAATCCCATCTACACGTGCCATGGCCACTGGGTATCTGGAGGAAAAGCTTGGAACAGAGTAACTGCTATGTCCAAACCGGTCCAGCTTCCTTCTGGCTGACCACACTGAGGTCCGTGCCGCTTGGAACAGCTCAGAGCCCTGAACTTCACGTCCCTGGCCAGGTGTAAACAACGGCGGGGGCCACCCAGTGAGGGGAACCAGACCCTAGTCCTGCAGCCGAGTGGCCTCTGCAAAGCACACTGGGACGAGGGGCAAAGACGCCCCAGCCTCTGCATGCGGTGGCCCGAGGGGGCAGGCGCAGGGCGCGCTGCACCCAGGATCCTGTTCTCAGTAGCAGCAGCAGCTCCGTGGGAAGGGCTCTGGAGGCCTGTGCATTTCCCTCTAGGTTTGCAGGGAAAACACTCATGGAGAACTGGGCAGCCTGAACCTCGGGAGCGGGCGGGGTGGGGGGAGGGACCTGCCTGCCCCGGGGCACTCACCGTCCTTGGCCACGTCCCCGATGGGCACACTGTGCTTCTGGGCCATGTACCCCAGGAAGGAGAAGACCACGAAGCCGGAGGAGAAGCTCGTCAGCGAGTTGACGGAGGTGGTGATGATCGCGTCTCTGCAGGAACAAGACGTGCTGTCTCAGCACCCGGCCTGGAGCCGCTGCAATTTCCAGTCATTATTCGTAATTTACTGCATCTGGGGCAGGCAGCTCCGGGGGCGCTTCCCCAGTCGAGCAGGCCAGCCCCTCCTGCAGCCCCAGAGGCTGTCCGGGGCTGCCCTGCGGGTGATGGTGACAGGACCTCCCACCTGGAGCCCCCACTGAGCGGATTAGGGCTCCGGTCAGACGTTGGCTAGGCCAGGCCCTACGGCCCGTCCATGTTTGCCTGGGGACCCCGACTCAGTGCTGAAGGCGAGACAGTCCCACCAGCAAAGCTGGGGCTCCAGGTGGGCAGCACAGACGACCACAGGGGTCCCGACCCCTGCTCGCCAGGCGCTGCCAGGCGGGGCTCTGAGATGTCTCCCCGGGAGCTTGTTAAGATGAAGGTTCTGACGGGGCGGGTCTGGTGGGCCCCAGATGCTGTGTTTCCCATTGGTTCCTGGGGGTCCCGTGCTGCCGGCCTGTGGACCCCACTCTGACGGCTGAGAATTCAGAGAGCAGGGGAGGGGGGAGTGTGGGGTCAGGCCTCCTGGTGCCCGAGTGGAAGGACGTTTGCAGGGTGCTCAGACCCAGGTGGGCACAGGGTGGGCTCTGGCCCTGCCGTGCAGACCCCACCTTTGTGTGGCCCTCTGGGTAGCAGTCAGCCTGGCCATTTTGCTGTGCGCACCATCTTTGTATTTTTACTGCATTTTTATTCTCATGATATGAAAGAGAATAAATACAGGCTCATGAAGGTCAAAGAAAGCAGTCCTGGATGAAATTCTTTCTCTGTTTTCAGAAGGATTTCAGGGCCAGCAAGCGGCTGCAGGTCACTCAGGTCATCCGGGCGGGGCGGCCCCAGAGCCCTGGGCGCACAGTGAAGCCACCTTCCGGCTTGTCCTGGTGCCGGGTCCCCGGCGGCCTCTGCACAGTCTGGGATGCCCCTGGGGCCCAGGATCCCTAGGTGCGGGCCAGGCGGGGACACATGCAGGCCCTTCCTCGTGGGGCACGTGGGGGATGAGACCCACCCTGAGTGCTGGGAGGATGAGACCGGCTGGGTGGGGCAGGGGATGGAGCAGGGGGCGGAGGAAGGGGCCTGGGTGCGGGGGTGGGGGTGGGGTCCGGACGCCTCCTCCCAGCGAGGTGATCAGCATCTCCACTGCTTCGACGCTCCCTTAAAGCCACAATCAACATTGTGCCTAGAGCTTCCCTGTTCGATTTCCACTTTAAAAGCCATTCAGCTTAGAGTTGCAAGCACAGCTCATTTCCCCTCCCTTCATCCAGGGACACGTTATCTCCTAAAGCCAGCGACGCCCCCCCACATCAGCTGTGCCCCTACTTGGCTCTGCAGAGCCTCTTACAGGAGCCCAGGACTCACCTGTAGCAGTTGTTGGTGAATTTATTGTAACTGGAGAAAGCTATGAGCACTCCAAGCCCTACTCCCAGCGAGAAGCATATCTGGACGGCGGCGTCTATCCAGACCTGCGCGGAGCAGGGACACAGACAGAGCGGCGGTGAGAGGTCCCTGCGGGGGGCTCGGCCAGCCGGAGGACAGAGAGTGGTCATGGGGTGGACCCACACGGGGTGGACCCACAGACGGCCGCGCCTTCGCTGCCAGGGGCTCCAAGGAACAGGGTCGAACTTAAACTCGACATCATTGTAACAAGCAAATGTCATCTCAGGGAATAAACCTTTCCCGCGTTGCTGGCCCGAGAGAGCCTGAAACACAGGGGGCTGCGTCTTGTTGCAGGACCTGCGGGTTCTCATTACTCCAGCTGGTGAGGGTTGGTCTGGCCCGTGACCCTGGTAACAGCAGTAATTTATGAAAATGCTGTGTGACGTGCGTGCCTCCATCAGACACGTGCCCACCAACACCCGCTTTCTGTCCTTCCCATGGAAGCACATCGTGAGTGCAGGGTGAGTGCCTGGTGAGTGCATGGTAAGTACACAGTGAGAGCACGGTGAGCGCACGGTGAGCGCAGGGTGAGTGCAGGGTGAGCACGCGGCGGGACGTGAAGAAAGCCCTGTGGAGCCGACCGTGGCTCTGACACTGTGCGCTTGCTGGGGGTGGCACAGGTGACATCCGGGTGCCGACACACATGACAAGTGAAGGCCTGCAGTCGATGCCGGACCAAGGAGGTGTTTTAAAAGTCAGACACGACCCTCTTGGTCAGGGTGATGTGGAGACCAGCTGGTGATGGCGATGTGGGCCCCCCTTGGCCCTGCATAGCCTGGGGCAGGGATGAAGAGAGTGGAAGCCCACCCTGGGGGCCTGGCCAGACCTGCTGTGCCGGAAGGTCCTGGGGGCTGTCCCCACAGCCTGTGGTGCAGGCCTGTGGGCCGAGGTCCTCAGGCAGTGACTCCAGAGCTCCCCAGCTGGAGACACAGGGCAGCTGGCCTGAGTGTGACTGAGTGAGGGGGCTGGACGTGGAGCCCACACGCCAGGACCAGGGTGCTCGGTCCTTCGGGCAGCACGCCCGGTCTTGGGGTCACCCCAGCACTGGGGACAGCATGTTTCCCAGCTCAAGGCCTAGAGTGGCCGGTTGGGCAGGGGGCCAGGGGGTCCCCTCGTGCTGGCCACCAGCCAGCTCGTCTGGGCAGGTAGCTGTGGACAGGAGGCGGTGTCACCGGGGGGCTCCTATCTCCCCTCAACCCCAGGTCCTCACAGTGGGCAGCGGCCACCCCAGAGTCTTTGCACGTGCAGCTCACCCATCAGGTTACGCCTCCCAGCCATCTGTCCAGGCCTTTGCTCACTGCCGCTCCTAGGACCCAGCTCCAGACCCAGGCCACGGTCCACCCTGGGGCCCGCCTGGGCAGCCTCTCAGAACTGGCCTGGACTTGCCCTTCCTTTACTTCCCGTCCTCCACTCTCCTGCTGGCATGGAGCCCTCCCAGACAGCACTCTGTCCAGCCCAGACCCCGCCTGACGCTGGAGCAGCTCCACGAGAGCCGCAGATGAACGACTGAGAGTCTGGACGGCCTGAAAGGGCCGGGCCTCTGGGTGCCACTGAGGACAGTGGCGCTGACCCCGAAGGCAGTCCCCTTCATCCCCATGGGGGTCTAGAAATGGCCCCAGGACGCAGGGCAGCCTCCACGTCAGAGCAGCACAGGGTCCCCGGTGCCAGGGGCACAAGAAGGGACGGAGCCGACGGTTACTTCCGCCCCATCCGCTTGCTGGCCCGGCCCCTCAGTGGAACCTCTGCTCCCACCCGGCCCGGACCAGTGAGGACCTGGCCAGGCCCCTCCCTCAGCCCCTCTGGACTGAGCCACCATGGCTGAACCCCCAGGGAGTGGGCAGGGACGAGCCTGGGATGGTGCTGGGGCCCTGCACCCCGATCTGGGCCAGTCCCCAACCACATCCCCTCGGGGCCTGTGGGACCTGGCCCCCCACTGCCAAGCCCCAGGGGAAGGGTGCCGGGGCCGCTCAGTCTCTGAGGGAGGCTGTCCTGAGCCTGGAAGAGGGCGTACAGGCAGCCGCTGGGCCCGGAGCAGTCCTGGGAGGACGGCTCAGGACGGCCGCCCAGCGGGTGAGGCCCAGGCCCTGCTCTGTCCTGGAGGACATGGTGCAAAGTCAGCCAGAAGCCCACGGGGGCACCAGGAACGGCCCCAGCCTCCGCGCTGGGGACTGCATAGACCTGTCCTTTGGGGACCGCGGTCTCCCAGGAGCCCAGTGCTGTGGGCCTGCTCTGTCCTGGTCTCTGCTCTTCCCCTCCCTAGCTGACGGGACTGTTAGAGGCAGGGACACTCAGGTCAGGTCCAGTCCTGTTGTGTCTCCGTCGCCTACCACCTACGCCTGTCCTTCTGTCATCCATCCGTCATCCACTGCCTGTCTGCCTATGATCCATCATCCGTCCACTGAAATCTATTATCTGTCTCGTCCATCTGCCAATCTACCTCGCTTGTGACAACCACCGGTTCCTACTTTTCTCTGATTTCTTCACACCCCTGGCATCTGTTTTGCGCACCCTCATGCCGCCTGTCCTTCCTGCCTGACGCCCCACTTCTCTTTGACTTCCAGATCACGCCCAGCTGGCCTTGGACGCCCAAGGTCACCTCCTCCTGCCAGTACCCCCCAGCTGCCACGGGCTTTCCCGAGGACGGATGCCCTGCTGACCTCTCAGCTCCCCGGGCTCGGCTCTGCAGCTGTGGGGCCCCGGACCCGCTGCTGGACGGACTCTGCCTTTAGCCGTCCGTGGAGACCCGTGTGCTGCCCTCACAGCCTCGGTCCTCGGGTGGGCTGCCCGGCTGGTGCCCTGCTCACGGCTGCCCTCGCCTGTGTGCTTGTGGGGCCGAGACCGTGGGGCTTTCCTCTCGCTGCCCCTCGGCGCCTGACCTCCGCCCTGCCAGCGCCCCCCATTCCCAGGGCTCCTGGGGTCGGAGCCACGTCTGCCTCCCCTTCTCGCCCTTCCTGCCCACTGCTGCCCCAGGCGGTGCTTCCTCCGGCCCGATGAACCCCACAGCCGACCTCTCACAACCTGGCAGCGTCAGGCCCGGGCCCCACGCCTCGGCCGAGACCGCCCTCGCCCTCGTGCTGCTCCCGGTAGCTCAGCCTCCCTGGGTGGCCACTGGGGCCCCTCCCTCTGCCCAGTCTAGTCCACCTGATTTTCCAGTGACCCCGCCTCCCGCCCAGCCTCCTCGCTTCTCGGCCTGTTTCCCTGCGATGCTGCTGCCTCTCTCTCTCGCCACCCACCGCCGCCCCGCCATTGCCCGGCAGAGCCTCCTCTCTTCATGAGGTTGTCTTCTCATATTTCAACCCAGAATTACTTCTTCCTTTGCTGAAGAAACCTGCAGCCTGACTGTGGAGTAAGTTCTGGCCGCGACGCGGTCACATCGCGCCTTTATGCCGGGGGCGCCGGGTGCTTGACCATCAAGGTCTGGCTCCCCGAGGGGAACCCTAGTTCACGCAGCCTCAGCCCAGCTCCGAGGATGCATCCGGGGCCAGAGCTTGCGGCTGCGATCCAGCTGAGCGGCAACAGCCTCGGGCACAGACAGGGCGGCCCCACAGGTGCTCATCCCAGGAGCCGGGAGCGTTCCTCCAGGGAGAGCACGGCCCACGGCGAAGAGGTCGAGAGGCAGCCGACTCCCGCTCTCTCCCTGCAGACACCTGGGTGGCCTGTTCCCCTAATGTCCTTACTCTGGTCCATTCAGCTGCTTGCTGTGCCCACACGGCCCCTTGTCACCTGGACAGGGAACTCTGCTCGGTGGGCCCAGCACACAGCGGGGGGAGTGAGCCTTTGGGGTCTCCTGCCTGGGACGTAGAGCCCCGTGACCCACACGGACTGGGGCCGCGAGCGGAGGGCGCACTCACCGAGGCCTCGCAGAGCCGATGGAAGTCCACGCTCAGGTACGCTCGGATGCCGTCCACGGCCCCAGGGAGGGTGACGCCTCGCAGAAGCAGCGCAAAGAGGACCACGTACGGCATGGTGGCCGTGATCCACACGACCTGGGGAGCGCACAGTGTCACCAGCCGCACCGGCCCCCGGCCACCCTCATGGTTTGTGCTCAGAGAGGGGGACCTCAGACTGGGAAGCCCGGCGTCCCAAACAGTCACAGGACGCCAGCTCAAAAAATGCCTCCTGGAGCGAGACCGTCCAGTGCCTTCTATCCTGTATGTTGTCTTTCCCAGGGATTAAAATGGACAAACAATTTGGCAAGGAAGGAGCCCTCCTTCTCTGCACTTGGGCTCTGGCAGGAGGCAGCATTGGCTGAATTCCTGATGAGGCAGATGTGAGTGATTTGCACTGATTGTGCAAATGGGCACCTGGATCACTTGTGGAAGATGGACTCTGGGCTGCGGGGGAAGTGGAGGAGAGCCTGTGGCCGTCGGAAGACTCTCAGGTGGTGGGGAGCCACTGCAGGCGTCAGCCCGAGTGGCGGGGGCGTCCTGGCCGTCGCTGCTTTGCGCGCCCAGATGATGACCAAAGTATTTTCATCAGCAAAAATATTTTGTTGTGCTTGTCTTCACGCTGAAAGCACTCTCCTGGCATCATTCTTCAACCACAGCCACCTGTCCCAACCCACCACGGCCACCTGTCCACTCCCAACCCACCACGGCCACCTGTCCACTCCCCAGCCCACCACGGCCACCTGTCCACTCCCAACCCACCACGGCCACCTGTCCACTCCCAACCCACCACGGCCACCTGTCCACTCCCCAACCCACCACGGCCACCTGTCCACTCTCCAGCCCACCACGGCCACCTGTCCACTCCCAACCCACCACGGCCACCTGTCCACTCCCCAGCCCACCACGGCCACCTGTCCACTCCCAACCCACCACGGCCACCTGTCCACTCCCAAACCCACCACGGCCCACCTGTCCACTCCCCAACCCACCACGGCCACCTGTCCACTCCCCAGCCCACCACGGCCCACCTGTCCACTCCCCAACCCACCACGGCCACCTGTCCACTCCCAACCCACCACAGCCACCTGTCCACTCCCCAGCCCACCACCGCCCACCTGGCCACTCCCCAACCCACCACGGCCACCTGTCCACTCCCAACCCACCACAGCCACCTGTCCACTCCCCAACCCACCACGGCCACCTGTCCACTCCCCAGCTGGCGAGCCTTGCTACCTCACCTTCCCAGAAGTCTTCACTCCCTTCCACAGGCTGAAGTAGAGCAGGACAATGACCAGTATCAGGCAAGATGCGAGCTGCCACCGGGGAGGGCCCAGGTCGTCGATGCCCTGGCTCTCGTGGAGGTGCAGCACGCCGCGCCTGGAGAGGAAGGAGATGGGGGTCCTGGGGGGGCTGCCTCCCTGCCCAGAACTGGAACAGGGGGCTGCACTTGTGCAGAGACCTGCCCTCCCCCACTCGGCATGGCAGCAGGGACCTGGCCTGATGGAGACCCCCACCCCTCGCCCCCCACCCCAGAAAGGCCAGGACCCCAGCCTTAGTGGAGATGCAGGGCCCACCCTCCAGGTGAGCAGAGCAGGTGGGCCACCGCACGCTGGGAGCCCACAGGAGCCCAGCCCTGGCCCAGGGCCACACTGTCAGGAGAAAGTAGGCTGTGATAACTTAAAGACGCAGGTTGCAAACCCTGTAAGAGCCACTAAAAGTTAAGACAGAGAGCCAGATGGGCTTCCCTGGTGGTCCAGTGGCTAAGACTCCACGCTTCCAATGCAGGAGCCACGGGTTTGATCCCTGGTCGGGTAGCTAAGATCCCACATGCCGTGTGGTGTGGCCAAGAAAACAAAACAAAACAAGAAAAGAAGAGCTAGAGCTTATTAGCAAATGGAGTAGGTAAAGTGGAAGCCAAAATAATTAACTAATTCCAAAGAAAATAAACAGAGGAAACAAGAAACAACGAACCGGTGGGACAAGCAAGATGAAAGACTAAACCCTAACCATACTGATAATTATTGATTGGAAACGCTCTAATTAAAGGACAGAGATTGTCATAGTGAATAAAAAAACAACAACCAACTCTGTGCTGTCTGCATGAAACCCACTTCAAATATGATACATATAGGTTTAAAACATAAGGATGGAGAAGATATCCCATGTAAACACTATTCATAGGAAAGCTGGAGCGATCATATTAATATCAGACAAAGCTGACATCAGAATGAGGAATAGGGACTTCCCTGGTGGCATAGTGGATAAGAATCCGCCTGCCAATGCAGGGGACACGGGTTCGAGCCCTCCTCTGGGAAGATCCCACATGCTGCGGAGCCACTAAGCCTGTGCTCCACAACTGCTGAGCCTGCGCTCTAGACCCCACGAGCCACAACTACTGAGCCCGCGTGCCACAACTACTGAAGCCCGCACGCCTAGAGCCTGTGCTCCGCAACAAGAGAAGCCACCGCAATGAGAAGCCCACGTGTCGTAACAAAGAGTAGCCCCCACTCACTGCAACTAGAGAAAGCCCGCGCGCAGCAACAAAGACCCAGTGTAGCCAAAAAAAAGAAAAAAAAAAAAAAAAGAATGAGGAATGGTACCAAGAGGGACATTTCATAATGGAAAAGGGCTCAATTAAAAGATTTGATAAACATGTGTGCACTTTAGAACAGAGCTTTAAAATACATGAATGAAGCAAAAACTGATAGAACTGTGAAGGGAAATAGGCAAATCCACAATTATAATTGAGATTTCAACACCCCTTTCACAGTAACTGATAGAACAAATAAACAGTAAGGATGTAGAAAACTTAAACAGCACTAGGAGCTGACAGGACCTAGCCAACATGTCTACCCAACAGCAGCAGGATACACATTCTAAGTGCATGTGGAATACTTACCAGGATAAACTATATATTGGGCAATATGACAAATCTCAGTATATTTAGGAATAATGAGGTTTTAAAATATATTATCTCACCAAATCTGAATTAAATTAGAAATCAATAACAGAAATATATCTAGAAAACCTCCAAATATTTTAAAGTCAAACAACAAATTTCTAAAAATCTCCTGGGAATCAAAGAAGAAATCACAAGGCAGATCAGGGAATACTTGAATACACAACATATTAAACGTGCAGGAGGCAGCTAAAGCAGTCTCTTAGAGGCAAGTTTGTAGCTTTAAATATATCGCGTTCTAATTTATATTAGAAAGTAGGTGAAGGTGGTTTTAATAAGTGTTTATGGAGTTGAGGGAAATTTAACACTAGTTGGAGTTACAGGGGCCAATCTTTTGGGGTTTCCGAAGCCCACATGCACTCTGTAGCACTTACAGCTTTACTACTTCAATGATTATAGTTATCCTGGAATTTCATGCTGGGATGTGAGCTCCCTAATTACATGTGCCTTCAAGAACATGTAATGCTTTCCACAAAGATCCGCTTTATAAAGTGGGTTTACATTCCAGAAAACCCTTGCAGACCTGACAGTCAGTGGGGACTGTCTCAGGGAAACCCAGTCACCACCATTAGTGAAATCACCTGGCGTGTCATCAGTTCAGTTTAATAACTCATCGTGTCGTTAATGATCTATGACTTTGTCGTAAACCTTTGAAGGCCCCGCCTTTGTCCCAGGGTCACCTCCAAATACGGTTGGACATCTGCTCCTGCTAACAGCCCTTTACGTGGAGGGTTCAGGCAGCTTTCCAGCTCAATCTTTCTCCTCCAGATTTGGAATTTCCAAACAGACTTCACTAGTGAGCTCTCTGGGTTTTTAAATTTTTTTTAATTCACCTATCACATATGTTTCTTTCTAGCATTCTTAATAATAAATCATTGACTAATCAGTTTTTTCCCTCTATTTTTCCCACCTGAAAAATCATTTAGTTAAATCAACTCTTTCCACACCTCCCAAACAAAAGGTAAGTATCCCCAAATGGCCTCACCTGACACATTTGATATCTCTTAAAGCTTTCTAAACATTCTAAATTGCACCACAATCCATCTTAAAATTGTAAAAGACACACTAGCTTGAAAACTTAGCCATCGTTTTGTTGGTGAAATGATAACTTAATCCCAACTCTAGCGAGAGCTGATTCTGCACGTCTGTCAGTGGTGGGACGGGTGGGATGCTCCCAGGCGCTCGCCCACAGCCATGTCTGCTTTCTGGTGCAGGGGTCCCCACCCCTCCCTCTCTCTTTTCTGGTCCCCCGTCTCCCATCACACACGAAACCTGAGAGCTGGGCCACTGGTGAGAGTACTTGCAGCCCGGGCTTTGACCTGTCCGTGAGATGCTCTTAGGTTTGGGAAATGCAGTAATGAGCCGGCTGGCAACAAGCCCCTGAGAAAGCACAGGTGACTCTGATGAACGCTCTGCTCTCCTTTACTTGGACGAATCTATCATCTTTGCTTGTCACTGAGTCCTGCCCACACACTCAGGCGACAGGGCCTGGGTTTCCATTTCTCGCGGGTACGTCCGCATTGGTGTCTTTCAGGCAATCTAATGGGACCCATCCCAGGTGGACTCTCGTCTCCAGTCCGTCCTCTGAAACCCGCTCGCCCCCTCCTGAGAGCTCCTGGAGACCCAGGTTCTCACCCCCCAGCTTTGGACTCTCCCTCCTCCGGGCAGGCGGGTTCTCAGTGGCCCCTCTCTTCCCCGCTTTGCGGAACCTCCCTCCCTGCCCTCCCCAGACCCCTTCGCTCTCTAATCCCAAACTGCCAGAAAGAGTATCTTCCAAAAAATTAAACAAGTCCCATCACACACAACCCTCGTCCCCACGCTAACCATGCTCTTCCTAATAATGCCTGAGAAAGGCACCCCATCCCTCCGGCGGTCCCCCCAGGCCCCCCAAACCCCGCCTCACTCCGTTCCTGCCCATCGCTGCCACTTTCTGAAGCAGCCAGTCCTGGAGATACGTTCCCCACGTGTGGCGGGGATTCTAGAGCAAAGGACTTAGACCCTGAGTATCTGAAACACGCAACTTCAGATGCTGAATGTCTGCAGGTTCCATGAACATCCCTTGCCCTTCTGGCGGTGTCACTCCTACCCCCACACGACAGATTCTCCCAGTGCCCGAAGGCTCAGTTTCTCTCCTGCACACCTGCTGTCTCACCCAGCTCCACAGGCCCCAGGAGTGGGACGGTGCCTTCCCTCAGGGAAGACCTCGGGCAACTGTCTGATGGTCCCGCCTCCGGCTGGAGGCTGGGCCATGAGCGGAGGGAGAATGGGGAAGGTGACTGGGAAAGGGGAGCCCGGCCCCCTCTGGAGGCAGTGCTGCAGCCCCCGGAGCCCAGCCCCACACGCCTCCTCCCTGCGGCATCTGCAGGGTCACAGGTCATCCCCCCCAACAGACCCCAAAGGGCTGCAGGGAGCAGGTGGGGCAGCCCATCCAGTTTCCCTTCCCTGCGAGGTCTCCCTGCAGGAGCCGTGCTGAGCTGCTAGAGGTGGGGTCAGAAATAAGCCCACAAGAGCCCAGAGGAACAGGACGCGGCACTGGCCAGGGAGGGGTCCTCCCCACATCCTCGGGAGGCAGCAGGGGCAGGTGGCTGGCCCGGGTCCCCCTCCCCACCCCCGGGGGTGTCATCAGACCCCTAGGCCCCCACTTACTCAAAGTACTCGGCGGCAGGGGTGGTCCTGAAGGTGTCATTGGGGTCAGGGCTGGAGCTGGGGGCGCGGGCGTCGGAGCAGCGGGGGCTGTTCCAGGTGTGGTTGCAGTGGGTCCAGGGCAGCTCCGTGGTGAAGGAGGAGAAGAGGTAGTGCAGCGCCCAGGCGATGATGACGTTGTAGAAGAAGCCGATGTAGAGTGAGATGAGGATGACCGTGTAGCCCACGCCTGGTGGGGAGAGCATGGCCCCATTAGCAGCTCACCCTTGCCCCTCCCCTCACGGGTCGCAGCTCCACCTGGGCTGTCCTGAAACCAGGCAGCGCCTTTAGACACGCCAGAAGACGAGGGAAAGGGTGGGTCCCAGACTTCGCGTCATGGTCAGAGAAGGGGCTGCCCACTTCCAAAACCATCCGTGGCCCTTGACGTCTACCCAGACATGCAGGGCTATCCAGGGACGCCCTGGTACAGCCAGGTCACCCGCAGACATACGGGATAACTGAGGGCCATCCGTGGCTGTCCACCATCACTCACAGCCAGTCCGGGTCATCCAGGCTCACTTAAGGTCATCTAGGGCCACGCTGGGTCACCCAGGGCAACTCAACCCAGGGTTATCCAGGGCCGCTGGCCAAACAAAACCATCAGAATCGTCTGCAGGCACCCAGGCCCGGCCAGGGCCATCTAGGAACACCCAAGGGTACAAAACATCACGTCGACAAAGGCCACCCCAAACCGCTCAGGGTCACCTAAGGCCATCCAGGGCCACCCATGCCAATAGGGCCATGAAGGCCATCCAGGGTCACCCAGGGATGCCCAGTGCCTCCCAGAGCCATGCAGGGCCACCAATAGTCACTAAGGGATAACTAGGGTCTTTCACGCTCTTCCACAGCCATCAGGCTCATCCAGGACCACCCAGGGCCTCCAAGACAATCCATGCCTACCTGGGCTACCTAGAGCTGTCCAGGGCACCCATGGCCTGGCCACCATAGCTAGCCATGCCCCTCTAGGCCACTCAGGGCAAACAGAGTCAGCTGGGTCTACCCAACATCACCCAGGACCATGCATGACCATCCAGGGTCTCCAAGGGTCCCCTATGACCACGCTGGGGCCCCCAGGGCTTGTCAGAGTCCCTTTCCAGGATCACAAGCCCTGGAATTTGTTGACGGTCCCTGAGGGGCTCCTGGCTCCTGGAGCAGAACAGAGTGGTGAGCAGTCTTTGGAGACGCGCCATCCTGGCTGTGGTGGACGGGTGGTCTGGCAGTGAGACCTCTTCCCTATTCAGCGTTGGACGAGCACTGTCGGTCCCGTGACTGCGGCTGACTGTAACAGGCTCCATGCAGAGCTCTCGTTTCAGCATTCTTTCCCGGCGTTGCTGCTAGGACTAGTTTGGGCTCTGACTGTAACCTCACTGTCTTAGAACCTGGGGGGCGCCCTGCCCCGCCCTGCCCGCCTGTGTCCAGGGAGGAGCTTGCCTTCAAGCTGGCGTCTTCGCGGAGTGGCTTGGCTTGTTTTTTTATGGGTCTAGCCCTTAGGAGAAGCTATTTTCCTGCTCAGGACACTTCACTAAAATTCTCTTTCCTCTTCTGAAAGCAAAAAGAGAGGGACTACAATTTACTTATGTGTAGATATTAAACAGATACAGTATCAGGAGTGATTTATTTAAAAGCAAACAGTCCCTGGTACGTGGTCCCTCTTGGAAAACACGCTCAGTAGCAGTGATGGCAAAACCCAAACTGTTCCTTCAGAAGGCCTTCTGCAAAGTGGACTCATCAATGTGAAATAACTCTTTACTGCACTTCTGCTCCCTGAGCTCCTTAGGAGAGGCTGGCTGCCCGTGAACTCGCCCCGGCAGCCACGTCGGCGGGAAGTGCGTCACGGAAGGTGTTCCGTGGCGGTGAGCGGCTGTGGGTGCCTGCCCGGAAATCTTGGGAAGGTGACAAATCCTGCACTTGAAGTTGGGGGAACTCAACGGAGCCTTTGATCAAACGCTAAAGCAGGTGCAATCCGGGGTCGGAGAGAGCTGCCTCCGCTTCCGGTCCTTCAGAACCCGCCGCCGTGTGGACAGCCCTCCGCGGGGCAGGCCAGGTTTCTCGCTGTCACAGCAGAGGGACAAGGGTGCCCCGGGCTGATGTGGCCCCTAGGACACGTGGGCTTTGCCCCATCAGCCGCAGCACACCAGCCCCGGAGGGTCCCCCATCCAAGGGCGCTGCCGTCCAGCTGCCCCAAAGGCCTGCGTGAAGGAACGATTTCCCAGGAATGTGGCTGTGAGCGCCAGCCATTCTTTCGGTCCCTCTGAGTTCTGTCCTCCAGGACCACAGAGCCCCAGGAAGCCCTGGCCCTGGGCCGCCCAAGGGCAGCCCCTCACCGACCCTCCCTTCAAGTTCTTCCTTTCTGTCACTGAAGACCCAGCCACAGGAAATCCACTGCCCTGTTCGCTCTGAGAACGCTCCTGTTCAGTGAACGATCAGGGTTCATACGTCATCACATACGCTAAATCAAGCCCCACCTGATACGCTTCTTCTATCGTTCTGTGCCACGGGAAACGTCCCTCCCAAGGAGGTGGCAGGCTCGGTCCCCTCTAATACTTCCAGTGAAAATATGAATGAAAGCTTGATGTGTTCCTCTTTTGTCCTGGAGGCTCGAGACCGAGTGTGAGTTTCGATCACAGCTTTTAGGTCAATTTTCTTAAGTCTCAGTTCGTTCAGTATTTTTAATATTAACCCTGCATGCATTTTGTTTTCTTTCAAGCCACTTAAAATTCCTTTTTAGAAAGAGGAAGAGTTTGGTAAACCACACTAAAATATTATTGACCACAAAATATAATAAATTATTTGATAGTCGCTAAAATAGGTGTTTTCCATGCCGTACACACAGTGGGGGTGATCTTAGGCAATTAACCAGACAACCTGAAACGGGGCATCCTCGGGCCTCAAGGGGGACAACAGCCCCCTCCTCCACCACTAAAGCCAGGTCACTCCACAGCGTGCCCCGGAGCTGGCTTCCGCAGGAAGAGGGGGTCGGGGCCAAACAGTAATTCCAGGACCCCGGCTGGAGGACACGCCCTGATGGGGCAGCTCCCATTCCTTGCAAGACTCATTGGCAGGTCTTTGAAGAAAACAGGAGAGAGTTCCTCCGCTGTGGGTCTGAGTGCCTTTCGTATCTACTTGGCGTGTGTGTGTGTGTGTGTGTGTGTGCACGTATGTATGCGCACGTGTGTGTGTGTGTGTGTGTGTGTGTGTGTGTGTGTGTCTATGAGAGAGAGGGGGCAGGGGGAGGGGAGGGGCAGGGAGGGAATGAGAGGGAGAGGGAGAGGGAGAGGGGAGACAGAGAGAGAGGAAGGAGAGGGAGGGAGGGAGGGAGAGCTTGGAGAGACCCCGTCCCAGGCCCCGTGGTCACACTGGCTGCTCTCAGCATCACCGACAGCCTCTGGAGGGACAGTGCCGGGGACCAAGGACACGGCACGGCCCTCTGAGGGCCCTCGCCCTGACCGTGGGCGTCACTGCCTGGCCTTCTCGGGTTGATCTCAGTGCTGTCAGGCCCATGGAAGGACTCCCGGGTCCAGGGAAGGGAAAGACGGGGAAGAGGGCTCCCCAGAGAGCTGGGTTCCCTTCCGCAGGGCCCGGATGCGCCAATCGCCCATTGGAGGACCTGCAGCCCCAGGATGACCGTTTGGGGCATTTTAACTGATGTCTATTTGATGACACATGAAAGTATGTGCAATTTTATTAGTTAAACTTTTTTTGAAGACAAGGAAGGAAAGGAAGACGTGTATCAGGGTATCCAGGACAGCACGGTTTGCCTCACCTCACTCAAGGAGCGATGCCGACCTCCCGTCCAACGGGCATCCTATGGAGAAACTTAACCTGAATGAGCAGGTGATCACCTGCTAGGGATCGTAGCTTCGTTAGTATCAAACCATTCAAGGTGTCTCTTCTTCACACACAGAAGTTCTTGCGTTGATTCTCTGATCTGCAACAAACAGCCCTGTGCTGATAACACCAAGATTCCAAGGCTCGACGGCTGACGTTCTGTGATGTGCGATTTCCCCAAATCGCCAGTTACAGGCTCCGGCTGGGCTTCCGCCCGCGGGCGCTGCAGCGTGTTTCTCCATGTGGCCTCACTGGCCCCGCACAGCCCTCCAGGAGGATGAGTTTCCAGACCTGGGAGGCAGGAGCGTGGATGGGCCATGACCTGGAGTAGAGCTCGGAGCCAGCTGGTGTCTGCCCGGGTCTCCAGGCTCCGAGGCCAGGCTGTGCTGACTGCCCCGCAGCTGCACGCGTAACTTCCCCGTGGAGGGGCTGACACTCTCGCTGTTCGAGTCGGATGTTCTGCAGTAACCAAATGCTTCCGGCTTAACTAGTCCTTCGAGACCCCTGGAGACCCCTCATTGACGTTCTACAAACTGCAGTGTAGAGATTCACTTTGGCAGTTTTGTTGGAGACAATGCTTCTTCTGGTAGGACACACAGCTGGAAATGTGCTTCTGTCTGCGGGCCTGCAGCCCTGGGGTCAGCGTCCTTTTTCTCGGGAAAGAGGCCGAAGTAAACGTGTCGCACAGCCGGCGTCCTTCCCTGGCGCCCCCAGGACGGTCACTTGAGGGCAGGCCCGCCTCACGTCCGACCCGGCACCTTCGTGCTGTGTAACTACCAACTGCTGTGCAGCCCATCGCGGGAGATGCTGGCTGCCCTGCAGGCCCGGAGGACAGGATGAACTCACGCGTCCTGAAGTGTCAGGGTGGACTCGCCGCCCCTGACGGTATCGGCCCTGCCCGCAGACACCAGCCGTGCCCTCGACCTGCCCGGCTCTGAAGAGGCGCCCGCAGTCTCAGCTTCCTGCACTTTCACCCTCGGGAACCCCGAGCGCACCAGAGGCCGTTCCAGTGACTTACTTAAGCTTTGACTGCTGTGAGCAAATCCTGCTAAGGGGACGCCCAGCACTGGCACCTGAACCCAGAGCTGCTGCCTCGCCCTGCAGAGGCGTGTGGGGTGAGCTGGGCCAGGGGTTCCCTGCAGCTGCATGGCTGGGTGAGCTGCGCATCATCTAGCCTAGGAGAAAGGGGCTCATGCCTTAGGGTTCACCCAGCAGGCCATCAAAAGGAAGAACTCCACCACAGATGGTAGACAGATCGTGCTATGGGTTGGATCGTGGCCTCCAAGGTTCATTTGTTGAAGTTTTCCCCCAGTATTTCAGAATGTGACCTTATTTGGAGGAAGGGTCTTTACAGAGGTGGGCCCTAGTGCCATGTGACTGATGTCCCTGTAAAAAGGGAAGTTTGGATGGAGAGACACACATGCAGGGAGGATGTGAAGACCCAGGGAGAAGACAGCCGCCCACGACCCAAGGAGTGAGGCCTGGAGCAGCGCCGCCCGCTCCAGCCCTCAGAAGGAATCAACCTCACCAGCGCCTTGAGTTTGGACTTCAGAACTTTGAGACAACAAACATCTATTATTTAAGCCACTCAGTTTGCAGCACTTCATAAGGCAGCCCTAGCAAACTAATACAGATGGAGAGATAGATGAATGGCAGATTATAGATGACGGATGACAGACCTAGAGCTAGGAGTATGTTTTATCTTTTCTACTATTTTAGCACTTTGACAAAACAACAATACTCATCCATTGCAGGCTGGCCTCACCTGGGAACAAGGAGACACACTCAAATCCTTAGTCATTACAGAGCTTTAAAGTAGGACCAACATTAAAAGGATGTGTCCACGTGTCTAGACACCCAGCAAAGCAGGACTGAACGCACACAGCTGGGGTTGACTTGCTTCAGAATTGCTCCAGGCTTGCCCTGGTCCACACCGCGCTGGGTGCAAGGGGCCCTCCCCGCCGTTACCTTTCAGGATAGGGCAGATCTTCCAGACGCCGGCAGCCCCCTCCCTGTTGAACTGCCCGAGGGCCAGCTCCATGTAGAAAAGCGGCATACCGGCAATGACCATGAAGAGCAGGTAGGGGACCAGGAAGGCACCTGGGGGACACGACAGCGTGTTCAGCCTGCGGCCGAGGACGGGCTGGCCTGTTGTCATTGGGGTGACGGCCCGGCCGTCCCAGCCGACCACGTGTGTCCTGGGCACGACCCTTGTCATCCGTCTCCTGTCCCTGTTTCTCCCTGAAGCTCCCTGCAGGCAGGGGCGGTGAGCTTCCTGCCTCCATGCCTGGCCCCCGCTGTCCAAGACTCCGGTCAGCTCCCTCCCCAAGTCATGGTCAGCCCAGGTCGTGGCTTTGCTCCTGGGCGCCGTCCCTTCCCCACCTGCGCGGCAGGGCCTGCCCTGTGTCCCCCTGCCCCCTCTTGAGCCGTGAATCCTCGGGATGTGACCCTGCCCGGCCCCTGGCATGTGGAGCCTGCAGCCTCGCTCAGGGCACAGAGTTCAGGGCCCGCAGGCTCAGCCTCCTGAAGCCGTCTGGCTCCCCCTCAGATAAGGGCTTTGTCTCGGCTCTCTTCCAGGGAGGGCGGGGGAGACAGGGAGACCCCAGAGTGATGCCTGTCCTGGGGCAACTTCTGTACCTGCTTAGGTCTCCAGTGGGGTGCCAAAACGCCGACCCACTCCCAGGCACCCTGGAAGGCCCTCCCCAAGGAAGCCTGCCGAAGCCCCAGGTGTGTGGCATGGAGTGACCCCCGACAGGGGCTGGCAGAGTCGGGGGGCTCACGGGAAACAGGCACCAACCTAACTGCTTCTCAGCTCGAATTTTTGTGGTGACCCTGGCCCATCTCTTAGTTTTCTGCCTCAAGCCCACACACGGGAGTTCTGGGACCGGCTGTGCAGGGGGAGGGGGATGGGCACACTCCCGGCTGTGCAGGGGGAGGGGGACGGGCACACTCCCGGCTGTGCAGGGGGAGGGGGACGGGCACACTCCCAGGGCATCTTTGGTGCTGTCAACGGCCAAGGGCCTCTGCATGCTTGTAAACACGGGTTAAATCAGCCAAAGATACCATTCTCTGGGCCTTGGAGAATTTTCTTTTCCAAAGTGAGAGTCACCTTTGGAAACAGAAAGCGGAGCCACGGTGCCTCTGACCATTCGCTCGGGGACCTGCCTTCCTGGCCTCAGCATCGGCTCCAGGACATTCATCTGGGGAAACTGCGCCCCACTTACGCCGCATTCCTCCAGATGCCAGCCGTGTGGCCCTGGCTGGCAGGAGGGCGCGGGGGAGGGGGGACGCACTCACCCCCGCCATTTTTGTAGCACAGGTAAGGGAACCGCCAGACGTTGGCCAGGTCCACAGCGAAGCCAATCACCGAGAGGAGGAAGTCGGCCTTCTTGCTCCAGGTCTCCCGATCCTGGGCCTGCGCGGGGCTCTGCGGGGGGTTGAGGAGGGTGGAGTTCGTGAGCTGCATCCCATTTTGTTCCTTGACCAGGACGAGTTCCACCGCCTTCGGGCCGGTGGCATTGGCCTCCTTAGCTGTGGCCACCACGGAAGACATCAGTGCCACAGAGCACCTGCTCTTACTCATGGCCTCCTGGACTCAGAGCTTCCTCCCTCTTGGTCTACAGCCAGCGTGAAAGAGAAACACACAGGGATGCACTGATTTAGTAGCCGGATCATGGTGCACCCGGTGGCCTGAGCACAGATCTGAGGCATTTCCAGCCATTTTGGGGGGGCAGAGCAAACGCACTCCAAGCACCCAGGAGGACACAGCCAGGGCTGAGGACGGTAGGAGATGAGCTGCCTTCCTCGTGGGGCTGGGAGACAGGCCGTGGAGACCTCAGGACAGACTCTGCTCCCCTCCCCCCTTCCCACGCACCCCTCTCCACTCCCATCAAAGTGCCAGGCTGTGTCCTCTCTAATCTAGTAATAATGCAAGATGCTACCTCCGCACTCCCCACATGGCCAGGGAGTAACTGGCAGCATCCCTACAGCCTGGACGCTCAGCACCCCACAACCCTGCACCCCTGCCGCATCTCGACAATCTTCAAATACGACAGTGCACGTACATTCTTTATACTCAGAGACCAAAGGCAAAAGCAAAATTCTAAAACCAGAGTCAGCCACGGGAGTTCAAAGTTTCAAAGGAAGGATTACAAGAGTTTCCTTCAAGGAATGGCTGCACGTTCCATGTCCACCTGTGGCCACACCTGGAAGGGCTGGGCAGGGACAAGAGCTCCCGGTCAGGTAAATCCTTCCAGTCAGGATTTACCTGGGGGTTTACAGGACTAGCTCCTGCACGTAGCTTTACCAGGGAAATCATCTCCAGGTTACCTTCTTGAAACTCTGGGCAATATAATCAAGGAGAACAGAAGGAATTACACACAGTGCGTAACACAAAAATTACGCGGCCCTCGAGGCCCAGGGCAGCTTCAAATATGACTTCTTCTGGCATTTGGATGTTTCAACCGCAGACGCTTGCACGTGTACACGCACACACACACACACACACACACACACACACACACACACACACACACTCTGAAGCAGCAGGTAGCAGGATGGTAGTGGTAAAGGGGTTATTTTCCTCTGCATCTAAGTTTGAACAGAAACCCACAACACGTCATCGTATGCACCACGTCTCTGTGACAAACACAGCAGCACATTCCTGAGATGAATGAAAAGGGACAGAAGGGACTCGGGGGTGGGGAGAAGCGGGAGGGACGGGCCTGCAGTGGGGTCCAGCGGAGAGGGCCGGGCTTGCGCAGGCTCCAGATCCCGGCCGGTTTGCTCTGACAGCGGCCCTCGCAGGCGCATCGGGGACCACCTGCCAGGGAGACCCCGGCTCTGCATTTGGGGTGAGCTCACCCCACCCCTGAAGCCCCGGCCTCAGAGGCCAGGTTTGGGTACAGAAAGCGAATGTGGTGCTTAGAAAGTGTGATTCTGCACCGAGAACAGAAACAGAGCCGCAGTCCGACCCTGCAGCCTGGACGCTCAGCGCCCCACAACCCTGCACCCCTGCCCCACCTTAAAAGTCAAAGACTAAGCCCTGTGAGAAGAAGCGATGGCTGAGAAAATCACCACTACTGGCTCTGGGGGCCGCTTGCCCACGTCTCCCCAACCCCGGGCAGGTCTGGTTCAGCAGGGAGGAGTCAGCGCCTCAGGGAAGCCGGGACAGCCGGCCCCTGCCCCGTCTCTCCGAGCCTGGGGCAGGATGGGGCCAGGGGCCACGGGGGCGCACATCAGCCCCGTGCCCGCTCCGGGGCTCGCACCTCTCGGCCACCTCACCTTAAGATCGCCAACGGCACTGTCGCGGCGCTGTGCACCCCAACTGTTGGCGACTTTTGGAGACGCCGCAGCCTGCGGGACACGGCGCTCCCCGACGGTGCTCGCCCCGGCCCGGCGCCCCCCGGCCGCAGCCTTCGGGTTCAGAGGCGGGAGCGGAGCGCCCGGAGGATGCGCAGGGGCACCTGTGCGGGGAGCGGGCCACGGGGCGGCCCGGCCTCACCTGTGCGCCCCAGCCTCGGTTCTGCTGGGGTCCTGACACCGAGCGTCCACGGAAGCTCCCGCTCGGGTTCCGCTGCGCTCCGGGCTCTTATCTTGTCGCCGGGACCCGCCCCGCCGGCCACCGGGGGCGCTCACCCGCCCTGGCTCCGCCTCCGTGCCGCCCCGGGTGGGCGGAGGACGAGCCCGGACGCGCCCCCGAGCCCCGCCCCCCGGGACCCGACCGCCGGCGCCAGTCAGCGGCCAGCAGCGCGCTCTGTCCGAGGCCTCGCGCGTCCCGGAACCTGGGGCGAGTGGCAGCAGGGTCCCTTCTGGGTCCCAGGCCTCGCAGGACCGAGACGGGCGGTTTTCCGTCTCCTTCCCACTCGAGCTTGCGCCCCCCGGGGCTGCCCCGCGCATCTGCCTGGGGCGGGGGCTCCCCTGGCCCACCCGCCGCTCCGCCCGGGGAGGAAGCTGGGCGGCGGGCGCGCAGGGCACAGCGCGGGATCCCGCGGGGCCGAGCCGGGTCTTACCTCCCTCCCCCTCTCCTGCCCACTCTCCCTCTTACCGCCGCTGCCGCAGGGGCCGCCTTCCCGATGCTGCACCGACCCCTCTCCCCAGACGTCGGTTCCGTCCGTTCCTCCCGCCGCGGCCGCCCATCCCGAGGTCTGGCGCCCTGGGGGCATCACCTCCACCAGCCAGTCCCACTCGAGTTGGGCCGGCCTGGGGGCAGGGATCCTGCGTCTGGCGTTTGGGGTCCTGTGGGCGTCCCTAGCCGGGCCGCGGAGACCCCGCCCGGGTCTCTGCCTTCTCTCCTCCGGTCTTGCGCCCCGGCCGCGAGGTACCCGATCCTCGCCCGGATCCGGGCTGCGGGGACGCGGGTCCTTCTGTGGCCCGAGAGCCGACCCCTCGCAGGACCCAGTGTCCGCGCGCGTCAAGCAAGGAGCGAAGCGTCGTCGCGCTTTGCCCACATGGAGCGCGAATCGACTGGAACCAAGGGGCTCGAATCACACTCGCATCGGAACACGATTTCCAGGGACAGCCCGGAAAGCCACAGCTGTCGATACTGGCTCAGGACGGACTGATTCGGAATCATTGCTGAGATGACCCCCAGCAAGACTGCACATTCATGACGCGGAGGAATGGAGTCCCCAGACCACCAAGCAGGCCCAGGACCCCCAGGTGCAGGACGGCATCAAGGTAGGTGGCACCCTGGCTCTGCACGTGGTGGAGGCCCTGGTGACCCAAGCCTGGGCCGTAACCCTCCCCTCCCCACTCCGTGTAAGCTTTGATTTTCCTGCCCTGCGCTGGCTGCAGAGGGGCGTCCACGCCAGCTGCTCTCCACTCTGTCTGGGCCGTATGTCCCTCCTCGGCGGTGCCACAGAAGCAGTGTCCCTGTACCAGGGGCCCGCAGAGCACCCTGGCTCATCTCACTGCCCCTCCGGCAGCCTCCCCACCAGGGGCTGGTGCCCAGGACAGGGCTGGTACCTGGTACCGGGGAAGCACCGGCAGGGGCTGCTCTTCCAGGCAGGACTGGGACCCATGGAAGAGCCCACGACTCAGGGTCCCGGCTTCCGCTGGCTATGCTAACAGAAACGCCACAGGCGGGGCAGCTTACGCACAGGGAAGTATTGACTGGAAGTCAAGTCCTCGCACGGCAGAAGTGCTCTGGAATCACCTTTATAAGAGCACTGGGGCCACTCATGAGGGCTCAGCCCCTGTGACCTGACCACCTCCCAGAGGCCCGACTCCTAGACCATCGCACGGGGGTTAGGGTTTCACCATGAATTCTGGGGACGCAATTCATTCCGTACACCCGGGGAGGGGCAGGGCTTTCAGAAGATGGTGATGTGCCGCCTTGAATCTGTGACCAGTGGCATCACAGCACGCGGGCTCTCCCCACAGATGCTCCACAATGGGTTTCAGGAAAGAGGAGTGGTCCTAGGTTTGGGCCTAATGGACAGGGTCACAGGAACACAGAGCAGAGCCAGTGAGCTCAGATGTGTATGTTAAAAGCACACATACTAGGGCTTCCCTGGTGGCGTAGTGGTTGAGGGTCCGCCTGCCGATGCAGGGGACGCGGGTTCGAGCCCCGGTCCGGGAAGATCCCACATGCCGCGGAGCGGCTGGGCCCGTGAGCCATGGCCGCTGAGCCTGCGCGTCCGGAGCCTGAGCTCCGCAACGGGAGAGGCCGCGGCAGTGAGAGGCCCGCGTACCACACACACACAAAAAAGCACACATACTAGATGGAAACACCTGGGAAGCAGAGCAAACCCTGCCGGGGCCGGGGAGGTGGAGGCAGCTGTGGCTCAAACCCAACAGCGAACCTGCACCGAGGAGAAGAGTCCTGCGTGCGTCCAGGAGCACCCCCCCCCGCCCCCCCCCCGCCCCGCTCTTCTAACGGTGACGCGGGATGAAGAGCCCGGGTGCTCTGGGGCAGAATGACGTGGGAGCTGGGCCCGCAGCCTGGCCGCAGAAGACAGAGCAGGCAGCTGCCCGGCTCCTGTGCACCTGCATCGTCCCCGGCAGGGCCCCCCTGTCGGCACCTGTGCGGGTGGAACCTGTGGGGTTAGAGCTGATTAGACGGCGGCCTTCGCATGCTTGGAGCTTTGCCCGAGGTTTATTATTGGCGTGGCTGCTGTTGGCTCAGAGCCCTGGATGGACGAAGTTTCTCAGAGTATCGTCCTGCCAACCCTCAGGACAGTTGCTCGTTGTCTGCTGTGGACCCGTTGCAGCCGCAGAGCCCGTGGGGGGGCCCAGGGGAGAGCCCGGGGCTCTGGCTGCCAGCTGCTGCCCCCAGAGCAGCTCTGCGCCACTGGCGACACCCATCTGGGTGCCGCCAACCGAGGAGGTTGCTGCTGGACGTTGCCCTGTGTCCTGTCTCGAGCAGCCTGCTTCACCCTGACTTGGAAGGCAGCGTGGGTGCTCCCCCGACAGGGGGCCCATCCACGGGAGGACAAAGGCCACGCGCTGATGTCAAGGCCTTCGAGGTTCCCGAGAGGCTGGAGCCATGGTGGATAAACGCAGAATTCTGCCCGCGCTTCAGAAAGCCACCTGCAGGTGAGGCCGGGGTAGTGGTGCCCGGCGAGCACAGCGGTCCAACAGCAGAGGGGAGGTGCTTCTTCATCCCCAGATGCACGTCCGTCAGGAGGTGCCTGGCTGGAGGGCCGCCACCTCGAAGCTCTGTTAGGAAGAGCTGGAGAGCTCAGGTGTCACCACACTGGTGGTGGGGTCGGTCCCCGGCTAGGTTTTAAGGGTGATCGCCACAACTGATGGGGTGGCTTAAACGACAGAATAGCGTCCTCTCTCTGTTCTGGAGCCGGAAGGCTGAGATCAGGGCGTCGGCAGGGCTGCCTCCTTTCGAGGACTGAGGGGGAGTCAGTTCCAGGCCCCCCTCCAGCTTCTGGGGTTTGCTGGCATCCTTGGCGTCGCTGGCTTGTAGAAGCGTCGCCCCATCTCCGCCTTCACGCTCACATGGTGTTCTCTGTGTGTGTGTGTGTGTGTGTGCGTGTGCGTGTGTGTCATGTTGGATCGGGGCCGGACCTAATGCTCCGTTTTAGCTTGATGACCTCCGCAAAGACCTCAGCTCCAATTAAGGCCACATTCTGAGGTCCTGGGGCTTAGAATTTCACAATCTGAACCTGGGGGCACAGTTCAACCCACAACAAAGAAGAACCTTAACAGGCCCGTTCTCGAGGGGAGCAGCTTAGAACATGTCAGAGCCTCCCGACACGTGGTCCCAGCAGCTCAGGCTAGTTTAATCTGGACGCGCAAAGTCTTGGAGGGGGAGAAGTGCGGTGCAGGAGAGCTGGCTTCAGGCGTCCTGCTGCTTCCAGGGAAGAAGGGACTCTCGGGGGCGGTGCCAACAGAGGGTGGGAGAAGATGCCCTGCTCAGGGCATTGGCAGGGCCCTTGGGGCTCAGTTCAGGCCGCGCTCCCTCTGGCTTTGCTTTAGACGTAAGGGGCCAAGCAGAACCGTGGCGCTTAGACCCTCACTGTGCGCTGGGCTCGGAGCCCATGGGAGCACCTCTGCTACAGCTCCCTCGCCCTTTCTGACCCTACGCTGCTGCAGGCATCGACACCAGACCAGGATGCTGGGCTCCAGGTGGCCGGACCAGGCCTCACCCCAAGTTCACAGGTCACACGACGTTCGTGAGGTGGCCCAGCCTCCGTCCTCCCCTCTGCTTGCTGACCACCCTCACACGGTGCGAAAGGGACCGAAATGACGATCGCTTCCGGCAGCGACCCTCAGGGCAGCGCCGGGCTCTGCTCAGCGGCCTTCTGCGCTCAGAGGGTCCTGGCCACCCTGGCCTGGCTTCTCCTCACCGAGGGACAAAGGGCAGCGAGCAGACGGAAAGAAAAGCCGCCAGCAGCCTGGGAGCGCCCCCGGGCACTCCATGCTGCTATGGCCATCTGTCCGGATAGATGCTTGGACCCTGCACCCCAAGCTCCCACGTGCCGAGGCTGGAGCCTAGGACTGCGCTTCCCGAAGGGCTTCCGTCAGGCCAGCTCAGGGTCTGCGGTGGGAAGACCGGCCAAGCCCGCAGGGGCAGCTGCAGAGACGGAGGAGGAGGCCCGTGGGCGGGCCTGCTTCCCAAGTTATTCATGGGGTTCATTTTGAGGGGAGCGCAGAGCAGGCGGCACTGGCAAGAGGGGGCTGTGACCTAGCGCAGTTCCCAAGTCACCCGCGTAAACCCTGGCCCGCACCCAAAGCAAGGATTCTGGGTCTCACCCTCAGAGACTCTGAGTCAGCAGGTCTGAGGTGGGACCTGGGGACCTGCATTCCTAACAACTTCTCGGGGGATGCCACTGCTGCTGGTTGTGGGGCCACACTCTGAGAAACACTGACCTGGCCGGACCCATGGGGCGTGGAAGATTCTGGAAGATAGAGATGCAGCGTGGAGCCCCTGGCAGCCCCTGCAGGGACTCAGTGCAAACACTTGGAGTTCTGGAGAATAACCAAACAGTCTTCTGAAAAGCCTTGTGCTCCGTTTGAATTATATACCGCTGAGCCGTAGTAGAAACTCAAAGAAACTCAGTTAGCATAGAAGCTGAGCTGCCTGGCATAAATTAACCAGCCAACCCATAAAGTTTGGTACAGACAGCAATTTGCTATCACCAAGTGGAGGCAATATACACGCTTTCAGGCTCGGGCGGGTGCTGCAGACACAACTAAGCTGCAGGACCAGGTGCCCCCCTTGTTGCACCGGTATCACCCCGTTAACCCGTACCTGGGCTTCACGGGCGTTTCTTATGACCATCTGACTGCGGAAACATGGATCCCACAGTGTATTGATCCCACCGGGGAGTGGAAGCCTGCAGCACTGCAGCCACGCTCGGAAGACACAGGGAAATCTTCCCAGTGGGCAGATACCTGAGCAGTGCACAGGGCTGTACCTTAGCCAGGAAGAAGACAGTCAGAGGTGCGGGTCTCAGTGATTCTTACACATTGGCTAGTGTTTGGTTGTGTGATAAGAGAGTTCAAAGAAAATCGGGAAATTGATGACCTTTATCTGCACATGACGTAATCACCTATGGAGGCAATCTTAATGAATCTACAAAACAGAAGCTAGAATTAACAAGTGAATTTAGAAGGTCACAGGATACACAGAAATCAGTTGTATTTCTACATGCCAGCGGGAAACAACTATAAAGTAAAATGTAAAATAATTTCATCTACAACAGTATCCGAAACAGAATGCTTAGGCATAAAATGCGTGCGTGCAAGACGTGAATGTTGAAATCTAGACACTGCTGAAGAACTAAAAGGGCTGGAGGAAGTGGAGTGGTAAGACCATGTCCGTATCTAAAGGCTCAGTATCATTAAGACGTTAACTTCTTCCCAAACTGACTATAGATTGACCCAGTTCCAACCAAATTCTAACTGGCTCTTTTGAGCAGCTCAACCAGTTGGTTCTAAAATGCATACGGACCCAGAGTAGCCAAAACAATGCCGAAAAAGAACGAGATTGGAGGACAAAGGAAACTTCGTAATCCCACCATCTGCACAAAACTTAACTGTATTTTCTGCCATTATTTTGCCATTTGTGTCCTCGCTCTACAGACAGCTTTATTGGGGTTTAGTCGACATACCGTAAACAGTGCGGGTCTCAAGTGCACAATTTGGGAGGCCGTTTATGTGGCCACGGGACACGAGCGCCATGAGGATAATGTTCATCACACTCAGACAGTCGTCGCGCTCCTGCGTATCCGTCTTTATCCGCCCACCCAGGCAACCGCTCGTCCGACAGCTATAGATTCCTTTTTTCTTCCTAGGATTTTATATAAGTGGAACCTACAGGAAGGACTGTTTTTTGGTCTCTTCCTCCCACTCAGCATGTTTGAGCTGAATCTGTGTTGTTACACGAATCCGTGAATTCCTTTTCGTTGCTGAGTAGTATTCCATCGTATAGATAGAGCATATGATCTATTCATCCATTCACCTGTTGATGGACGTTTGACTCTTACAAATAAAACCCCTGTGAACACTTGTGCACGAGTCTCTGTGTGGACATGTGCTTTCATCTCTCCTGAGTTAAGTGCTTAGTTGTGGAATGGCTGGGTCATTTGGTTGATGTGTGTTTAACTGTTTTTAAAAACTGTCAGGTTGTTTTGCAAAGTGGTGATACTGTTTGACATTTCCAAGAACAGTGCAAGAGTTTCCATTGCTCCACGTCCTTGGCAACACTTAGAATGGCCGGTCTTTTAAATCTTAGCCATTCTAATAAGTGTGCAGTAGTATCTCATTACCGTTTAGATTGGCATTTCTCTAATGACTAAGTGTTTTAGCAGTCCTTCATGTGTGTGGTTGCCATCAGTATCACTTCTTGTCACGTGGACGTTCAAATCTTCTGTACATTTGGGTTGTTTGTTTGTTATATTATTATTGAGTTTTGAGGGTTCTTTACATATTCTGGATACAAGTCCTTTATCAGGTGCTTTGTAAATATCTTTCCCAATCTTGGATTGCCTTTTCATTCTCTTAATAGAGTCTTTTGAAGAACAGAAGTTATTAATTTTGATGAAGCCCAACTTATCACATTTTTTAATGAACCCTGCTTTTAGTGCCATGTCTGAGAAATTTTTACTTAACCCAAGATCACAAAAATTTTCACAAAAGAAGTTTTCCTCTAAGAGTTTTAAAATTTTGGGTTCTACCCTTATGTGTAAGATCCACTTAAAGTTACCGTGGTGTCAGGTATAGATCAGTTTCCTACCCTTGTCCTACGGGTCATTGGGAGAGAAGCGTTGAAACCTTCAGGCACAGACATGTGGGCTGGTCTTATAGTCCTTGTGGTTCTGCTGTCTTCGCATGGCTCATGGGGAAGCTCTCTTAGGGTTGCCACGGCCTCCTGGGAGCTGAATCCTTACTGTGAAATGACCTCTCTTATACCCGCTGACCACTTGGGCTCTGAGATCAACGTTTGCCCTACCTTCTTTTGATGGAGTTGGCGCTGTCCTCTTCCTTTTGGCCCATTGGTGGCCGGGTAAAGTGTGCTTCTTGCAGGCCTCTTGTGGTTGGTTCTTGCTTTTACATCCAATCTGACGATTTCTGCTGACTGATTGGGGTGTTTGACCATTTACATTTAAGGTAGTGCTCATACAGTTGGGTTGAATCCACCATCTGCTAGACTGTGCCCTCTGTCCCCCTTTACCACCGTTCCTGCTGTCCTTCAGACTGAGGAGTTTTCAAGTCCCGCGTTCTGCTTCCCCTGTTGGACTCTTAGCCGTATCTCTCTGCTGTGTCATTTTCGTGTCACCTTCCAGTGGCATCACACTGCTGTACATGTCATTAGGACGGACCTGGGGCCACTTCTAGTCACCCCTCCCGGCCTCTGTGCCATTGTCACCTGTGTGTTATGAACCCCAGAATGCATTGCCAGTTTTACTTTAGACACTCAGTCATCCTTTACAGAGGTTTAAATGATGAGAAACAAGTGTTTCTATTACCCACACGATTCCAGCTCTGAGCCTCCTCAGGCCTCTGTGTGGATCGAGATCTCAGAATGGAATCACTTTCCTTCTGCTGTAAGGACTTACTTTCACACACTGTGTAGTGAGGTCTGCCAGCCAGTGACAAATTTTTTTAGCTTCTGTGTCTGAAAACATTTTTATTTCTCTGTTGTGAAAGCTGTTTTTGCCGAGTGAAGAATTCTGGGTTGACTGTGTTCTTTTTCTTTGCGTGTTTTATGGACGTGGCTTCTGTCGTTCTGATGAAGAATCTGCTCTGTGCACATGGCTGTTGCTGTGTCCTTTTCCTCCGGTGGCTGACCTTCTCGTTATCATCTGTTTTAAGCGTTCCATTACGATGCTCCTGGTGTGTTTCCTCCATGGCGCCTGTGCTTGGAATTCATTGAGCTCCTTGGACCCAGGGGTTTAGAGTCTGTACTGGATTTGGGAAAGTATTTCTTCAAATATTTCTGTTTGCCCTTGGGACTCCAGTGGTATATATATCAGGCCACTTGAAGTCTCACACTCACTGGTGCTCCGTGCAAATGTTGCTCTTTTTTCTCTATTTTGTTTTGAATAGTTTGTACTACTACTCTTCACGTTCCCTTGCTGTCTCCTCTGTGATGTCAAAGCCACCCTTAATCCCAACCAGGGTATCTTCCGTCACAAACATCGTAGTTCTTTGCTGTAGAATTTAGATTTGTGTCTTTTAAAAGACACCTGCCATGTCTTAACCACACATGGTTAGTCTTGCTTCCAGCTAGCTTTGGGACACGGATTTTGCATAATGATTGTCAATGCCTTCATCTACTAATTCCATCACCGAGTCACTTCTGGGTCTGTTTTCGTTGATTGTAGATCATCCTTCCTGCTTTTTTGCATCTAGGTGACCTCTGATGGGATGCAAGTCATTGTGAATTTGACCCCTTGAATGCTGGGTAGTTGTATATTCCTCTGAATATTCTCGAACTTTGGGCTGCAGGTAAGCTACTTACAAAGAGTTTGGTCATTCTTTGAGGTCTTGCTTTTAAGCTTTGTGTAGCAAGACCAGAGTCGAGTTTGGCCGAGGGGGTTACGACTTCTTCACGACTCAGGCAAAACCCATCTGAGTTTCCACCCGAAATCCCCTTCCAGGATGGCAGCCTCTGCCCCTCCATCTTGACCAAAAGCAAGATCGTGGCCTCATTAACGTTTATTAAGTTGAAAAGAACTAATCAGAGCCCGAGCAGCTCTTGACAATCCTGTGGTAGACCCCTGCCAGACTCCCGTGTGGCTGTGGGGCCATGGAGGTCGGTCCTGCCCCTGGAATATGGGCGGCTTCCTTTGGATGAGAGAACATACGCTGTACGATTTAAATATTTTGAGATTTACTCTCGAGCCAAGCATGGAGTCTATTTTGCCAACTGCTTCATGTGCATTTTTAATGGCAATGAAGTCAATTTGGTAAACAGCGTTTTTCAAATTTTCTACGAAACTGTGCTTCTTTCCCTGGTGGTTCTATAGGCTACTGAGAGAATTGTGTGAACATCTCCAGCTATGTTTGCTGATTTACTTATTGCGTCTTTTCATTCTGCCTATGTTTGCTTAGTATATTTCAAGGTAGTCACTGGGGATGTACCCCTTTAGGATGACTGTGTCCTCGGGTGAACTGAACCCTTTATGGCTCTGCAGTGTTTGTCTTTGACACCGTAATCCTTCTCCTCTTAAAGGTCACTTACTGTGATATTATTAATCCTGCTACATCAGCTGTCTTGTGGTTATGTTTGCACATTACATATATTTCCGTTTTTTGTTTTTTTTTTAAACTTTCAACATGTGTTTAAACAGCATATAGTTAGGGTTTTTGTTTGCTTTTTAATTTGGTCCAGCGACTGTCCTTTAGGAGTTTTTAGTCTATATTTAATGTAATTACTGGTACGGTTGGATTTAAGTTTACCACGCTGTTTGTTTTCTAGTTGTATCATCTGTCCTTTGTTCTTTATTTTTTTCTTCTTACTTTCCTGCTTAGTCTGGGTGAAATTATTATTTTAAGCTATCCCATTTTATTTATCTATGGGCTTATTAACTAGTCATACCTCTGTGTTTCTATTTTGTTTTCTCTGAAGGCTTGCAATACGTTTTTAAGTGTTCACAGTCTCTCTTTAAATAACACTAATTCTCTCTGCAGAGCCAGGTTTCCACATGCATGTCACTCTTACCTTTGTTCCATGATAGTAGTTTCTTTTTCTCTGGCTGCTTTTAAGATTACCTCTTTACCAGCGGCCTCCAGAATTTTTTGTAAAGTGCCTTTTGCCGTATTTTTGTTATATTTCTTCTGCTTGTGGCGAGTTGAGCCTCTTGGATATCTGAGCTGTTAGATTTGGGAAAACTCCGGCCGTTATTCTGTCCAATAGGTTTTTCCGTCCTAACCTCCCCTTCCCTGGGCCTCCGTCACCTGTGATAGGACCCTTGGTGTTTCTTTCGGTCAGCTTTCTACCCAGTCTTTGCTCCATTGGGCCCACACGGTGCTACACGATGGGCTCGTGGTGTTTTCTCTGTAGTGTGTATCTCAGGTGCCCCTGCCCAGGGCGGGATGCGGCTGGTGGCTATGGGCCTGCGTCTCTTCCCAGCCGACCCAGCGAGTACAGCACGGCAGGGGACGGAGGGGCTGGGTGAAGCGCGGATGCCCACCCGGAGCCGAGCGACCAGAGCAGCCCCGGCTGGCGTGGCCGGGCCGGACCCCGCCTTGCCAGACACGGGCCCAGGACTTAGCTCCCAGCGCGGCCCCTTCTCTGGGCGTCAGCTTGCTCGCGCCGGACCCCCGTCCTCGAGGGGAAACGCTTGTCGTCATCCTGATGCACTCGTGCCGGGGTGGACTTCCTTCCCGCCCCTGCGGCTCTGGCAGCACGGCCTGCGGACCTCACTGGCGGCTGACTCCCGCCGCCCAGCTCGTGTTACGCAAGAAGGGATCTATCTTACCGCAAGGGAAGCCTGGCAGCTCTGAGCGGGCCCCCACCAGAAGCCGCCAGCCTGACGGGGAGGAGAAACGACTTCTGACGCTTCAGACACCGGGACCCGTCCTCATGGTGCCCCCGAGGCATGCAGGCTGTGCTTCGAGCTGGTCGCGCACAGCGCACGTCCGCGACGCCCGGGGGCCCGTGGGAACGCTCTGCTCACCCTCACGGCCGGTGGCCGCGGGCTGTGGCCTGTGTGATTCTGCGTCTGTGGGATGCCCTAGCCTGTGGGACTCGGGTGCCACGTGCTGCGCTCCGGCCGGGGACATGTGAGCAGCGGTAGGGTTTTATTTCTGTGCAGAAGCGTCGGGCTCTTCTCTTCCCTGTGCGTCCGCCTGGCTGGACCCGGGAGAGAGGCTGCGCTGGCAGACGGGGACGCGCGGGGACAGGCGGCTGGAGCTGCCCCAGGACAGGTGAGCGAGGGGTAACCCGTCGCTGCCCTGAATCTTGGCCCGAGAGCCAGCCACATGCTTCTGTTCTCTTCTCTGCAGCTCTGGGCTTGTCCGTCTTGAGGGTCTCCGTTCTGCTGGATGAGACACTCCTACTCGGGACACCGCGGAGCCTCCGTGCTGCAAGTTCAGATGGCCACCAGCCGTTGGGCTCCTCCGGCCGGCGACGTGACGGGACCGGGGGTGTCACGGGTGCTAACGGCAGCAGGGGAAGGGGGCCCGGGGCTCCTCTGGGTGCTTCTTCGCACTTTCAGGACAAATCCTGTGACCAGCAGAGGCAAGACCACAGGCTCCGGATACTTTGGAGTGAAAATGTGAGTCGTCTCACTGGGCAAAGACCCAACCGTCCAAGGTGTGGTGGGGGCCACAGGACAGGGGACGGGGGACGGGGTAGGGAGGACGGGAGGACGGGGGAGGGGGGACGGGGTAGGGGGTAGGGGGTGGGGGCGGGAGGACGGAGGAGGGGGGGTGGGGGAGCGGGGAGGGAGGCCGGAGGAAGGGGGATGGGGGATGGGGGACGGGGGAGGGGGTGGGGGAGGGGGAGGGTGGTGGGGGAGGGGAAGCAGGAGGGGGTGGGGGAGGGGGGAGGGAGGACGGAGGAAGGGGGACGGGGGACGGGGGATGGGGGAGGGGAGGGAGGAAGGAAGTCGTAAATACTGGCCTTAGCCACACAACCGGCCCCGGAAGTGAGGACGGCAGCGCCCTTGCAGCCGCCTTCCTGCCTGGCGTGTGTGTGTGTGTGTGTGTGTGTGTGTGTGTGTGTGTGTGTGTGCGTGCGCGCGCACGCGCGCGCGCCCTCAGTTTACAGAGGGAACGGCAGTGTTGAGGAGCGGGCACTTTGGGAACTAGGGAAAACCTAGTTTTCCGTGTGACAGAGCATCGGGGGGTGTCTGCCAGCACCAGAAGAGTGAACATCTCCGGGATGGACGCGAGGGTTCCCGGGATCTTACTTCTGGGAGGAGGCGGGGCCTCTGCGTTTGCAGAAGTGACCATTACATCACGTGCGTCACTCCCTCGCGGGAAGGAGCGAGGACGGGCCCTGCGTGGCTGGAGGGATGGGCTGTCCTGGCCACTGGCCGCCTGCTGCTCTCGGCGGCATCCCCATGTGCCGCGCTCTGCCCCAGGAGGGGGCCGGGGTCTAACACTGTCCCACTGGCTGGAAGGCTTCCGGTCGGATCAGCAAATGGGGGCAGGGGGTTGGGCAGAGGTGAACCTTCTGCTTCTGTAGGAATCGCCACCAGGAACACCTTGAGCGCCCACCACTCCGTTAACACCCGTCCCCTCTGGGGCGCTGGGAACCCCCTCAAGCCGCGGCAGGCCCCAGGGCAGTGTGCCCCCCCGCCCCCACCGCAGCTCCCAGAGGCTGCTTGTCCCCTTCCTTCGACTGGGAAGCCGTGTCCAGCTTTGAATGTGAAATGTCCAGACCCTGGCTTGCTTTGGCCCTTTTTTTTACTTAAAGACTTGAGCAAACTTTAACCAGTTTCAAAGGCAACACCCACCTGTTATGTTAGGAAGGGCCAATGCCTACCCCTGGTGCATGAATGTCATTCTGGTGCATTTCGTCCGCCGCCGCCCCGATGGGGTCAGACCACGGGCTCCCTCTCCGGCTTCCCTGACTTACGACATGAACACGATGCTAAGTGTCACTCCATCCGGAAGCCGCTGGCTACACAACCCCGATTTTCTCCTCTACAGTTTTCGGGACTGCAGTACACCACTTCTATTTCTAAATCCCTCACTGACTTAATAGGACGAATTCAAGATTCCTGTCTCTCTCCGCTTGATAAAGCGTACATAGAAGGTGCGTGTTTCGCAGAGAAATTATAGAAACCAACTCAGCAGGTCGGCAAACAGCCTACGAGGTTGAGTTCTGTGAGGCGTCAGCGGCTGTCTGCGTGCCAGTGAAACCTCCGACCCTCCCTTTGCCATCCAGAAAGCTTTTTCTACAGAAGTTCAATTACGATGCTTCCCCAACGTCCTAGAAAAGCACTAAGAAATCTCAGCGGGATTGGTTCTCCTGTCACAGCCTGCGTCACGTCCGCTGTTGTCTTTCTGATGAAAAAAACCGCACATAACAAGTACGTCCTCAAGTACATAAGACTTTGCGTTTTATTCGTTCCATTGAAAACCCCGAGTTTGTTGGGAGGCACCCGTCCCACCCCCTCGCGCCCGGCAGGGCCTCTGCAGGCAGCGGGCGCCCCTGCAGCTCCTGGCCCCACACAAGGGGATTCGGTCCCGAGCTCTGTACGTTCACAGTTCTGGATGCCCGCGACCCTAAGTCGCTACGAAAGAAGAGTTATCAGGAGGAACAAACATCCATTCGATGTCTGTTTATCAGAGATTTTTTCCTGAAAACGCACAGCGGCATTTCATTCAAAAACCCTTCATCCACAGACACAGGGCCCAGGCCCTTCCTCAGAACATCTCAGTTTGTTCACCTCCTTCATTGCCAGGTGTGGGTTTTTCTCTTTTAAAAACGAAACTCCACGCATCCCACGATCATGAAGTCAGTCCTGGTCGCTACCAAGGCCGTGCGGGAAGCTCTGTGCCTGACGGGCGGCGCCCTGGAATGTCAGTCACCCCGCACCCTGCGCGGGGCAGGAGGGGCTTCGGAATGAACGGAAGTTAAGGGTGTTCCTTTTTCTGACGTCTAACCGTAGACACGCACATCTCCAAGCCTCAGGAAGTTAGTAAACATTTCCCCTGTACTTCTGGCTCTGGTGGTCACTTCCTATGGAGATGCCCCCAAGAGAAATTAGAAACCAAAAAAAATTGCCCAAACAGACCCAGAGGCTTTGCTTCAGGGAACAGACTCAGTGTGTGGTTGTCATTGTGCTTTGAGGACAGGTTTCTAGTTATGTCACAAGGACATGAATCAAGGTGGTTTCATGAGGGTGAAGACAGCACCTGGAGCCCCTCCCCGAGCCCGGTGGCGCTGCGCCCCACTGACGCCCCCGGACATAGAGAGGGACTGGAGCCCCCCGGGCCTCCCGGGCGCCCCAACTGCCCGTTGCTGCTGCTTCCCACCCGCTCCGTCCCCGGGGCTCATCCGTCTCCAGATGCCCCGAGAACCCTGGTGTGAATGGGGGGACAGTCAGCGCAGGCGGGGCCTTCCAGAGTGTCACCATCCCCTGGGGCACCCGCCCGGGAGACAGGAAACCCCGCCCCCGCCATTTACACCCCGGCCCACCTCATCTCCCCGACATTCAATGCTCTGATCGGAGCTGACACTTTGGTGAAGTTGATCATGTCGCACGGAAACAGAAACCCCAAGCTGGTATAAAAAGAGGGGGTTTGTAAAGGACCGAGGAGACAAAAAAGTGGTTCCGGGCCGGGTGCCTCAGCGGAGAGGAGTTCCCTGGTCGAGAGAGGCCGGAGGGAGAGTTAGCTCAAAGCCCCAGACAGCCTCAGGGTCTGTCAGGAAAAGGGCCTGTAAGTAAACATCCCCTGACCCTCCAAGGAAGATGAAGTAGAAAAGCAATTCTCTTTTCGTAAAAAAATGCTGAGTGTTTCCTGAAGTATCTAAATGAAGTTTATAAAATACTCATGAGCTCCTGCAAATATAGAAACGTTGAAAAATCAGATGGCGGCTCTGCCCACCGATTCCACCGAGGTCGGCAGAGACTCTGTGCCGGAATCGAAACGCGGTGACACGTCCCGCGTTCAGGTGCACGTGGCAGCCGCCGGCCTGCGCAGCCTGGAACGGACCAGCAGGGACGGTGGGAGAGGATGGAAACAAAACGGGAGGCTCGAGGTGAAAAGAGAGCAACGCCCGGGCCGGCCCCCGAGTGCCGCCTGGAAGGGAGCTCCAGGAGCCGCCCCCGTGAGCTCACCGCGCCCGCCCGTCAGGGCGCGCACAGCCACGGCCTCGGGCCCGCGCTGCTCTAGGACTCGGGCCCGAGGGCAGGAAAGGGACAGCGCGTGTGGGAGCGTGGAGCCCGGATGCTGTCACAGCAAACGGGGCGGTGGCTGCGGAGATGCCTCGTCTCTCCAGAACCTTACGTCCTAGTCCAGCTTCTTACGAAAAGGCTCCGTCCCAGCGGCCGAGTTTTCGGGGCTGAAGTCAGCACAGAAGCCGTTGGGGGTGGGAGCCAGGGGTGTCTGTGTGCAGCTCTGGGAGTGCGTCTGCTCGGGGTACAGGTATTCCTCCGCGAAGTCGGGGTACGCTTCGGCAAACCTCTCGAAGTCGGCTGGAAAGACAAAGGCACCTCAGTTACCGGCCTGCGGGGGCAAAGGTCTAGAGTCTGGGGTCTCTCCCTGGCGCCCCACTCACACCCTGGGGGCGTCGTGGCATCGACGTGGACCCTCGGGAGGCCACGAGAGGCACCGCACCTCAGTTTTCTGTGTGAAGACCAGGGTGGCTCTCGCGTCCTTTCGGCTACTCCTGCTTTGGGGAAACTAAACGGCCAAGTCAGGGATGTATTCTGCGTGCCCACATCCTGGCAGCGGCCTCATACCCCCGAGGCAGGGGCCTCGGTGGGCACAGCTAGGCCCTGGGGACACCGGGTGCACAGAGACTCACCCCGAGCCATCGTGGGGCCTGCGCGGCTCTGTGTCTCCTGGTGTCCCCGGGTCCCGGCGTCGGGGTGGGGGCACCCTCGGGCTCGCGCTGGGGCACCCTGGGGGCTCGGTGATGCTCAGAGGCCCGGGCCCAGGGCACTGCAAGCTCCAGCGGCTGCAGGGGAACGCGTGCTCCCGCTGGGAGTGGAGCTGCCTCCACGGGGAGTCTGTAGTCGGTCAGGGCTCCGAGCCTCGGCAGTAGCACCCGCTCCCCGGGAGGCGCGGCCCCCTTTGGCGCAGACACGCGCGCACACCCGGACCAACGCGCTGCGGCACCTGCCTGACATTTGGATGCGATTAAAAACACATCCAAACACAACGTGCACAATGACCTTTCCTGAGCAAACGTCTCCTCTTACTTTAGGGAGATTATGGGCTCATCCTCAGATGTGCACGCGGGCCGGCGCGCTGAGCGGGCCGCCTTCTGGGGCTCCTGCTGCCCCCACACCCCCGGCCTCGGTCCCCAGGCGGGTTCCGGTCCCAGTTCCCGAGGATCTCGGCTGTCCCGCGTTGTGTGGCGACAGGTGACGCAGCCAAAACCCCGGGAGAGGAGATGCCCCAGGAATTGGTCCTGACGGGCCGGGCACGGAGTCCCTCCCCCACCGGGGACCCTGACCTCAGCCCGGCCGCAGCCCCGGGAATGGCGCCTACTTTACAGCTGGGCTGGGAACGTGCTTCTGTTAACGGCCTGCAGAAGCGAGACTGGAAGCTCCCACCCCAGCCCTGCCAGGTTTCAGGAGAGCCTGGCGAGAGTGCAGGGGGCAGTGCCTCCCCCACCTCGCACTAGGGGCGTCCTCCCCAGCTCCCAGCCACTCACCGAACGTGATCCTGCCCTTCTCCTCTTGGTCGATCGCCCGGAAGAGGTCGGTCACGGTCAGTTCGGCCACGCCCAAGGCGGTCTTCAGGATGCTGGACAGGGCGTGCTCGTCTATGCTGCCGTCCTCCTGCGACCCGTACATCTGCAAGGCAGGGGCAGGCGTCACCCCGCGGCCCCGCCAGCCCCGACTATCCAGGGCAGCTGCTTCTCCTCCTTGGCGTTCCCAGCTCTCCGGCCGGCCCAGATAGCACAGGGTCAGAAGGGCCGGAACTCAGCTGCACGACCGAGCCCTCGGGAGCCCTCAGCACCTCGGGCAGGTGGCAGCCGGGAGCCCTCAGCTCCCTGCTCGTGTGTTTTTGTTTTTGTTTTTTTTTTTTGCGGTACGCGGGCCTCTCACTGTCGTGGCCTCTCCCGTTGCGGAGCACGGGCTCTGGACGCGCAGGCTCAGCGGCCATGGCTCACGGGCCCAGCCGCTCTGCGGCATGTGGGATCTTCCCGGACCGGGGCACGAACCCGTGTCCCCTGCATCGGCAGGCGGACTCTCAACCACTGCGCCACCAGGGAAGCCCTGCTCTTGTGTTTTAAATCCACCAAGAAAGGGTGGTATATACACTGCAACGTGAGGACCTGGCATTCAGCCTTTGGCTGCGGGGTGCCCACTTCACGGATGCCCACCTGAATGAACACACTGTGGCTGTGAGTCGCGGTGACCAGTGAAACCGCCAGGAAAGGAGCCAGGCCGCCCCGCCGCCATGAGGTCCCCCTTCCAGAAGGCCCTGGGTGACCCGCATAACTGACCACCTCAGGGACCCTGCTTCTCCTCTCCCGTGCCCTAATTCCCACTCTTACGCTTTAAATTCGCCAAGAAAGAGTGAACCCCCAAAACCCTAGGCCCCTACCCTCAACCCTGACAAAGGCAGAGCCCCAGATCCACACTCTCGCCCCGTGACCTGTGACCTCGCTGCCCCCGGGGCACGCCGTGTGCCCTCGAGGACCTGTGAGTAACAGACCTTTCTTTTCCAAGCTCCCTGATGGCTGTTGCTGAGGGCGCACTGCAGTCACCCTGAGAGCCCCAGGGGCCGGTCCAGCCGCAAGCCTGGCTACCGACGGGCTGAGACCAGCACACGACTGCATTCCCTCCTGCGCCGTGAATTCCTGACGTCCTCCTCCTGCTGCCCTAGTTTGGGAGGAGCGGCCCCTGCCCCCGCCCCCCTACCAGCCTGACCAGGGGCTGCAGGAGAGCTGGGGGCCGTCACCACTGCGCTGTCTGTGGGCTCTCCTCCCCACGCCGGGGTCCCCCTGACCAATCTGCTCCCCAACCCCCGGAACTTCTTGGAGCATTCACTCTGCCCTCCCGCCTAGAGGTGGGCTTCCCGCGGCGGGATGTCCACATGAGCAGGACACACCGGCCCCGCCGTGGGGATGCCCGGGCGCAGGGCCCTCTGCCTTCCTGGGGGGCCCGTGAGGGGTGGTCACCGCAGGGGAGGTCGCCGTGGAGCAGTGCCGGGACCCACAAGGCGGCACAGGCGGTGCCGTCCTCCCCGCAGCCCTCGCACCTGCCCTCCGGCGGGGCCTGGTAGCGCTGCTACAAGGTGCTCATGCGTACGCTCAGCTGTTTCACTGCGCAACAAGCTGGCCACCTCCCTGCCAGCCACTGTCGTGGCAGCAGAGTCCACCGCGAGCTGTCAGAGAAGCTGCTGCAGGGCCACCAGATGGGCGTGGCCGAGGCAGCACCGGCACGGGGGCGATGAGCCCAAGGGCAACCCTGGGAGGTGCCCGCCAAGGCCAGAGGAGGGGACAGGCTTTCCGAGACAGGGCGCTACCAAGGACCGCCGCCGTCTGATTAGCCCCCGAGGCCTGGCCCGCAGAAGCCGCCCTGCACCGTGGGGGACTCTCCCAGTCTGCCATGGAGAGGGTCTGCTAGGGTCAGGAGGGAGAGAAGGGGTTCTCCCGGCAGTGAGTGACCGCGGCTTCCTGACCTATACATCATGTTTTCGTGAGTCTGGCTAATGTGAGTTGCACCTGTGAGACACAGACAGAATGTCTCTAGGTGGCAAAGCGAGCCCAGCTCCACCCTAGGGGACTGACCAGGTGAGGCCATGCTTGAGGGCAGCCAGGTGGATCTGCGGGCGGGCCGGGACCCCATAATGGGCCTTCCCCAGACTCACTGCACCCATGGTGAACGGCCTGGCTCTGGGCTACGCCGGGGCAGGCGGCTCCTCAGTCCCAAAGCCCTGCCTTCCTCTGGTCAACACGCTGATGGGGAGGCCGTGTTGGGAGACAGAACCCATTGGTCCCGCTCAGGCGTCCAGGACTCAGGAAGACCCTTCCCCACACTCTTCTTACGAGTGAGGGCTCTTTAAATTCCAGGGAGAAATAAAGTAGAGGAGGTTTGCCGGCCTCTTTACAAACAACGGCTATGTGAGAAGAGCAGGCAGACGGCAAGTTTACCAAAGTCATAAGGGGCTATAAAAGGTCTCACAGGCCTCACGTGACCCAGGTCTCACCGACCCCACAACTTACAGGTCGCGTAAACGCCACACTTACCTTGAACGCCAGCCGGATGGTGTCCAGGGTCTGCGACGGCCGGCAGACGACAGACAAGGCGACCACGTACTCCCGCATGTCCATCTCCCCGCCGCCTCTCTGGGAAGAGACGCTTTCAGGAGACGGCCCTGCCCCCTCCCGAGCATGGGTGTGACGTCACAGGCCTTTTGGCAACCCGCTTAGAAAAGCCCCAACTACAGGCGTGTTTATCAGCAAACGTTGATCTAAAGCCAAATTTCTATGTGCATCTGACAGCATCTTTTGGGGAGAAAATACCCCCAGAGACTGGGTGGCTGGCAGGATGGGCAACAAGGGCTGGTCTCCCCTTCTCTGCTTCCAAAATTGTCTGAAGAACATTTCTATCACAAGGGAAACAGCTGCCCCCGAGCCCCCCCAACAAGGCCATACCTCATCAAACAGGGCAAACAGGTCCTCCAGCGCCCGGGACTCGGGGACCTCCAGCTGCGCCGCGAACTTGGGCAGCGTCAAGCTTCCGCCCTGCTTCATCCTCGCGCTTTCTGCATGTCGGTCCAGATCGCGTTCGAGTTTTTCTGGTTTTAGCCTAAACAAAAAATGAGGGGAACATTATTTTTCAATAAAATTACAAAATGCTGAAAATGGCAGATTTACAGTTATGTATTAAGACCCAACAAAACATTAAAACGATTCATAGACCAAGCAGCAGTCAGTCCTCGAGAAGAGAGGCTCTTCCAGGAGCCTGAAGGCACGAGTGTGCCCTGTGTGAGCGTCCGCACGAGCACTGACACCCCTGTGGGTGTGCGGGCCCCACCCTTGGGCAGGTCCTCAGGGGATGGCGGACGGTGGTGGCGGGTGGGGCGCGTCCCTAAAGAGACAGCCAGGGCCGACCATTCAGGGTTTAAGACACTTACTTCTGTGTGGAATTTGAAAAAAAGAGAAAAGAAAAACAGCCCAAACCTCAGAAAAAGCACCATTAATTATCTCGATCGCCCGCCACCCGTGACCTCCAGCTCGGTCACCAAGTGCCCAGGCGGAGACCCTGCGGCGGCCTGGTGGGCGTCACAGGCGCCCACAGGAGCACTGCCTCCAACTGGGTGCTCGAGAGGAAGCAGCAGGGAACTCACCCCAGGCCCCTCACCAGCCTGGCAAACTCGAGAAGGCACGTGTCCGCGGGGAGACGAAGCTGGCCTTCCGCCAGGGCCAGCTGGCAGTCCTCAAACGTGTAGTCAGTTACGGAGACGCCCAGGGCCCTGCGGGAGAGAAGGGCACTGCCATCAGTCGGCCCCTCGGGGCAGCAGAGCGAGCGCGCTGGACGCTGAGGTGGGCGGGAAGGTGATGTTTAAAGGCCACGTTCAGGGGGTCCCCTGGTGGCCTAGTGGTTAGGATTTGCCACTTTCACTGCAGCGGCCCGGGTTCCATTCCTGGTCGGGGAACAGCCCTACATGCCTCGAGGTGTGGCCAAAATAGAAACAAACAAATCAATAAATTGAATAAAGACACGTTCAGCTAAACATAAAGGCCGAAGAGCTGACCCCAAAGCTCAATTACGTGGAACCTGGGGCCGCCCCAGCTTCGTGGTTAGCCTCGTATCGCTGTGGTTCCCGCCCACTAGGGAACTAGCACGCATCTAGCGCCTTAAAGAGGACGACGCTGCCCGCAGTGGTGCTCAGTTCAGCTCAAGTCATCTTTGCGGGCAGCAGGGGCCGCTGCTATCTGTGCTGGTACCACCCTGAAGTGAGAGGGAGAGTCAGAACCCAGTCATTCCAAGAGCGGCGTCAGATTTCAAGAAAAATGGCCTTCTCCTGACTAACATGGAAAGCGCGTTCATGGGAGGAAATTTACCACATACAGGAAACTGCCCCCCACGCCCGCCTCCGTCACTGAAAGGGCGTTTACTCATTTCGATGGGACAGTCGGCCCTCCGGATCCGCGGTTCCACATCCAAGGACACGGGGGGCGGCTGCACTAGACTGTCTCACAGGAGGGACTCGAGCATCCTTGGGTTTTGGTCTCCGGGGGTCCTGGAACCAGCCCCTGGCGGGTAGGGGCACCGCTATAGCTCCTTGCTGCCATGGCAACGCTGTGTGCGTCAGGTAATAAGGAAACAGCGGCTCTGAAGGCTTCCTTCCGAGGCTGCTAAGCTCCCCTTAGGAGCACGTAGGCCTGGCCGCGTGGGGACAGACGCCAGAAGTGCCCCAGGAGCTCCCGGGCTATCCACAGGAATGGGGACGGGGCTGGCTCACGGCCGCCTGCAAAGCTGTCGGGACCCCGGCCCTTCCCAGGTGCAGCCCCGGCGTGACTAAAGACCAGGGAGGTAATGGCCCACGCCCGTGGTTCTGGCTGAGGCAAGGGGAGACCCGATGGGTTTCTGCCCTTTTTCACTGAACATGACGTGTCTCTGTTAACACAGATGATAGGACGCCATGAAAGTTTCTTTAGGATACATATTTAAAATATTTAGTAGTTAATTTGTCTGAACACGAACAACAACAAAAAATTACACCTAACCTGTCAGGCCTGCGACTCTGTGGGTATTATTTTCTTATCTAGAGGTTGATCAAGGGTGTCACTCACTGCCCTGACTTCCCAAACACTGGGAGCTGAGAATCTCCCGCATCCCGGCAGCTCTGTGTCCGCATGTGGGATTCGGAGAAGGGGGGCCTGAGGGGAGCGGGCGCGTCTGGCTGGACTCCACTGCCGGCGCCTAACCCTCTGAGGGCGCCTGGGCGGACTGAACGCCTGGCTGAGTTCAATTCACGTGTGCCGAGGTTAAACGCATGACTTTGCTCAGCGTGTCTCACAAAACGCACTAAAGCGGGGACGACGCATCCGTCGTGAGGAGATGGACTTTCCCTTAGAAACTAAGTCGCACCAGGCAGCTGTGTGCACCTCCCCACAGGTGATGCCGTCCGAGCACCCCTCCAGGCACCGCAGTGGCCGAACTCAGAGGCAGCCCCTGCCCCGGAGAAGAGAGGAGGGGAGGGAGGGGCTGGGACTGAGAGGAAGGGCGAAGGCACCTGGGGTCTGCGCTGAGGCTGCCAGGGCCTGAAACAAGCGGGAACTGCAGGGAAGTAGGAGGTGAGAATATTCCTAGCTACACACACACTGTGGTACGAGCAGCGCGAGATTAAGTGCACAGATACCACACTTAGCTCGGCGGGACGGAGGTAGAACCTTAGTAACGCTGTCTGGGTAGATGGCACGTGTCGAGGACGCACCAGCCCAGGCCCTGCTGCCTGTCTCCAAGGGACGCACACGGACGCAGCCCCCGTGGGGACTGCTGGCTAACGGGGACGTTTGCAATGTGCAGAATTAAGTGGCAATGAACCATCTTCCAAATGTTGAACAAGCAGAAACGTCCTCCAACAGGATCAGGAGACAATGCACGCAGCCAAGCACACGCTGGCCGATGCCCAGCCTAGGCTGGCTCCAGCCGCCTCCCCGACGCCGCTGACTGGCTTTACAGCGAGGCCACGGCACTGGCGCACAAGGACACTGGGTAGCAAATGCTCAGGGTGGCCAAGGGCACCGGGGCTTCCCCGCACGGAAGGGGCGCGCACTCACTCTGCCATCACGTGCCGCACGTTGCTGGCGTACAGAGCGGGGTCCTGCTTCTCCTCCTCCGACGGGGTGTACACGGGAAGGAACTGTGCACACAGAGACGCCGGTTACCTGCACGAGCACGAGACACTGCCCTCACCCCACCCCCCACCACCACGATGACAACCTGCTCCCGGACAAATCAAGATCTCTGTCAGAGCGCCCTCCACCGGCATCGTCTCTGGAGTTGTCACTGCTGCCCATGCACGCACCCGTGTGTAAACTCACAACCCACCTTTCCGCAGCAGGAGCACCACTCCTCCGACACAGAAGCCAGTGAGTCGTGCTTACGACTTCACACAGGGGCTTAGTCTTTGGAATCGAAAGAATCGCAGGTGTGCTTCCGCTTCTAAAGTCTCAGTTTTGTGTTGTGGGTAACACGACAAATTATTTCCACTTGAAAGACTATTATTAGCTTTTGGACAACTACTGCATTTGCAGAATATAATAAACTGTCCCAGGAACGTGTGTCTCTGCGTGTTTTAAATAAGTACGTCTCACAGCCTGTGCCGACCCCCCATTGTAGAAAAGGAAAATGACCATCACTGAGCCCTTTCCTTTAGTATGGACATTCAAGAGTACAGGAACATCCCCAAGTCCTATCAATTCTCATCGTATAATGCTAGTCTCTCGCTTACTGCTACCTTTTTAAAAACTTTGTAAGTTGCAACAGTTCCTCATATCAGCACTGGCGTCTTGTAGGAGTGACGCAAAGAATTTAGAGTGATTTCACAAAGCCATACAGTTTCTTTCCAACTCTTCAAATTAGAAACCAGTCTGAAATAGCATCTTCCTTGGAGTCTCACCCCGCTGCTGCCTCTCGGCCACCAGCAAACGAGCCACATAAAATACCGTGGGTTGCAGGCCAGCCACCCTCGGACCCGGGCCACGGCCCTTCCAGCCCAGTCCTTTATAATTAAGCGGCTTATGTTCTACTGAAGTGAAAAACCTGGCTGAAAGCCGGGCTCATTTGTAAATTCAGTATTACTCTGCAGTATTTATCAGAAGGTAGCCAATGAAATGCTTTAAGTTGTGTAAGACTCATCTCTCACGTTCAGGTGTAGGAGTAGCAGGTTAACTCCCCTTTGAAGAAAATAAACTCTATTCCTCATCCACTCAATTAAGTTTACAGGCTGCAGGAATGTGACCACACTTATCTGAGTAGAGAGGACAGGTATTGTGACTTTGGAAATGGGCTGAATGCTGGGAGGCAGTCTACCTGGTCTGACCAAGTATTCAACAGGATAACAGTATGATAAGTTTAGCAGTTCGATATCAGCAGTGTCAGTACTGGGCAAAAGTAGAAGCCAAAAGAATCAGTAATTGCAGGTATGCCGATCTTACGGTTAGCTATGCTAACCGTAATAAAAGAATGACGGGCTTAGCTTCCTGTTGCTTTTTAAAATCCTATCTGAATGGATAAACAGTCACGCAAGAGACACAAAGTTGATGCAAACCCCCTGGGAAGCACCTTTGAGGAGCCATTCGAAATGGAAAATGTTCAAAGCAAGACAGATGACATATAACTTTGGATCTGTCCAGATACCAACATGCCGTTGTATAATACTATATCTACAGAGACCCCTATATATCATTGTATCCATATAACATTATATGTATAGAGACATCAAAATGACACTGTGTAACGCTGTATCTATAGAGACCACAATGTAACATTATAACAATACCGACAGAATAACATTGTATAACATGGCATCTGTATAAACTCCCACACAACACTGTGTAACACTGTATCTATACAAACCTCAATTTCCACTTGGTTGTGAAACTGACACAACGTGAGCCACAGGATTTTCAACCTTAAAAATGAACGGATTTACAGCACTGGTTAAAAGCTTCTCAATTCCTTTTAGTTAAAGTCTCCAGACCCCGCTCCCCCGCAGAGAGCACCACCGAGCAGGCAATGCTCCTTCCCGAGGGGATGCGGAGCCTTCCTCAGCCTAAACCTGAACCTTAAACACACCGCTGAGTGACAAGGCTACTTTGATTAAACAGAAGCCTCCACTGAGCTTATTAAACACACGCACACCCGCCTGGCTGTGCTCTGTCTGACCTCCGGCTCAGGAGGGCTCCTCTACCTGACCCCGGCCCCTCCTGGCTGTCCCAGGCCCTACATCATGCCATCCCCATGCCCAGGCCACCGGGACCCTGAAGGATCCCCTTCCCAGACACTCCCCAGCTTCCGCCCACTCCGCCCTCCAGCCTCAGCACTGCCCCCTCCCCCCGCCCCGATGCGCCAGGGGCCTCGGAGGGCTCTGCGTGGCCTCACCACCCGGCCCTCCGCCTCCGAACGCCAGCCCACATGCCGGCGCCTGCACCCCCGTACGCCCCCAGCGGCCGCGCGGGAGGAGGCCCCACGCTCCCCTCTCCTCTCCGGGCCGACCACGTGCAGCTGATCGCCGAGCTGACAGACACAGGCGGGAAGAGAAGTTCTCAGTTACGTTCCCGCCAGGGCCCTGGAATCCAGGAGTGGGAAGAAGGGCAGCCTCGTGCAGCTAGCCTCCCTGGGCCGAACCGAACTGCCGCCCAGCAGCAGTGGCCCTGCGCTCCGTTTCTGCCTTTGCTAAAGTACGCAGCACGGCGGTCACTGGAGCGGGCCTGCTCTCCTGGGAGGACAGGACAAACAAGACAGGGCGGGGTCTGACTTACGCTCCGGGGCCTTGCCACGTCCAGGTGATGGTGTCCTGGGGGCAGGAAAGGAGCGATGAGTCAGGAAGGAAGCCCTGGGCGCCGCGCCCCTCTTCCTCGCCCGCGGGCATGCCGGCCTCGCCCCGCCCTCGCCTGGGACCCCAGATGCGCTGTCTTCCTTACCAGCCACATCCTCTCTGGGGCAGGGGAGAAGGGGGAGCCCACCACCGCAGGTCCCCCCAGACTCGCTCACCTCTCCTCCCACGGCCCCGGGGTCACCCATCCCAGCATCTGCCCAAGACCCCGTCCTGCCCCCCTTCTGCCTCCGCCTTCTCCGGGCGCCCGGGGCAACTTCAGTCCACACCCGGACCTGCTCTGTGCTCTGCAGGCCCCGCCCTGCCCATCACCACCACCTAGCCAGGTGAAGCTGTTGGCAGCCCCGTTCCAGCTCCACACCCACTTGAGCCCCCAGGGTCCCCGCCTGGACTCTCGGTCGGAGACGCGCCCCCGACGGTCAGCCCCGGACGGGGGCAGGGAGCACGGAACAAAGCCACAGGGCCGCATCTCCCCCACCCCGTGCCTGCCCGGGGTCCCATGGGGACATTTCAGATGCCCTCCATCCTCAGCCACCTTGGTGAGGACCGTGGTGACACATGTGCTGCTTCTGTCCTGACACCGGTCACCCACCAGGGCTTCCTTCTCTCGCAGGCCTGACACCCACCCGCACCCTTATGGCTCCTGGAAACCCACCTGCCACGGGGCGTCCCACACGCAGTCCCCAGCCCAGCCCCCTCCACGCAGGTCTGTGCTCAAACCTTAGCCAGCCGAAGAGCACGTGACACAGACTGTGAGTGCAAGGCGGGGGTCACCGTTCCCCGAAGAGCCCAGCGCCGTGCTTCCAATACGCGGATGCAACAAACTTAAAAAGGGGAAAATCTAGAATCCTGCACACTGGTGACAGATTCTCATTCTCAGAAGCTGGCTAGCGAACGCACCTCTTCAGAGCTGTAGGAACAGCTGTGTCTGCCGGCCTGTGCGGCTGCCACTTCTGACTGGCGCTCACACACTGGGCCTGTCCACAGCCATGGGCACACGGTCAGTGCACTGACCTTGGACCCCAGGGCCCTGGCCCGGAAGAGGGAGGGCTGAAAGCCCCTGGTGCCCACAGATGTCACACGGGGGTTACAGGCAGGGCGGCCCAGGAGGAGTGCCCACAGGCACCAGAACCTCGTCCGGGCCCCCCACCCTGCGAGCTGAGCTGGGGCCCGTCCAGATCACCTTTCTGCACCTGGCAGAGGGACCACGGAGGCTCTTAGCCTCTTTCCCTCCTGCTGCCAGCCTCTGGGAATTAAATATTCTCAGTTTTAAAGTGTCCCAGAGTGCGAGCTGGGAGGCAAGAGCCCCTGAGGACCCGGGGGTCTCACACCTACACGTCAGGCTCAAGGAAGGGCCAGGGCTTTGCGATCCATGAAAGCGGGACTTGTGAGCTAGTGCTGGGGAGTGTGGCAGAGTGCCAGGGTAGATGGAGACAATGTCCTGAGACACCGGGCAATTCTCAGGCCCAGGAAATTCACTGGACATTCGTGCCAGGGAAACACACTCACCAGTTTGTTTGGGTACCGCAAAACCACCGGCTGGACGGGAACTCCTGGGATAAACGCACCTGCAGAGGGAGAAAGGGACACCTCTTATCTCCATGGCAGCAAGTCCCCTGCCCATACTTCCCGTGTGGGTCTCAGAACCAAGTGGGCTTCTCTGACAGGCCTTCCCGGTCAGCGGTCATTCAGTGCTGGGCAGGTTTCCTCAACATCTGTGCCAGCCGTGGACACTCAGAGAAAACCCCAGGGTCACAGGAAACAGGCACAAGGGCATCTCCTGCCTGAGGTGCTTTGGTGGGAGTGAGGGTCTCCCCCACCTTCTCAAGGCAGAAAAGAAATAATTAAGAAAACTACTTACCAGGCTTGAAGGTAATTAGGCAGGTCCTGTTGGTACAAGTGCCTTCTGGGAAAATCATTATCTTGAAATGGAAAAACAAAATCAGCATCAAAGGGACAGTTCCGAGTTCACAGGGGCCAATTTCACAACCTATTTCCTCCAGTCCTGATGTGACTTAGGTACTTTAATTATATTCAGTTGAAAAAGTTAAGATGCATATAGAAGGCTTCAGTAATTTCCCTTCTAACTGCTGGTTTGACTAAAACCTGGAAGCAACGCAGGTACGCGAACAGCGCGTGCCTCCTTGGGCGGTGGGATATGTGAACAGGTGCCTTAGCGCCCACCTGCAGCTGCTGTGCGGACGAGATCCCCCTGCCTGGAGCCGGCAGCCACGAGCACAAGGCAGGACGAAGGTGCAGGGATGGAGAGCCCGTGGCTGAGTATGGGGCCTGGGGTGGGGTCGGGGAGAGGCTGGGGCCGGGCCAGCGGCGCGAACACCCACAGCATCAGCGGCGGAGTAACGCCTTCCTCACCAGGACCTCCAGTCACTCCAACTCCTACTGACTTCCAGCAACATAACGTAAGCTAACTTTCCCCTGCGTGGTGGAAAATACAGCCCGTGAGGCTGCTTTCAATCCTGAGCCCCAGAGAAAGGTCATCTCCAAGGGGCACCGAGTCAGCGTGGGACCGACCCCAGCACGCCTGCGGGTCAGGCAGGTGAGCTGAATGGCGGAGGGGCTCAACCTGTCCTTGTGTGGATGGCAGCTGGAGGCCCCGGAAGCACAGCCCCCAAAGGGCTGCCCGTCCTCGGGCATGGGTGCCACAGCAAGGCCTTCAATGTCTTCTGAGCGGCCAGAACCCAGAGTCCTGTGGGACCTCCAGCTTCTCAAGGTCGGCTCGAGTGAGAAGAAAAACTACACATACACAGCGTAGGTCAAACGCACCCACAGCTAACACTGGCCGAGGCCCCTGCTCCCCGGCCCGGGGCAGCCTTCCCGATGCCCCGAGGGAACCAGACGCACGCCAGACAGACAAGCCCGGAACTCTTAGAAGCAATGGGGTACACCTTGCAGCCTAAGGCAGTATTCAGACATGAGACCATGCTGACCCCAGGGTCAGGGCAGCTGGCTCTTTCCGACACAGAACTTAAAAGGCGATTCGGGAACTTGAGATGCATGAGAATCATTTCCCCCTATTTCTTTTATTTTTAAAACGCCAGAACCCAAACTACCTGATAGTCGGCACATTCTTGGATTTGCACTCCTCGAAAATAAAACGCAACGCAAGGAACCCAGCCTCCGGGGAAAGCAAGCTCTGGCCCTCGTGCTTCCCTTTCCCCTCCAATCCCTAAGGTCGCCTCTAGGAAGAACTGCTGAGGACGCAAGCAGCGCGGCACACCTGCGGCCACTTCCCGCTGGACTGCGCCCTCCTCTTGATCACTTCCACCGTCTTCCTGCGCGAATCCTGGTCCATCCGGGACACGAACACCGGCCGGATGTACTTTATCAGAGCTGAAAGAGAGGGGGGCGGTGCTTGTGTTGCGGTGCTGCTCACAGCGCCCGGTGAGAGGTGAGCCCCCAGAGGCGCCCGGTGAGAGGTGAGCCCCCCCGAGGTGCCCCGACGGCTGTGCCGTGGCGCGGGCAGGCAGGCAGCCAGCCAGCGCGGACCAAGGAATCGAGGTGGGGGGGGCACTGAGACTTCAGTGGACTTAGAGGATGGCCAGAAGCCCTGCAAACTGCGGGGCCCACAGTAACAACTCCAAGCGTCCTCAGGTGACAAATCAGGAGAAAGAGACAGACGGGGCTGACCCCATGGGGAGTGGAGAGCCTTTGGTCACCCGTGTCACTGGTGGGGGGCTGTGGGGGGGAGTGGGGAGGCCCCAGAGCCAGAAGGGCCTGGGGCACGTGGCTCGGACCCCACCAGCCTCGCTGCGGGCTGAACTGTGTCCCTCAGAGAGACAGGCTGACGTCCTAGCCCAGGTGCCTGGGACTGACTTCGTTCGGAAACAGGGGCTCTGCAGATGCCGTCAAGTTCAGATGAGGTCACACTGCACTGGGGTGGGCCCTGATCAGTGACTGGTGTCCCCGTAAGGAGGAGAGAGGGAGAGATCGCCACGTGATGACAGAGGCAAGGACGGGGTGATGTGGCCATGGCCGGGGGAGGCCCAGGAGAGCCGGGGCCACTGGAGACCGGAGGGCGGCCTGGGATGGACTCTCCCTTGGGACCAACCTGCCGACACCTTGATTTTGGACCTCTGGCCCCCGGAACAGGGAGAGAATATACATTTCTGCAGTTCTGAGCTCTGTGGTCTGTGCTGCTTTGTCACGGCTGCCCCAGGACACTCACACAGACCCATTACGGCACCACACACACGGCCCCCAGCACGCGTGTGAGGTCAGGGCTCCCTGACCGAAGCTGATGGCGATACCCAGCCCACTGGTCCTCTCGAACGAGGACGTAAAGGCGGGAAGATACTTCTTAGAAAACTTTGCACTGATGACAGGCAGAGGCCGTGGCGGTCGGTCACCCTCCTGGGCCGGTGAGGCCACGTCCCCACCTGCTCTGCCCCAGGGCCACACCTCGCTGGTACCAAGATGAGCTCTGAGCTTCTTTTCTGAGCATTTCTGTTACTTGTAAAGAGTAATATTTCATGACTTACGTCTTGGCGGTCTTCCGAAAAGCAAAGAAAAACCATTTTAAAAAAGAATAAAATCCTATCTAGTTGGGTCCATGGCGCTCACAAAATCTAAGTGGATCTCAGTGATAGTTTTTCCCATGTCTTGAAACATTTTGCTTCTTCACCAAATTGGAACTCTTTTCTCCTTCCGCACCAATTACTCCTGATGCTGCTAAAAAATGACCATGAGAAGGAAAGGGAGGTTCGGTGGAATCACCCAGAAGGATGGGGTGCAGGGAAACAGGTGAGCCCAGCGACCGTCCTGGCCGAGCACGGCGCCGCTTCCCAGGGGGCGAGGGGGAAGGAGGCCGGCTCACCTGGCGGGGGTGGGTTTTACCGGTCAGAGCTACTCTGTCTACACGGCAAAGAGAAGAAAGTGGATGAGGAGGCTTTTCCCAATTCCTGGACGGACGCGAGGCCCAAGGCGCAGAACCCGGAGGGCTCTCTGGACCCAGGATGGCAGGGGTCCCCGACTGCGCGTGTCCGTGGGGACCCCACCCGAGTCCCACCTGAGAACTGCACGCTTCTGAGGACAGAAGGGAAACGCAGTCTCTGTCCCGCGAGCCCCGAGCCCGGACAACAAGGGCCCGATGCCCGCTTCGCTGAAAGGCCGCGGGCGGCTCTGTGGTCAAGACATTTGAAGCGGTGGGTAAATGCATGGAAGGGGCAGGAAGGAGCCTCCCCTGGAGCCTCCGGAGGGAGCGGGGCCCTGGGGCACCTTGATGGCAGGCTTCTGGTCCCGGAGCTGGGAGAGGACGAATTCCTGTGATTTTAAGCCCTCAGCTTTGGTGACGGGTTACGAGGTCTCAGGACGCTCATACACCTGGATTTATGGTACAGAAACTAACTCAATGGGACAGTTACTGAGTTGTCCCCAACTTCTAGAGCTTCTGTGTGATGAGGGTGACATGTTCTTGTTAGAACTTCAAGGAGCACTTCAGCACCTTATAGCCAAGGGCACTTGCGTGTTAATAAAAAATGAAAATCACAACAATATCACAGAAGAAATCACAGAAAAGAAAACAGGGATGCAAGGCCCGGTGCCTATTTCACGTGGGTATGAGCTGTGTGGGCGTCGCTGTGCTGTCACCGTGACCCGGACTGGCCGGCACTGGGGGTTCACTCCCAGCAGGACGGGGGCTCACTCACTTCCCCATATCGGGATGTCCCTGCTCTCCGCCTTCATCACGATGGAGGACATCGTCATGGTGACGGGGATAGCATCGAAGTAGGAGGAGTGCGGTGCCAGGGTGAGGATGGCAGCCTCGGCGGGCAGTGCCCGCCGCCCCTTCACGGCCACGCGGTGGAAGCCGCCGGCAAACCACATGGTGCGCATGATGGCCTTGAGCAGGACGTCCACGACCCTGCAACAGAAGTGCAGCTGTCAGACCCAGGCCTGGCGGGGGATGCAGCCCCATTGCCCACACCCCATCAGGGACTGTGCCAGTCCCAGGAGACCTGCCGCCACTGTCACTGAAACATCCGAGGAGGGAGGGGAAGGCGGCTGTGCTTTCTTCCCTCCGACTGCACATGGGCAGCAGAACGCTGTCGCATCCGTTCACTCAGGAAAACGGAAGCCGTCTCAGCCCCGTTACGGGGACAGCAGCATGGGAGAAGGGAGGCCCACAGGACAGAACGAGAGACAAACACGTCGGGTGATCTCTCAGGATCCTAAGGATATAAGTTTTAAATGAAAAGCATCCTCAGCACCTAAAATGCACGCTGAAATGTGGAGAGGCAGCAGAGCTGAGGGCAGGAGCAGAGACGTGCTGGGTAAGCCTCACCCTCGCCGCCCACAGGGGGCCTCAGGCTCCGGGATGCAGCCTTTTCTGGATGAAATTAGATGGACAATGAACTTGGAAAACAGAGTAAAAATCAGGCTAGATTAACTGAATTTGCTTCTTATTTATTCTGTTTTAAACACATGAGAACGTAAGCATCTAAACCTGCACATTCCCTTTCACGGGAATCTCTGACACTACAAACCAGATCACTTCACGTCACTGAAACCACGGTGAGTGACGGCCTGGCAGGCGAGTGACTGCAGGCCACGCACCGAGTCCTTGGGAGAAGGACCCATGTCTCGCTGTGCTGCTGTGCTACGTGGGCGATCAAATTGGGCAAAAGTCACTGCACAGAAGCACAGGAGCCTCAATCCTTATTGGATTGATTTCCCAAGGGGCTTAACAACCCTCGCAAGAGAATTCCCAGGATGAGCCCCGACAGGTCTGAGCAGGTCTCTGAAGCGGCACCGCGCCTGCAAGGAGCCACCTGGAAACGACCTCCTCCGACCACGGGCAGGTCCTGCACAGTCGGTCGCCCACGCAATGCGGGGGCCACACTGGGCGCTGCGTCTAGAGCTAGGTGACTACAAAGCACGCACTTCCAGTCGCTTGTTCTGCTGCACATTTTTAACTGCACTTCTCTGCATGCATGTTATTTTTCACGATAAAGTCATTTACAAAAATAAAAGCCAATGGATGTCAGTTGATGCACAAGGAGAGAGAAGCAAGACTGCGGGGGAGGCTGCAGTGGGAGCGCAGCCAGTCCCAGGAAGGCGGGTCCAGGAGGAGAGCTGGTGAGAAGGGGGTCAGATCTCAGCCCCTCCATCGGAGACACACCCACCACCGCTCGGGCCCAAAGGCCAAACAGTGACCGTGATGTACTGGGACAGGAAAAACCAAATCTGATAATTCTCTAAGGTCTTGGAGGAGTTCTGTCCCCAAGCTGCCTGTGGGGAAGAGATGCCTATGGGTGTGGGTACCGGCCTCAGAGCAGAGCCCCGGCCACTGCCCAGTGCAGGGCCAGCACCACGGTCCCCAAGGCAAGGGCACCAGGGACACCGGAGATGCCAGAGCTTCTCCAGGGGAAGGGAATCAGGAGACAGGTCTACATGCTCAAGGGCAGGGACCTGCACCCCGACTCCATCTGTCGTTCATCACACAGGTGGACACCTCAGACTTGGACGTGTGGGCAGAACCAGCTACATGATGGATAAGAGGAGTATGACCCTGAGGAGACCCGAGGGCAGGCATCGGAAGAGACGTGTAAAAATCCACACGCATCGGGACATCACAGTGCCAGAAGAGAGGGATGCTCTGAAAAGGTCCAGAGGACAAGAAAAAGAAAATACTCTCGGAAATCAAAAGTCTCATGCAGAAATACCGGGTCCCTAAGGAGGCTCAAAAACGCGGAGAGGGGGACCTCCCAGAACATGCAGGAAGAAGAAAAGGACGGAACTATAAGATACAAAGAAAACAGTTTCTCAGAGTTGAAGGAAGACCCAGATCTCCAGCACCATCGCAAGGTGCTCAGCAGAATGAATTTTATGAAACAGACTCATGTTACTTCCTTTGAGAATTTTTCAAATTTCCAACGACAAAGAGAAGACTTTAAAACCTCCCAGAGAGGAACAAACGGGTTTCTAGCATCAAAGCTGCAGGTGTCAGCAGCGCATCTCCAAAGCTCTGGGGACGCGTGACGTGAAACCTGCAATTCTATACCCAGTCAAACTACCCACCAACACAGAGGAGAGAATAAAGACATTTCCAGACACAAGATGTGAATGAGTTCCTCCTGCACATCTTCCTTCTGAGAACCCAATACTCCAGAAAATCTTGGAACAAAGACAAAGAAAACAGGCCCAGGAAATGCAGATCATGCCTGAGAGTGCAGCAGAAGAGAAACACACGCCACGCAGCGACCAGGGCCCCGGACCCTCTGGGAGGAGAAGGAATCCCAGGCAGCAGCCGCAGGACTCGGGGTGGAGAATTTTGAGGCTACACTCAGGGCTCATTATTCTCCTGGTTAACAGAAAAAATAAAATCGGAAATTCTGTGAAATGGAAAACACAATACAAGAAGTAAAGTTCAGACTTGACTTCACAAAGCAGGCAGATGTGCAGGTGACTTTGGAAAACCGTGTGAGAGAGAAGCACATGGTGATGCTGCCCACCACCATCACCCACCGCGGGGCCGCCCAGTGCCCCTCGGGGTTGGGGTCCGACCCCGACAGGCCCAGAGCTCATGGCTCCTTCCCCAGGGGGACAGAGGCAACGGCAGAAAAGCCACACACACGTGCGGAGGGCGTCTGCGTGGCGCTGGGAGGAGGGACTGCAGGCCTGCCCTCGGCCACCCTCCCTTCCCCACCACTTTGCTGTAACCACCAACTCGTGTTACTCCAACGAAAGTGAGAAACGCCACCAGCATACACGTGGCTACTCAGAGTTGTCATGGAGATGACCCAGGGATGGACGTCCCCACACGGGGCACTCAGGAAAGGGCATCCTCTGCGATGGACCGACTCATGTCACCCCACATTCCTATGCTGAAGCCCTGACCCCCAACATGACTGTATCTGGAGCTAAGGTCCAGTGAGGTCCCGGGGTGGGACTCTGATCCAGGGGCCCGGTGTCCTTACAGGAGAGGAAGATGTCTCGCCTGCGAGGACGCGGCATCTGCAGGTGGACAGAGGTCCCGTCACGAGCCGTGGCTGCGGACCCTGACCTCCCACTTCAGCCTCTAAAACCGTGAGAAACGAATCCTGCTGTCTGAACCCCGCCGTGGTACCCGGTTGTGACGGCTGAGCTGACCCTCCTGAACCCTGAGTCGGCCAAGGGCCAGGGTCTGCAGGACTGGTCAGCAGTGTCTCCTGCCCTGCCTGGTTGGGTTCTGTAAGAAGATAAATACTATAGTTTTTACAACACTTATGCGACATTGTGTCGTTCCTCCTTTCGTTGAAAACCCAAGATTTTATTTTAGGAAGGTCTGACTGACGTTAACTTATATTCAGCAAAAATCCTCCCTGATCAAACCAAAACTGTGCTCAAAACCGCACAGCTGTGCCACCGCCGCAGCTGATGACGTGACGTCCTCTACTCTGAGTCCTGTTACTTTAAACTTGTTTCCTCCTAACTCCCCGTGTCCCAAACTCAGGACCTTCTGTCACTGTGTTTCCTTTGAGGAGCTCGGGGCCGGGTGTTTGTTCTTGTTTCCATGGAGCCCAGGGCTGTGCACCGAGTTCCCGAGAAACACTGCTGTGTGGAGACCCCGTGGGCTGCAGGGGGTGGGAATTCAATGTGGGCGGCATGTGCAGCTGGGGTACATGCCAGTGCACATATAAACACACACATATGCGCACACACACTTAGGCACACACTCACACGCATATACACACACACGTATACACACAGACACGCCCATATACACATATACTCAGGACGATGGTCAGGCTCCGCGTACCTGAGCACCCAGAGCTCCCGGGAACCCTAACCCCACATCTCCCCACGCGGGGCACCTCAGGTGTGCACGTCACACACACACGCACACACACACACACACACACACACACGGTGCCTCTGTGAAGCGAGCGGGCTGTCGGAACTAAAGTTGGCTGTGGCCCATTTATCACCCGATGAGACCAAGTACATTACTGCAGACAAGAAAAGCTACAGGGAGTCAAAACAGGGAAACGGAAACAGCCCAGAGTCACCTGTTTTGAAAAGACAGACGCCGAGGTTGTGCGAGGTTTCCTCCTTCGTGGGAGAGGACAGCGGGGAGGCAGGGGAGCCCAGCCCCAGAACAGAGCGGGGGGAACAGGGAATTAAGACGCTTTTGATCAAATCATTCGAAATTTGTGAAAAACTACAAAATCTCTGCTTTCTAGCTCTGGGTCCTCAACCAAGTGAAAACTGAAATTCGGATTCCTATTTGGTCTGGATTTATTTTGCTTGATTATATATTTGATACCAAATTCATATTTTACAGTTAAAACATTAAAAAAAAAACCCCAAATCTCAAGGTAAAGCATGATTTCCAAAGAGATTAGAAAACCCAGCTGTCTATGTACTCGTTCACTCTTTCATTCATTCATTCACTGACCCATTCATTCATTCATTTGGGAGAGACTTTCCTGTCCCTCAGGCCAGGCTCCGTGCAGGGGGCACACCCACGGAGACAGCCACGTCTACCTTCTGGTTTCTAGGGAGGGGGAGAGACCATGGTTCACTTGAAACTGGGGATGGTCTGAGGACGTGAAGTGTTACCACGAGGAGGGTGAGGGGTCCCCAGGCGCCACGCTCATGAAAGGCTCAGAAAACCCTTGAACCTTAACTGGCCGTCTCTGCCCTGCATGTAACTGCTGTTCTGACCATGGCACGTGGGCAGCGGGGAACCAAGGTCCAGGATGGGCGCCCGTTTCCACAGCCTCTCGGGGCATCAGCATTCCAGCAGCTCAGACACTGGGAGAGAAAGGAGGGGCCTGAGCTGGTCCATAAACCTTGCGGGCCGGGCAGCAGGTAGTTTAGGGCTTGGCCACAGTGACCCCTGCCCTCCAGGACAGCAGCCCTGGATGGTGTACAAATGAATGGGCAGGGCTGCACCCCAATAAAACCTCATTCACAAAGAAAGGCTGCAGCCGACCCCCGGCCCTGCGCTAAACTAAGAACACTTCTGTTCTGAATAAACCGTCCCAGGACCCTCAGGATTGATCGGAGATGCAGACACAGGAGGTGGCCAGCAACCTGGTTTTATGACCGGAACGGTGTCTTCTAACACCCTGGAAATACTCACCAAAATCCTTCCCATAGCTCAACGTTTTCCTTCACTAGAAACGGCATGTAGTTTGAGTTAAGGGACAGCTTTGGGTATTTAAATACACAAGAACATGCTGTGGTTTCATGTCCTTTTGTGAGGCTCCTGTTGGATCTTCACTTAAGGTGGATTCACACGTCCATCCACACGAAGCAGAGACCACACCAGCGGCAGCAGGCTGACATGCGGCCTCGAGGGCAGGGGACAGGCAAGCGCGGGACCCCTGTGCTCAGGGCACAACACGGCGGCCACTCGGCTTGCGGGGCCCTGGAGGGAGCCTCAGGGCAGGATGCTGGCAGGGGGAGCGCGGGCCCGCGGCACCCCCCGGGGCCCCCACAGACGTGCACTCACCTCCGCCACAAGGCCAGGGGTTGCTCTGGCTCCTGCTCAGCGGGTCCCAGCGAGGCCACAAGCGCCAGGGGCCAGGCAAGCAGCATCATGACGGCGGCGACCAGCAGCCGGATGGGGAAGAGCGTCAGCGTCATGACGGCCACCTGCGGGGACAGGGCACGGTCACGCGCGGGGCTGTCCTCCGGGCTCCTCGCGCCGCCCCGGCACCCGCCTCCCGCGGACGCTGCGGCCCAGTCCCTCCTACAGCCACCGAGGGGACGCCTGGGGTCGGGGTGCTGTCCTGGCCGACGGCGCTCCGCCCACTCCCAGCACCCCCCGCAGGCAGCCCTGCCCCCGAGCTCCCTCCTCAGCGCTCCCAGCAGCCCCTGCACACAAGGATGCTTTCACGGGGCCACAGGCAGAGCTGGCAGGACTGGGCTCAGACCACAAGGAAGACGGGGACCCGGGGACTCTCCAACCCCAGGAAGTCACAGACGGGATGGGGGCCCAGCGGGGAGGGAGGGGGGCGTCCAGAGCCACGGGCCTGGTCCGGTGGACGTGGGGAAAGCAGGCTAGGGCTCCATGGGGGGGGCAGGCCCTGCGCACGAGGGGGACACACGGTGGACGGGCAGCTGTGACTGAGGTACCAGCACTTCTGCATGCAAAGTGATGTTCTGGCTCCACACTGGGGGTGGGGGACATTCAGGAACAGCGTGTTTTGTGATGAGCTTGATCTCAGGCGGTCGATTAGAAAATAGGGGAGTGGAGGGATGACAAGACAAAACTCACGGAGCCTTACAACCAACAGATATGAGTTTTTGATTATTTGCAAGAAAATACACTTGAAATACGTAGGTTTGGTGCACAGGAGACAGGAAGGACGGGAAGAGACCCAGGTCCGTGGTACAGTGTCCCAGCTGCTCACCACCACCCGCCACGCCCGTCTCTGCCGCCTGCAGGCCTGCACACTGACTGTTCCCTGATTCTCTGGGGTCTCCCTCAAGGCCAGCGCTGCCCGACAGGAATACAACGCAGGTCACGTGTGCCGTCTTACATTTTCTAGCAGCCATGTTTAAAAACACAAAGGTGATGAAATTAATTCAACGTGCAGTTTATTTAACCCAACACGCCTAAAATACCATCATTTCCGCACGTACGTAGCACAAGGCGTGGACGGGCCAGTTCACACTATCCTCATCACGTCCAGGGCATCCGGTGTGTTCTGTGCTCACAGCACATCTCATTCACGCGCCACATCCTAGGTGCCCTACGGCCACGTGTGGCCTGTGCCGCCCACGGTGTGGGTCCAGATCTCCATGTGCTGTGACAATGGTGAACTTTGAACGGCCTCTCCCCCCCGCCTTCAGGGGCTGGGGTCCCCTGGCTGAACCTCTGGTTTCAGCACAAGGTGGAACAGGGCCGGTGACCCCGGATCTGTCGTGGCCGCCGCTGGTGACAATGCTTCCTGTTAAATGGTGGTGGGAGGGTCTGCTCCAGGGGGTCAGACAGAGCAGGAACGTGCTGGCGGGAACGTGCCTCCCACCCCGGGTTTTCTAAGCGTCTTGTTTTGGGGTCAGCGTGAACGGGGTGAATGTCACCACAAGTCTTCCCTGCGGGATAATTACGTGCTCATCTGTCACCCTGTCCACGTGACCCACGGCAGCCACGGCTTCTCTGGTGTCACAACCTCGGTTCTAGCGCTGGGAAGCCACCTCTTAAGGCCTCGCCAGGTTCGTTTGCCAACACGCGTCTGGAAGGTGAGCCTGGTCACGTCCCCCGCACCGCCGTCCTCGGGTCCTGCGGTCACCACGCCAGACACCAGCCCACCTCGTTGGAGGAATTCCTACAGAGCTTCCTGATGGCTGTTCCAATGCTTTTCATTGTTTATCTAGATTTCCTATTTTCTGGAGTTATTTCAGTGTTTCTGTCAGGGAGGAAATCTCTGGGCGTCCTCAGCAGGCTTCTCCTCCCACCCGACTCCCCATGGCGCATTTTCAGGATAATCGTGCGAACCGCTGCCCTGAAGTTACATCAACCCTGCCCTGATCTACGGCATCGTTCATAGCGTTTGTGCTTCTGAGACCCTTCGGGCCGTGCTGACAGACAGCCCTCCCCTTCGCTAATCTGTTTACAGAACCACTTGTGCATTTGTTCCTTATCTCTGCTGTGACCTATTCAGTCGCAATAATTTTGTATCTTACAGGGGTCTCTCTCTTCCACTCTGAGTGTACCCTAATGTTCTTTCTAACTTCTAGAGGGAAGAGCCTGGAGCATATTTTCAGAAATACCTTATTTCCCCCAAATTCACATGGAGAAGGCAGCTTTCTCTAAGGACTTTAATTCAATCCCACAGGTTTTAAATGTAGCCTTTCCTTCATTTCAAAACATATCCTCTTCCATCCTTGCTGTTGTAACTTTGCTGTAGAGGGAGGGTGGAGACACCCCACCTCCTCGCTGGCGGGGCGCTGCCTCTCGGTCTGCCTGTCACCTCGACGGCCCAGAGCTCCGGCTCCGGGGGCTGTGCTGGGAGCCCCGCGTACCCGCTCGTCCTATGACCCGTGGCCGCTGCTCCTCCAGGTTGCAGGGCAGCTGAGTCACTGGATACTGTGCGGTGTGTCCCCATAAATGGACCCTAAAGCCGGTGCCCGTGCCATTGACAGAATGGACAGGCAGCAAAGCGCCGGACAGGAGCTCCGGGGCCAGCACGCTCAGAGCACTCACGGGTCACGGACACGCCCCGACTGTGCAGCCACATTCCATGGCCAGGACGGCTGCTACGGCAGGTAACAGAAGAGAACAACAGAGCTCAGGGCTCCAGAAAGAGCACCCAGTTTCCCCATGGCTTCTGAGGCCCCGGGGAGGCAGCACCCCAGTCTGTCTGGACCAACTGGGGTGATGACGAGGCGTGAAGGGGTGACCCTGCAGTCGGGGCAAGTGCACGGCTCAAATTGCTGGTTGACGAGCGGATGGCGCCCCGCAAGCTGGCTCGCCGGCCACTCCCCGCGGACAAGACGCGACCACATTTGCCTCGCAGAGGATGCATCTCTGTGCCCGCTCTGTGTGCCTCGGGGAGACGGTCCTGGTGTCTGAGTTTTGCAGCCAGTGCGGAAAGGACGTGTGAGTCACCACACAGCCTCGACCCTCAGCAAACAGGTAGGCCTCCCACAGACGAGATGGGCAGGTACCAACGGAACGCGGCCTGAGCCATGGACCCGCCCCGGCCCTGCCGGGGGCGGGGTGGGCAGGAAGCACGCGGGGGCCATGGAAGTTGCTTGGAGGAGGCGGGTCCCCTCGGGAGCCCACGAGGGGCGGGGGGACCGGTTTCCTGAGATGTTGCCCACAGCTTCAGCCTTGGGCCATCATCGGGGGCCCATCACCCTCAAAAGTGCCAGGTCAACTGTATGGTCACCCTTCTCGAGGGCCACACGAGGGCTTGTAACACAACCCTTGAGGGTGACGTGCAATGAGTGCCCAGCTGAGCTACTTGGATTAAGCCATTAGAAGTTGTCTACGAGAAACCGTCCCATGGAAAAGGGGTTTAACAGGCACAGACGCAGACACGCGTGTCCTCTGCACGTCCGTGTCGTCGGGCAGCCGGCTCAACCCAGACCTGAAGGTGCACTGCCCACTCTCGCCCCGCACACTTCAGCACGAGCCCCTAGCAGAGCGGGTCCAGGCGGTGATCCATCCGGGCCCAGGGCACCGCTTCCTGCCCAAAGGACCCAGGGCCCCAAGCACACGGCGCACTGGAACGCACACAGGAAGAGCCACGCGTGATGGGAGCCTCACGCCCGCACGCCTCAGGGCACACGCTCACGTCCACGCACACCCTCACCCACACCTCTACTTATACACGCTCACACACGCGCCCCAGCCTCCCTGGTTGCCTTTGGACGACCCTACGAAACCATCTCCCGATCGTGACACTGGCCTAGGGGCAACGTCAAGCTTCGCGCTGCCTGTCCCGTGAGACTGTCCCTCGGGACAGCCAAGGGGTGGAGGGGGCGTGTCCGTGGGGGCGTCCACGAAGGGCTCGCACAGGCGTCCAGAACCAGGCACGTGTGCGTGACAGAGGGTCCTGCCCGGAAGCAGACCAGCAGGTGGGCGGGGCTGGGCGTGCCCGACAGGAATGGGATCTCTCTAGTTGTGGGTCAAGCCACCAGCTTCCAGAAGACAGGGACGACCAGCACGCAGTCGGCAAAAGGAAGGCCAGGAGACACAGATGCACCAATACACTGTAGGAAGAAAACCAAGACGACAGGCTGGACGGGGACCCTCTGATCAGAGTGTGTGTCGCGGGGCGGGGGGGGGGGGGCGTGGGGGAGGGGGTGTGGGCTGGCCGGTTGTAGCCAAGAACCGCCCCCGCCCCGGAGCCGGGGTGACAGTGGCCTGCACAGCGGCTGCCAGCGGCTTTGTCCTTGAGCGGCAGATACCCACGGGATTGCTACTGGTGAAAGGACGAAGTCTGGGCTCTGCTTGCAAATCACTGGTGGGAGAAGAGGGGGTGTCAGTGGGCCCAGAGGGGCTGTAAGGGGGGACTGCTGAGGTGGGGAGAGGGGCCGGCTCGTTACGTTTCCTCTGCTTTGGTGTCAGGGGCTGAACTGTGTCCCCAAATTCATGTATTGGAATCCGAACCCCCAGCACCTCAAAATGTGACTGTCCTTGGAGGTCCGTCCTTTAAAGAAGTGATGAAGGTACATGAGGTCACTAAGGTGGGCCCTAATCCCATGTGACCGGGGTCCTCATAAGAAGAGGAGATCAGGACACAGACACGCATGGAGGGAGGACCACAGGAGGACACGGAGAAGACGGCCGTCTGCACGTCAGGGAGAGAGGCCTCAGGAGGAGCCAGCCCTGTGACACGGGATCTCGGCTTCCAGCCCTGAGAACGGGAGGAATGAATTCCTGTGGTCTGAGCCGGCCCCTCTGCGGTGCTTTGCTACCGCCGCCCCAAGCAAAACCATTTGCTGTATTTTTGACACTTCCTGTGATAAGACCTGTGAAAGTGACAATTTCGCTTTGGATGTAAACAGTCTCCAGTTCCCACTGAATTCATCGAATCCACCGGTCCAGAACTCTCCAGGTGCAGCACCTGAGGTTCCAAAGCCCGGCTCAGACCAGCCCGGCAATCACCCCTCCTCCCTGCCAAGGCCACCAAGGCCGTTGGCATCACCCACGTGCAAGTCGGTCCAAGTGCCTTATGTTTCACAACCAACGAGGAAACATAATGCGTTACTTAAGAGACAAGATCTCTAGAGAGACCCAGGCCCTCGCCCAGGGAGGACAGGCCCCAGGGGGCTGCGATGCCTGTGCCCTCGAGCACACGCCTGCTGAGGGACCCCGGTCAGCCGTGCGAGACCCTGACGCGACACGCGCGCAGGACGGCACTAGGGAATCGGTGTCAGCAGCTTGGAGAACACAGCGGCCGCGTTACAGGCAGAGCAGACGCTCCAGAGGCCGGATGCCAGCACGTCGGGACCGTCAGCACGCGGACCGGCAGGCCCAGGAAGACTCTCCGAAGCCGCCTTCCAATGCCAGTGCTTTCATCCTGGGAAGAAATCCCGCCATTCCAAAGGAACCGCATTCACCAGGAGGCTGGAGGGAAATTCACTCCCTCCTATGATGAAAGGAAATGTAATAAGCCAGCACACACACAGCCAGCTGGCCACACAAACCCGGCGCTGAGCCCACATCCTCAGCCATTATCTCTCTTCTCAGAAAGTTCCTGAAAATCACGCTGATAGAAATAGAAAAGGGATTTCCCTGGGGGCGCAGTGGTTAAGAATCCGCCTGCCAATGCAGGGGACACGGGTTTGAGCCCTGGTCCGGGAAGATCCCACATGCCGCGGAGCGACTAAGCCCGTGTGCCACAACTACTGAGCCCATGTGCCACAACTACTGAGCCCATGTGCCACAACTACTGAAGCCTGAGCACCTAGAGACCATGCTCCGCAACAAGAGAAGCCACCGCAATGAGAAGCCCGCGCACCACAACGCAGAGTAGCCCCGGCTCGCCGCAGCTAGAGAAAGCCTGCACGCAGCAACGAAGACCCAACACAGCCAAAAATCTATAAATAAAATAAATTAAAAAAAAATCCTAGCAGGACTTAAGAAAAGAAAAAAAGGAATAGACTTTGCCCTCGTGCGCTGGGTGCTCGATCTACCAGTCACCACAAACCATCCTCGGGCAGTGGGTAAGATCCATGAACTGACAGAACAGATGTGGACCATCAGACGTGTTGGCCCCTGACGTCATGTGGCCAAGAGCTCTGCACCACTGCCCACAAGGACGCTGAGTGCAGAGCCCAGGGCCCACTGGTTCTGCTGGAGTCCCCGTGCTCCTGAGTTTCTGGGAATAACCACAGCTCAGAGTTGGTCCCCAGGCCGTGAGGACGATGCTGGAGCCTCTGTGCTGCAGTTGAGAACTCGGGGTCAGGGGTGGGGGGCTGTGTGTGGACACTGGGCCAGCTGGCGGGCCCCGCTCCCCAGGGGCTGCTCCCATGGGCGTGCTGCTGGTAACCGTGGAGCTGGATGCCACCCAGGGCGCCACCGGGGGACAGGTGCGCTGAAGGTCACCCCTGTGACAGACACCAGGGGCCAGCCAGGGGAGGAGCGATGAATTACACGGGACACAGCGGACACATCCCAGGGCGACAGTCGTTAAAAAAGGCACGAAACAAGACGGGACAGACCTGTGCAAGCCAATTAGATGACTTCACAACCTGGAATGAAGTGTTTTCAAGGATGGCGGACCTCGGTGAGCACACAGAAAATAGGCCAGTCACTCACGGTGGTGGCGTTGAGGGGTAGGTGAAGCCTGGCTTAACGGGGGTGCTACAGGCACTGCCAGCACAGGGGCCTGGGGCGCACGCAGCCAGCATCCAGGGTGCCCAGATCGCAGGTGTGAAGGACAAAAGGTGCCCTGCCCTGTGGGTCTCCCCAAACCGACGAGGTTGGGAGCCCAGGACGCAGGCGCTGGGCTGACTGGTGGCCGCAGGAAGCGCCAGAGGCCAGGAGACCCCACACGGCTCCCAGCCAGAGAACCCGGCACGGGCGCAGCGAGCCAGGGGGACGGCTCACCAGCTCACAGCGTGTAAGGAAGCAGCGCCAGGAACACGACCGTCAACTCCCCGCAACTCAGTTCACCCTCCCAAACAGTGTGGGCACCCCGTGCGGGACGCAGGCAGGCCGCCAGAGGGGGTGTCAGCGATCATCCTTCCAGGCAAGGCAGGGTGCAGGCCACCCCCCAGAGAGAGAACGCACCCACAGTGCATGGGCTCAGACGGGCGGGGAAACTGAGGCCCGGCCAGGAGGCGGGGCGGCTTCCCAAGGTCAGCCGCCAGTGGGAGCAAAGCCAAGTTTCGAGGAGCAGCCTGGACGAGAAGGGGCTGCCCTGGCGGTGGAGGGGGCAGGGGGAGCCCAGGCCTGGGACCCCCTCCCTCCCGTGAGCACCCTCACGTTCTCGGACCCTGGCCTGATGCGGACGAGGCCCCTACACTGACGTCCCAGCTGCCCAGCGCTCCAGGGGCATCGACGGGAGAGCTGGCAACAACCCCCAAAGGGACACCCAAGCTGGCCCCGCCCACCCGCCTGTTCCTGGACACACACTTGGGAGTCGCACTCGCCACCTCTCTTTCTTACCAACTCCTACTGGCTCCGCCTCCAAAACAGGTCGGGGCTCAGAGTTCTGCACGGCTGCAGAGTCACCCTTTGACCCCAGGCTCCCTCACGGGCGCTGCCGGACACACTGGCCTCCTTCCTCCATCTCCCTGCACCTCCCTGCCCAGGGGGTCCTTCCCCAAGCTGCAGGGCCAGGTCCAGCACCCTCTGACCCCTCGGCCACAGACGAGGGCCAGAGGGTGAGGAGTGAGGGAGTCAGACAGGCGCCCTGGACCTGACCCGGAGGAGCCTCCCGAGACAGGTCAGCTGCGGTCCCGGTGGGGCACAGAGCTCACCCCTGCAGAGAAGCACAGCTGGGGCGGAAGGGGAGGGAGCAGTGCGCTCTGGGGCTGGTCTTGTGCTCTCCTGGGAGCCTGGCCCTGGTCACCTCCAAGCTCTTCCACGTGGAGCAAGTTAGAAATGAGCCTCGCAGATTCTGCAGGAAGATCTCCAAGGCGCGTGGGAGACACACAGGAAGGCCTCACCTAGGGAGTCAATCTTTTCTTTGCTGTTACTTACACGTATTAAAACAAACAAACAAACTATAAAGCCAGCTGTTTTGAGAATCCCACTTTAGAGTAGACAGAAGATGCTAAAACTGCCTAGGTGACACCTGATGCCCTGGGCAGCCGGTGGCCGCACCCCAGCCTCGCTCGGGCAGGAAGCCGGCAGAACCTCGAGGGAACCCTCCACCTGCTGGACGCAGCGGCGAGGGAGAAAAAGACACATCTAACTTTATTTATGTTTCTTAGAAAATGCAGTTATTGCCACGGAGTCTTACAAGCCGGCACAGTGAAGCCACAGGCCCTTGGAGGTCACAGCTGGGAAGGAGAAGTACCAGCTCTGGACCCGATGCCTGAGATGCAAAGCGAGCAAATCAACCTGGAAGCGCATCCCCTCTGCTCACCCCCATCAGCAAAACACCTTCCTTAATATAAAATGCCTTCCGGTCCAAATCATACACCGCCTTCAAATAGGAGATAAGCAGTCCTTTTCCCAACTAGTTCGAATAGTTAAAATACTTGAAAGCAAAAGCGAAACAGAAAAGGCTGGCGTTCTGAAACGTGGCTGTTCCCTGGACCTTGTCACACACACAGCTGCTCTCCAGAAGAGGCTTCTCTTTACCATCAGGTGACACACTAGGTGTGGCCAGAGCTCCGAGGGTCACCAGCGAGGGGGAATGGCTAGTGGGGGCCCAGGGGCCCAGGCCCTGTCCTGTGCTTATGGAGCACTTTATGTTTATTGGGTACCCGGGCTTCTTTGGGGGGGTTGCCCATTTGCATAAATCCTGTGCCCAAATTCACACTGGACTCATCTGTCTGTTTCTTGCTCAGGTGTGACTGTCTTCTTGACCTCAGGCCTCCACTGACTGACCTCTGAGGTCCTCCATCTACCTGTGTGTCTATTAGGATAACCTGTGCCTCCACTCGGGAAAACTCTCCTTCCAGAGCCCATGCTTACTGTGTATAGAAGCTATTTCTTCCTAGCTCTCCCACTCAAATCTAAAATTAAATATAGCTTTTCTAAAGAGCTATTTTTTTCTTTCAAACTCTCAAGCAGGCCCAACTTCCCCACCATCCCGGTGGTCTCTATTCAAGAGCTTTCAACTCAAGTGTTAGCGCGTGTTGCCGCATCTGGAACCTCCTGCAAAATGAGTGTCTTTCGGTAATTCACCGGGTTTACAAATCTGTCCCGCGGTCCATTCACCGAGTTTACAAATCTGTCCCGCGCTCCAACGCAGAGCGATTTTCCTAGATGACCATATTCACCGTTTTCAACCACAGCTGACAGGGTGATCTTGTGAGCCCGCAGTGAACACCTGTGCAGCTCTTTGAGAGACCAGAGCCACTTGGTCGGAGGGAACCCTAAGCGTGACGCCCTGCAGCCCAGGCGGCAAGGAGAACCACACACTGGCCCTTCCTCCTCCCAGCCAGGGTCCGAGGGCTCCAGGGGGCGGGTCGAAGTCTTCGCATCAGCTGATCCTGCCGGGCTTGGCCTGCGTCTGGCCGCGGCACTCACACTGGCCTTTCATGGGGCCGGGGCATGCCGGGGGTGGTGGGGCCCATGGTCCGCAGGCAAAGGAGGTGGGAAGGCAGCCCCAGGGTCAGCGGTCAGCACGGAGGGGCAGTTCGGGGGACTCGGGGGCAGTGCAGCAGAGATCGCAGCCCTGGGGGCCTGAAGGAGGCCGGGCAGGGCACTCAGGCCAGGCTGGAGGCCTCAGTACATTCCAGCAGATGGCAGAGGGGCCCACCCGGGAGGCCAGGGCAGTGGACGCTTGGGACACCGGGAGCCGCCTGCCACGTGGACTCCGGGTCTCCAGGGCAGTTGAGAAAGGCCCCTAGGATAATAACTGGTGGGATTTGAGCAAGGCCGGAAGGAAGTGCAGGGGGAGAGCCTCCCACGTGTGGGAGGGGAGGCTGGGCCTGGAGGGGCAGGGCGGACACGTGGGGGGCGCCCACAGCCGGTGCCCCGCCGCTGCTTCTGGCCGCCGGCGCCTGCCGGGCTGGCCTCTGGGTCTCGCCTGCACCCTCCCTGGCCCTCCTCATTCCTCCTCCGACGCACCCAAGTTTTGTACCAAATCTCATCTCCTCCGGCTTTTCAGGACCGCTCTGCTGGGGACCAGAGCTCTGTCCCGGGGTCCCCGTGATTGCGATCTGCGGTCTCCAGCTGTGAAATTCACAGTAAAGCAAACCCCAGGCTGGAGCCCTTCTGTGGGAAGGACGGATGGGCAGCAGCAGAAAGGCTGGAAGGTGTAAGCCTTCTGGGCCGGACCCTCCACCAGCACGAGGCTCAGATCCCAAAGCAAGTGCTGGTTCAGGAACTCGGCGACACCTGACCTCCTTCCCCAGGCATCTCTCCTGTGGGGTTAGGACACCCGGTAATTCTGTGTCTGCAGAAAGGGAGCTTCCAAGGCTCCGAGCTCCCCACTTGCAGAAGCGGACCCAGGGGGCTGCAAGTCCCACACAAAGGTGCGAGGCTCAGGCCCCGGGGTGCAGGGCCCACCCCACCAGCACTACCAGCAGCCCGGTCCTCGAGAATGTCTCCCCGAGGGGCTGAGAAACACGGGGGGGGGGAGGGGGCAGCTGAGGCGGGGCACCTCTGCGTCCACAAACAACACACTGGGCCGAAGGGCGCCACCCGAGTGAGTGCCAGGGCCCAGAGGTAACGTCTGCCGACTGGCCGGCTCACCACGGGTGGCTACGAACCCCGGGCTGTGTCCCCCGGGCTGTGTCGCAGGACACGGCGGTCCCTGCCCTCAGGGCGCTCGCGGCGGCTCCTACCTGCACCCCTTCTCGCGTTTGCACTGTCTGAAGCCAGGAGCATCCTACCACACCTGGCGGGTGGCCAACAGGGGCAGCACACACGGGAAGGGGGGCCTGGGGCGGTCCCCAAGGCAGGGATGGAGGAAGCTGTGAGCACCCGGATGACAAAGGACCCGCCCACCGCACAGAACGGGCCTGAGAGGCTCCTCCCTGGCCCCTGCTCACTCAGCTCAGAGCCGCCCAGACGTCAGACCCACCCTGGCTTGTGGCTCAAGGAAATCCCTTATCTCCAGGGCCCTTACTGCAGGGTTTGAAGAAGAGAATCTCGAAATTCCAGACCTGCAGCATTTCCCGCTGCTTCCACCTGTTCAGCAAATACCTGCAGGAAGTGGCAGGGCCCTGGCCAGAGTGTCCTGGTCCCCCTGCTGTGGGAGCCTCTCCAGCAGCCTTGGGCCCTCTGGGGCTCCCTGCTGCAGGCAGCCCCCCAGCTGGGCACCTCCTACTCACCCCACCCTCAGGTACCGAGAGCACCCCCAGGACATCCCAGCCCAACCCCAGCCTGACTGACGGCTGGAGGCCCCTCACCAAAATTCTGCCTCCAGGCCTGCGGCTGTGGGGAGCCCCAGGGAACATCCTGGCCCTACCCCCAACTGCAAGGGGTTTCCCCCAACCACATCCTGGCTCTAATCCCAGCTCTGGGACGGCCCCTGTAGCTGCAAGGCGACCCACGGGTACGTTCTGTACCTCCCCCAGCAGCAGGCAGCCCCCCAGAACACCCCAGCTCTGCCCACCCCCCCCCCGCCCTGGTTGCAGGGAGCCCCTGGCCCGCCAGTTCCATCATCATGGGCTGGGCTGGGCCCGGCACTGGGCCCTGGGGCTGCTCAGGGTAGCAGGAGGGGGGAGGAGCCTGGGGCAGCCCGTCCCCCAGCCAGGCAGTCACTCCTCTGAGCAGCCTGGGGAAGCGGGAGGTGACCGATCGGACAGCTCCTGAGGACCAGGTACAGGTGAGGCAGTGATGGAAGGAGAGGGCGGGGCCAGGGCAGGCAGCCGGGAGACCACTGCACTGCGGGAGACCACTGCACTGCGCGGAGGCCACTGCACTGCGGGAGACCACTGTACTGCGGAGAGACCACTGCACTGCAGGGAGACCACTGCACTGCGGGAGTCCACTGCACTGCGGGAGACCACTGTACTGCGGAGAGACCACTGCACTGCAGGGAGACCACTGCACTGTGGGAGACCACTGCCCTGCAGGGAGCCCACTGCACCGTGGGAGACCACTGCACTGCGGGAGACCACTGCCCTGCGGGGAGGCTGGAAGCAGAGTGGCCCCGGCTACTCTGGGGGGAGGGAGGAGGGGCTCCACACCCCACATCAGCCCCTTCGTGCCGGGTGGCCGCAGGCCAGCAACCAGCCAGCCGCAGGAAGGGAGCCAGGGTGGGGGACCAGGCTCCAGCCGGAGAGACCCAGTGAGGATGTGCAGATTATGAGGCCCACAAACAAAAGCGGCCACTGGCTCTGCCCTCTTGGCCAGAAATATCTACTGCTACCGAAGGAAGGTTCTGTCGCCCGCTCTGTACGTGGGACAGCTGCTACCCCTCCAGGGCTAGCAAACAGACCCCCGCCTTGGGCGGGCATTCAGTGCCTGGTCCAGCCCAGCGGCATCCCCGCTGTCTCGGGCACTGAGGTCGCTCTGTGCTCCCGGGCTCCTCGGGTGGCAAGGAGCAGCAGGGCCCGCCGGGTGGCCCGTCCTCCCCAGCCGGACCTCAGGACCCCGAGCACGACCCTGCAAGGTGAGGCCCAGCTCCAGGGGCTGAAAGGCTAAAAGCGTGAACGAGGTAGTGTAAAGAGCTCTTAAGTGGCAGCTAACTTTTTAGGGAAAATAACTCACTCCTCTGGGTCTAACATGGAAACACGAGTCAGGGGTACACAGGCTGCAGTCCCGGGCGCCTCGGCTCGGCCCCCATCCAGGACCCCTGCGGAGCGCCACCGAGGATGCTGTGCCCAGGGGGGGCCCGGAGGCCGGCAGCCGTGTGCGCAGTGACGAAGGGTGTTCAGCCACGGTTACAGCCCGGCCCACAAGGCTGGAACGTGGTCAAAACACCAAGGAACGTGTGAATGAGCAAATTACTGCAAACCTTGCACTGACGGCCGAGCGGTGACTTGGGCTTGAGAACAAACCCGCTACCGCATTTCCACAGGGTATTTCCAAACACACGCTTTCCTCTGGGCTCATTTCAGAATAACTCACAGCAAGACTAAAGGTTTACGGGACACGGAAACACCAACGCTAACCTGCAGCGATCCCGCGAGAAGTGGGCTGGGGCCCCGCCCGCTGGGGATGGTGGCCTTTGTCCTGGCTGTGTGGTGACAGCCCGGGGGCAGGTGGGCAGGGCCCGGCTTCATGACAGAGGCTCCTGGAGGCCGTGCTGAGACTCGCTGGGTACAGGAGCCCACAGGTCACCTCCTCAGACGGTCCCCGGGCCTGCGGGGCCGGGGCGGGCCGGGCCCACTCTCAGGGACAAAATCCTGCTTTGTGAAAATGAGAAATAAGACTGTGCTTTGCTCAGCACTAAGAAATTAAAGCGAGTGTAAGAGGAAACCGTGTGCACGTGCGTGTGTGTGTGTCCCACTTCAGGGCAGAAGAACGCAACGAATGAGAAGTCGGATCCACACCCTTGAATCCCCCGTCTCATTCCTCAGCGTTAACCACCACGGAGTTTCACACGTGCATCCTTCCAGAAAAGTAGGAGCCGATTACAGGAGGCTCCCGGTGAGCTGTAAGAGAAGCGGCGGGTCAGACATCTGCCCTGAGCCAGCCCGCGCTGCCCGGCGTCCGGGGACAGCACAGGACCTGGGCCTCGGCTTCCTCACCTGGACATGAGGACACGGCCCCCGACCCTCCACCCGCCTGCCTTCCAGGGCCGTGCTGCCGGGTCCTCAGTAGTCCTCAGAAGGGGACTCTGGGCCTTGGCCTCCCAGATCCCCAGGGACACAGCCTGCCCCTTCCACAGGACACATGCTCTCCTGGAGGGCCTCCGTCTCCTGTTCCCAGTTTCTATTATCGCCAGCCCCTCAAGAGCACTGGCTTTAGGCCGGGCCACCTCCCCATTCATCCGTCGCCCCGCCACCGACCCCCCGACCCCGCCACCAGGCACAGCGCTGGGGCTGTGGGAGGGCCTGGATGGAGAGCTGCTCACTGTGGAGTCTCCTGCGTGGAGCACGCAGACTTGCGGGTCATGAGGGCGTGCAGGTGGGCCTGGTGTGTGTACATGTGGGGCCTTCCCCTGAGTGGCTGGGGAGTGTGCGGGGCGCGGGCTCCCTGCCCCAGAGCGGCTGCCCCTAACTCGGCATCCGGACCGAGCCCCAGACTCGGGCATTTGGATCAGAACTTGGAGAAAAAGATCGCCCGCTTCTGGGTGACTAGACTCCACGCAGGCTGCCCAACAGGTCTGTCCCTGGAGTCACCCTCCTGTGATCCTCTCTGAGGACTAGACCGGGGGAGGGGTGCACGCAGGGCCTCTCCCTCCGAGGGCTCAGTTCCAAGGTGTTTGGGAAACCAGGCTGCTCTCCAGGAAGTAAACTCTCGGTGACACTGGTTCAGGGGGTTCAGAAATGGGGAAGCGCCAGAGCTGGAGGGGATGTGCTCACACCCGCGGCTTCCAGCGGGAAGTACACAAACACCCGGTGACACTGACCCACCGCCTGACTCCACATCACAGGGTGATGATGTGATATTCCACTCTTCATGGTTTTTCAGGTCTTAACATGTTGTTTTCTGTCCAAAGAGATGCTTAAGCTCCTCACTAAAGCTGCAGTTAAATGACAGATGGGCCAACTGGGCATTAATCCCCAGGCACACAGCAGCCCCTCCCCTACAGCAAAGGCCAGCAGGTAAATATAGGCACGCTTACTGTTCTATCTCAACTCAGAATTCAGGTGAGCTCTGAGCGGCCCCGGCTGTCTCGGACACTGCAGGATCCATCTATGTACTGATTTCGGGAGGTGGGCTTTCTCTGCCTGGATAGGCCAAGTCCACTCTGCTCAAACTTTACCATAACAAAGTATGGTAAAGGGGGAGAGTTTTGCAGAACATTGCTGGTAAAAAGCGAAATGCCTCTGCAGAGCTGGACTTGGAAATTGGAGAGTACAGACTACACCTGGGGCCTCAGACCCCTGGGCAGAAACAGGGCTTTGTTACAAATACACCAAGATTATTCTGACCCGGCCCCTGAAACACTGCAACAAGGTACAAACAAAGTATCCCTCCCTTGGAGGCAGGTGGAAACATGCCACCCACCTGTTCTTTTTTTCCCACACACCTATTCTTCTTCTGAACTCATCCAGATGCTGAGACAACAGCCCACAGCTGGGATCCTCCAATTCCCAACCCTGTGGCCCCCACCTGAAGGGGGTCAGGGTTTCAGACTCTGCTCTGACATCTGTCCCTTCGCCCGTTCATTCCCTCAACAGCCAGCTGGCTCTGCGTGTGGCTCCTCCATTCCCTGGCGCAGTGAGCACGGTCCCCCGGGCAGGACAGACCTGACCCCCCCGCCCCGTGCGCCCGCAGCAACGGGGGCTGCCAGTGTGACAGGGACACAGAGGAGGCCCTCCAGGGCGCAGGGGGCTTCCTGCTGGTGGAGACAGTTCACCCCAGACCTGAGGGAGGAGCAGAGGGGCCGGGAGAGAGGGGTTAGGAGCGGAAAGGGGCCAGCTCTGCAGCAGCGGGAGCAAGGGTGGCGGGCCTGGGGGGCGCCGGAAGCCGCCCGAAGGCTTCAGGGCTCCATCCCAGGGAGCCCCCTCCCGGGCTCTAAGCAGTGGAGGAAGACCCTGGAAGCAGGGGGCGGGGGTGTGACAGTGACGGGGGCTCACTCAGGAGCTCAGAGGAAGCCACTGTGAGCCCCACCTGGGGGAGACAAGGGGGCGTGTGAGCCAATGAGGACGAGGGGGGAGGCACCGGGGACCACATGGCGGGCGGGGTGGGACGGCCCTGTCCTTCCGTGTCTCCAGGGGGCCTGCCACTCTTCGTTCTCCCCCCCACCAGTCTTCTGCCGTTTCTGCTCCCCACTGACAACCATCGGACCCACCAAGGGGGCTGTTAGAGAAAAGGCAGGCATCTGGGGAAATGACAGTTTTAGACTGACTTCAAGAACTTTTCACTTTAATATGATTTCAGATGAGTTACTTTACACATTTAAAAAACTCCGATCTTCCCACAGAGAGTGTTGCTGGAGGTGTACACCCCACCGGCTAGACAACCCCTGAAGACCTGAAACTTCCCTGCCTCTATGCATAGTTTTGGAGTCAAAGAAAGGCCCTCCTGTGAGCAATCCTCCAGAAAAGCGGACACAGCTCACGGTCAGCTCAGAGATCCCACCAGGTCAGAGAAGTACCCCTCCAGGTCGGGAGCCACGTGAAGGCAGGGGACAAGTGTAGGGGCCGCCCTGCTTCCTGCAGCCGCCGTCCCTCAGCCAGGACCAGACCACCCCGCAGATAAAACGAGCCAGAAGCAGGCTGCCTGCGCGCTGTACCCCAGGCTGCACCAGGCTGGCCGCGACCGACTCTGGCCGCAGACTAACCCCCAAGGGAGTCCCCCAGAAACAACGTGGAAACCCGCAGACGCAGAACCGTCCTGTCGGCAGCTCCAGGGGAGCCCACAGCCCGCACCCCACTGCCGCCGGCACTGACTCAAGTGACCAAAGAGGTCCCCCCACACGAAGCGCATCAAGTGACGAAGTCACATCCAGGGGGAGCCGCTCCGGTACCGCGCGGGGCCTGCACGCGGCGGCAGTGGACGCCGGGACCAGGAGAGCGCGCGGCGCCGACCGACCGGGGTGCGGGTACGACATCGGGGTGCAGGGGCCAGGGCAAAGGGCTGCGGGGTCCAGGGATCAAGGAGAGGGGGATGGAGCCGGGAGCGGGGACCTGGGGAAGGGGATGCGGAGCCAGGTTCAGGGCACTGGCGGTGGGAACCAGGGTGACGGGAACCGGGGATGGGGTGAGGACGGCGGGGGATGCAGGCTGCGGGTCGCAGGGAAGTGTGGCGATCGCGGGCCCCGGGGCGCCGCGGGGCTGGGCCGCGCCCAAGGTCCCCTTCCCAGCCCCCTCCGGCCGCGCATCCCCGACCCTCGGCGCGGCCCCGGGCCCGGGGCGGGCTGGGCACACGACGGACACCCACCTGGGCCTTCTGCAGGGCGCTGAGTCGCAGCTCGTGCACGAAAGGGTTCCGCCCCGGGGGCGCCAGCCGCCGCGCGTCGCCGGCCCCCGCGCTGGAGGCGGGGGCGGCTCGGGGATCGCGTCCCCGCAGCCTCATGGCCGCGCCGCCCGCGGCGAGGGGAGCGGGGCGCCGGGCCGGGCGAGGAGCGGGTCGCGGAGCCGGGCGCTGAGCTGGGCGCGGGGCGCCGGGCGCGGGCAGAGGATGCGCGGCGTCTGGAGCGGGCCAGGCGCGCGGCCGCGCAGGCGCGGGAGGGGAGGCTGCATGACGTGGGCGGGGCGGGGCGGGCGGGGGGCGCCGGCGGGGTGGGCGGGGCGGACCGGGGAGGGGCGTGCTTGTTCGCCCCGCCCCCCGCGGGCCCGGAGAGACCGCCCCAGCGCGCGCGGACGGGCCGGGGCTACGCGCGCTGCTCCCGGGTGTGCCAGCCGGAGCCGCTGGGCGCGGGTCCCGAGGGGCGCCGAGGCCCTGGCGGAGAGCCTCTCGCGGTGGCCTGACCACAGGGACTCACGAGGCGGGCCTGGTCCCGGAGAAGGGGAGATCGAGTCCCCAGCGCGGCGCGGCCCGCCACGTTGCCCCCTTCCGCCGCTCAGGGCGCCGAGCCGGGGCGCGGCCTGTGGAGCGGAAGGAGTGCAGCGACGTGGAGATGGGGCGGGCACGCGCTACCCCGGGCTGTGGGTGCAGAGCCCCAGAGCAGTCCCCAAGGGAGGCAGCCCCAGCTGCCCAAATCCCGAGGGGCGCTGTTGAGCAGCGCCTGGCCAGGCGCACGTGTGAGAGGTTCCACTGGGTCCCCGTCCCAGACCCAGCTCCCTTGGTTTTCTTCCTCCTCACCTGTCCTCCCCAGATGGGCTACGCTGCGCTGCCCCGTGGTCCTGCCAGCCCTGGCTGTGGGCTGCACCAGGAGCCCCTGAGGGCAGGCCTCATCCCAGATGCACGGGGTCCACTCAGACCACAGGGTCCAGGGACCCAGTGGTTTGAGAAGAGGGTGATGAATCTTTCTCATTCCCTGAGGACTCTAGTTCTTGGGATTACTCTTTGGGGTGAAGGGGGTACACAGGGGATCCCTAATTTGTGACACAGTACTAACTAGGGCAAATGCAGAATAACTCCCTGTTCAAAGTCTATAAATTTCAAAAAGTCACCGCAAACCTTTAGTATCAAGAACAGCGACGTTTCCGCACATCTCTCCTGTGGCCCCGACGGGCACGTGAGGGAGAGCAGGAGAAGGCAGTGGGTGGCGGGTGAGGAAGGACTCCCGAAACCTTGGGGAGGAGCCCCAGTTCTTCCCACATCGTTCTAGGGCTGCCTGGCTGACCTTCTCCACAGCCCTGGGCTCCTGGGGCATCTGCGTTCTCCTGGGCAGCACGTCAGGGAGTGATCTGCCCTCTGCTAACACAGCCAATACCCTCACGGATGCCGTGGTGAAGCCTTGCCATGCTGAGGGCCCTTCTGTGTTTTGATGGAGAGAGAGACGCTGGGGCAAGGAGGGCCAAAAGGGAGGCCAGTGGTCCCCCCTGAGGTCTCCGGCATCCTGCGTGCATTGTTAATACAGAAGGGAAGGTGCAGGGCTGGGTCCAAACTTCTTCAAAGCCTCATGCTCGACCCGGGCGAGTGAACACTCCTCAGAACCTCGGTTGTCACATCTGTCAAAGGCAACTGGAGCAGTGCCTGCCTTCTCCACCATGCTGTGACCACACGAAAGCACCGGGGGTCATGATGGGCCTTGTTTGCTGGTGGACACAGGTGGGCTCCATCTCCTTTGCCTCTAGGCCATTGGCCCTCTGCTGACCTCCTGGACGTTCGGTGCTCAGGTGCTCTGACGGCTGGGAGAGCTGGTGGGATGGTGCGGGGGGCTGGGCAGTGTGAGGGGAAGGGGGTGAGGGAGGCATGCTCCACTCATTGACAACGAGCAGAAGCCTGGTGGGCCCCGAGTGGCCGAGGAGGGCGGAAGACAGCCAGGAGAGCGGGGCTGGGGAGCCAGGGGTGATGCTCTGGAGTCGCCCCCCCCAGGAGGACCGACCAGGATAGAACTGGGATGGCCACTCAGTGGCAGTAGCCAGCGGTGGAGACCAGCCTGCACTGGGCCGTGGGGAAAGTTGGGTGACAGAGGAGTAGGAGGGAAGTGGAGGCCTGGGGAGGGGAGGGGTTCGGATCCAGGACTGTCTCTTTGGGGAAGGGCTGGGGGCAGGAGGCAAAAAGCCAGCCCTACAGGGGAGGTTGAAACCACCACTGTGGCCCCATCTCAGTCCTGAAGGATCCCGGATCAGGGGAAGGGACAGGACGGGCTGGGATGGGATGGGGAGCCCTGTCTGCTACAGCTGGAAAGGAGGACAGTTACCCGCTGGGGATGAGGGACCTCCGTGCGGTGGGGGGGGGGGGCGTAGGGGAGTCAGTTTTGCGGACTGAGAACGCCAGGTAGGGGCTGGAGGAGGGTGCTGCGGGCTCGGAAGAGGGGCTGGGAAGCTTATTGGCTTGCACTGGTCATTCACACCTAGGCTTCAATTTTCATAGTGTGATGGAATGTTCCAGAAGTCCCAGAGGGCTCTGGAAGCTTGGTTGGGAGAAGCTGGTCTTGGGCAGGCAGTTATAAGCAGTTCCTTTTGCTAGAGGAGAAAGAAAGCTTTCAATCATTTTGGGCCTTAGTTTCTTGGTTTTGGAAAAAACCACCAGGTGGGTCCTTTAACCACTAAAGCCAGTCACCTGGAATCCCCAGGAACTCTTGGACCCTGGACACTGGGACCCAGGAGCTGCTGGCTGTGCTCTGGGGACACAGCTGTGTCCCTGCAGCTCCCCGCTCTTGCTGTGCTCGGTTTGGTGAAGGTGGATGTAGAGAGAACCACTTCCTGCGCTCCAGATGCACGGAGCGCAGGTGGTACCTGCCTGTTCCTGGGTGATGAGGTAGTTTTGGTTTGTTTAGTCTTTGAATTCTAGAGTTATTTACAGGAGAGGAAGAGACATTCTTTCATTTTCTTCTAATATTTATTTTTAGTTCTGCCTTTCACGGTTGTTTCTAACCCATCCACAGATTTTTCTTCTTACACAGTGACCCAATATTTTCAACACCGTTGATCAATCTGTGTCTCCACTTGTGGTCTCGCTTTGGGCATGAAGAGAAGTGTTTATACAGCTATTTCTGGATGCTCTATTTTATTCCATTGGTTTGTGCGTTCCTGGGCTGGTACCACACTGTTCTAACATCTGTACCTTTGGATTAATGTGCCTTAGTCGCCAGTAGGATGAATTCCGGTTGGCCCTTCAAGAATTGTCTTAATCAGACTTCCCCGGTGGCGCAGTGGTTAAGAATCCACCTGCCAATGCAGGGGACATGGGTTCGAGCCCCGGTCCGGGAAGACACCACATGCCGCGGAGCAGCTAAGCCCGTGTGCCACAACTACTGAGCCTGTGTGCCACAACTACTGAAGCCCGTGCACCTAGAGCCTGTGCTCCGCAACAAGAGAAGTCACCGCAATGAGAAGCCCGCGCACTGCAACGAAGAGTAGCCCCCGCTCACCGCAACTAGAGAAAGCCTGCATGCAACAACGAAGACCCAATGCAGCCAAATTAATTAATTAATTTAAAAAGTGTTATAGTTTTAGCTTTAGCCTTGTAGGTCTAGATTCCATTGGAAATTAATGTTTGTGAAGCCCTGTGGTGAGGGTGGAGACAGAGGCTTCTATTGTTTTCTCTCTGGATATCCAGCACCATCATTGACGAGAACATCCTTGCCCCGTTGACTTACCTTGGCAACTTTGTGACGTGAGTATGGGGTCCATTTCTGGACCCCGTGTAGTGTTTCATTTATCTGTACATCGACCCCTGTGCTAACATCACACTGCCTTGATTACTGAAGCTTTGTGTTAAACCTTGAAATTAGATAATGTAAGTCCTCCAACTTTGTTCCTCTTCCAGATCCTTTCACTTCCCATAGAAATTTTAGAATCAATTTGTTAATATCTCAAAAACATCTGCTGGGATTTTTAATGAGATTGTGTGAAATCTACTGATTAATTTGGAAAAATCAACATCTTAGCAATATTGTAATCTATCCCTGAGCATGGTATATATCTCATTGATTTAGGTTTTCTTTAATTTTTCTCAGCAATGTTTCATGATTTTGCTTATCACTTATAGGTCTTACCTATGTTTTTCTAATTCTGCCCCTAATTGTTTTATGTTTTGATGCTGTTGTAAATGGGACTTTTTTTTTTTTTCTTCCTCTTGACTGTGCTGCTCAGCTTATGGGATCTTAGTTCCCCGACCAGGGATTGAACCTGCGCCCCAGCAGTGAAAGCGCAGAGTCCCAACCACTGGACAGCCAGGGAATTCCCACATGGGACTGATGGGACGGTTTTTATTATTTATTTATTTATGGCTGTGTTGGGTCTTCGTTGCTGCTTCGTTGGGCTTCTCATTGCGGTGGCTCCTCTTGTTGCAGAGCACGGGCTCTAGGCACGCGGGCTTCAGTAATTGTGGCACATGGGCTCAGTAGTTGTGGCTCGTGAGCTCTAGAGTGCAGGCTCAGTAGTTGTGGTTCTCTGGCTTAGTTCCTCCACGGCATGTGGGATCTTCCTGGACCAGGGCTCGAACCTGTGTCCCCTGCATTGGCAGGCGGATTCTTAACCACTGCGCCACCAGGGAAGCCCCGGGACTGATTTTTAAATTCAGTCTCTAGAAGTTTGTTGCTAATACAGAGAAGTACAACTGAATTTTGTTTGTTTACTTTGTATGCTTCAACCTTGCTAAATTCATTTCTTCGTTCTGATAGCATGTTTGTAGATTTCTTGGGCTTTTCCCTATTCATGGTCGTGCTACCTGTGAATACAGGTAGTTTTGCTTTTCCTCCTTAACATGTGTGTCTTCTATTCTGATTTTCTCTCATTTCACTGGTTAGGACGTCAGCACACGATGCTGAGCAGAGGTGGTGCCTTGTTAACAATCTTAGGGGAAGGGATTCTGTATCGACCTTAGCTGTGGGTTTTCACAGCCACCTTGAATAAAGTTGAGGAAGTTCCTTTCTATTCCCAGTTTGCTGAGAGTTTTTGCCGTTTTGTCAAAGATCTATCATATAGTTTTTCTCCTTACTCCTGTTAATACGTTGAATTAAATTGGTTGATATTCCAATTTTAAACCAACCTTTTATTTCTGGATAAACCCCCACTTGTTCATATTTATATTTATTTTGAGTTCTGTCTTTCATGGTTATTTTTAATCTATCATTTCTTAAGTGAATCCTGCGTTTTAGCGTTATATCTAAAAATATTCTTGCTTAAGCCAGGGTCATGAATACTTCCTCCTGTTTTCTTCAAGAAGTTTTATAATTTCATATTTTACATTTAGGTATATAGGCCATTGTGAACACATTTTTTATTTGATGTGAGATATATATATATATATATATATATATATATATGGCTTTTTAATATTTTGCCCGTGGCATACATGGTTCCACACCATTTATTGTAAAGACCATCCTTTTACCACGGAATTGCCTTTGTACCTTTGTCAGGAGTTAACTGACCACATATATGTGCTTCTGTTTCTGGACTGTCTATGCTGCGCATTGATCTATTTATCCATTTTGATGCCAATTCTACACCGTGTTGATTACTACAGCCTTATAATGTGTCTTGACATCAGTCAGCATTGGTCCTCAAACTTAGTTTTTCTTTATGCGAGTTGTTCCAGCTATTCTAGGTCCTTTCCATTTCCATGTGACTCTTACAACCAGTTTGTGAATTTACACAGGAAATTCCTTCTGCCATTTTCGTTACGATTATGTTGCTTTTGTACATCAGTTTTGGGAGAAATAGCATCTTAACAATATTGAGTCTTTTGATCCATGAACATGGTTTATCTCTCAGTTTATTTAGGTTTGAGTCTTTTGATCCATGAACATGGTTTATCTCTCAGTTTATTTAGGTTTGAGTCTTTTGATCCATGAACATGGTTTATCTCTCAGTTTATTTAGGTTTGAGTCTTTTGATCCATGAACATGGTTTATCTCTCAGTTTATTTAGGTTTGCTTTAATTTCTCTCAGCAACGTTTTGTAGTTTTCAGTGTATAATCTTGTATATCTTTTGTCAGATTTATCAGTAAGTATTTAAATTTTTGGTGCTACTGTACACAATACTTTAAAAATGCCCCTTTTTATTTTTTTCTTTAATTGAAGTATAGTTGATTTACAATATTGTGTTAGTTTCAGGTGTACAGCAAAGTGATTCACTTATGTGTGTATATATAATATATATTTTCAGATTCTTTCCCATTAGATCAATAGATTATTACAAGATATTGAATATAGTTCCCTGTGCTATACAGTAAATTCTTGTTGAAAAATGTCCATTTTTGATTGTTCACTGCTAGTATATAAGAATACAATTTATTTCTAATACAGATTTCATGTCGTGAACTAACTAGATTCACTTGCAAGTTCTAGTATCTGTATTTTCTCGATAGAAAGTCACGTCCTCTGCAAATAAAGACAGTTTTACTCCTTCCCTTTCTAATTTGGATGTCTTTTGTTTCTTACTGGTTGGAGTCTTGAGTATACTTTTTTTTTTTTTTTTTTTGCGGTACGCGGGCCTCTCACTGTCGTGGCCTCTCCCGTTGCGGAGCACAGGCTCCGGACGCGCAGGCTCAGCGGCCATGGCTCACGGGCCCAGCCGCTCCGCGGCATGTGGGATCTTCCCGGACTGGAGCGCGAACCCGTGTCCCCTGCAGCGGCAGGCGGACTCTCAACCACTGCGCCACCAGGGAAGCCCTTGAGTATACTTTTGAGTAGAAGCGGTGACCTAGGCTTGATGTATTGTCCTTTGTTTACATTGTGGATTCTATCTGCAAACATTTTAAAAGAAAACTGGCATCTGTATTCACGCAGGATGTTGCTTCCTTTCCTATGACATCCGTGTCTGGATTTGCAATCAGAGTGATGTTAGCCTTAGAAGCAGTTGTTCAGTTCTCTTGAAATTTCTGGAGGAGTGTGTGTGGAGCTGGCTCTGTCTCTTCTTTAGATATTTGGTAGAATTTCCCATGAAGCCATCTGGGTGTGCAGTTTTCTTTCTGGGAGTGTTTTTAACTGAAATTCAGTCTCTTTAATAGCTATAGGGCAGTGTCTGTCTGTGGGTCTCCAATCGCCCTCTTCTTTCTATTAGGAGGACACCAGTCATTGGGTGGAAGACCTGCTCTAAATCCAGCAGGGTCTCATCTGGAGGTCTTACTTTAATCACATCTGCAAAGACACTGTTTCCAGATAAGGTCACGCTCTTTCCACAGGTACCAGGGGTCGGGACTTAGACACATCTCTTCTGGGGAGCATGATCCAGCCCATTATGGCCAGCTGCTCTTGGGCAATCTTGGCAAAACCTGTGAATAGATGCTAAAGATAAAATACAGCCTCTGTCCCCTCCACCACCCCATAGAGGCCAGGGCTCAGGGCTCCCTCTTCCCGTGGGCTGGGGGCTCTCACCTCGGTGGGAGCAGCTCAGCCAGAACGCCACGTCCAGAAGCAACCTGGTGGCGTCTGCAAAGGATGGCTCAGGACATCACAAGCTGCACCGGCCCTGGAGCAAGTTCTTCTGTGGGCCTCGTGGCCCCACTTGCACCGGGGCCTCGTCTCACTGCACGCCCGCCGCTCTCCTTGTTACGTTACCTTGCTGATCCCTTTGGGAGAGTTTTCCGTACGCATTTGGCCATAAAATACCCCAGCACCCGGTTCACTGAGGATTCTTTTGCTCCAGGCACCCGCTGCCCGTCCAGTCCTCAGAGGGTTCGAGGTGGGGAGGGGTCCCCGTGCCGCCCGTGAGCCATGGGGACGGGGCTGCAGGGCCTGAATCCTTCCCCCGGGGCCCTCCACAGGGCAGGGGACGGGTGTCGACGTGGGCAGAAGGGGACTGTGTGTGTGAGCGCGTTTCTAAGGCCGTGAAGTATCCCCCGTCGTGCTTTCTTATTCAACCCAACACTGATGCAATTTGGAGGGAAAAAAAAGAAAGAAAATATTACCTATCTGGGGACTTCAACCTATCAAAATATGATGTTGATGGACGTCAGCCAGCTGAGTGTTATCACGCAGGGTTAGTCTAGTGCACAGTGAAGAGCGCCATCTTCTCTGTGCTCAGTTTAGATTCAAGGTGCACAGTCCAGCATGGAAGCACAAAGACAATATTGCTTTTGCACGCCCAGGAGTTTACGTTACGTGGTCCCTTAAAGAAAGCCTGGCTGTGTCGGTGTCCCCTAGGTTCTGGATGGAGCTCACGCCTGTGTCTCCGCGAGCACGGGCTAAGCCACCAGCACACACAGGTGAGGTCTGGCCTCTTGTTGGAGGATTTCAGAGCCCTTCCCCCTCCTCAGACCTGGCAGAGGCGAGGACGTGCCCGCGCAAGTCTCGTTGCCGGCGTCCAGCTCTACCCGTGGCCGTGGCTGGAGCCGAGCTGCCCGGGTGCTGGTGGCCTGGGCAGCATCACTGTCACTGTGTTGGTTTGGTGCCCTCAGCACGGGCTGCTCTCTGGCACCGGGGAGGGCCCAGAACCCTCTGGAGGTGGCAGGACAGCAGAGGGGCCCGAGGTGTCCGTCCTCTCTGAGGGCTGGCGCAGCCGCACCCCCGGCCGCCCGGACCCGCTGCCACCCCGGGCTCCCCACCCTCCCACGGCTGGTCCTGGGGCCCACACTGCTGGGCCCTGGTCCGTCGGCATCTGGACGCTCCTGGGCATCTCACTGCTGGCCACGCCCCTCGTCCACCTTACTGCCGGGGCTCCCAGACGCCCCTGGAGTCTCTGTCCACTCTCCCCTGGCTGGCGGCTCCCCTGACCTCGTCCACCCCTGTCAGCACCTTCCCCAGTCTCCCCCTTCTCTCCCGACCGCTTTTTCCCTCCCTCCCCTCCCCCTTCCCCTCACACTCGGGCCAAGTAGGGCCATTTTATAGATAGGAAAATGGAGGTGCAGAGACTGAGGTCAAGATCTAAGCCAGGACCAGCGAAGGCCGTGGCCGTGTTTCCAGGCGTCGTTCCTTCAGCTCACGTGTCAGGATGGACTTGCCCTGTGGTCATCCATTTCTGCAGGTGGCCTTCCAGAGAGAGGTCCTATTTTTATAACACTTGGATTCCAGACAAAACCATTTCCCTCAAAGTTACGGACATTGGACATCAAGTAAGGATCCAGATACTTGACATTTTTCTATATTTTATGTGTAATTTTGTTTTGTTTTTTGCGGTACGCGGGCCTCTCAGCGCTGTGGCCTCTCCCGTTGCGGAGCACAGGCTCCGGACGCGCAGGCTCAGCGGCCATGGCTCACGGGCCCAGCCGCTCCGCGGCATGTGGGATCTTCCCGGACCGGGGCACGAACCCGTGTCCCCTGCATTGGCCGGCGGACCCCCAACCACTGCGCCGCCAAAAATTATGTGTAATTTTTGACTGTCATTTAATATTCAGGTAAGCACTTACAACTCACGTGGGGTAACGCTGGTGATCTGAAGCCACTTACACAGAGATGCAGCTGTAAGGGGCCGCAGGGGTTTAAAGTCTCGTCATCCCACGGCCCCTCTCTTAGCGGTGTCCCCTTAGCAGCATTCCATTTTCTGTGGCATTAAGAAGACGATCCTTGGAGTGGAACATGAGCTGAGATGTTGCTCTTCCGTGGGCCTCTGTGCAAACTTAAACAGATTTTGGAACTCAGAGGCACAGCTTCTTCACACATTGGGTTTGCAGAACAAATGTTTGCATGTAATTTTGCTTCCCAAAATGTCAAAAGAAAGCACAAATATGAAAATATATTCTCAAAGGAGTGATCTTTTATGAAAAAAATTGCTTACAGTAATTGTTTCCAGTTGGCATTGAGAAATACTGTGTCGAATTAGTTTTACAAAGTTGCAAACAGAGACCTCACTTTTCGGAAGAAGGGCATATTCCTGAAGGAGGGCGTTCACGGTGAGGAGGGGGCTAGGGGCCAGGCCACACCCATCCGCACCTCCTTCGTGATGGAATACGCACGTTTCACAGGGAAGCACGGCCACCCAGGATAAAGACTGCATTTCCTAACCTACCTGCCAGTTAGTTGTGGTCATATGACTACGTTCCAGCAGCAGATGGGGCAAAAGCACAAGATTTGTGGAACCTCTAGGAAGTGCCCTTAAGCAAGGGTGCCTTTCTGCTGGCTGGAAGGGGAATGTAATGGCTGGAGCTGCAGCATCCATCTTGAGCCATGAAACAACTTTGGGAGTGGAAGGCGTCCTAGCGGACCAATCGGAGAGAAGGAACCCAAGTCCCGGACCATGTGGAGGATGCTCCCGGCCCTGGGTGGCTACCGCTGGCCTTCATGGTTGTGAGAAGTACGCTTCTATCTTTAAGTGGTTATTGTTCCGGATTTTTCTGTTGCTTGCAAGCAAACTTAATCCTAACGAATCTATAGGCCACTAGGGATGCTTGGACTGAAAAAAGCCCAAGCAAAACCAAAACAAACAAAACAAAACAAACAAAAATCCCCACAAAACCTAAGCAAAGCCCAGGGAGGTATGTTTTTGATCTTTTCGTATCGACAAAATAGACTTAGGTGTTGATCTTTGTGCACTGAAATAGACTTAGGAGGCCCCTTGAAACCCCTCTGAATACGCCTATCTCCCGCTTCCTCTTCAATCCCCTTGTTGGTTCTCATCCCAATTTCTACAGGACATTTTGGCCTGGCCCCTCTCCACCCCTTCCCACACCACTTCACTCCCCAAAGCCCACCCTGCTCTCCCGTCAGGAGGGCCTCCTGCCCTTGGTGGTCTGACATCTCCCGAACCTTTTTATTCGCCTCAAAGCTCTAGAACGTCGTAGGGATTCAGGAGATGTTTCTCAAAGATGCCACCTTCGCTCTAGGCTCCTGAGACATTTTGGTTGTATCACATTATTGTTTGAAAAAGAGAGGGAGAGAGAGAGAGAGAGAGAGAGGAAATAGACTCATTTAGAGAAGCAAAAAGTTTCTTCTAGATGGGTGTAGTGGCTTAAATCTTCATATTCATGATTGACTAACCCTTAGTACATCCCAAGCTCTGGCCGGGAGGTTGGGGCAAGGATGTGGGTTTGCCCCGAGCTGGGGGATAACACCTGCCCAGGTGGGCCCAGCAGGTGCCTGGGGGAAAAGAGGCGCTGGAAAGGCCCAGAAGCTTGAGGAAGGGAGCAGTAACTCCTACTGGAAGGTCACGGAGGTCTCCAAGGGGAAGAGGGCATTTGGGAGAGTCTGGAAAGAGGTCCAGGAGGAAAGTAGTGAGTGAGGAGCTGAGAACCTCATCCACTCCAGGCCCCAGGTGTCTGCAGCATGTGGGGCTAGGAGTGGGGGGCGTGGCCTGCCCCTCCCTCCCTGTAGTCCTCTTCTGGGGACATGAGGGCTGGGCACCAGATCTCCGGCGAGACCCCTTACATAGGCGGGTGGTGCTACACTCACACCTGGAAGTGAACAAGTATGGCAGGTGTGGGTGGGTTGGGCACCCCGGGCTGTGCTGCTCACAGCCTGTGCCTGCAGGCACACCTGCACCTGTTCACACACCTGCACACCTCCCTGCCTGCACACCTGTCCTCTTCATGTCCTCCCAGTGCACTGGCGCCCCGGCTGTGGCAGCCCCGGGGCTCACTTTGTACAAGTGGCTCTTGCTTCAGCAAACAGGGGCGTCGTCCTGAGCAGGGGCACTTGGTCTCCGAGAACAGAGGCTGCAGGGAATCACCTGATCCGGCTCCTTGACCTCGGGGTGTCGGTCATAACAGGAGCCCTGTGCCTCTTTTCAGCACTTGGATTGATAAGGCCGGGAACTTGTATTGGAGCACAGGGCTTTCATAAGCCACTTGATTTTAGAGACTCAATGAGGAGGGTGTATCTCTTAAGACAAGGGGTGGAAAGGAGCTCCTGGGTTTGAGGAAGGGCTTCTGAGTCAGGACTCTGCGCTCAGAACTGGGCGTGCAGCCCTTGGTTCCCGGAAAGCATGTTTAGTCCGAGTTGAACAGCATATATTTCACGTCATCGTGTGTTTTCAGAATGACGCCCATTTTTCTGGCCTCGCCACGTGGCACGTGGGATCTTAGTTCCCTGACCAGGGATGGAACCTGCGCCCCCAGCAGTGGAAGCACAGAGCCCTAACCACTGGATCACCAGGGAATTCCCAAATGACCCCCCAGTTAGAACAGGCATTGAAAACCCAAAATGAATCCGATTCTTCTGCAGTTGTATTCTTCAAGCTGTAAAGGAAATACTTTCATACCGTTCAGCTGTGCCAATCCCCGTGATAGGGCAAACTTGTCTGATATGAGCGGGGTTGTTTTCTGACCGTGGTCTCAGCAATTCTCCTTTCATCCGGGCTCAGAATTAAAGGGTCATCCTGGAAACCCTCTTGTAACCAATGGTGATCTCACTGCTGGGACAAGTTGACCCAAGTCCCAAGTCTTTTTTACGTGATTACGGAGGTAATCACTAAGTAAATGGTCCAGCCTCGTGCCTGTCCTGTCCCCGGGGCAGTGAGCTGGGGGAGGGGCTGGGGGCGAGGGTAGGTGGGGTCTGGAGCCCCCAGTACGACCGGAGGGACCCACCTCCCGCATATGAAACCACCCGAGACAAACGGACATTGAATCACACGTGGGTGGGCAGTAAGGTCTTCTGTCTTCCCTTTTTAAAAAGAAATCCGGGCAAAGGCTGCGTACAGCAGCACAGTATATTTGAGGTGAACTCGTGCAGCGCTCACAATGCGGCTTACTGTTCCAAACCATCATTATGATTCATGAAGTGACTTCAACCAAACGGTTTAGGGCCACTTCCTCGTTCCTGGCGTCCAGTGCCTCTTCGGAGGTGGGGGAGGGCATCGCGGCTGCACAGCACAACCTGGGGTTAAGGACGTACGTCCCACGTGGCTAAGCGATCATGAATAATTCCTGTAGGATCCCAGCAGGTGTGATGGTGACAAGACCCACCTATGAAGCCAACACGGTTAAAAACACAGGAACCCCGGGCAGCCCTTGCGTCTGCTCCCCCAGGCATTTCTGCAGCCACGGCCATACTTCACAGGCGTGAAGTGTGAAAAGGCAGCTCCTTGCAGGTCCCACACTGGGCGATGGGATGGGTCTCCCCACACCCAAAAAGGGTGCCCAGGGACTTCCCTGGCGGTCCAGTGGTTAAGACTCCAGGCTCCCACTTGGAAGTCAGTTCCAAGGCTTCCACTGCAGGGGGAGCGAGTTTGATCTCTGGTTGGGGAGCTAGATCCCACATGCCGTGTGGTCAAAAAAAAAAAAAAAATTCCTTGAACTGAATAAAAGTGAAAATACAACATATCAACTTAAAAAACCAAACCAAAACAAACAAACAAAAAGAATGCCCAGTGAATTTGAATTCCAATGAATTCCCAGGTGTCTGGGCCTGCTGTCTAAGCAATTAAGTCTTCAGGGTCAGGGCTTGGAGAGCAGAGGACAGACCCGCCCCGAGGGCTTCGGAGGTGGAGTCCCTTGTCAGGTGACGCCTGTGCTGGGATCCCTGGGGACACGGGTACGTTACACAGCCACTCCTCTAGTTTATCCAAAGTCCAAATGTAAAGATACACTGTGAGAATGTGAACCAGTCATACATTTTTCAGGGGCTTCCCTGGTGGCGCAGTGGTTGGGAGTCCGCCTGCCGATGCAGGGGACACGGGTTTGCGCCCCGGTCCGGGAGGGTCCCACATGCCGCGGAGCGGCTGGGCCCGTGAGCCATGGCCGCTGCGCCTGCGCGTCCGGAGCCTGTGCTGCGCAACGGGAGAGGCCACAGCAGTGAGAGGCCTGCGTAACGCAAAAAATAAAAATAAAAAAAACATTTTTCAAAAGGTCCTTTTTCCAGAAATGATTTCTTTCCTTGGAAGCGTATTCTACCTTGAGATATAAAGGTTTCAGTAACATCTGCAGGCAGGACAGACTTGCAGATTTACCCGTAACATCCTTGCCATTTCCCTCTTCTTTTTTTGTCAATCCCCCAAGCTGTATGTAACAAGGTTCTTAGGCTCCAACTTGAATCTTTCTATCTTAATCCTTAAAAAAAAAATTTTTTTTTTAGCCCAGTAGTAAAGAAAGTTTCTAGTAATAGGAGATTCAGTAGAAAATAAAATCTGTGGACATGTTACCATTTTCTGTTGCAAGCTCTTCCTTGGTTGACTGTGGACCACCACACGGCGTCTTTGGGACCCACACGTTTCCGTTCGAATCTCGGTTGTCTGAGTAACCAACCGTGGTATTTGTCACCGTGGGGGACACTAAGGTTTACTTTGGCAGTGGTTTCTTTCAGATCCTCAAAGCCAATTTCTTCCTCTCCTCCAGGCGTGGAAGGGATGCCCAGATGTCTGGCGCGGCTCCAGGACACAGATGGAGCGAGGCAGAGTGGACGGCGGTGTCCGTAGAGGAGACGCAGCCCCGGAGAGGAAGAAGGAGGGGTGACTGAGGGGCAGTGGGGTCACCCCCCAGCACTGGCCCAGGTGGGCACTCCCTTGGGGGCTGGGTTTGAGGGGATCGAGGTGAGAGGAAGGAAGTGACAGCACTCGTGGGGGCCCCGAGGTCCCCCATGAGCAGAGGGGAGTGAGCCACAGAGCACAGTGAGGGGACAGCAAGGGGGCCCAGGTGACAACTAGGACAATTGCAGCGCCGGAGCCCGGGGCCTCTGCTCTAACCGTGCACGCGGTGAGAAAGTGCCCAAGTCAGAGAAGCAAAGCCTCTTCCTTCCTCTTTCTGCCAGGAAGCCGCGGGGCCTGGCCCCTGCCAGGTGTCCGCCCCACTGCCACAGCATCCCCGGAAGGGGCGTCTCCCCATTGGCCAGGGAGTGATGCCCGTGTCCTCACCCACAGCCCCCCGGCCCAGTCACCCTCAGGGCCCCTCTTTCCTGACCCTTCCAGAGCGTTCTCTGGGATGTGGGGCGAGGCCTAGGGGGTGCCCCTCCCCTGGGCGAGGTCCTGGCTTCCACATGACCTCCCCACCCCCCAGGCCCCACGGCCCACGTGGACCTCTGTGACCCTCAAGGCGGAAGAGTGAAGCAGGGTACCCCTGGGGCACCCAGGGCCTGGCCGAGCCCGGAGGCTGAGGCGAGATGAGAAGTTGGCACAGCTGAGGTCAGAGTGTTGCAGGTAAGAGAGTGAGGTGTGGGAAGATGGTCACCTCCCGGGTCCCATCCGAGTCCCGGGCACGGCTGCCGAGCGCGGATCTGGGCTTTGCACAGGAAGGAGCTCAAGAGTGAGCCGTGGTAGAGAAAGAGGGTTTATTCAGGGAGAAACACACTCCATAGACGGAAGTGAGAGAAGCAAGAAGCCGAGAGAGCCCGGGCGCGGGGTTGTCAGCCTTTATGGGGCTGGGTGACGTCACAGGCTGGTGAGTAGGAGGGCTGGAGGGCTGGGAAGCGTCTGGGAGTCGGGCGTCGCCCGCTTTGGGCCTTCCGTGGTCACCCTCAGAACTCTCCTGGCTCCTGTGGGTGAGTCACGTAGCTGATGTGTTACAATGAGCGGATACTGGGCTCGGGGTCTCGCGGAGGTCTGCTTGTCAGCCGTCTGGTTGTTCCAACCAGCTTCTGTCGTGTCCTCGGGCTATGTCGTGCTTTTAAAGGCTGTGCCCTGCCCCCTTCCTGCCTCAGAAGGGCAGCCCTTCCGCAGGGCAAAGCGGAAGGAAACTTCCCTAAGCTGTCGGTAAACGTGGCCTGGCTGGGCTGGGCTCGGGACTCCCTGTGTCCAAGGTGTGGACCAGCTGGGGAGGGGAGAGGGCGCGGCCCCAGGGAGGGCACTCCTCCCACATCTGACCTTGTCCTGCAGCTTTAGAATGTTCGTGCTGTGTGGCCACTTCTGTTCTCACTGCACACAGGTGTTCAGTGTCGTCCTGATCTATTACTGTAATTGTACACCTTTTTCCTTAAAGAAAGCACCTGCAGTTGTGTAAGCTCCAGACCCCGTGAGACACGGAACAGCCGCCTTCTTCCCCAGTCCTGAGTGCCGTCATGTGAAGGGCACCCCAGTGGCCTGCCTCGCTCTGGGGACGGCTCCCCGATGGCTCTCTTACCAAGGTCCGGTGGAACTCGCCGCTCAGGAGAAGGCGAGTGAAAATCGGCGACGCCTTGGGCGGCTGGAGTGACACAGTCAGGACCAGCCTGGCTGCGGACTAGGGGGCTGACCTGGCCGGGGCCTCTTGTCCGCACCCCGAGCTGGTCCTGAGCCATCCCCCGACCCTGTGCCTCTGTCCAGGGCGCGTCCCGAGCCGGCGGCCTCACTGCAGGCCGACCCTCCCTCTACCCACCGGACATGTGGCCGAGGCCTGTGCCGAGGAGCCCGTGCCGTCAGCAAACCCGGGGAAGCCGTGGCCGCGCCGTGGCCCTGCCGGCTGCACGTGAAGAAGGTGCCGGGGGCATCCCGGGTCCCCCCGCCCCGCACCTCCTGGGACCCCAGGGCTGGGCTGTTCTCGGAGCCGCCCCTCCTGCCGCCCGACCCCGGGCCAGGACGCCGACCACACCGTGAAAGCTGCTCTCTGAACAGAACAGAACAGAGCAGCCGCCTGCCTCCCTCCAGGATGAGCCCTTTAGGGCCGGGGCCCCTCTCACCAGCTCATCTGGCTCTCATCTCTGCTCCAGAAGATCTGAAACCTGCACGGAAGGAGCGTCATCTCCTGCCCACAGACACCCTCATCAGCGGCGCCCGGGAGCCGGTTTGTGCCACCAGGTGCTCTCAGCAGCTTTTCCCTGGGGGAAGCTCCTTGAGATGCAGCGGCGTCCGGTCCGCAAGCGGGCCGCCCTGCACGGCCGGGGTGAGGGCCCCCCGCGTCACCTCACAGGTCAGAGGGGACAAATCTCGGCCCTCGGGCAGCAGCCGGGGAGTCCCCGCTTCTCACCGCTGACGCGTCCCCGAGGGCCGGCCGCCGAGGACAGGGGGAGGCCTGTTAGCTCCTTCACTGGCTGCTCCAGCGTCTTGCCGGCCCCCCTGAGAGCCTCCACAAGGTCTGCTGAATAAACGGTTTAGAAAACAAATGAGTCCGGGGTGAAGAAAGAGCCTGTGATGGTAGCACAGCGTTGAGAATGCACTGAATGCCCGGACCGCACACTTGAAGGCGGTTAAAATGCTGGACATTACTGCATGTTTATTTCACCACGTTAAAAACCACGAGTGAATGAGGGGCTAATTGTGCAAAGTGTAACCTTAACGTTAAAAAAATGGAGATTATTGGGCTTCCCCGGTGGCGCAGTGGCTGGGAGTCCGCCTGCCGATGCAGGGGACGCGGGTTCGTGCCCCGGTCCGGGAAGATCCCACATGCCGCAGAGCGGCTGGGCCCGTGAGCCATGGCCGCTGAGCCTGCGCGTCCGGAGCCTGTGCTCCGCAACGGGAGAGGCCACAACAGTGAGAGGCCCGCGTACCGCAAAAAAAAAAAAAAAAAAAAAAAGGAAATTATCTTTGTGACTTTGGGATAGGGAAGGATTTCCTAACGAGTCCACAAAAATCACAAGCCAAAGCGACACCAGCACATTTCCTAACATTGTAAAAGTCTCACTGTAAACCAGCTGAAGATAAAAGCCACAACTCAGCCAGAAAATAGTTACAATGAGCATCACGGGAAAAGGACCAGCATCGTTTGATAATGTAAAGAAATTCTACACGGCTCTAAGAAAGCAAAATGACCCCAAATGGGGAAAGCTTACGCACAGGCAGCGCCCAAGAGAGGAAGCCCGCGGGGCGGGAAGAGACGAGAAGGTGCTTGAGCCTGCAGACCCCCGGGAGACGCACCGAAGGAGATGCGGCATGAGAGGGGCTGGCAAGGTGGTGCTGGGGACCGGCCAGGACCTGGGGCGCGAGGCGAGCGCGGCCGCCCGGGAACCAGTGCGCAAACACCCAGTCGGTGAAGAAGCACACGCCCTGTGGCCCAGGAACGACAGCCCTCGGGACACATCCCAGAGAAGACCCACAGCTGAGAAGACGCTTTCTTGTGGAATTGTGAGAACTGGAGCGTCCAGCCAGGGGGCAGGTGGTAAGAGGAGTCCGCAGAGTCCCGTGTGGAGCCCTGAGCTGTCGACTAGTAGCCGAGAAGGAGGTGCAGCCCCGGCTGCTGGCGGTGGGAACAAGGCAGAGCCGGAGAACCACAGTGAATGGGGATTGTTTTTCGTGTTTAGAAGCACGGAAACAGTCACAACCTAAGACCAAAGAAGAGAGGCACAGAGTTCCGGGGGGCGTCCTAAGGCTGCACTTCGGGTGGGGACTCGGACTCCTTCTAAGACATGAACAGATTTTGACAAGTAGATGCAGGAGGTGGTGAGACATCTCCTGAAAGTTGAAGCAACGGTAAATGACCCCAGCAGCAAATGGACGAAAGCAGATGGTGAGGGGAGCAGCATGAAGCTGGGGTCCGTCGGAGTCTCACTGTGGCAACTGCCGTCCTGCACAGGAAAGCAGACGGGCTGGACCCAGGAGGGGGTGTGACACCGAGACACCCACGGGTGTTTATGTAACTGGGAATGTACGTTTTAGGACGTGAGCTTTATTCTTTTTTTTTTTCTTTTTTTTCAGTACGCGGGCCTCTCACTGTTGTGGCCTCTCCCGTTGCGGAGCACAGGCTCCGGACGCGCAGGCTCAGAGGCCATGGCTCACGGGCCCAGCCGCTCCGCGGCATGTGGGATCTTCCCGGACCGGGGCACGAACCCGTGTCCTCTGCATCGGCAGGCGGACCCTCAACCACTGCGCCACCAGGGAAGCCCGAGCTTTATTCTTTTGATCATGAAACTATGGCTTTTTATATTCAATACTTTTAATTTTAATCTCCGGGCTTGAATTTCATTTTACGTTGGAGGGTGAATCCTGACAGTAGGTTGCGAGACTGCTCACAGCATTTACATGACTCGTTTTCGATGCAGCTCCGCTGACAAGCTCTTTCACTTTAAGCATAAAATTAAAGAGAACTCACATCTCGTCTGTCCTGCCGCGCTTCTGGTGGCGTCAGCATCTCTGTGGTCCACTCTCTTTCACAGGGTTTGTAATGTCAGCAAAAGGATTATTTCAGGCTGACACTTGGCACAGATGGTTCTCCGCCAAATGTGATTTCGAAGGGGAGGATTTGATCCCAATTATTCCATTCAGCTTTGTTGAAGGAGAGTAAGAAAAAAGAATGTACTCAGCTTCCGGTTCTGTAGTATTTTTATTTTAGATGTAACTGCAGTGACCCTGGCTGGCGGTGAGCTTTCAGCATGGACCGACATTTTGGCGGCTTCGGAAAAAGAAACCTCGTTCGCACAGTCCAGGGCTCTGGGAACGGCCGCCCCGCTTTCCTGCCGTGGCTGCGCTGTGCTGTGGACCCAACACAGATCCCTCTGTCCCCCGCTGGACAGCGGCCAGGCGGCCAAGGTCTGTGGAGCAGGACCACTCGGTGCGCGAGTCCAGCTCAGCCCTGGAAACCGCAGGGCAACAAAAAGCCTCTGTTCCCTCACGACAGGCTCTGCACAGAGAGGGTCCCGGCCGCGGCTCAGCCACGGGGACGGACTTGCAGATGGACCTGGCGGGAAAGCCCGCGGAGGGGGACAGAGGGTGCCCGGTTCTGGTTCAGTGGGTGGACCGGAGGAAGGGGACTCTGTCCCACGAATTTCTGCAGCACCTCCGAGTTCACGGGACCCTCACGACCACCTTTCCTTTCCTTCCTGAGGTGCTCGGTCCCGTGTTTAGTTTTCGGGGAGGGGGCGTTGGCTCACGTCAGCCCCACAAACTCAGGATCAGGAACTTGGTTTGGGGGAGACCTCCATTCCTGCAGATTTTGTGGAATTGTTGTATTCAGTTCTCAATCCCTTTTTTTTTTTTTTTTTTTCGGCTTTGAAACCTTAGCTGTCTGGACTTAGCCTGGAAGGAAGGGAGGGGGAGGAGTCCCTGACCCCAAGGGAAAGCGCGTCTAGGGATGCCTGGACCTCAGCCAACGCGGCCAAAGGGGCCGCTCTGGCCACCTGCCTCTCGCCCCACCCAGAAGGGAGGGGCCTGCCCACACCCCACCCTGGACAGGTGAGACTGGCAGCAGGTGATTAGTCACGGGCACATGACCGATGGGCCCATCTGGGGGGCTGCAGAGGAAGCTTTGCAGTTCCCAGGGGGACGAGGCGGGCTTGTATGGATAACCCTACAGCCTGGCAGGGGCCTGAGGCGGATGCATCCGGCTGGGAGCTGGGGGGTCTGCAGCTGGTTCTCCGCTGGGGGTCGTGCTCTTTCAGGCCCTGGAACCTTAGAACGTGGTGGGGCGGGGTGCTTGCCCACCACCGAGTGATCTTTCTAGGCTGTCTTGCCGTCCAGTCGACACAGCACAGTTCCCAGGATGGGGCGGGGCTGCATCTCAGGGGCGGAACCTGCTGGGCCCCATTTTCAGAAATCAGCGGAGCAGAAAGAGAAGAGGGCGCGTTTCCTGCTTCTCCTCTGGGCACAGTCCTCGGAGCGACGCCGGCCCAGGCCCTGTGGGGCGGGACTTGCAGCTGGCGGTCAGCCAGGGGGTGGGGGCGGGGCTGAGGGCTTGTCCCTCCAGGCAGACCCGCTGCAGCCCGGGTGGGCTCCCCGCAAGGGGTGTTCCACCCGCCTAACCCCGTTCCTCCCCTCTCTCCAACCAAAGCTTCAGGGAAGTTCCTTTTACACCGTCCTGCCCCTCTGAGGCCTAGGTAGGCACAGGACGGCTCTGAGTGGTTTCCAGGTGTTTTCACCTGAGCACACCTGTCCGCCAGTGTGTCCTGGAGGTGGGTGTGTTTTGAACTTAGCCATGTGGGGCTGGGAGGAGAACGGGAGACTGTGGAGGCGGGTGGCTGGTGCAGGGCCCACGTGCCAGAGGTTCTGCAGAGCCAGCCCTGGAATGTGGGCGCGGGGCGGGTGGGGTCACCGCGGGTCCCTGACCAGGGCTGGGGACTCGGCCCTCGGTGTCCTGCTCTGCAGAGTGATGGGATTGGTCCCCCCACCCTGACACCTTTGCAAATTCTAACTGTGTTTTTCAAGGCTAAACACCTTCATCCGAGGCTCAGCCCGAAGGCGACGCCCTGGGTCCTGGGGAGACCCCCCCGTGGAGCTCAGGCCCCCACGGCCGCCTTGGCCCCCCCCCCCGTGGAGCTCAGGCCCCCACGGCCGCCGCTTAACCCGACGGCTGCTCCTTTCTGACTATGCTGCACGGCGCCCGCAGTGCATTTTCTGCAGGACGGTCCAGAGTGTGAGGCTTTCAGTTATAGAACAGGGTAATCCGGAAGCTGTCTTTTCTGTCAAAACAAGGATTATACAACCTCGCAGTGATGATTCCTTAGTTTCAGAGTTTCTGTTTTTTAACTGAGTGCTGCGTTTCTGTGTCTAACCACATCTGGACTGCCAGGCCCTCACCACTGCATATGGAAAGCATGCCTTTTGAAAAGTTTCTGACGGTTTCGATTACACACTGAGGGACAGGAGGGAGGGGTGGCCTCCCGGGACCCAGCAGCATCGCTCCTTTGCTCACCAGGGAACCGGCTGGAGTGGACGGGCCCGTCTGCAGCGGGCTGGGTGGGAGGGCCAGGGGTATGTCCCGACGCGGTGGGAGCGCTGCTGGGAGGGTCACTGCGGGGCCGCAGTCGGGCAGGCCCCCACCCCGGCCCCGACTTCGGCAGAACCAGGTCCATCTCTGAGTCCAGCCGCTCAGGGTGTTCCGTGCTGTTAAAATTTACTGAGCCACGGAATCTTAGGTTCCTTCCCGAAAGCGGCTCTCAGGGGTTTCCCCGCATGAGGGTGTGTCAGGATGGGCCCTCCCTCTGCCAACAGTGGCCGCTTTGGGTTCCCACCAAATTTCACCTGCTCCCAGGGTGAATTTCCGGCCCTTCTTGTCATTCTTGAAGATGCCGTTTGTGACTCTGCTTGTGGAGCGCACAGGGCGGGCCTGGGCTTTTCGGGTGTTAGGAGGGCGCTGCGTGGAGGCTCTGTGTGTGCCGGGATGGCCAGCGCCACAGCGGACGGGGCAGCGGCTCCACCTGTGGTTCGTGATGCTGTGCAAACTGGCCGCCTTGCCTGACTTTTCCTCCATGGAATGAAGTCGCCTGAGGGTCGCGTCCCTGCAAGGACACGGTCGGGTCCGGATGATTGAGGACCGTGTGGAAGTCACGTGCAGGGGTGGGGCCTGGGCTGCAGGGTACCCCGAGCCGAGGGAAGGGGGTCATTTTACGTCCAAACCCTGACGCGGGTGTGGCATCGCACCCTTCTCACAGGCCCAGGACGTCTTCAACAGACGAAACTCTGGCTTTCAACCTGCCCCCCTCATCCCCGTCCCCACAGCTCAGGGCTGGCCCCTGGGACGTGGGAGCATGCGCCCAACGCAGCCAAGCTCGGGCTCTGACCGGGGCGGGGGGGGGGGGTCACACGCAGGTGTGACCTGCTCCGGGAAGGCTGCCTGGAGGAAGAGGCCGCCGTGGGAGGCTGGGGGGATGAGGCTCCTGCAGGACTCAGGGCAGCACCTGGCAGGCGGGGGTCCGGGGCCCCGTCATCCCGTCCACAGCCAGGACCCTCCCAGGTCACGTGTCACAGGGGTGTGGGTGCAGGCCAGGGAAGGGCACCCACGGGCAGAGCGTGCGCGAGGCTCTACCAGAACGCGGCCCCGTCTGGCTCTTCTTGCATTCGCTGTGGCCGTTGTCCACCCACATCAGGATGAGTGGTCATGGCAGGGACGGCCTGGCCCCAAAGCGCAACAGCTGTGGGGCCAGCCCTGCACAGGCGTCTGTGGGTCTCCCGGGGCACCACTAGGGATAAGCAGGGTCCTGGCTGGCAGCAGGCGGCTGACTCCCACCAAAGACGGACGAAAGGGACCTTGAACAGTAGGGCCAGCATCCAGGTGAGAGCAGGTGCAGGTGGGGGCCGGGCAGCATCACAGAGGCACGTGGGAAAGCCCTCACGTGCAGCAGGTTTGCGGCGCCCAGACCACCAAAGCCGAGGCTTCTGTGCCCGCCGTCCGCACCGGGCCCTCAGCAGAGGGGTCTCGGTCTCCTGGGACCCTCCCAAGGCGTCTGCGCCCCTTGGAGTTGAGAGGCAGTGCGACGCTCCCCGCTGGGGGGTTGGGGTCATCTCTGGACAAAGTCCCTAGAATCGGTGCTTCTGCAACTCCTTTCCTGGAGGAAGCCCACAGGCTCCCTCGGGGAACCCAAAGCCGCTCAGGGGACGCTGCCCGGGCCCCTGCCATGTGTCACTGTGACCTTTTAGCTCGGGAGGGTCTGCGGGCTGAGGGGGAGGGGCCGTCCCTCCCCCTCCCCCGCCAGAATGTCTGCGCTGCAAACAGGAACTTCGCCTTCTGGGGTCAGCTGACTCCTGGAAACGGCAGCACGGGGCGACGCAGTGCTGACCGAGGCCAGGATGTGGGCGCGTCCGGTGTGAGGGGGCGGCTGGGGCGTGGGCAGGAGGCCGCCTCGTGGTCTTGAGACACCGTCCCCTCAACTCCAGTCCTGCCCTTGGGGCGGAGACGTCGCCCCTTCAGCTGCTGGACCTGTTCTGCTGGGAGGGCAGGGCCCCAGGTGACCCCACCCAGGCTGGCTGTCCTGCGTGCTTGGGGCATCACGTGTAAGACCCCGGACCTCGCGCTGGGGCTGCACTGAGTAGGGCTTTTGATGAACTGGGCGACCCTGAGCAGTGGAGTCTGGGGGCCCTGCCGGGGGCCCTGCGGTGGTTCCCAGACCTGTCTGTGACGGACGCTGCCCCCCGCCCACCACCAGGAGAGCTCCTGAAAGTTTACGCCCCTCCCTCCAGGAGCACCGTTGCTTCTCTGTAACCAGGATGATCAACCCTCGAACGCAGAGGAGAGTCTGGACCGCGGGTCTTTCCGTCTGCTGGCTCTTCGACTTCCGACTTCCTCGGCCCGACCACCGGTTCCTGGCCATCGAGCACGTGCAAAGCCAGTGTCCCGCGCTTTCTTCCCTGGAGCTCAGGCCGGCAGCCCCGCCCCTAGTCCTGCGCTCTGGCCGGATGCTGTCTTTGTCTGGTCTCTTCCCTCCTCCCTCAGATGCTCAGCTCGGTCTGCAGGTCCAGGCTTGGCATCCAGGACACACAGGCCCACGAGGACCGCCTGCGTCCCCAGACAGCACGCACGGCTCCTGCTGTCCACCCAGGGCCTGGCGACCTCCCGGCGTCGGCACACTGAGGTGGGTCTGCCCCCATGGAAACCGGCACCCTTGCCAAGTGGCGGACACCTCCGTCCAGGAGCCCTTCCTGATTTCCCCCACTCCTGGAAGCCTCTGGGGCGAGGGGAGCTGCCATCTCTCCACCCTCTCTGCCCAGCGCCCTCCCTCCTGGAGAGGCAGACCCTCTGGGAGTGAGTCTAAGCATTGTAGTTCCTTGTCCAGGGCCACAGCCAGGTCACAAGGGCACAAGGAATGTCATCACACCCACCCTGTCCACAGGGGGCTGATTCACTCTTGTTCCCAACAGCTGGGGTGCTGGTCTGAGGACCCCACCGTTCTCTGCCTTTGAACTTGTTAGGAAGCCCGTGCTGTCTGGGGGTGGACGTCCCTCTGGCCACCTCTACTCAAGTGCGGCAGGGAAGGGGGGCAACCAGAGCAGACCCAGTCCCTCCGGCTGCACCCGAGCCAGCTGTCTCTGAGTCATCGGCCCACGGGTGACCCACCGTCCCCTAAGCTCAGGTCGGCAACTTCCCTCCCAGCAGAAGACAAACGTGCAATACTGTACGTCAAAATCTGGAGAAGTAATTTCTGAGGCAAGATTGAGTTTTTAAAGATTATAGTTTGGAGAACTCAGGTGCATCTAGTATTTTAACGGTTTCAGATTGCGGCGTTTTAGGCTACCTGTGAAATACCATCGGTGCTCCACTTTCACTGTTATTTTAACCAGGAGCTTCATCTATGGGAAATAAAATTCATATTTTATGGCAAGACTGGAAAAATGTGAACATAAGAAATTTACTCTGCCCTTGGACCTCCCCTCTCCCCCAACTGCGCATCTTGTATCTGCATTAGGGATGACCACAGCTCCCCGTCGGCAGACATACCTGCTCGTCCGCGAGGAGCGACATCCTCCCAGCACCAGCAAGACAGCCCCTTAAAGAAAACATTCCTCTTGATCTTTTAAGGGGCCACAATGACGCTTAGCGCTAGACTGTGTAAACTGTCGATAATACGTCATTTAATGTACAGCCCTCTGTCTCAAAACTCTTAAACAGCTGTGCCTGCGCTTCTAATGGGCAGAACAGCTTTGGAGCTTCTGAGAGGCTGTTCTTGGGTTCGAAGCCTCAGTTTGGCTCGAATAAAACTTTTCATTTCTCTCTTAGGTCGACTGATTAATTTTTTTGGTCACCATCTATAGCGTAAAAATAACAACCATAGTGATGTTAAAACAACAAACAGTGTTGGAGTTTGCAAAGTGTTGGTAAATGAGCTCGGAGACGCGGCAGAGGTGGACGGGGGGGTATCAGCTGTGTCACGGGGGGGGCGCCTGACTCACAGGAGAGAAAACCTCCCGATGGCTTGGAGCTGAGGCTTCGGTGGGCATCGCGTGGTGCTCAGGGGTGGCTGTGGCCTGGCCCATCTCCTGGTCTCTTTGTCTGTCTCAGAAATATTCCTTGAGCCAACTTTCCCCATAAGGTGAATTACAGAATCAGAACAGTGCTTGGAATAGCTCAGCCTTTGAAGAAATTCCTAAAAGGGGAAAGTTTTATCTGAATTCCCCTAAAACATGTAGATGTTAGAGATAAGACTTTGAGACAATCTCTAGCAAATTAAGGTTAAAAGTTCTGTGAAAGAATAACGATTCTCCAGGAAGCGATCACGCCTGGAACATACCTCACAAGGTCTGGCAGTTGCCTCACTGCAAGCGGGATGTTAGTTCCTCGACCAGGGACTGAACCGTGCCTCCTGCAGCGGAAGCGCAGAGTCCTAACCACTGGACCGCCAGGGAATTACCAAAAGAATTTTTGTTTAGTCGCCATCCTTAAGGAAAAAGGGGGTCTCCTCAGCAGGCGGGATTCCCATGCTGCAGCAGCTGTTCCCAGCAGAGCCCTGTTTGGGCCTCTCTAGCTTTCACTGTAGGGACAGTGCGATTCTGAAGGTGGGCTGCAGGCATGGCTTTCCCCAGCACCCACAGGCTGCTGTGCCCCATCTCTGCTGCTCCCTTGGGTGAGGCAGGGCAGTGTGTGGACTCGTGGCCGTCTCACCGCCCGTTATGGGGTGGCCCTTCGGCCTAAAGGTGACACACTGTGTGCCAAGCCCCACGTCCCCTCGTCTCTCGCTGGCAGGGCCATGGAGGCCGGAGTGAGATTTCATCCTCGAAAGGCCCCTTGGGGTTCACGGTCAGGCAGTAACTATTTACAGAATACCCACGGGACACCAGGCGCTGGGCTGGTTCCAACAGGTGTGCTCCTGGCTGTGTCACTGCAGCCCTCGGAAGAGGGTGTCTGCTCCGACCTGCCTGGTGGGCCCGCTGCTCACCTCTTGTCCCCCTCCTGGCTGCCTTTGTGCTAAGCGATGTTCACCCCCCCACCCCAAGAGGCGTATACTGGACATGGGGGGAGCCCCAGGCCCAGGACAGTCCCGGAGGAGAGAGGAATAAAGGCCAGGCAACCACCCCGGTCCTCACCGTCCTGGTTCTGTGCTCTCGAGTACACGTGCTCACGGAAGTCCGTCTGGGGCCCCAGATCCACGCTCGTGGACGAGCCAGCGTGGCCCTGTCTCGTGGTGCCAGCCCGGCCCGAGAGGCGACACTGCTTCCTGTGTCAGCTCCGCCGTGACACGTGGCTTTCTCGAGGTCTACGGAAAGTTGTCATTTTTGCGCTTTTTTTTTTTTTTTTTTTGGTGATTTTGCTGCTTAAAATGCCCCCAAGCCCAGTGCGGAAAGACTGTGCTTCGGGAGAAAGGGCCTGGGAGAGAAGCTCTGTCAGGGCCGGAGTCACGTGCTCTCGACTGAAGGTCCGTGTCAACGCAGCAACAGCAGATATCCGGTAAGGCGTCCCTCAGCAGAAACACACACGAGACGGGGTTAGGTACTGACCCATTGAGGGAAATGTGACCTGAGGCCCATGGGAGCCCAGCCCTGTGTCCCCAGGAGCCAAGGCTCAGGACTCGCCAACCCAGTGTTTGGGTGTCTCTGTAGAACAGCTGCCGCATGTGGAGAACCAGCTGTACCCTGTTGGAAGGAAAGAATGATTTCTTAAAAAGAAACAATGTTTCCTTCAACTGTGAACCCGCTGGGATGATTAAGTCGAGCGTTGGTTTCTAAAGAAGAGAAAACACGAATCTTCCTCAGCCGGCTGCGCCTGGGGCTGACCTGGGTCTCCCACGCGGCGTCGGAGCCCCTCCGGTGTGACAAGCAGGCCACGCCCACCGGCGACTTGCATTTCAGAGCCGCACGGGCACTCTGAGAGCTCTGCTTTCCCGTGACGTATTTGCGGCTGCTCGTTTTTCCCGACAGCCCTGAGGCTCAGGGTCATCTGCTTCTGCGTCACACGCCAGCGCGTTGCCGAACCAGGGAGGGGGAGGCGGTGAGATGGTGGATGGCGGTCCACACCGGAGAAGCCTGGGCAGGGAGAAGCCATCAGGAGACCGGCGTGAGAGTCCCTCAAATCACTCCCCAGAAAGCCGCATCAGATCGGCGCACGTAGGTACCCGGAGGGGAAGAACCTCGGAAACGCGGGGCGGCTCCAGCCCACTGGGTCATCACAGTGGCCCCCGGAGGCATCTCCAGCTTCTGCTCCTGCAGCCCAGCAGCGTGTTGTCCATACAGAAGCCAGAGCTACCTGTGAGGTGTCACCCTGTGTGACAGCTGAGTTTGTGGGTCAGCTGGACCACTGAGTGTCTAGATACTTGGTCAGACTTTATTCTGGGTGCTTCTGGATGAGAATAGCCCTTGATTCCATGCACTCAGTAAAGCAGATGGCTCTCCCCAGGGTGGGCCTCTTCCACCCAGCCAAGGGCTGTACCTGGCCTACCCACCTGGCTCGTACTCACTCTTTCCCTTCCTGTTTTTCTTGCCGACCAAGACGTTCATTCCAGGATGGCAGGGACATGGTGTGTACCTAGAATAGTGCCCGGCTCAGAGTAAGGAAAGCCACACCTGTAGAATAGTTTTATTGGAGATAAAGAATGGTTCAGACAGGCCAGCTGTGTATGACTGACGACCATTGTGAGTGACACTAAAACTTCACTCTTGGGGGGTGACTGGGGACCTGGTTTTAATGATTGAAGAGTCTGAATTAGAGGTTCTCTCTAAAGGAACACAGGCGAATTCCATCACATTAAAGAACAGATGGCAAACAAATCAGTCACTAAGTGCTTCCGAAAAGAAGTCCTGCCAGTAGGTGATGGATGAATAAACTGTGGTCCGTCCAGACGATGGAGTGTTATTCAGTGCTGAAAAGAAATGAGCGATCTACTCTCATCATTTTTTCAAGTAATAATATTTGGATATGCAGGATTGCTCATTTTTTCTTCCAAGGTAATATTTTGTTAATATATCAATATTATGATTTGTCCAATATTAAAAAAAAGAAATGAGCTATCAATCCATGAAAAGACATGGACAAACCTTAAATGCATGTTATTAAGTGAGAAAAGCTGATCAGAGAAAGCAACAGAATGTATGATTCCAACTCTATGACATTCTGGAAAACACAAAATAGGCCGACAGTAAAAAGATCAGTGGTTGCCAGGCTTTGGTGGGAGGGATAAACAGGCAGAGCACAGGGGATTTTCAGGGCAGGGAAACTAGTCTGTATGGTTTTATAGTTCTGGATACATGTCATTACACATTCGTCTAAACCCATGGAACGTACAGCACCAAGGCTGAACCACAGTGTGAACTATGGACTTCAGTTAATCATAATGTATTAGCGTTGGCTCATCAAGTGTAACAAATGGACCACATCAGTGCAAGATATTAGACATAAGGAAAACTGCAGGTCAGGGGAGAGGAGGTGCATGAGAACTCTCTGTACTTGCTGTTCAATTTTTCTGCAAACTTAAAAATGTTCTAAAACATAAAGTCTATGAATTATTTAAAAATCTGTTGTCTTTTTATATAGTAGAAAAAAAATTTTAAAAAGTTTTAAAATATTTAGAACTGCACTAAAAAATCAAGAAAAAATCTAATCAAATATGCTCAAAACATTTTACGAAATAGCTACACAATATTATTCAGAAAAAAAGTGTTGAATCCTAAAGAATACAGAGATGTACCATGTTCATGAAGTGGATGCCTCATATTTGAAGATGTTAATTCCCTCCAAGGTGATTCATAGATTCACCGTAATCTGATCAAGATCTCAGCAGATTTTGTATGTGTGTGGACATTGAAAACACATTTCTGAAAAATATATTGAAATACCAAGAGTCCGTAATAGACATAATCTTGAGGAAGAACAAAGTTGCAGAACTACCGCTCTTGGATGGGGGACTTATTTTAAAGTTCCATGGACATCCCTGGTGGTGTAGTGGTTAAGAATCCACCTGCAGGGGACAGGGGTTCAATCCCTGGTCCAGGAAGATCCTACATCCCGTGGAGCAACTAAGCCTGAGAGCCACAACTACTGAGCCCACGCACCACAACTACTGAAGCCTGCGTGCCTAAAGCCTGTGCTCCACAACAAGAGAAGGCCGGTTACTGCAACAAAGAGTAGCCCCTGCTCGCCACAACTAGAGAAAGCCTATGTGCAGCAATGAACACCCGACACAGCCAAAAATAAATAAGTAAATAAACAAATAAATAAAAATAAATAAAGTTACCGTCAGTAACACAGTGTGGGACTCTAGAAAGAAAAATAGACCAACAGGACAAATAGGGCCTCCAGAAACAAACACACATGGGGACATTTCACTTACACCAAAATTCAGAATTTCTTCCCCACACCAGGATGGCTAAAATGAAACAGACAGAAATGTCAGTGATGGCATCAGCGTGGAGCAGCTAGAGCTGGAGGCATGTGGGATGCCACTGGAGTTGCATGTGGGAACACGCGATGCCACGCCCAGCAGGTACCCAACAAAAACGTGTACACTACGTTCACCAAAACACACGAGTGTGAACATTCACGGCCCCAAACTGGGCACAACTCCACTGCCTGTAAACAACACAGCGGACGAATAAATCGTTGGGGGGGTGAGCAGAGCAGAATCCGGCAAGCAAGGATGATAAGTGAACTGCAAACACACTCAACACTGGGACGGATCTCGGGGGCACGGGTGTTGGAAGCCAGACGAGAGCCTGCATCCTGCTTCTGCTGAGAGTGCAGATTTCAAAACTGGGCATCGCTATCCGGTGCGTCGGGGTGGGGACGGGGTCCCTGAAAGGCCGGGCGGTGGCTGGACAGTGGGGACTGAGTGTGCTGGTGTCGAGTTCTGGGTGTGTGACGTGATGTGTGAAATTATACAGTATTCTGCTTGACGGTCACATTCATAAAAGTTTTCCAAAAAAGATAGTAATGCTATATAAACAGTTGCACGTAAATGCACTCATACCACCTAAACAGGCATTTCAAAACCAGCCATTACTTTAAACCACCGTGCCTTCAAAGGGCTCCCGGTGAAAGCAAGCCTGTTCCAATGGATTGCCTTATTTGCTAAGCACTGACTCAATATTTTCTCTTGGCTCGGACGGGCTCCCCACGTGTCAAGGGCAGACGGGTTGATGAGGTTGCGGCTGGCAGACACCCTCTCCCACGCGACACCCGGGACAGTGTTTGCCCCCAGGGAGCAGGCGAGGGCGTGAGGCCTGGCCCAGGGCAGCCGCTGGGAATTCTGGTCGCTCCACCGGCATTTTCTTCCGAGCGCAAATCACTGAGAGTTCCTAAAACACTTCCTCTTTTTTTTAAAATCTGATGCTTAATGTCTAAAAAGCTTCTTATTTTTAAACACTCCTCCCCTTCTCTGGGCTTCCTGCTCCTACAGACTCAGCTGGGACACAAGGATTGAACAGCGTCCCCAGGTCGCATGGTCCTGGGGCGGGACTCCAGGCCAGGCGGGCAAACTACGCAGGGAGAGCGTCTCCCTGGCTTTCAGCTTTCGGTTATAACTAGACACTCAGGGCGGGCTCGCAGGACAAACCGGCGTGCATGTGGTCCTGTCCAGGTGATACAGGGCCTTGTCCAGCTGCCATCCCTCGTGAGGGGGCGGAGAACGTCCTGCCGACATCCTGGCTGGAGAGGAAGGAGGAGTCGAGCTGTAAACGCACAGTACGGTTGTTTTGGCGACGGTCTAGTGAAACAGCTGGCGTGCCCACTGTGCGCGCTGCCCAGTGAGGGCAAACGTGCGTCTCTCAGAAGCCTGGCTTGGGAGCCACCGGAGACCACGGGGCGCCCTCCAGTGAGCACTTGCTTCAGCTGCTTCCTGGGAGTTTGGGCACTTTCGGTCACCGTGAGCAAACTTCACCATCAAAACCCACACCTGCCTCTGCGCTGGCCCCGATTTCCCACCAGACGTGGTCCTCGGTCCACGGAACGGACGGTCCAGGCTTCGGCCACCAACTCAGTGTCAGACCCGCTCCCACTGAATCCCAGGGGTCGTGGGCCCTGCTGGTGATGGTGGTTACAAGCTGGCCCAGCACTGGACAGCTGCAGGCCAGGCCTCAGGCCCGGGCCCCACCGTCAGGGCTCTTTCTGGCCCTGAACTCCCTTATAAGTCAACAACCCATCAGTGATATGCTCTGTTCAGCAGATGAACCTGTTTGAATTTGTGAACTCTCTCATGTAGATTTAACAAAATTATCAAGTTGTCCTGCCTTGAAATACACATGGGAACACAGAAGGGGACCAGCCTTCCTTCTGCGAGATAAGTACTTGGCACCGCTGTTCGGTGCTGGCCCAGGAATGAGTGATGAAAACAAAAGCAGCTTTCTTAGGGCTTCAGATTTTCTCAGATTGGGAGGCTGAAACCCACACGTCCACTTCCACCCTCCGCATGGAAGGTGACTGGGGTGCCGCCCTGGGGCGCTCTGACCTGAGGGTCACCCACCAGAGCTGGGAGGGGATGACCCTGTGTGCGATCTCCGCAGAGCCACGTGGGTGGGAGCAGCCCCACATCTTGGTTCCTTCCCACCTGGGTTGACACGACCTTGTCCATCCGCTGATCCCACGTGGGGCCCTGTTTCAGAGGCAGCACCCAACACCCTCATGACCCTTTAAAATGAAACCCCCCCAGTGCCCGTCACTCCACTGACCATGTGGCCAAACACAGGCCTCAGCTTGACGGACGTGCAACCGGGTCATCAACTCCCGTCCAGCCAACGCCGTCACCTAATTGACCTTGGCCATGTGGACCACGGTCAGCCTGGCTGTCTCCAGAGGGGCTATTTTCAGGGATGGTTCAACGTGGGACATTTCGAGGATAACAGAGGAAAGTGGCGGGGGGGGGGCACCTGAGGACGGGGGGCAGTGTCTACGTTAAACATGTCATTCAAAGTGCTAACAGATCCACACTCCCGCCAGCAGTGAGGGGAGAGCCTGCCGTGGTGAGGATTTGCCTCAGCGGCTGTGGACAGAAAATCGGAAAGAGCTGGGACTTAAAGGCAACATTCGGGTGGACGGTTCTGGTGTGGCCGCCTGCTGGCTCGTGGACAGGCGGCGACCTGCTCCCTTAGCTTTGTGGCTCTGTCATCCTCAACCAGCGGGTCTACTGTGAGTTCAAGCTCCAGCCCTCACGTCCTCCTGGAAACCAGCCGATAAGAAGGAAGATGTGCGTATGTACCCCACGCCCCCGCCAGCCTGGGGACGCACAGCGTGCCCTCCGCTCGTGAGCCACGGCTGGCCGCGTGGCTGCGCAGGTGCAGGGAAGCTGGGAGACGAACTTTGCCTGGAAGCTGCGTCCCAGCTCAGTGTCGGGGATTCTTACAGGGAACAAAGAGGGATGCATGTTGCTGGACGTCTGGGGTCGGCCACAGACCCGTCCCCTCCTCCCCCCAAGAAAAGACCCAACCGTAAATGATGGCAGCCTGAGCTGTGGAAATTGCTTCAATTTGCGTTGTGTTATTTACTAGAGAGTTTATTTTCTCAGTCCTCACTGGCCATCGGGATTTCCTCCTCTGAGATTGTCTGCTTCTGACTTGTCTTCCTGTTGAGTGTCTGTTCCGTGTGGATTTTCCGAGTTCTTTACAGATGCCAGATCACGACTCTGACTGTTGTTACGTCCTCAGTTGTCCTGCTCTGTGTACTTACTGTCTTTCAACTTAGAAGTTTCAGATTTTGAGGTGGTCAAATTTATCAGTCATCTTATTGGTCACGCATTTTGTTTTTATGATCTGGTATAAGAAGGTCCTAATTCTCAAAGGTTATATACCCACTGTTTTACATTTGCTTCTGATACATTTGTAGTTTTCCCTTGTTTAGGTCTTAAAGTATTTGGCGTTTGTCTTTGGGATATAATTTTGTTTTTCTCCAGATGAACAGTCATTTGTCCAAATAGGATTTATTGAACACTTTACCTTTTCTCCATGGATTTGGAAGCCGCATATACCACATAGTACCTTCTTATACGTACACAGATCTGCTTCCTGGATTTAGTTGACTAGGCCTGGGCTGACACTGCAGTTGCATAATATTCCTTCTTTCTCCATGGGGGACATTCCCCATCCCTCCCATGTTTTTGCTTTTATCAAGTATTTCTTGATCACTTTTGTCGGGTTACCCTTCTATGGGAATTTTAGAGGCCTGATTCTGTTGAAATTTTGATTAGGATTACAATGAATTTACAGAATTGACACGTTACAAAACTGCACATTTCCATTCATGTACATGGTATGGCTCTCCAGTTAGTTAAGCATTTCCATGCTACGGAACTTAATCACTCTGTCCTGTTTCACTAATATACAGGAAAAAAAATACGTGAACTGAAATAAAAGAGCGCTTCACGTTTTACAAATGGAGGGTGGAAGTGAATTTGATAGAAGGTGAGAGATAACAGCTGCTTCCTTTGGAGAAGGAGAATGTCATGGCTGCCCTCAACGCTGTTTATGGTCACTTGTTCCTCATGACCTGGGGCTGGCCGGGTCTCGGGTTCCTGACGCATCCCTGTCACAAGGTTCCTTCTACTTCCAAGACCTCGGTGGCAATGCCCAGAGATGAAGAGAAAGAAGGTGTGTTTTAAGGATCTCATAATAAAATAAAAGTGATGCTAGAAATGTGTGACACAGGAACCACGATGAGAACTCATGTTTCAAAGATTAACTCTCCTCGCCCGTGGATTTCCTCTCATCTCCGTGGCAGCCTGGAGCTAGAACCAGTGTTGTCATGTTGGCTTTCTTGCATCTGATTCCCTTTCTGCATTTGGGGAGCCTGGCCCTGGGGACTCATGCTGCAGGCGACCCCTCAGAAACTCGGACGGCACATCCTGGTGGCCCCGAGGCTCCTGGGCCCTAGCCCTCGGGACCCCTCCCTTCAGATTCCTGTGGTCAGTGGTCAGCAGACATGAATCAGGTAGAGGATGAAGCCCCGACAGCCAGGAGAGAGGCTGGTGGTGGTGGGTCATCTCCCCAAGGCCTCTCTCTCTAGACACTTGCCCGCTGCAGGGCTGGGGCCCCACAGTGAGGGGCCCCGGAGTCTCCACATCCTTGGGCTCTTATTCCTTACACTTGAGGGATGCTGCGTCACCACGACGTAGCCCTCACCTGTGCCTGCAGTGTCGCCTGCGGACGGGGCTCCACAGGCACGCGGTCGGGGAGCCCCAACCTGGGCCTCCCATCATGCAGGTCCCACACGGCCCAGGGTTTCCTGGGAGTCAGGCCCCTCAGTCCAGCACACACAGGTGTGAATCAGGTGGGAGCAGGATACACTCCAGGGAGGGTGGTCAGGTCACTGGGGGCTCCCGGGCCGCCACCTCTGCTGGTTTCCGGCCTCCTGCCTAGGTGCCCATGTTCTGGACCTCGCTCTCCAGCCTCCCCTGAAAATCGGAGGCCACCTGGTGTCCTCCCAGCGACTGCGGTGCTTCTGACGTTGGTCAGGGCTGTCTTTCACGGTTCACAGCCGGGAACCGCCAGCCTGATCACGTCTACATCCTGATCCCAGAATCTGGGAATGTGACCTTCCTTCAAATAGGAGAAATGTGACGCAGCAGATGTGACCAAGTTAAAGATGTTGCGAGGAGGAGATCATCCCGGATTAACCGGCTGGCCCTAAATGCGTTGCGGGTGTCCTGAGGAGGGGGGAGGAGGGCATACGAGACACACGGCGGGGGGCACGTGAAGACGGAGGCAGGGGCGGGAGCGACGGCCCCAGCAGTGGACTAAGCGGGAGCCTCCAGAGGGCGCGGGGCCTCCACGGCGGACTCTGGCCTCCAGAGCAGGGGCAGGGCATGTTTCTGCTGCTCCGAGCCACCCGTGTGTGGTGACTGGTGGGGCAGCCCCAGGACATGCAGACCCTCACTCTCTGGGCAGCCTGTCCGGCCCCGGGAAGGCGACCGCTCAGGACAGCCGGCCACCTCCCCCGGGCAGAGTGAGCCCCGCGGCCCTGCCCTCCGTCGGCTTGGGGCCTTAACTGCAGCTACGCGGGGACGTGTGGGCCCACCCGCTGAGGCCCTCGGGGGCCCCCAAAGCTGCTGCAGGACGCCGCAGCCCTGCCCTGCCCTCCCCCGGGCCGTGCCGCCCCCAGCCCCTCTGATCCCTCTGCTCTGGGCCTGGAGACCCTGCACCCCCGGCGAGCAGCACCCCCCACCCCCGCACCCCCGGCGAGCGGCACCCCCACCCCCGCACCCCCGGCGAGCGGCACCCCCACCCCCGCACCCCTGGCGAGCGGCACCCCCACCCCCGCACCCGGCACCCCTCCTCGGCATCCTCCTCCTGGGCTTGAGCTCAGGGCCGTGCCTGCCACCTGCCCCTCGGGGCCTTGCTCAGGCCGGGGGGCCGGGGGGCCGGGGGTTGCTTTTCAAGCTCATGGATTGGGGGTGAGGCAGGCGGAGTGATGGGGCTGGCGGACTCGCGGCGGTGCCCCGCCAGTGACGGGGGCGATCGCGTGGCAGCTGGGCACCGTCTGTGGCTCTCAAGGCTGCTTGTTCCTCGGGACGAGACCCTTCTCAAAGGCCACCCTCTGCCAGGCGCACAGGCGTTCTTCCAGTCTGAGCGTTTGCGGACGGGCTTGCCGGGTCCATACCGGCTCCTCGCAGCAGAAAGTACCACGAAGGCACCTGGGTCCCAACCAAGCGCTTCAGCCGGAGGAGGAAGGGGCCTCCCAGACCCAGGGCTTTAACACCCAATCGTGGACTTGGGGTCTGGAGTTCCGGAAGGTTCTGGTGCTTCTGGATCGGGCTCTGGGGTGGGGCTCAGGGGTTGGTTGAGGTAGAAGGCCGGGTGTTGGGGTGCAGAGCAGTGGGGGGCTGGTGCCATCTCTCTCTCTAGGCAGCCTCAGGGCCTCCCCACGTGCCCCCCTTCCCAGCGCCACCTGCCAGGAGGGCTGCAGAGCTCACGGCCTGGTGCCCAGCCTCTCCGCAGACGTAGACGGACCCTCTTCACTCTCCCCAGAGGCCCACACAAGCCCAGGTGTCCTTGCAAGCCTGCCGTCCTCAGCACTGCTGGTCCTGGGGTGTTCACCAGGCCACAGGTTCTAATTTTTACGTTGTATCGAAGGGTAACTCGCTCACAGCCAGCAGAGAGCTCAGCTGGGCTTTCACACGTGTCTGTGGACCTGCACGGTCCCCCAGTTCAGGATAGAGATCCCCCCCAGCCCAGCCAGTGGAGCCTCACCCACAGGAGCAGAGCTTCTGTAAACGCCGTCACTGGCACCGGAGGTTCGTTTTGCCTGATCTCGAGCTCCATAAAGTGGAGCCACGTGGGATGGCCTGCAGCCTCCACGGTGGGCGCCAGTGGTCCCCACCCCTCATATTCAGGCCTTGAAGCCCCTCCCACGCAGGCAGGGCAGCCCTGGCCCTGCCCCCTGCCACGTGGGCACCGTCCTGCAGTGGGTTCCCTGGCCCCGCTGCCCTGGAACCTACAGTGCACCGCTGGGCCTTCCAGGCCGGTGCCAGGAGGAGGCTGGACAGCAAAGCAGTTGTCAGTTCAGTGGGTCGGGGGTGCGGTGGGGCTGAGGCATCACCGGGTGGGGGGGACCCTGGGAGAAAGAGCTGGGAGAGCAGCCGCGAGGCAGGGTCCGAGGCCCGGGGACCCCCGCACGGGGCCTCAGGGAGCTGCAGGGTGTAGGGGGCGGGTGCCCCAGGCCCTGACCTCCTCTGGTGCTGAGCGGAGTGGGTGGGGGCCCCGGGGGACTTGGGCCTCAGGCCTCTCGGGGACAGCGAGAAATCGCTTCTGTGGGGTGTGGCAGAGGCGACGGGGCGGGTGGGGAACAGAAGCACAGAGCACCCTGCGTTGGGGCACCCCTGATTCCCAGGGCGCAGGGGGCTCCGTGTAACGTGACAATGCCCGCTGATGGGCCACCTGAAGACACAACTGTCTCAAAAGAAGGGAGGAGGAGAAACACTGCCTTTTAGGACTTCCCTGGTGGCGCGGTGGTTGAGAGTCCGCCTGCCGATGCAGGGGACGCGGGTTCGTGCCCCGGTCCGGGAAGATCCCACGTGCCGCGGAGCGGCTGGGCCCGTGAGCTGTGGCCGCTGAGCCTGCGTGTCCCAAGCCTGTGCTCCACAAAGGGAGAGGCCACAGCAGTGAGAGGCCCGCGTACCGCAAAAAAAAAAAAAAAAAAAAAAAAAAAAAAAAGACAAAAAACACTGCCTTTTAGTGAGAATTGATATAATAGCAAAGAAATCATTTTCTAAATCATCTGGCCGTTTTCTTGCACTCATTACCATATATACAAAACCAACAGAACAGGTCCACATAGATTGTTTATGAAGCTCTTAAGGTCTGTGAAGTTTAGCACGTGCTAGATACAGCTGCTGATACTTCAGTGTACGTGTTGAATTACAATGTTGCAGCTGGGTAGGGGGAGTACTGACAAGTCTTCTTATTAGAATGAATTCTGCATTGAACAGCTTTCTATATAAACCTCGTGGGCACTTCTGATTATCTCTAAAATACATCAGAGGAAAGAATAATGAATTAGAGTGTATAAACATTTGGGGCCTTTGAAACAGAGGAAGTTTTAAAATAAATTACAGTCTGTATTTTTTTTTTTCTGCACCACGCGGCCTTTGGGATCTTAGCTCCCCGACCGGGGATTGAACCCGCGCCTCCTGCAATGGAAGTGTGAGTCTTAACCACTAGACCGCCTATTTTTAATAAAACGAGATTATCGTGTCTCAGAAGATCTTTACGGGGACGTCCCAGCTGAGAGCACGTCAGTGGCCCTCAGCGAGCCCTGGGTAGGGTCCCAGAGGTCCTGACTCGCGGACAATTCAACAGCCTGAGTGGACGGAGGCTGGACGGTTCTGAAGCCTCGTCTTTGCCGGGTGTGCTGTGTGGATTCGGCCCGGGGTGCCTTCAGGAGCGTCCAGAAGACAGATGTGTCTGTGGCAGGAAGGCGCGCCCCACCCCCCTCGGAATCCTGACCTTTCCTCCCACTCCCACCCAAAGCGCCGAGCATGGTTGACTTAATACAGAGCTACGACTGTACCAAGTGGCTCGTCTGAGACCAAGCACGCATTTTTGGCTAGAATTATTTAGGTCATCAGAAAAGTATAAGGTTTTTCATGTTACTCTAAAAATTCCCAGCATTCTCTGTGCAGGACAAGGGATGCCCTCTGTGCCCTGGTGCTCCAACCCGGCCACCAGCTCACTCTGCACGGATTTCTGATTTTTTCTAAGTAACTTAAGTGTTTAGAGAAGTTCGGAGCCACATGGTGGCTTTTTGAGAATTTACTTAGCAGACCTAACCCGGGGTGGTGTGATGTTTTCCTGCAGAACAGATCACTATCTGAAGGAGAGAGGCACAGAGAGGACCCTCGGGGCCAACAGTGCAGTGGTCATGACGAAACAGAGCAGACTGGAAGGGATGCGGGAGCCCTGGAAGGCGAAACCCCAGCCAGGAGCCTGGTGACGACCCCGCAGAGCCCCAGATGTTCTCAGAGATACGGGGCAGCCCCTCCTGCCCAGGGCTGTCTTGGGTTCGGCACGGAAGTCTGGCATCCTGGGACACTGACCCATCCTGGTACCCTGATGGCGGGTCCCACTAGAGCAGAGCCAGCCCCTGGCTTCAGGGGTGAGAAGAGCTTTGCTTCCTCTGTTGGTGGGGCCTCTGACTAATGTTCACTAGCCTCGAGGATGGTGAGGGTGAGATGTGGGTTATCAGAGTCTCCATGAAGCCCGGGGAGAAGAACATCTAGGCAAGGGCTGAGCGGCCTTTAATTAGGCTGAAAGCGTGTGGGGATCACGCGCTGCGTCAAACACTCCGGAACTGAGAGGCCCCCTTCCCTCCAGGGAAGATTTCTCTCCTGTCCTCGAGGGGCAGGTTGGCTCAGAGGTGAGTCCCTTCTTAAGGGAGGACCCCCTGCCCCCGCTCTCCCCCAGGAGGCCGTTAAGAAGAGAAACAGAGCTTTCTTTGTTTTTGCCCTGGGCACTGGTGTGTGGACGCCCACTTGTCCCAGTTACTCCACCCATGGAAAGTGGCCTGATGATATGTGACTCCAGCACCTCAGACATCAGATGTGTCTAAACGCTGCACGGGTGAGGGGCACCTTATGTCCTGAATACATTGCTCAAGATTTGATGTCTGCAGACTCGGAGCAATCAGAGTGCTATATTAAACTGTCGAAGGAGAAGCCTGAAGACCCTGAGAATTCATACCTGCGATGCTGTCTCTTGGTGCCAATCATGAGTGGGGAGAAAGTCAATAAAAATCACATCTGATCCTCAGCTGGCTGCCCTGTCTTTTAAGGCTGCCAGACACTCACGCTTGTATTTTCTCTGGAGGAGCATGACATCATTCTGGCCCCAAAATTTCCTTCCAAAATACTGCAAATAGAATGTCAGGCAAAGAGTAAAGAAGTAACCAGGCAAACGCGGGTGTAAATGGGGGAAACAACAGGGAATAAAAACATCGACACCAGAGTTGCAGATGCACGGCTGCTCAGAAACACCTCTCAAAACAGCGTTGTTGGCAGCATTCAAGGCTAAAGATGTCCAAGAGACTAGATTAAGAATTTCAGTGGAGAATTAAAAATGATTAAAAAAGGAAATTTCAAAGCTAAATAAAAAGATTACAATAAACAAGACTTGAAAACTAAGCGAATGGTTTAACAATAGTTTAGACGCAGCTAAAAAAAAAAGGTGGTGAACTGGAAAACTGTCCAGAAGGAGACATGCAAAGTGAACCACAGAAACATAAGGAGGAAAAGAGACACAGAGGGTGTGGGAAGCCACTGGGGTTCTGGAAAGATGGGGAGAGAGGTCGGCCAACTCAGTATGTGAGGAGAGAAGGGCGGGACATTTCTGGACCTGATGAAAGACACCCTGGCTCCTCATGCGGTCAGTGGAGGGTTCCTTGTTTCCCCCGCACCCTCCACCCTCTGCGAGGTCGTGGTCCCCGCTCTGGGCAAGAGTCCCAGCTCTCCAGCAGGAGAGTGAAGGCTCAGGGATGCCCTGGGTCCTCCATGGATATCTGTCCTTATTGTCACTGCTGGTAATTGCTATGGACTGAATGTGGCCCTCTCAAATCTCCTATTTTGATTGAAACCTGACCCCCAGGGTGATGGGGGTGGCAGGGCCTTTGGGAGGTGACCAGGTCACGAGGGTGGGGCCCTCACGATGGGATCAGTCATTAGTGTCCTTATGAAACAGGCACCACAGTTCCCATGACCCTTCTGCCCTGTGAGGACACGGTGAGAGGTCCTCGACCCTGAAGGGGGCCCTCACGCCAACAGGCTGCACCCCGACCTTGGGCTTCCCGCCCCCAGAATGGTGAGAAATCAGCGTCTGTGGTGTTTTGCGGTGGCAGCCCCAGCAGACTAAGGCGGCGACCTGAAGACTGCGAGTTCCTTGGGAGCAAGGAACTGCAGCGGCTGAGCGCCGGCCGGCATCCTGCCCCATCCCGCGTGGATATGCAGCTACAGATGTGATATGCGTGGTCTTCCTACTAACGGAACCGGCCTGGAGCCCTGAGTCCTGCAGGGTTTGCGCTGTGTCGGGTGGGCCGCTCAAGGCTGTGTCTGAGTAACTACGGTGACGGACGGTGCCCACGTTTGCCTCCAAGAGGGAGCCGGTCCCTTGCACGTGACGGGAGGCTTCAAGGGACTCCTGGGGAAGCGGCGGTAGAACGTGAGGGGGGTACCTGGGTGGGCTCCCACACCGTGCGCGGGCACCATCCTCTCCCAGGTGCTAAGGGGGCCGGGGAGCACGGCCACTTCCTTTCCATCTGGCAGGGGTCCAGGAGTCAAAGGCCGGCCCAGAGAGGTTACGTTTCCTTGGTGATAAACGGCTAACTGGGGCTCTGCAGGCGCAGCTGGTAAGTGGGGTTAGCTCAGCAGCGCCACCTCTGGTAGTTAGGGAAGCAGACTTATGCTTTTTGTTTTTTTGGGTTTTTTTTGGCTGTGCTGTGTGACATGTGGATCCTAGCTCCCCGACCAGGGATTGAACCCACGCCCCCTGCGTTGGAAGCACGGAGTCTTAACCACTGGGCCGCCAGGGAAGTCCAGGTTTACGCTTCAATCAGTAACACAGACCGGCAGTCACATCCGCATAGCATCTGTTTGTGAAGTGCGTGTAGTGGTGAGGCCTCCGTGTCGGGTGCTGTCCCCACCGTCACCTGAGCGGCGGCCCTGCAGTAGGTGCCGAGCGCAAGGCACACACTTAGGTCTCCTGGAGCCAAATCCACGTGAATTCCACTGTCCTTCTGTCTTTTGTCTAAGTCTCGTCCTCCCCGAGCGGGCAGCCCCAGGGCGAGAGGGTTCAACGGGGATTCGACGGGGGAAGACTTAGGCCTGGGCCTCCCTGGGTTTGATCATCTCGTAGCCGTTTTCAAGGGACCGAATCTACATCTCGGGCGCGTCGAGCAGAGTCCAGCCCCACCCGCTAAACGCCAGCACCTCCCCGATCTCGGTTCGATGCTTACAAAAGCCCCCACCCCCCTAAGGCGCCGTTTGCCCTCCGCTCCTGGACGGTGGTCACCGGGCTCTTCATCCTGCTCTGTCAACTTCTCAATAGACCTTCCTCGCGAGACCTTCACCCGAGGTTGGTCCCTGTGCGCATTGAAGCAGAATCTCTCACTTCATGAGAATCCCTTCAAGGGGTCCTAGCATTTTAGACAAACCTCAGTATGCGAATCCGAGGTCCCAGTCATCGTCCCCGAGGCTGTGATAGAAATTTATGAAAATCTGTGAAAATCAATCCTCAGTCTTGGGTCTCAGCCCGGCGGCCGGACCACCTGCATCCTGGGTCCACAGTTAGCGTGGGAGGTGGACCCGCATAGGTGGTGTTGCAGACGTGGCTGACACCCTGGTGAGTCTGAGAGCTGATGGAATCACAGAGAAAGCTGTGGAAGCTCCGCTGTTCACGGTCAGCGCTGCTCCAGGGAGGCAGAGGCCCCACCCAGCCTCTGCTCCCACGTGGACTGATTTTCAGCTCAAATTCGCCGGCGCGCGAGGCCCATGTTAGCAGTTTCCCAGGGTTACTGGGTAACTAGGGCCCTTTGCTATCGAGGCCGTGTTCCAGGGCCGGCAGAGCCCCTGTCATCCCCTCTCCTCTCCTCTTGCTTTTCACTTTCTCCTTTTGGCCTTTTTCTCCTCAACATTGGCCGCTGCTCCGATCACGTCGACCGGCTGTGCTCTCGGGTTCCGACCTTTCCTCTGTCCAGACGGAGCAGAGTGGACGAGGCCGCAGGGTGTGAGTCAGGGTGGCTCGGGCTGACTGCTGTCTCCCGTCATCCAGGGAGCCTTGCAGATGAGCCCCCCGCTCTTCCCCAGGCAAACCCCAGATGGTGGAAGCTGGCGGCAGTCCCCCTCCACCCGGTGGGGCAAACTAGCCGGACCCTTTGTGGATCTGGACACTTTTCACTGCGTAAATGAAGTATGTTCACTGTAGAGCTAGAAGCTAAAGATGAAAAGAAAGCTGCTGGTGGGTCCCGTCCCACACGCCGGCATGACCCTGCGGCCTGCCGTCCTGGACCCTCCCCCATCCCGCCCCGTCTCAGTCTCTGGGAAGGGGTCACAGCCGAGGGCTGGGGTCTCACTTGTCTCTAGAGTGTGACCTCAGGGGACGCTGCTGTCTGCCCAGCTCACTGTAGGGCTGGGACAGTACTAACACCCACCCTGTTGGGCTGCCACGGGGTCCCCCGAGGTGCCCATGGCCAGGGGACCCCCATCCCCCACTGGCTTCTATGACATCAGAAAGTTGGGGTCCTCCTGGCTGTGCTGACCCCAGGCCCTGTCCCTGCCCCTGGGTGGGTTCTGCTCCATGAAGCCCAGACCCCAGACCTGCCCGCACTTCAGGAGCTTGCACACACACACACACGCACATGAACACATACACACACGCACACACACACATGAACACACACACGCGCACACACACAATACACACCCACATACACACAAGCACGCACACATATACACATATGCACACACGCACACCCACAACACACCCACACGCATATGCGCACACATGTACACACGCATGCACATGCACACACAGAGACACATACATGCACAATACACACACTCACACATGCACAGAGACACACACGTACACACATGCACATACACATGCGCACACGTGCACACATGCACAACACACACATACATACACACACATACACACACACATACACACTCACACCCCTGTTTTGTGAGGGTCTGTGACCTGTCGGAGGTGGGCGAGGGGCGGGCAGACAGCGGTTCACACAGCAGAGGCCCCGAGCGCACCTGACCTTGCCGCAGTTTCAGGCTGAGCCGCCTAGAACCATAGGGCCTCACCCTTCGTGAACGGGGAGCTGTTTTCTCCCAAACTGAGGAGGTTCCCTCTTGAAGGGTCCACAGGGTCATGAGCACAGAGCACTTTAACTCCCTCCGAGATCAGCCGTGTCTCCCCATGTCTCTGCCGGGCTTTGCTGTGTGGGCTCTACACCTCCATCCTCACTGGTCCCCATCTCTAGGGTTTCAGTGTGGGGTGCATCTGAGTCAGTGCTTCCCGTTCCTTGAGGCCCCTCTGCACCCCCTCCCCCCCACTTCTCATTCACCCAGCACCTCGGCTCAGCCTTTGGTGTGTTCGGCTTCTTGCCCGGCCCTCCCTGCGCCGGCCGCATTGGTTTCACAGCCAGCTGGCTCTGGGCGCCCCCTCCTGTGTTTGGACGTGACGTGTTTTGGCCGCAAGTTTGGAGGGTGGGGGATGGCTGTTGGAAAGTGGGCAGCCCCCAGTTTCACTAAGCTTCTGAGTTCTAGTCATTTATCCCGGGAGGCCAGACTCAGCATCGTCTTCTCAGAACAGACTTTGAAGACAGCCTCCAGAAGGGAACGGATGGGAGAGAGCACGGCCCCCAGGCTGCATGACGGCCCCTGGCTGCCTGATCTCAACTGGGCAGCTTCCAAGCACCGGCCCCGGGGCCGGGCCCAATTGCTCTGCCACTTTTATTGATATACTTCAACAGAATGGCATCCCATATAAGTACAATTAACATTAATTATGAACAGTATTATTAGGGTTAATTGTCCTTATATCATTTTACTTTCCTTACTTATAAAATAATGGTACCAGAAAAACAAAGCCACCTTCTTATAACAGAATAAACATGAAAATGGTAGAAAATGATCAAGGCAATCACAACATAAAGAAGAAATTTCTTAGGGGGTTTATTTTATTTTATTTTATTTTTGCAGTACGCGGGCCCCTCACTGTTGTGGCCTCTTCCGTTGCGGAGCACAGGCTCCGGACGCACAGGCTCAGCGGCCATGGCTCACAGGCCCAGCCGCTCCGCGGCACGTGGGATCTTCCCGGACCGGGGCACGAACCCACGTCCCCTGCATCGGCAGGCGGACTCTCAACCACTGCGCCACCAGGGAAGCCCAGGGGGTTTATGTTTAACAACAAACAGCTGATTCAACCTAGAGGCGTGTGTGTCAATGAGTTGAAATCCCCTTCCTCTGGCTTCAGCCACGCGATGCCACCCCCGGAGCTGCCCTCCTGACCCGTGTCAGCCTCCAGAGAGGCACCCAGCACCGCCCACCACTTCATATCAGGAGGGGCAGCCTCCATGCTTTCTGCTTGGTGTTTATGCTTCGTGAGGGATTTGAAAACTGTTGTTCAGCACAGAGTGGGGACGCCCGCAGAATCATAAACGACTCCGCTCAGCAGGACAATTTCTATCTTAGTTGAGAGGAAGTAAAGCCATTCATAAATCTATATTAAAAAAGGAAGAAAGAAGCCCCTGTGATGGTAGATTTTATATGTCAGCTTGGCCGGGCCCTGGGATGTCCAGACACTTGGCCAAATGTGTTTTAGCTTGGATGAGACATGCATTTGAATTGGTGGATGGGAAAGCAGATTGCCCTCCCCAGTGTGGGTGGGCCTTGTCCAATCAGTTGAAGGCCCGGATAGAACAAAAGTGAGAGGGACATCCCCCCGCCTGACTGTCTAAGCTGGGACTTACTTTGTTTTTTTCTGGCCTTTGGAGTTGAACTGAAACTTCAGGTCTCCCCGGGTCTCGAGCCTGTGGGCTTCCAGGCTGAAGCGCAGGACCGGCCCTCCTGGGCCCGGTTCACGGCCCGCAGGCCTGGGGACCGTCAGCCTCCTTCACGGCATGAGCCATCTCCTCATGATATAACCCTCGGTACGTGGACACATTCTGTTCGTTCTTCTCTAGGGACCTGTGAGTACACTCCCTCTTCACACGGTTTGGAGGCAACATCTGGATATGTTTCTTGGAAGACGGGGAGCCCGCCGGTGGTTGGGATGCACCTGCCTCAGGACCACGTTCTGGGAGGTGCTGGCCACGCGCAGAGCCAAGAAAGCAGCAGGGCGGCCGTGGCTGCACGTCGCCCACGAGCGCCGCCGGGAGGTTCTGACGAAGTGAACGATGGCCGGGGACCTGCACGCGCTCAGCGGGGCCTCGCTGGCATTCCACGTCCCGCCCCATTCCCGGGCCCCTGGGGCCATTCGGTCCCCTCGGCCCTCCTCCTGAGGGCCCCCCATGCCAGTCCCCGAGTCCCCCGCTCTCTCTGGGAAGCCGCTCCTGACCCCCAGCCCCCGGCCTCCCCACGAGGCTGGTGCAGGTCCAGGCTGGACTGTCTGCGCTAACATACCTGCCGGCACTCCTCGGGGCTCCTGCCCTCCGGGGAGGAGGGGCCGGGTCACTGCTTCTGCGTGAGCTGTGAGGGAGCTCCATCCCCCGCTGCTGCCCTGGTGAGCTGGCGACCACAGGCTCTGGGGGAGGCCGGGAGGCCTCTGGCCCGTACCCGGCGGTGATGTGGTGACACACGGACCTGGCTGTTTGTCAGTGCAGCGGGTCAGCCTGCCCTGGTGGGGCCCGGGGCACGCCCCTCCTGCAGAGCCCCTGCCTCCTCGCCTGGCCCCTGGGGCCGTTCCCAGTCCCAGCTCCTGGTGCCCCGCCCGGCACCGGACCTGATGCTGCAGGGGCAGTAAGTGAATAGGGGTGCAGCCCGTGCTGCCCTGAGGGCTGGCGGGGTTCCCCGACTCTTGGGGTGAAGAGGATGGGAGGTTGCTCTCTCTCCGGAGCCCGGCAGTGGCCTTCTGGGCGCCCCTTTCCCTTTGCCTGTGGCCAGCAGGTGGGCCCATCGTCCCAGAGCAGTGACCTGCCCGTTACTGCAGCTGGAAGCTGTGCAGGAGGAAGGGTAAGGGGGTCCCCGAGGAAGGACAGCCTGTGCCCCAGGCTCGGGGTGTTGTCAGCAGCCCATGAGCCCGGGGTGGTGGCGTCACCGCCTTGGGCTGCTGCCCTCGAGGTGAAACCTCCCCCTGCCGGCCGGAACCTTCCTGGAGGCAGAATAAGCTGCCCCCGTGTAGGTGTTCGTACCTGGACAGCTTCTGGTTGTCCTAGTGTGTCCCTCCCGCACTCCCCAAGATGCATGAATACAAGCAATGCCCTCCCAGACGAGGGCACCCCCAGCTCCCTCTTTAGAGAAAGGTCCAGGCCTTTCCCACCTCGGGTACACTCCCTGGGGTGTGTGTACCCTCCACGGTTGCCGGAGCCTCGGGGGCGTCATGGGGCTTCAGGGGGTTTCGGAGAGAGCTGGCTGCAGGAAGGGAGTGCTCTCCGTGGAGCTGCGGGGCCCCGAAGACAGACGCTCCCCTCGCTTCGCAGGCAAGCGGCAGCGCAGGCTCGCGGGGACCGCCGGCCCTGGAGGTGCCCCACGTGCGCGCCCATCCCACTGTGAGGAGCCTCCTGGCTGCTGAATGTTTCACATGCTCTGGCCGCCTGCATTTCCTGTCTTTGAATTCACAGCTCTTGAGTGTTTGCTTTTTCCTATTGATCTGTAGGAGTTTTAACAAGTAGGCATTCCTGACTTCGGCCCTTCCAACGCACTGCTGACACTGTTCCAGCCTCGCCCGTCTTTCAGTTTGATTCTCGTTCCTTTCTTCCTGCCAGAATTCTCTGATTGCTAAGACGCAGTGAAATTTCGTATCTTTTATGGATGTTTTCATAGTTCTTAAATCTGTTAGAAAACAGCTCTGCTTTCTGTTTAGGGAGATTCCTGGCCTTAGAGAAACCATCTGTTGAAACCAGATAGGACGCGACAAGGCAGCGGCCAGGAGGTTGGCGTCGAGGCCAGAGCCGCTCTGAGCGGCTGACGAGAGCTGGCCTGGGTGGGCCAGGCTGCTGGGGACCGGCCCCAGGCCTGTGGAGGGGCGGGGCTCGGAGCCACCTCCAGGCTGCCCGTCCGTTCTGCCTGGGCGAGCGCCTGCCTCAGGCCAGCAGTGACTGGGGGGCTGCCCCTCCTCTGGGCTCCCCTGTCTGCCCGGCTCCCCTGCTTCGCCAGTGGTTAGACCCGGGAGGTCGAGGCTTGGGGTGTCGGGCTGCAGCCACGGGTACACGACCGCGGTGGCTGGTCAAGGTGGCCAGTGGCAGCGTCTGAGCCCCGCCTGCAACTTCAGTCCCGAGACACAGACCTGGACAAGCCCCTGGATGGGCAGAGCCTGGCCCCGCCTTGGGGAGTCGGGTCCAGCGGGGCCGCAGGGGCGTGAGCACCGTGTTGACGTGCTCTGCCTAGGCCTCTCGCCTGAGGGCACCTGTCAGAGGTTAGCAGCGTGGCCCTAACCAAGCTCCTCACACGGGCCCCTGAAACCCCAGACGACCGCTGACTCCCGGTTCTGGGGGCTGGAAGCCCAAGGTCAAGGGGTCAGAGGGTTGGTCCCCTCTGAGGACAGCAGGAGGCTCTGCTGCAGGCCTCTCTCCTGGGCGTGTGGACGCCGTCTTCTCCCTGCGTCTTCACAGTGTCTGCGACTTACGTGCCTCTTTCTTTTCACGTGTCATTCTTCCTATAAGGACACAGGTCCTGCTGCACCAGCGTTCAGTCCAACAGCCCCATCTTAACTTGCTTCCCTCTGTGAAGACCCCACCTCCTAAAGCCATCGTGGTCATAGGCACTGACAACTTTGGCTCCGAATTTGGAGGGGACACAATTCAACCTATAGCACAGGCCATGAGAAAACTGAGGAGGGCTTTCAGGTGAGCCCACGGGCGCAGGTATGTGGAGGGGAGGGTCAGTGGCTGGCAGGCCTTGGGGAAGCTTCCGGATGGCCTCGGTGCCCTGTAGGGGAGTTGCTGAGCTCGGCACTGGCTCTCAGCACTGAGGCCCCTGTGCTGGTGGCCGAAGACGGCTGCTCCCTTCCCCTCCTCCACCCCCGCAGCCCCACTATGGTAACTTTCCACAAGCCCCACTGGCAGCTCTCCTCGCCCGCCCTTCCCGCAGGCCTGGGTCATCCCCTCCGAGGACACATGAACGGCCCTCAGAGAATAGAACCAGGCAGGATGAGTTCTCCAAGTCCCTGCACAGCTGCCAACGGCCCCTGAGTCCCGGAACCTGATCCTCTGAGGATGTGGGCAGGTGCCCCGAGGTAGAACGGTCAAGAAAGGGGGTGTCATGGGCTTCCCTGGTGGCACAGTGGTTAAGAATCCTCCTGCCAATGCAGGGGACACAAGTTCGAGCCCTGGTCCAGGAAGATCCCACATGCTGTGGAGCAACTAAGCCCGTGCGCCACAACTACTGAGGCTGCCCTCTGGAGGCCATGAGCTACAACTACTGAAGCCCACGTGCCACAACTACTGAAGCCCACGTGCCACAACTACTGAAGCCCACATGCCACAACTACTGAAGCTCATGTGCTACAACTACTGAAGCCCACGTGCCACAGCTACTGAAGCCCGTGTGCCTAGAGCCCGTGCTCCACAACAGAAGCCACCGCAATGAGAAGCCCATGCACCACAGAGAAGAGCAGCCTCTGCTTGTTGCAACTAGAGAAAGCCCACGTGCAGCAACAAAGACCCAACACAGCCAAAACTAACTAACTAACTAAATTTATTTAAAAAAAAAGAAAGGGGGGCCAGACTTTCTGCTCTGTGACAGCCATGAACTCAAACCTCTTTCAGATGCTGCAGGGGAGCAGGTGGCCAGGTGGGCCTGGGTCCCTGTCCACGGGATGCCCTCGTCAAGACGGCACCAGTCCCAGCTCCCAGGGAGGGGACGTGTGCGCTGGGCGTGCGCAGAGCGCTCCAGCCTGGGCTCCTCCCAGGCCCCACAGAGCCTGGAGTCAGCAGGGCGCATGGTGGAATCTGGGCTTGGACTCAGCACCTGTGGGTGGGCCTGGCTCCTGGGGACACAGCTGATTTGCTTTTAGCTCAGGAACTGGGGTTTGTCAATCTCCGAATGCAGCACGGGGTTTGCAGGGGCCTGGGGCAGCCCAGCCAAAGCATCCGAGAGCAGAAGACAGACACACTGTCTCCAGTAAGACCCCCGGATGGAAGCCCTGGGGCTCCCAGTCTCCCAAAGGGCCCACTTTGGGACACTTATCTCAGGCAAGGGTAGGACAGGGTATTTCTCTGAGGATGCCGCCTGGCCCACGGGAGCCCGTGATTCAGAGAATACTGGTTGGTTAAAACAACTCCCTGTACAAAGCCCTGGGGGGCACATAGATGATAAAATAAGACAATAAACTCTTCCACATTCCCTCACCCAGAGAACACTACCAGGTACCAGTTTCATTATTTAAAAAACATGTTTTAAAACAAAATCTTTACGAGGGATAATGCTATTCATTCTATACAGTAACTTGCAAGTGTCTCTGAAGGATGCATTAAAGCATTTTTCGGCCCTTTGATGCACGTCTCACACGTGGTTTTATGGGTAATTTTACAGTGAGGCGCTGGAACGGAAGGGTAAGGTTTAACGCAGAGCTTCCGCCGCTATTACTGGCTCTCACTCTCCGAGTTTTAATTTTACCTCTGTTTCGGGGCTTAAGGTTTGCTAACTGACTTCAATTTGAAATCATCTCTGAAGGGGAAACCCGCCCCCCATTCTCCCTGAAACCTCGGGAAACCCAGCCCACTGCGCCACCGTGTGGCGAGCGGAGGCCAGCACGAGAGGCGCGCCGGGTTCTTGGCGAGCCAGCGGGGAGGGGTGGGGGGAGGTGGCCGCCTTTACCCAGAACTGTCACTGCTCCCGCCCTGGGTCCCAGCGCGTCTGTACTCCGGGGGCAGGGCCTTCAACATCCCGATCCTCTGGGTGGATCCCGGGAGCCCCGACCCTCCTGGCCGAGCCTCTGCACGAGGAAGCAGTGATCACCTAAAGGTGGCAGACGCCCTCAAAGCTTGAGCTCCCGGGAGGGCCAGAGCGCGTGTAGATTAGGAGGTGAGCGGATCCTGAAATGGTGCTCGGCGGGCAAGGGAGGGACCGAGGTGCCATCACCTGCTCCCACACCTGTGCCCTGCCCATCGAGGTGAGGGAGGAGAGTCGGGGAAGGCCCTGTTGGGCGAGGGAGCCAGTGCCTGCAGGGGCCTCCAGCCCTGCGGGCCCAGGGGCTGGTGGCCGCCGCAGAAGAAGGGGAGCTGGGCCCCCGGCAGAAGGTGGGTGATGGTTGGGGGGATTCACTGAGGCCTGAGGACCTCGTGGTCCTGGCCAGGTGGGGCAGGGCAGCTGAGCCCTTAGTGGGGAGCGGGGAGGAGGGGCTGCCGGAGACCCAGGATTTGAAACCCCTAGGTGGTGGGGTACTTTAGACCCAGGAATGGGGGAGAGGGAGGGCTTGGGGCTGCGGTCGCGCTCAGGGTCTCTGCTCTCCCGGTGGCCCTGGGGGCCCCTCCTCGCCCTCAGTGCTCCGCCGCAGCCCAGGGCTGCTTCTCGGGACGGGAATGATTCTCCTCCAAGACCTTAGAAGGGAGTCCTGCTGCATTCTTCTCTTGTCCTAATCATAAAATTAGTAAGTGCACTCTTTGGGAATTTAGACTATATTTAAAGTGGACAGAAAAATAAAAATGACCAGCAAGGCTGTCACCCAGAAATCAGGGGTAGGGTCAGATCTCGAGGGTGACGCCCTGCTTCTATCAAGTCTCCTGACACAACAAGCATTTTTGGGCTTCACAATGTCTTTTAAGAGGATCCACTATGGGCCCAGTTTCTCTTTGCCTGCCCTCCTTCAAGTTCAGGCATAGTTTTGCAAATCAAGCCTGGAATCAAATGAGAAATATGTATTTAACGCTACCCAGGGTCACCCCCATGACCAACGGTGATCCTTTTATAACAATGTCAACCAGATTTTTGGAACTGTGTTCAAAACTTGCTACTTTTCCCCTAAATTGACACTGAAATTCACGTGTCCCCACTCCCCTTCCTTGTCCCAGGAGAAGCCACTCCCCACAGAGACCCCGTTCCCAGAAGACGTCCAAGCCGTTTAATAAAACCCAGTGATGAGACCACACACCGATGCAGACACTGTAACTAATTCTTGTAGGAATGTCGCTGCAATGACTGAAGAAAATGATGCAAATCAGACCAGGCGTCGCCTTGAAAGGCCTCTGCTTCACTTCCCAGTGTCCTTAGTCATGATTTAACAGCATTGCGGATGGACCAGGTTCATGCCCCCGCTTAACAGGCGCCCCGAACATGCCCCGTGACACCCCGTCAACATCGGTGCGCGAACGAGCTGGGGCGAGCGGGCAGGCGTGGCGCTGGGGTGTGAGGGGCCGTGCTGACGTGTGTTAGGCCGCTGCAGCCGTTCACACGGACGCCTGAGGCTGGCCCCGCCCTCTAGCGCTGCTCTGAGCGCGTCCCTTGCTTTCCATGTGTCTACAGTGCTTGTTTAACTTCTAAAAGATACGATAATGTTTTTCTAATAGGCATTAATTTCAGGGAGTTTTCCTTCTCCCTCCTCCCTCCTGGCGACCCACCTATACCCGGTATTGATGCTCTTCCCCCACAGCTGGATTGCACGGACCGAAGCCTCAGACCCAGGCCAGGCCGAATAGTGGGGCGTGCACAGGCTGGGACGGATGGGTCCTGGGACTGGGGGTGTGTGTGGGGGTGTCTGTCTTGGCTGCCCCGGTGCCCTGTGGGCTGTACCCTTGGGGTCAGCCCGCTCCAAGATGCTCCTGTTCTCTGTCCCGGGGTCCGCTTGTCACCAGTGGCTGACACTGCCACAGGGGACGGCCCAGCCCTTCACCCATGGTCTTCTGCTCAAGGTCTCGCTGGGAGACCCCTTCTTGAAGCTGTAGGTGGGGGAGGTTTTCCTCTGCAGTCTTGGGGCCTCTGCTGGGTCTGTGGAATAATCTGACCACAGACAGCTTCTTAGGAGGAGAGAATACACACGTATTTGATGTTGGTTTTATGAGCCTGGGGGCAGGGCTTCACAGAAAGAAGATAAAACCCCTAAGTCATGGCTAGGCTTGGAGGATTTCATGCCATTTGACAAAGGAAGATAAATTTCAGGAACTGACAAGACCAAGGAAAGGGGGCAGCTCGTGGGAAGGGCCGGCCTGTCTCTGAGCTGTCCGCCTCCGTTTGTAAGGAGGCCTCCCTGCAGGCTTTGGAAGCGGGGGCCCCTTCACAGGGAGCTGGGCCGCTTTCAGGCAAAGAGATCACCTGTCTGCTTTTTTGCGATTACCTTCAGCTCAGAACGATCCCTACCCCGGGTGGCACGTTTGGGTGGCCCACTCTAGCCTCCCATTAAGCCCATCCTTGAGGTGGCCATGACTGGCGGTAGCCACAGTCTGCACCCTGTGGGCAGGCCGGCTGCTTCCCGGTCAGCTTTACCTGCTATGCACACAGGCTTGTAAGACCCTTGAGGGAGGACGCCAAGGCCCCAGCTTTTCGCGAGAGGAGAGGGAAGCCCCCCAGAGCCTCCCACAGTCTGCGGTCCGGCCAGAGGGGACCAGGGCGGGAGTAGGGGGACGGCATGCCTGGGGCACTGACCTGGGGCCTCTCCCCACAACTGGGGACTGTGGGTCAGAGGTCAGACCCCCATCTTCCGGGCGAGGATCCCAGCTGGTGGGATGTAGAGGAGAGTGGGCACCAGAATGGGGGAGGGGTCCCTGTACTAGGCCAGTCTCTGACCCCCACCCAAGTGCCCATGGTCAGCACAGGTTCCCAGGCCCATCCCTACAAGTCCCACCAGTTGGCAAGGGCCCGGGAAGCTGAGTGTCCAGGTGTGTGGGGAACACGCTTCCATGCGTGTTGTTGGAAGATTGGGGGGTCAGGATACGGTTCATCGGGAGGGCAAGCATGGCCTGGGCTTCCAGACCTTCCACGCACGGTGGTGGCCGTCCTGCTGCAAAGGCGGCTTCTAGTTCCACAGTTGGCACAGCGGCGGCACTGGCATGTGACCCTGTGCCTGCCCCGGAGCAGGTGCCACCCACAGCCCACCTAGAGACAGCGCCCGAATCCAGCCTCTGTCTTTGGGGGGACATGGGGGCGCCCCAGTGCCAAGCACGGGAATCCCCAGAGGCTGGACCGAGGCTGCCGCCCGCCTCACCATGAAGCACTGGTCCCTGCAGAGGGAGGACAGGTCACTTCCGTCCTCCTCCCTCCGGCTCCAGGGAAAGGCGGCCCCAAACCCGGTACCAACACTAAGGGGACCAGGGACAGGATACGGGCTTTCCTGACAGCCTCCGCGTCCCCCACTAGAGTCCTGTCCTCCAGGACAGGGGTGTCTGCTCCTGGCGTGCGTGCGTGCAAGCACGTGTGCGATCTCACGTCCTGGGCAGCCTGTGTGCGCGTGTTCACAGGTGTGTGCATCTCTGTTGGGGGAGGGGCACAGAGGAGGGTGATGAGGCTCTCCTGCGGCCCCTCCCGTGGACTGGACTCGGGGCGGCCAGCTCTGAGCTGGGGAGGGGCAGGGTGTGGGCAGGGGCTGGGAGCAGGCTCTGTGCTCCTCTGAGGCCCTTGCCGAACCCCCGGGGTGGCCCTCGAGAGAGCGGGCAGTATCGGTGCCAGCCATCCCTCCCCAGCCTGCCTCCAATCCCGGAACCCGGGCCTGTCCTGGAATCTGCCCCTGGTTCCAGGCTCCCGCAGGCCTGGCCGTGGCCGAGCCCACAGTGCCCCCTGGTGCCCTACCACCTCCGTGCTCCAGCTCCGTGCTGGAGCTGGCAAAGCGGCTGCTTTGTGTCTCCGAGGTCAGGGAGGGGGTCGCGCTGCTGGACCCACGCAGGTGCCCAGACAGGTCCATAGGAAGACAGGGGCACATGGACCCGTTGCTACAGCGATAGCAAGTCAGCAGCTGAATCTTTGAGCAAATGAGTTCCTTTGTGGCCTGAGAGAATTCTGCTGGGTCTTTCTCGCCTCCCTGACACCTGGGCCTGGAGACAGCCAAGCGCCCACCCGGGAGGACTGCCCAGAGGCTGCCTGGGACCTGTTGTGTGGGCCAGGATGTCAAAGGGCCGCACGCACTGTCACTCAAGTCCCCTCTCGCCTCCCGAACCGACCGGAGAAAGGCTGACGCCTGGGTTGGCCAAGCACTGTCCCCGGCTGCCCCTGCCTAGCTTGCAGAAAGGGCTCGTGTCCCCCCCAATGGCACTGCCACCCCTCACTCCCTTCAGGGCCACTCCACCTGCTGCAGCCCCTGGAGAGCACAGGGAAGACCACCTGGGCCGGACCGTGCGCAGCACCTGGCCGCCCTGCCCACTTCCCGTCTGGCTCTGTGGGGGCGGGTGGAAGTGTGGGCTTTCCCACCAGGAACAGTAACGGGATCACAGGACATCCTTCCTGGGCAGGGCTGGAACCTCGACACACCTCACGGATGAGTCCCTTACCCAGGGTCCCAAAGATATCAGAGGAGGAGGGAGTGGACAGAGAAAGAGAAACATGGGGTTAGAGACAGGGATGGAAGGAGGGAGACAGAGAGACAAACAGATGAGAGGAAGGCGAGAGGGAGAGTCAGGGTGGGGTGCAGAGGACTCAACGCCCACCACGTCCTTTATCCCAGCCTCAGACAGCGCCGGCCCGGCATATGCTCTGGTTTCCACCCCCACCCCGGCCACCCTCCTGTCCACCTCCACCACCCACGCCCACCTGCCCCCGGGGCTGAGCAGTGGCCTCTGTGGACCGGGGCCTCACAGCCCCCCTAACCAGCCTCCCCACATGCTCTCTGGGGTCCCTGCCCCAGGCTGCTGCCCCAGCACCATATTGGGTGACTTTCTGGCCATGTGGCCCCAGGAGATGACATTCTGCGGGTTCAGTGCTCTCCCCAGAGTCCCCACATACAGTCCCCACATACAGACCCAGGGAAAGAACGTCTCTACCCAAAGGGGCATCATGTGGCCATGGCTCCCACTCTCGACCAGACAAACCCAGGTGACGGCAGCCTGGAGCCCTGCGGTCCCTGGGATGGAGGAGACGAGCTAGGCACCAGCAGATGGCGGCCAGGACCATCCTCGGCACGATGGGGCAGGACGACAACTGGGGGCTTGTTTTACATATAAGCACCCTTTTTGCACCCATAATGCCAGCAAAGAGGTGAAGATACAAAATGTTACCTGAGCCCCAGTAATCCCTCCTTGTTTTCTCCCAGCAGCGCCCCACCTCCACCGTGAGTGACTTTTATCTTAAAGTCTGTCACCTATGATTAGTTTTATCTCATTGTATACACGTGGGTCACACAGCACACACGTGGAGTCACGTTGCACACACATGGGGTCATACAGCACACATGTGGGTTCACACAGCACACACGTTGGGTCAATGCAGCACACACATGTGGGTCACACACACAGCACGCTTGTGGGGTCATAACAGCACATGCTCCTTGGTGTCTGGCTTTTGCGTGGACTTCTGCTAGTGGGATCTTCCTTCGAGCCACGTGATCATTGCTATTTGCTGCCACGCGAGCCTCTAGCCGTGTCTGGTGGTGGAGGCGTGTATGGATTTGTTGGTATAGGGTGTGGTCTTCTGAGTAACGCCCCCCAGGATGTTCACGTTCTAAAACCTGAAGCCTGTGTGTCCCCTTAAAGGCAAAGAGATGTTGCAGGTAGGATTGGGTTGAGGCTCTCAAGATGGGGTGCCTGCCCAGGGCTATCTGAATAGTGTCCCCCAAACTCACATCCTTCCCCAAACCTCAGAAAGCACCTCATTTGGAAATAGCGTCCTTGCAGGTGTGCTTAGTTTAAGTGCGGTCACACTGGCATAAGTGGGGCCCTGATCCAATGTGGCATGACTGGTCAGGAAGCGGGAAGGGACACAGCCAGGAAGGTGACACGGAGGCGGAGGCAACATTGGGTGATGCATCCACAAGCCCAGGGTCACCAGGAGCCGGGAGCCACTCCTGGACCAGAGCCTGCCTCACGGCCGCGGGTAGCCAATACCTGCTGATTCCAACTTCTGGCCCCGAGAACGGCGAGAGGAGAAATTCCCATGTAAGCGCTACGGCTGCTGCAAGAAATGCATTCAGGCCCAGGGCGTAGCCACATGGCCCCCACGGGAGGGGAGCAGGGGGCCGTCTGACCCAGGCGGCCGGGCGCATGGTGGCGGAAGTGGAGTCTGGAAGCTGCTGCCGCGAAGACAGGAGGGGCCCCGCGCGCCTCCAGAACCTGGAACAGGCAGGGCGCGGTCTGCCCGGAGCCCCTGGGGGCGTGGCCTTGCCAACACCGCGACTTCAGCCCAAGACACCGACTCCAGACTCTGGGTGGGAACAGTCAGGGGGAGAATCTGGGCCATCTGAAGCTACCACGCTGGGGCAGGCTGCCAGGGCAGCCCCCAAGGCACAGGGCACCCCCGACAGGTAGGTGCGGGCACAGCGCTCGCTGACTCGGCGGCACAGGCTGCTGTCACCCTGCTTGTCACGGAGGGTCATGAAGGTGAGTGTTGTCTGTCTGGACGACCCCTCTCTCCAATCGCTGTTCAAGTCCTTTGCCCGTTTTTCCGATATCTAAAACCTCCTGGAACACATGTCCGTTTTTTATACTTCTGTGAATATTCCCTTGAATTCGGCATTTTGGGAACCACCTCTTTTTAGGAACTAGCCATGGCGGGAACCCATTTTCTGTGCGTCAGGTCACGTGACCCTATAAAGAAAATGAAGTCCTTCAGGGGATTCCCACCGGGACTTCGGATTGAGTCACCTGTCACCTCTGACCTGGCCTGAAGGTCGGGCCATCTCAAAGCCCCGCCCCCTACCCCCAGGCCCACCGCAGCCTTTCCTTTTCCCGAACACACCGGCCCGGCTCATGCCTTGGCCTTGGCAGCCGGACTGACTTGCCCACTAGGAGCCCCGGGTGCAGGGCCGGGCCTCATGACACTTCTAGGGGCCCCCCAGATGCTTTAATTTCTTTTATAATAAGAAATAAAATAGGCGTGGTTAGGTCAAAGCAATGTTTTAATGTATAATATGAATGTGTCTGCCTTCACAGGCATAAAGCTTCAAGGTGCTTCTTGTGCGGGAAGGGACCCCTCAAGCCCTGATGCCCGTGCCGTGCGCCCCTCCCCCAGAGCGCTGCCCTCCCCCGCCACGGGGCCCCCACTGGTTCTCACGTCTCAGCTTCAATGTCGTGCCCTGGGAGAGGCCTTCTCCTTCCCCAGACCCAAATAAGGCTCTTGATTACATTAACCCCGTTTCCACGACTGTGTAGGAGAGCGCTGCACAAGGGTGTTAATAGGGCCGGCCCTCGCGCTCCACGCCCCAGGGTGGGGGCGGGGCCGGGGCCAGAGGCGGGGCCGGAGGGGTGGGCTTGGGGGAGGGGTCGGGGGGAGGGCTCGGGGAGGGGGGCAGGGCTCCCCGTGGCTTCCGGTGGCTGCGACCACGCTTGGTGTCCCGGCCGTGGCCCGGTTTCACGCCGCCTCCGTTCTCTGTCTTCCTACTGTGTTCACCCCCGCCCCCCCTGCCCCCACCGTCCCCTCCGCGCACACCTGCCTCCGCTCCCACTTCTCACCCTGGGCCCCGGCTGTTAGCTCGCTGGGGCGGCCCGGGGGGACCGTGGGCCGGGGCCACAACCAGGAACCGGTGCTCCGCGGCTCCGGTGCCAGAAGTCCCGCGCGGAGGTGTCGGGGGTCGCGCGTCCTCGGGCGCCAGGGGAGGGTCGTTCTGCCTCTTCCGCCTGCGGGGGTGGCCGGCGGTCCTGCTGTGTGGCGGCAGCCGCCGTCCGTCTGTCTTCCATCGTCACGTGGTGTCTTCACGTGGCCTTCTCGAAAGGGGCCAGTCCTGGTGGGTGAGGGTCCACCCCGCTCCGCTGTGGCCTCCTCTCGGCCGGTTTCACTCTCAGGTTCCCGGGGGCCCTTCTCAGCCCGGTCCAGCTTCCTGCACCCTCTGCCGTGGCCGCCTGTGCTGCTTCGCGCGGCACCTGCACAGCTGGGGGCTCGAGCCGGCTGGGGGCGGGCGTCACGTGCCTGAGTGGCCTCGGGCCCCATGGGAACTGGGCGCCGCCGCGTCTGGGTGCCGAGAGAGGTGCCTGCCTGCGTTCGGTTTGGAGCCTGGCACAGCTGGGCCTCAGTCGGTCTTGTGTGGACAAATGAGTGAACCTGGAAACTGTCCCCCAGACAACCCCCCCATGTGTGGCTGGAGCCCTGGGAAGACGCCTCTTTGCAGAGCCTCTGACTGGGGTGCTCAGTGCCTCTCCTGTGGCGTTTCAGCGATTCCGCTCCTGTTTGCAAAGTATGGGATGGAGGTTGGTTCTTTCATTTACTAATTGCTGGTCCCGAGGACTCCCGCTTCCCACGGTGTCTGCGTAAGTGGTGCATCACATCTGTTCACGTCCATGTTCTCAGGGCCGTGTACATGGGCTTAAATGGTTAAACATCTCAAACAAATATACTTGGCAAATGGAAATCAAACCTTATTTTCTTTTAATTTCGGAGTTGTCTGTGGAAAGCTGACTCGAAAGGCGTTGAAATTGGATAGGTAATTAATTCACATGCACCTACAAGAGAGGGGAGAATGCACAAAATATTTGTAACATTTTGTAAGCACTGAAATTAATGTAGTGTGAATTTGTCATTTCTACCCAAAGTTACAGATTTTCTATATTATAATTTAATCTTTCTAATGTAAAAAGAATAGGAATTTTGCCCTTTCTGGCCTCTCGGGAAGCAAGAACTAGTGTATCTAATTATCTGAACACATAAGAACATAAAGGAATAGCAAGGAGTGAAATTATAAATCAGCCGGGAGAACCTCACGTCTTCTGATTAAACTCTCTTTCTGGAGCCCTTAGCAATCATGTTGCCTCTATGTTCATAGTAATTGCATGTGTCAAAGCTGAGGCTTTGTGTAAATGGGACTAACGCGTTACAATTTTAATTCAGAGAGAGAGAGCTGCCCGGGCTTGGGGCGGTGTGGGGAGCAGGGCGGCCGCCAAGGGGGCAAAGGCCCCGGGCGACGGGGTGACGGATGGTGCCGGGGTCTCATCAGGCCACGTTGCAACAGCGGAATTTCTGAAAAGGAGAAATGCAATTTACCAGCACAAAGCAACCACCTGCTCTCCCGCACCTCACCTAGCGGAGCCTGTCTCATTTGCTTCCTTGCTCCAGGGCGGTGAATTTCCACAGCAGATATACTGTGGACCCTCAGGGCTGTGACGCAGGAAAATGAGATATTTTGACATACTTGCATCTCGGCAACAAAACAAAATCCTGTTTTTAACTTTTAAAAATCTCCCCAAAGCCAGAGGAGTGGCCACTGCTCTCTCTCTCTTTCCCCCTCCAGGAATCCCAGCTTTCTTGTTTTTCCCGGCACCCGAGTGATTGGTGCCTTTGAAGTCTTTTTACTGACGGGCCTGTGGCTTCCAAGAAGGAGAGGCTGGTTTGTCATCCAAGGGAAAGTCCGGCAAGAAACTCTCTGTGCAAGGGATTCGTAGCGAAGGCGCCGCGGTCACCGCGGCAGACTTGGTGACGCCACGGTGGGGAGGTACAGGGCTGGCGTGGCCACCCTTACGTCCCATGGGCTCCGGGTGTGCCTTCCGCCCCGCCATCCAGGCTCCCTCCCGCGTGGACGGCTCAGAGCTGAGCCCACCCCTGCCTCTCCCAGTCCTGGTTTTCTGGCTGGCCTCTTTTTGGCCAGTACAAGGCCAGCGTTAAAGAGACCCTCCAGCTGAGACAAAGGTGGCAGAGGGTGGGACAGGGTGTGGAGGGCTTTGGACTGCACTGTCTTAGCTCAGAGCAAACACCATGGACACGAGGCGACCGACACAGCAGACATTGGTTTCCCAGAGTCTGGAGGCTGGACCTCTGCGGTCAGGGTGCTGGTGCACTTGGCTCCTGGTGAGGCTTCTTCAGCTGCCACCTTCTCGCCGTACCTGTGCCCGGCAGAGTGAGTTCCGGTGTCTTTTCTTATAAGGGCACCAATCCCAACAGATCAGAGTCCATCCTTATGTCCTCATTTAACCTTAATTGCCTCCTGTCTCCAATACAGTCCCGTTGGGGGTTGGGGCTGTGCCGTGAATTTGGGGGGGACGCAATTCAGTTCATAGCAGCGTTTGCACAATTGTGTGCATGTAGCAGGTGTACCTACTGCGGGGAGGCCTCAGTATTGTGCCTGGTTGTCCCCATGCCCACTGGGGCTGGTGGGGTTTCCCCATCGAGCTCTCGTCTTCTCCCTGGCAAGCGGGTCCCGGAGGGGCTATCGGGCTGCTTTTGCCCCAGCGATACAGGGCGACGTGTCCCGTGGAGACGGGTCCTGCCATCTACCCCATGGACACCATGAGAACACGCGTCCAGGCCACTGGGTAGAGGCCACGTTGGACCAGCGCCTCCAGTGAGGGAAGGTAGTTAGGAAATTATGAGCAAGGCCGGTCCTGCTTTCGGAGCCCTCTACCAAGCACGTCCCTCGCCCGCTCACACGGACTCTCTACGTTTGAGGGTCGTTGGTGGCGGGGATGCGAGCGGGACAGGTGGATGCTTCCTCAGCTGGGGAAGCAGCAGCTGAGGAGGTTACCTGGGACTCCTGGGCCGGGCAGGTGCCCACCCGGAGTCTTGGCCACACTGTCCTCGGACTCGGGGGGTGGAGATGCGGAGCTGTTTCCTGCACCAGCGTCGAGACCTGGTTGACGGCATGCCTGTGCGTGTGTGTGCGTGTGTGTGCGTGTGCTCACGTGTACCATCACACGTATCACGGAATAGGGTGGAAACATTGCTATTATTATCATTGTTTTCTGCAGCTACAGGCTCCATTTCATGTTGCCGTCTATTGGCTTCCTTTCCTTTTCTATTGAAGTGTAGCTGAGTTACAGTGTTTCAGGTGTACAGCAGAGTGATTCAGTTATACCCATGCACGCATATCTGCTCTGTTTCAGATTCTTTTCCCTCATAGGTTATTACAAAATATCGAGTAGAGTTCCCGTGCTGCAGAGAAGGTCCTTGTTGGTTATCTGTCGTATAGGTAGTACTGTGTGTATTGTTAATCCCAATCTCCTAATGCTGTTACTTTAATCAACAACAGAAGTGGAAACACCATGTAAATAACAGAGGCTCGAATGCTGAACTGGAGCAGGTCTTGCATCTCCTCCCTGAGGGGAGGGTCCCGGCCGGCGAAGCTGCTTCTGCTGAATGGACCCGCCCCGCCTGCACCCCGGGCCTGGCCTCCGTCCTGGTGCCCCTTTGATCTGAGCGACCGGCCGCCACAGCACAAAGGTCAGTGGCAGTACTGCAGCCAAGAAAACTGCCACAACTGTCTGCCACGGATCCCCCGCCGGTCCCTCCCTGGTGAGCTTGGCGACCTTGTCGTGCCCTCAGCAGCCCCTCCCCTTTCCTGGCTGCACGTTCATCTGGTGCTGACCATCCGGGTCCTCTCCTTGGCCGTGACAGTGACAGCTCGTGTCTACCAAGCATTCCCAGTGCCCGGCCCTGTGTCCTCTGCCCCAGCAGGATGCCTTTGAAGGAGGAGAAGCGCGGGCACTTCTGGGTGCTCAGCCCTTCCTGGGCTGGGACAGACCCTGTGCTCAGCTCAGTTGACGGGCTGAGTGAGCAGTGACCACCTTCGGGGTTGGTCCTGTCAGTCTCACTGGGCAAAGCACGCGGGGGCCTTGGGCCGCATCTGCCACTCAGGGTCACGTACACGGTGAACCCATTTCCCTGCTGCCTTTTAAATGTAGTAGCTGACATCCACCGCCTGCTGCCTCCTCTCAGTGACGCCAGGGCCGGGCAGGGGGCGCGTTGGGACCCTCGAGGGGCGTGTGTGGTGCTCGCTGCCCTGGGAGGAGCGTGGCGGCCGTGGTGGCCCCCTGCTGGGAGGATGCACCCATCTGGCAGCAGGAGCTGCGTGTGATTCATGACTGGAACGGTTGACGGGTGTGGCCGCAATCTGATTCCTCTCTCGCTCTCTGATTTATGAAGTTCGAGACCGCCGTCGAGGCCGGACCACTGTGACGTCAGAGCACTGATTTAAAGCCACTTGGCCGATTGAGAGTTTGTGTCAGTGAAACATAAATCACAGTCTAATTTATAGATCATTCGACTCTCCTCTCTATTGGCAATTTTATTTCCATTGTAAAGTCTGATTTTATGTATTTATGTGTAAGAAGGAGAAATTGAGGTTGAATAGATATATATCCCCGGTCCTGGGTTCTTAGGAATCTACCCTAAAGGTGCCAGTGATTTATTTCAGCATGGCGACCCCACTTCACAAGCGGCTGGAATTTCTCTTGGCTTCCTGGGCACCCACTGTTGAGTTTTCTTTGGCGAACTTGAAATTAGTCGTCTCAGCCGAAGACAGTGTTTTCCCCATCGTAGGATCCTTCAACGTAGTAGACGCTAAAACTGCAGCACAGGGAGAGAGCTGACACCCAGGCCCTGCTCACAGCGCATCAGTTTTGCTCTAAGTGCTTGAGTATCTCCAACATTTCACACTGCAGAGACAGCAAGTCTGTCTTCGAATTTCTAGAATTCTTCAGAATGTATGGAGATGGGCGGATGGGTATAGCGTATTGAAAGCAAACGTTTGAACACAACAGGCCTGGGTTTTCAAATCTTAATTCCTCAGTTTACCAGTTGCATGCTTTGAGGAGACCACAGTTTCTATGAGGTTCTGTTTCCACACCTGTAATAGTAGGAACGTAGCTTTTAGCATTGCCACGAGGATTGGGAATGGTTGACATAAGATATCTGTGCACAGTTGTGTCTAAATTAAAGAGAAGCAGTGGTTACTGGGAGAGTATATGGAACTTCTAAAAATTTACTAAATATAGTTGTAAAAACCTCGGAGGTTGGGATCCCATCGCATAAATTATTCAGGAAATCAAGCCACGCATCTCCAATCCTGGCAGTGGCTCTGGAAGGGAAGGGGAGGGAAGTTACTGCTGCAGGAAGTGTCTGGAACTTTAGGAACTGTCCAGGAGGCCTGCTTGTGGACACGGCAGCGTTTCTACGGGGGAGGCCCGGGCGGTGCTGCTCCTGTTTGGAAAGCAGACTGAAGGGCCTTTGGTTATGGAAGACGGGGAGTGTGGGGGTGCAGCCGTAAACAGGGAGATGGAGACCGAGGGCGCACCTCTGAGGGGTGGCCTCAAGGGGGTCTTCGGTGCCCTTGATCCCCAGCGCCAGAGAGGCGGGGGCCGAGGGGCCGGACTTTTGCAAGGGAGGGCGGGGTGCTTCTCTAAAGGGTACATCTTCCTCCTGCTGGGGAGGGTCCTGCCAACCCTTCCTGGTCCTGGGCTGTGGCTCCCGGCACCGAAAGTCATTCCGCACCTCAGGGAGGGCCTGCTACACAGGTTAGAAGGACACAGGAGGGCAGAGGTGGCTGCTGCCCGCTGGAGCCGGTCATGTGGCCAGGGTGACCGGATGTGTGCTAGGATGGGGCCCTGGTGGGACGGCGGGGTGCTGGCCGGGAGAAGGCAGCACCTGCTGTGTCCTCTGAAGACCTGGCTGCTTTATTTTTTCTGTGAAAGGAAAAGCTGGCTCTGGGGGACTGGAGCTGATGGAGGTGTTCCTCGTCGCCTATGTCCAGTGGGCAGAAACGCACAGAAAGCTACAGACCCTGCAGACACTGAAAACAGGTTGTGCCTTATATATAAAACATGATTGCATCTGCCGTTAAACATCTTCCCCAAATTAAATTCCACACAGGCCCAGATGGCTTCCCTGCTGAATTCAGCCCATCGTTTAAGGAGGAATCAGTACCACTTCTTTCTACACAAACTCTTTCACAAATGGAACAGGAAAGAATGCTTCCCAACTCAGCGTATGAAGCCAGCATTACTTTGATACCCAAACCAAAGACAGCATATGTAAAAAACTAACGGCAATACTCCTCGTGAACATAGGTGAAAAAATTGTTGACAAATTTAAGAAACTTGAATCCAATAATGTTTTAAAAGAACAGTACATCACAAGAAGCAAAATTTGAAAAACACTTGAAAAAAGTCCAATATACAGTCCTGGTAAACGGTTTTGGCAAACTAGGAAAGGGAGGGACCGTCTTCAGCCTTTAAACAGCATCAGTGAGAACCCTACAAGGAACATCACACTTAACGGTGAAAGACGGAACACGTCCCACGGGATCAGGAAGGAGGCAGGAATGAAGGACCCCTCCACCCCGCTGTTCGACATTGTCCTGAAGGCTCTGGCCCAAACGGTAGGGAGAGAGAAAAACGACAGGCGGATCAGAAAGCAAGAAATGAAACCGGCTGTCTTCCCGGATGACGTCATTGTCTACGCAGAAGACCCCAGGGGGGCTACAAAAAGAGCGGCCGGAACTAACTAGTCAGCATAATGTCCATGGGATGCAGGGTCAACATACAAAGCCACCTTCGTGTAGATCGAATAGCGAAAACCAGTCAGAAATGAAACCGAACAAGTCTTGCCGCAAGTAGGACCCCGGCAGTGGGTCCTCCTGTAGCCTGTGGTCAGGAATGCTCTCCGTTCTCAGGAAGGCGGTTAAAGGAACACGCAGGACGTGGCTACTTGCGGCCCAAGGGCAGCCCTCGGGCCCTCACCCTCCAGCTCTCCATCATCCTGTACTTAACAGCTTAGCTCAAGCAGCGGGATTGGGGGAGGGGGCTCAGCAGGGGGAGGAGGGGGTCACTTCTGATCCATCGTGAAGCTTGGGGAGGGCCTAACTGAGGAGGGGTCCGCAAGTGGGGTCCTCCCGGACCCTCCTCTGCAGGCGTGGGGATCCCGCTGGTGTCGACCTCTGTGTGAATGGCTCCAGTCACTCAATACCCCGCCTGTCTCCTCACCCAGAGAAGAGGCGGTGGGTTCACTCTTACGGGGAAGTGCACTGGGCCCAGCAGAACATGGGAGCCACGTGCACGGCACCTTGTACTGATCGGCGGGGTCTTGGCGTGAGAAGCTGAGCGGTCCAGATGCCCCGTGGGAAGGGACGTGTCCAGAAGCTGTGAGTGTCGCTGGTGAGCTCAGAGAGCACAGAGACCTGATCTTCTCGCTGGGCTTGGTCAAGGGCTTCTGTATGCTGTGCTGGTGGGAGGAGAATGGGGCCCAAGGGTCTGCGCACAGGGTCAGGCTCAGAAAGGCTGGCCAGCAGTGGACAGCACGGGCTGGAGGCTGGCTGTCTGTGTTCCAGGAGGGCCAGGAGGCGGGTCTGCTCTCATGCCCTGACTTCTCCCTTCCTCTCGGGCAGGTTGAAGGCAAGGATGTCTGCCTGTGGGTTTGCCCTCGGGGTCCAAGGATGAGGTGCGAGGAGCGGCTGGTGTGCGTGGGGACCTCGTTAGGCGGGACTCTCCCCCGGCGCTTCTGTGCCTGGCTCTCAGGATGGTGCAGACGCCCTACTGGCAGCCCTCCCCTCCTGCCAGCTCTCTTTCTTTATGTTGCTGGTCTTCCGCTCCCCTTCAAGGTGACTGACCGCTGGGCTCAGGGCCACAAGGTTTCACTAGGACCCTTGCAGACCCCCACCCTTAATTCTTCATTTTATCTCTGCGCTGAAAACCCCGCGAATGCAGTTTCTTCCCCTGGGCATTCGGCAGGCCCCCGAGAGGTGCTGAACAGGGCTCAGGCCTCCCCCGTCTGTCCTGTGTCCTCTCCTCTCCCTCCCGACCCCTCCTCCACGCCACCCCACCTCTCTTCACTCCCAGACCGGAAGCTGGTGCTGTCCCAGGTGACCCCCTCTCCTCCTGCCCAGCCACGGCTCTCTCCAGGCACCGGTGGCCGCCAGGGCTTCTAAAGTGTGTCCACACCAGGGGGTCGTCCCTGGACGCCGGCATTTGCTGAGATCCTGGCGCAGGCGTCCCTCAGGTGCTGAGGAAGTCCCATCATGTGCGGTCACTGTCTCACGCCAGCTGTTGTGGTTTCCCTTGCCTTGTGGGGGACTGTTCTGGACTGCACGGTGGAGGTGTGGAGAGCTCTGGTTTCCAGGGGACTCTCTTCTCCTTCCCTGTCCTGGTGCCTCTCCCCTCTGCACCCCGTCTCAGCTTCTTCCCTGGTGGGGGCAGAGGCCTCCCGTAGAGGTGTCAGCTGGGCCATGTCCCCTTTGGAGTCTCTAACAGAGAATGTGTTCCTTGCCTCTTCCAGCTTCCGGCAGTGGCTGGCACTCCTTGGCTTATGGCCACAGCACCGTAGTCTTCAGGGCCAGCGCCTTCAAGTCCCCAAATCCATCCTGTCTCCATGTCACCTTCTCTGTGTGTCTGCCTCCCTCTCCTAAGGACCCCTGTGATGGCATTTAGGCCCCATCCGGACAATCCGGGAGGATCCCTTCAAGGTCCTTGGTATGGACTGAAGGTCTGTATCCCTCCCCAGTTCACATGTTGAAGCCCTAACCCCTGATGGGATGGTGTTGGGGGTGGGGCCTTTGGGAGGTGATTAGGGTGAGATGAGGTCATGAGGGTGGGGGCCTTGTGATGGGATTGGTGCCCTTCTAAGAGGAGGAGGAGATCAGAGTTTTCTCCGTGTCTTGTGAGGACTCCACATATCACCGTGGACAACCTCCTTTACTTAGAGATGACCGACTGTAGCTATAACCACATCCACAAAGTACTCTCACAAAAACACCTACATTGACAGAACCACTGTGAGATATGATTGACACACACAAAACCAACACAGCTTATGTTCAAAACTTAGGGCTTTCCTTACCTTGTGCCCCGAAGTTGTGATGCTGGTAATATTCAAGAAAACTAGTTTCCCTCATTACACTTTTTATAGGCACTTTTTCAAAAGTTTTTGGGAAGGTAGGTACATAGACAAGGCAGGGAAGAGAACTCAGAGAGGAGACACAGGGCAGATCAGGGCTGCTGAGGCCTCCGTGCTCCCACCTGTGACTGGGGGTTGTGGGTACACGATCGCCACGCCTGGCTTTGGGGCTGTCCTGCTCTGTTTGCCCCTGGACCCCGGGGGCGGGAGGGCCACACTCTTCCAGCCTGCTGTTTCCATGCTCCCTGGGATGTTTTCACCCTCCCTCCTTGGCACGTGTATCTCCTGAATCTGGCTTTCTAGCTCTGCCGTGTGTCTGACAGTACAACCCAGACAGCAGGGGGGCAACTCTTTTGTTGTCACAAGATTTTGAGGGAGGAGAACATGGCATCGTAAGGGGGAGTGCCTGCCCTGAGCCCAGGGGACAGGTGCCCTGCCTGCACCGCCCTGTGACTGCATCCCTGGGGCTCTGAGGATTCACGCTTCTCACTGGTCCCCAGAACCCGCCCCTTCCCGCGCTGCCATTGTGGGGCTATCCCGGGAGGGGTGTCTTCTCTGCGGTTGTCTTGGGTCTCCCCTCGGCGCACCCCAAGTTTTAGCTGCTCCTTGCTGATGTTGCACAGAGCGCGCCCCAGGCCCTGCTGGGAAGCGGCATCCACAGCAGGGGAGACAGTGATGGCTCCAGCCCCGCGGTGCGCGCAGGTCCAGAGCTCCGACCAGGAGCCTGATGCGCCACGGGGAGTACATGGAAATGGAGAGGCTGAGAGAGGCGGGTGGGGCAGAGAGGGACCCCCACCCTAGTTCAGACTTGTCAGCCTTTCCCAGTTCAGCCAGTGCTGAAATTTCAGCTGATTCCCCCCAGTCCTTTCCAAGGAACTCACGGCCTTCGGGAGGCCCCGGTGAGTGGACGTGGGTCAGCTTTGTCCCCGCACCTTCAGTGACCGGGAACAGCCGTCTAAGACACTGCTCCAGGTCACTGGACTCATACCTTGGCAGGTAGAAATGCTCAGGTTTCCAGGCCAAACAAAGGTCATGAGACAGCAGTTTTTACAGAGGCCAAGGTGCCGGTGGGGGCGCAGGTGTCCTCCATGCCCAAGGGCACAGAGGCGGACGGCCGGGGCTGCTCCCAGACTGAAGACTTGGGATGCCAGCATTCTGGGCAGCGGGTGTCAGCAGAGGGGCTGCAGGGGGACCCTGGGCTGGGGCTCTGGGAAGCCGCCTGCTCCTCTAGCACATTGGATTGCAGCCCCTGCATCTTGTTATGATGCCGCCCTTGAGTTGAGCTAATGACATCGTATCACATTGCACCATGTTGTGCCACACGGTTACATTTCTATCGCATCGTGTCACACTATCTTACTCTGTTGATAGGATTGAATCCAGGATTAGACTGAGATGAGGGCTAAAATCCCTTCAAAGTAAGATCCCAAGGTTCGATGAGTTTCCTGCTTTCATGACTGAGATCTTGAAATTCCACTTCATTCTGAGCTGCAGGACCTGTGTTTTATTTCTCTGAGGAAAGCAGATGTAAAAGGACTCACTGCTGAGACATCTGGCTACACGCAGCATGGCCGTGTCGCCACCGAGCTCCCCTGGCGCTACCTGCACCAGACACGGCTGTTATCAAGGTGCCCGCGGCCCTCCCTCTGCACGGCTGCTTGAACACAGAGCAGAGGGTAGGACTCCCGCCTAGAAGGTTGTAACAGGCATTTGCTAAAATGTTGTCGTGTTGCGCTGTGGCGTTATTTTTCACACTTTCTCAATCCACAGTAAGGTGGACATTTACTGCCCTTCCCGTGTCAGCTTGTTACTCCCCAGCCTCACGTCCGATGGAGCAGTTGCCCCAGTCGTACGGGGAGAGGCTGAGAAGGTGCCTAGTCGGGTGTGGGTGGTGGCGGAGAGGGATTCCTGAGTTTGGCCGTGTGACTGCAGACTGTGGCCCTAAGATCTCTCCCTGCTGCCGCCTTGCCATGACTCCATGGCAGTGATTACCCCAGATGTCCCCTTCTGGAGCACGAGGGCCTCAAAGCCACAGACTGCTTCTTCCTGTACCCTGGGTCTCAGGGGACAGCTGTGGCCAAGCTCGGGGTGGACATACAGTCCTGCCTCTGCGTTCAGGGGCTGCCCCCTCCTTTCTTCCCAGGACTGACTGAGAGCTCAAGGTTAGAGCCGGGAGGAGAGACCCCTTCATTCACTCAGTGGTCGGTCACTGTGCTGGAGCCAGCGAGCGGGTGGGGATGGGGGTCCTGCTGGCCGCACAGCGCCGGCGAGCAGTGCCCCCAGGGCACCGGGCTGACGTGTTCAGGGAGGGAGCCCCAGCTCCGACCCAGGGCTGGATGGCCAAGGACCCCCACCCCAGAGCAGAGCCTGGGAGGCTGGGGCCAGGGAGGTGTCAGCTTGGAAGGAAGGGAGGGAGGGAGGGAGGAAAGGAAGCAGAGAGAAGGGATTGCGAACGGCAGGATAAGCAAGGTCCTGGAAGACGGTGGAGACGGCAGAGCCGAGTCTGCTCAGTGCAAAGCGGACCTCGTCCAGAAAGGAGATTGACAGGTGGGCTGCGGGGGTGGGGCCACGGGAGACACCTCACCTGCGGGCCCGGAGGCAGAGGCAGCATGTGAAGCAGCATGTGAAGCAGGAGGGGAGGGCCCTCTAGAACCTGCGGCGGAGGTACAGATGACCTCGCCGGGCGGGTGGGCTGTGTGTGACAGGAGCGGAGAGCTGCGCACGGGGTGCAGGTGGCCTTGGGGGTGAGGGTCTGCAGACCTGGGCTGCGTGAATCGGGGAAGAATGATTAAGTCTTTGAAAAACAGAAAGCACAGGGAGCTAGACCTACGGAGACGTGGGAAGCCCCCGTTGCGGGATCCGTGGGGACCCCTCGGCACCGGCACCCCCACAGAACCCTCCTTCCCGCCTGTCCGCTCTCTCTGCCCCACGGGCCCCCTCCGTCTTTACCCAAGGCCCCAGGGATGAGGCCCAGCAGTCCAGCCAGCGCACTTGGGTACTGGATGCCGGGACTGGACGCTGGCAAGAGACGCTTGCCCTGGCCTCTTCCAGGGAAGATGCTCCAGCCACGTCCTGAGGTCCCTGGACTGGTGTGTCGGCTTCAGGCCTGCTGGAGCATGACGCACACGTGTCCTCACGCCTTAGAGGGACAGCCTCTCTGGGTAGAAAGGGTCCCTGTTCTTGCCAAACACCGTGCTGGGGGTGTGGGGTGTAGGGAGGGTCGCCCAGGGGTCCCTGTGTGAGGGGCATTCTGGGACTTCAGTCCTAAAACTCGGAAGTCCTGGGCAGACAGGGCTCAGGTGGAGGGAGAGGCGCCTCATCAGCACCACGGGCCGTGGGGACTGGGAGACTCAGGCTCCTTGGATGCCCCGAGGAGGGGGCACAGGCTTCTCTCGATTTGGCAGCCCTGGAGCGCCGCTGTGTGGCGTCAGCATTGGCGCCCCTCAGCCCCACTGAGGAGGGAGAGCCCCCGGGGAGGTGTGCCCAGGGCCAGGGGCTGACCAGCATGGTGTGCCCGGAGCCAGAGGTCTCCTTCTAAGGGAACCGTTTATAAGGGGCGGGGAGCAGAGGGGCTGCACCCAGCCGGGCTGATCCCCCGCCCAAAGCCAGGCCTGCCCTGGACCCTTCCCTTCTCCGCGCACCTGTGACTTCCTTTAAGATGTTAGGGTTAGGCGACCCGCGTGTCCCCAGCTCCGCCCGCGGCCCGCCCCGTCCCTTCCCCCTCTGCTGACTCCCCCCCACCCCGCCCCCGCCCCCGCCCCCGCCCCCCCCACACCGCCCCGTGCGTTCTCTGCACCCGCCCAGCGGTGGCGCTGTTGCCCTTGGAACCGGGGACCCCCTGCCTTCCGACTTGGGGGTCTCGTTCCAGCAGGGACGGGAGCCCGGGGCGCACGGGAGGGTGGGGACCGGCGAGGCCGGCGTCACAGGGGGAGGGGGCTTTGGGGACCGGAGCAGCCCAGCAGGAGCGGGGCCGGCGGACCTGCGGACCCTCCCCACCGCCTGCCGCGCAGAGCAGAGGCCTCCCGGGCTCCCTCGGGGGCGGGGGGACGGCGGGCGGCCAGGTGGGGCAGCCCGTCGCCTCCTCTCCCCTCCCCTCCTCCGCTGTGCGGTGGTCCCGATGGTCCAGCGGGGCAGCTCCGGGTCCTGGTCCCTCAGTCCCGGCGCTTGCAGGCTGGCAGGGCCTTCCCAGCTGTGTCCCCTCAGGACGCCCAGATCTCGGGTGACGGCCGCGTCTATGACCCGCTCCTGAATTGGGGCCCTGCAGGCTGTCCTCGTGGAGCCGGCTGGCGGCGTGGGGACTGTCCCGCTGCCGGACACGTGCGAGGTCGCAGTAGCGGAGGGAGGGACGGCAGGTGGGCCGGTCCTGGTCCAGCCGGAAGGGAGGGGCCGAGCGGGGAGCCCCGGGCAGCACGTGGCCCTCAGCACCGGGTCTGCGGAAGCCAACAGCCAAGCGGGCCGCTTTCAACGTGATATCTGCGGTCTTTTAAAAAGTAATTTCAGGAAACGTTTTTTTTTTTGGCTGCCCCGCCAGCACGCGGGATCCTAGTTCCCCGACTAGGGATGGAACTCGCGTCCCCTGCAGTGGAAGCGCCAGTCTTAACCACTGGTCCGCCAGGGAAGCCCCTAGGAAGTCTTTCTTCTGCTCTTGTTAGTATTTATTCTGCTCTTTCCATTTGGCTCCCCCTCCCCAGCTCTATTGAGATATAATTCACATATAACATTAAGTTTAAGGTGTACAACGGGATGATTTGAGGCTTGTGTGTGTTGTGTAATGATTCCCACAATGGGTTAACACACCCACCACCTCGCACAGTCTGTGTGGAGGGGGGAGCTTTTAAAATGTCCCCTCTTAGTAACTGTCAGATGCAGGGTAGGGTGTTGTTACTATGGTCACTGTGCTGTAGTTTTCTCCCTGGACCCGTTCATCTGATAACTGGACCCCTCCCCCCCGCCCCCCTGGCTTTCCACCCCTGCCGCCCCCATGTTGGGTTTCGCTTGCCTATCGCCCATATTTGTCATGTTCTTGTGAGTTCTTTCGATCTCTTTCTTCATGCATTTGTATTAAGATGTTCTCATTTGCTTAAGCCGTTACCTATTTTGCTTATTCATCCTTGTGTTTCTTCTTTATTGTTTTGTTCTACCCTATTCCTCATTTCTGAAGGGAGGTTTTCCTCTTATTTCTAATTATATCTTAGGTACTAGGTACTCATTTCTGAGCTTCTCTAATTTTGAATGATCTTGTCCTCAAAGTTTATATCGTTTATCGTTGCAGTCAGCTTGCTTTGAAGTCCGTAGGTTATGATTTTGACGTGTTTCTGTGCACATCTTTCTGCATGTTTTCGTTATCTGCAGGGACACTATTCTGCTCTTTATTCTTTTTTCTTCATATAATGACTTGGCATAGGGTTCGATTTTGTGTGTGTGTGTGTGTGTGGTACGCGGGCCTCTCACTGTTGTGGCCTCTCCCGTTGCGGAGCACAGGCTCCGGACGCGCAGGCCCAGCGGCCATGGCTCACGGGCCCAGCCGCTCCGCGGCATGTGGGATCATCCCGGACCGGGGCACGAACCCGCGTCCCCTGCATCGGCAGGCGGACTCCCAACCACTGCGCCACCAGGGAAGCCCAGGGTTAGATTTTGATCCTCTTCTGTTGCTCATTTCTTATGTAAAACTGATTTTTCTAAACTTTTAGAAGGAGGCCTGTTCAGTACAGCGTTTCTCGCTTCACAGGGGTCCTTCTCTTGTTTTCTTATGGATAAAACAAACAAACAGACACGTGGCGGCCTAAGATTTTCTGACTGTTCCCCGGCCCTTTAACTTTTCCTCTGACCTTATTTTTCCTCTGTCTCTATTGTCCTGAACATGGGGCCTCAGTGTGGCCCTGCTCTGAAAGGGAGCTCTAGGGGGGCTGGTTCCCACTTTGTTTTCTTAAACTTTGTAAGCAAGAGTCGATGCTGTCTAAAATGTACTGCTTATTCCTATAGTGTTCTTTTCCAGAAACGTGTTTTGATTCTCCGTCCTGAGCCCTGTGTTAGGCTTGTAGCACTTTGTCACTGTTGGGGCTCCAGCCAGCCCCTGGCACACTCACTGATTTCCTCATCTCTGTCTTTGGGAGACGGTACTGGTGGCGTGTCTTTCCATCCCTTCCCTCTCAAGAAGGACGGTCAGAATTCTCCTTTGCTACCTGAACTCAGGCTGGGGGACCTTCATTCACAGTCGTCTGTGTGTATCCAGCAGGTCAGGAAGAGTCGGCAGGGGTCAGCAGGTGAGCCTCACCTCCCCGGGTCCTCCACTGCGTAGTGCAGAGGCCAGCTCTCTTTGGCTGGCTGGAGAGAGCAATGGACCCGTTTCCAGCTTCCCTTCTGGAGCTGCCCTCCCCCACTGCATCGGGACCCCTCTTCCCTGCTACGTCCGGTGTACACCTGGCCCCCTCTGGTCAGCTGCTTCCCGTCTGCTGACCTGGAGCGTCGAGACCCCTTGCCTGTCCTTGGGTCATCCTTCCAAATGGGTTTTTACGAAGGATTGTCCTCGGCAATTCACAAGGACGTGTCCTCGACACTGTGACTTCCTTGAATCCGGATCGACACACTAAGCAAATTCCCGGGCACCGTTTCCTGGTTATTTACTTGTTGGATTTCCCGTGTTTGTGTGTGCATTTTAACATTGCATTTTCAGTTAATATATGTTGGTGATTATGTTCCTGTGTTCAAGTAGGCAATTATCCAAGTAGTTGGTTTTATGCATTCATTCATTTAAAAGATGCTCTATATTATAATTAATTGTATTGAGGAAATTCAAAGAAAGCTTAGCAAAGCTGGTAGCTGTCACACAGCCATATCTTTAGGGAAGATGCCACTTGACTTGGTGATCACTTACTGAAATAAACCGTGAACTCATTCACTTGCTTTTCAGGTTGCCTTTTGTTTTTTGTTTTTTTTAAGGAACCTTTTTGTTTGGGAATAATTTTAGATGTACAGAGAAGTTTCAAAGAGAGCACACAGCATTCTGTGTTCCCCTCCCCAAGTATACACACAACTGCTTCACGTTGTCACAGCAAGGCGTCGACCTCGGCGCATTACTGCTAGCAGAACTCCAGAGTTCCTTCTCACTTCACCAGTTTTTCCACAATGTCCTTTTTCTTTGGTTCCAAGATCTAATCCAGAATTACCATGTTGTGTTTAGAATTGTAGTTATTTTTCATGGTGTTCTGTGAAAGCAGTGACCGGTCAGGAAAGGTTTTGTAGAAGAAACCAGCCTGTCTGGGATGCTCGCTGCACACCTGTGATGCGACTCGTTGAGAACATTGGCGACCCTGCTGGTCCGCTTTGGAGGCCTGGAGCTCCTGGTCCATCACTGTGATTTTCCTTCTTAGGAGGAGAGTGGTTAGTCATCCCATAGACACTAATCCTAAACCAGACGTGCCAGAGGGAATATCTCCTCTTCCAAGCTGCTTCCAGGTTTGCACTGAGGCACGTGAAACCCGTGGGTCATCACCCCCGTGAGGTGTCTGCGGTGACCTCAGTGCTTCATAGGTACACGTGTGCATCCCCGCAGTCCATGCGGGGGAAGCCTTGCCCCTTTGTTAAGGACTGAGCCCTTTGGGCGTCAGCCACTCTCATCTCAGAAGGGCGGTGAGCCAGGTCTCACCCTCCCTGCACCCCAGGCCCCAAGCGTCCACCTCCAGCCTGAGTGACCAGAGCAGAGGGCGGAGGGTGGGGGGGGCACATTGGACTCACTGAGTAGAAACGGGGAAGAAGTCTTCAGCCAGTTTCTACTGCTCACAAGGCGAAGATGGCCTTTGACTCAGGACACAGGATCTCGTGGGAAATTCACAAGGTAAGAATGTTACCCTGAAATCTTGTTATCTCAAGTAATATCTAACAGCAGGAAGGAATGCTGAGAGCAGGTCAGAGCAAGAAAGGGAAGTGAAGCTTGTTAAAGAAAGTAGGAGTTGGAATGATGACACGTTGCCAGCAATTTTTAATCCCTTTACTAAAAGAAAAGAAATGCAGACAATAAATAATGCCAAATGCACCCAGGCACTTAAGCGTGTGGCTCCCACTCCCGGGCGCTCACCCCTCTACCCACCAGCCGAAGTCCTGTGGGTTGAGTCCACCTCCGAGGCCTCTTCGTGAGGGGAAGAGGTCCTGGCAATGATCGTTGATGTACTTAAAGATGATGGAGTCTTGAGGACACAGTGGTTGGAACATTCATGACACGCTTTCCCGTATTTCCAAATCCATTGTTGTCAGTTGCATAATTAATGGTGACATTGCTAATTCTGGAAGAAGAGAGAGTTTGCATAATTTGTTTATGAGGGAAAAAGCAGGCTTCTGTTTGGAGAGCCCTGATGTGCTCTGCTGAGATGCTCTGTTTCCCAAATATCGGAGGACAAATCGCATTCTTTCCCAGTTTGGAAAGAGAATAGGACTTAATACTACCCGAATGTGTTCTCCCTCCCTGGGCTAGTGCAAAGACCCAGGCAGTAAAAAAAAAAAAAAAAAAAAAAGGGCTTCGGGGCAAATAGACCTCCGATTCCCGAGACATGGTGAATAGCTGGGAATAAGGGGCCAGCGTGTGGCCACACGTGGGGTGAGAAATCAGCTCTCTTGCAACATTTGGGGCTCCCCCTTGGGCAGGATTAGGCTCCACACCAGCCTTGTAATGGGGCAAGGGACTTGTGTGTGGCGTGGAGAGATAGGGGCGGAGGCATCCAAGCAGGGACTGCGTGCTTAGAAACGATGGAGAAGCTCTGAATTCTTCTGCAGTGTTGACCAATAATGTCCTGGACCTGCGCTAGAAGATTTCCTTGATTTCATGCTTGAGGTGCTAAGCACAGCATTTGGCACCAGCCCCAGAGCACCAGCCCCTGCCCAGTGGTCTCCAATGCCTCGGAGGTTGAGCCGGAGGACGCTTCTGCTTTCGGGAGCCAACAGTCAGCCAGAGAAATTTAGGGGCCACGCAATTTCATGTACTGAGTTTCTCTTAAAGTGGTAGCTCAAAACACTCATGGTGGGCTTCCCCGGTGGCGCAGTGGTTGAGACTCCGCCTGCCGATGCAGGGGACGCGGGTTCGTGCCCCGGTCCGGGAGGATCCCACGTGCCGCGGAGCGGCTGGGCCCGTGAGCCATGGCCGCTGAGCCTGCGTGTCCGGAGCTCATGTTGTTTTGACGATGTTGGGCGTCCCAGTGCTCCCTGTTCCAAGGGTCCAAGTCTGGTGGTTGGGTGCCCTGTGACAGGAGTACCAATCCCCACGTTAAAGCATCCAAAAGTGCTTTAGCAAAGAGGGCACATTATTGCCGCTAAAAAAGTTAGAGCTGAATTTTACTTTGGAGTGGTTTTATTATTTTCCTTTTTCCTTTATCAACTGTTGTTACATACTTTCTCTCTGGTTATTTTACTTTGTATTTTATTTTATTATGTCCAATGCATGAAGAAGGTCACCTGAATGCCCACCACATTTTTCTTAGTTTACTCCAATGGTGTGCTTGTAAATATTCAGCAACTGGGTTTCTGGGGAGAACAACCCTGATTTGCAAGGTTTGCTGATTGCTGTGGTGTAAATACTCCCACCCAGCAGATTTCAAGCTGCCCACATGATGCCACTGAGAAGCCGGGAAGAGATGTACACATCGCCCCATCCCCTGGGAGCCAGACAAGCTGCTGGAGCTGCTCGGGCTGTCAGCCAGGTGGACGCGCCGCCCCTGAGGGGCAAACCGCCTTTGCTTTCCTATGGTTACATATAGAGCTTTGTCTCCCAAGAGAGGGCTGATCTAGAAGGCGTGACTGGATCGCCACAGGTCAGCATCATCCTGGGGTTGGCGTGAGGAATCATTTCTATCATGTGCTAAGAGATAGCATACATTTTCTTGGTTCATCCACCATCATTGAAGCACATTATTTTAAAAACAACATGATAGACTGTAAGGGACCTGGTGTCAGGAGTCACGCTCCCCAGGACGAAAATCCGAACTCTCCTTGACCTTGAGAACATTACAAGCAAACTCCAGCCTAAAAATGCTTTCCTCTTATGGCGTGAAGATTAAATAGGAAATACAGGCATAGCTCCTAACCCAGGGCCTGATGCACACTCCACACTCAGGGAGAGCTAGTTTGCGTCTATAGTCTGCTCTTCCACAAGGAATTTGGGTAACTGGCTGTAGAAATCACTCAGAGAATCTAAAAAGGAGTGTGAACCCACTCTCCAGCTGCTGATAGTCTAGCAGGGAAGTGATGGTCATTGGGGTGTCCAGAGAGAGCTCCACTGGGTGACAGGTGGGTTGGCTCAGTCAGGCGGGCTAGAGGGGGCAGCCCTCCCTCCTGCCCTCTGCCCCCTCTCCTGCTCTATCCAGGGCAGTAGGGGTCACATCCGCTGAGAAGGTGATATGTACAACGAATCGTGAAGAATGGGTGACATTTGTCAAGCGGTGGGGGGACCATAGCTTGATAAAGAGTGAGGGTTATTTTTCAGAGAAATGTGTATATATGTATCTATAACTTACAAATGGATATAGCTTATAAATGACCACACCAAAAAATCTGTTTCCATTTCTTTAACATTTAAGTAGGCACTAAAACCTTTAGATTGGAATTCCTCAAGTTCCAAACACTAAAAAATACTGAGATAAGAAAATGGCTATTTCCCCTTTCTAAGATGTATTTTATATCACTTCAGACCCTGCGACGTACCGTAATGTGAGGTCAGGGGTAGGGGGCATCTCAGGCCCAACTCTTAAAGCCGGTAAAGAAACAGAAGCCCATTGTGTTCCAGATTTGGTCACACCAGTCCTCAGGGACACCACTGACTCTCTCTCTGCCTTTGCCGACACCTGGCTCTTCCGTGGCCCTTCTGGCTGTCGGGACTTACGTCTGAGGTTACTGTTCTCAGGCTCAGGTTTTCCCACGAATTCATTTTCATGTCTCCTCCCCAGGCTTGTTCATTGCCTCTATTTCTGTAAGACAGTTGTCCCATATCTCTTAATCCAGGCTTCTAAACAGCATCCAACATGGTGCTTGTGGTCAGAATAGCCAGGATGAGTTCTGGCTTGGTCACTTTCCATTGTAGGAATCTAGCAAGAGATTATCTTATTCAAATCTTAGTTTCTTTATCCAGGAAAGAGACAGCAAATAACAGACAGCAAATAACAGGAAGTTTTTGTGGAAATTAAAATAAAAGTATACATTTAAAAGTGCAGTATAAATGTTAATTACTATTGATACTGCCATTTTAGACCATAAAAATAGAGGCATGAATCTCCCCTTTTTCCTGAAATTCTTCCAAACTAACTAGAGAAAAAAGTCCACTTTTTTTTTTTCTCAAGCCCTCTCATTATACTCTGACTAATCTGGAAACACGCATCTCTGTACGACAAAGCTTTATAGAAAATGCCCATAAAGAGTTCAGAAATTGGAAACATTGAACATGGGTTATAAAATAACAAATTGAAAACAAGCTTGGAAATACTTGCAGGGATCAGGAAATTTAAAAAAATGACACAGCTAATTTGTAAATGAATTAAATAGAACTTCCAGAAACAAAATGTTAAGAAACTGAAAAAACCTCAACAGATGAGTTTAATAGAAAGTTAATACAGCTGAAAAGAGAACCAGTGAATTGTAAAATAGGCCCCAAAGAGTCCCGAACCAGAAAGATTAAAAAAGGAAACTATAGAATAATAGATTAGTTTAACAGGATGTTTAGGAAATAACAGATTTGTTTAATCAAAGTTTCTCAAGAAGGGCTAAGAGAAAGCACGTGGAGAGATAATGGGTGGGGATTTCCCAGGATTGATTAGAAACACTGATCTAGACATTTCAGAATCTCAGTTAATCTCAAGCGACATTCAAGCATGAGGGAATTTATTCTCAGATATATCTTAATAAAACTGCAAAACAACAAAGACTGAGAAAATCTTAAAAAGAGACAGACTCATTGTGTTCATTCTTCTCTGAGTGCTTGGACATATTCATAAGAACTTTTTAAAAGTGCTTGTCTGCTAATTCCATCATTCTTGCCACTTCTGGCCAATGGACAACTTTGAGAACCGTCAGTGGTAACACAGGGCTGGCACAAATTCAAGGTCTGACCGGACAGAGTAGAAAGACCTGGTTGAATGCTTGGGACTTTCCATAAAGATCCCAGAAAAGGCTTGCCTTAGTAGTAGGGCTAAACTAGATTCGGGGTACAGGCTAACCTGTATCCAGCTTCGCCTGAAATCACCCTTCAGAGGACCAACTTGATCCATGGACAATTTACTTCCTTTTGGGAGGAAAGTCCTCAACACTCACTAAAGGAAGACGACAAGGTCCAGCCCCTCAGAGACACAGTAATCACGATGGCCAGCATGCAATCAAAATGATTAGACGCGCAAAGAGTCAGGGTAATTTGACTCATTCCTAGGAGAAGAAAACCCAGAAATGACAGGGAAGATGAAAATAGCAAAAAGGAATTTGAAAACAGCTCTTTAAAACATTTCCAAGTAGTTAAAGAAAACTGCACATCATAAATAGGGGAATAGAAACCATAAGAAAAAATCCACATTAATATTCTGGAGCTGAAAAGCACAATATCTTAAATCACTGGATGGTAGTGATTTCTAGTAGACCAGAAACTAAAATGAAAAGTGAACTTGAAGACTGGCCTATAAAAATTGTCCACACTGAAGCAATAAAAGAAAAAAAAATGGCTGGAAAAAAGAGGAGCTCTTCATTGACTTCTGGCTTAATATCAAGGGGCCTAACATAAGTGTAATGGAAACATAAGAAAAAGAGGAAGGGCAGAAAACCATTTGATTACATGATTGAAATTTCTCCAAACTTGGTGGAAAATATAAACCTACAGCACTCAAAGAAACTCAGAGAAAAAAAGAAGATCATACCAGGGCACATTTTAATCAAATTACTGACAATGAATTATAAAGAGAAAAACTTCTTAAAAGTAGCCCAAGAGAGGGGGACATATTACACGCAAAGTGACAAAGACAGAAATGATGGCCGACTTCTCATTGGAAACACTGAAGGGCAGGAGACAATGGAACACCAACTTTCAAGTGCTGATTAAAAAAAAATCGTTCTAGAATTCTATATCTAGTTAAAATCTCCTTATAGAAATGAGGGAAAATAAAGCCAATGACAGCTGAGATCAGCTTTTATTACTAGCAGGATTAGTAATAAAAAATCATTATATTGTTTCCTCAAGGTAGAGAAAAATGATACACTGAAACCCACATCTGAAGGAATTGAGACCCTTGAGGGATAGTAAATATACAAGTAATGAATTTTTTTTCATTTTTCAATTTATTAAAACAATTATTGGCCCTTTAAAGCAAAAATATTAAAACTACATGGTGTAATATGTAGCATATGTGGAAATAATCTGTATACGGACATTAAAATAAAAGGCAGGAAGGGAGAGATGAAAGTGTATTGTTATAATCTTTTATATGTATACAGTGATACAATGTTTTATAAAGGTAAACCATGGTAAAAGTGTATTGGAACTATAGAGCAAACACTATACAAATAAAATAAAGAGTAACCACTAAGTCAACAGAAGACATGAAATGGAACATTAAAAAATACCAAATCCACAAGATCACAGAAAAAAGAAGCAACAAACAACAGATGGGAAAAATATAAAACTCATATCAAGAAGTCGGACTTAATCCAATTATATGAGTAACTAATTAAATTAATAAATTAACCAAACTAAACACAATGCAGATATTGTCAGACTGGATAAGATAATGCTGCCTTTAAGAAACAATTTTTGAACATAAAATTAAAAGGATAGAAAATATTATATTATTTAAATACATTTATAAGCAAGCTGGAGTAGCCATATTGGGACCACAAGGGACATTTCAATAAAAAGACATGACAATCATAAATACGTATATACCTAACATATGAGTCTCAAAATACATAAAACATGAACTTACAGAAACAAGAGGAGGATAGACAAATATACAATTAGTAGAAGATTCAGCCCTATTCTCTCAGTAACTGATGGATCGTAAGCTGAGAATCAGTAAGTATATAGAAGACTGGAACAAATTAGCAACGAAGTAGGTCTAACCGACCTCTTTAGAGCATGACGCCTTCTAACAGTAAAATCCATTCTTCCCACATCCACATGAACATTCACCAAAGTAGATTATATGCTGGGCTGTGAAACAGGTTTTGGTACATTTAAATGGATTGAAATTATACAATATATATCCTCTGACCACAAAATAAATTAGAAATCAACAAGTAGACACTGGGAAATCCTCAAATGCTTAAAAGTTAAATGGCATATTTTAAACCATAGTTTCAATGAAAAAATCACAAGGAAAATTAGAAAATCTTTTGAATTGAGTGATAATGAGAAGGCAACACATCAAAATTCATGGGTTGCAGCAAAGCAGTGCTTAGAGGGAGATTTTAACATTAAATACTTACATTAGAAAAAAGAGAGATTTGAAATCAATGATCTAAGCTTCCAGCTGAAGACTCAAGCAAAAGAAATTGAAAAGTAAGTAGAAGGGAGGAAATAATAATATAGAAAACAGAGAAAGTCGATGGAAATAAAAATTGTTCCTTGAAAAGGTCAATAAAATGATAAAGTGCTAGATAAATTGATCAAGAAAAAAAATGGGAAACACATTTACCAGTTTCAGAAACAAAAGAGGGGCCATCACTACAGCTCTTACATAGATTAAATTGATAATAAGGAAACATTATGAAAAATTATGACAACAAATTCAACAACTTAGATGAAATGGACAAATTTATTGCAAGGCACAAATTACCAAAACTGACTCAAGGAGAAATAGAAAATCTAAATACTCATGAAGCTATGTAGAAGAAAAGAAACGGGTATGTATGTATTTTCTAGGAGTTTTTGTTATTATTTATAATTTTTAGTCCTCTCCTCTTTCTTACTGTAAAAATAATAATCTTGGCCATGATTTTCCTGCATGTGATTTTAAGATTTGTTTCAGATTTTCCCACTTGTCTGAGTCTTGACTTACACGTATGCCCCAGTTTATTAGGTCTCTAGTGATACCCTGTGAAAATTTACTTTTTCTCACAGTGTCAGATTAAACAAAAATGTTCTCTCTTCCTGGTATCAGATGTCAGAGATATTAAAAAGTAACTTTCATTGGTGTCCAGGAAAACGAAACAAAACCACTGGGCATCTCTAACGGTGTCTGACTTTTGCCCTGAGGGCATCGTGGTCTGTGTGAACAGCTGGGGAAGATCACAGTAGCACCCAAGACTCCTCTAACCCGTTTACCATAATCCCTTAAAATCTGACAAAGACTGAGGGGCAAAGCAGGACACATCAGAGGAACAGCCTCCTGTTGACAACTGCAGGTAAAAGGACAGAGCTCACCTCTGCAGGTAATGCACCAGGTCTGCTGAAATCCAGGTGTGAGTGCAATGAACAAGCTTCCCGGGGCACTGGGCAGCACTCCTTTCACACTGAGCCTCGCAGAATTGTAAGGAAGCACCTTGGGACATAACCACTCTGTCTGACGTTTTGCTCCGCTGTTTGCCTTTTTTCTTTACCATTTGCAAAGGTGTTTTCAGTTGATTTTATGAATCTCTGAGGAGCAGAAGGAAACCGTATGCTGCAGCTCCCCGAGGATGGAGATTTTGCACACGGCGTTTCTGCGGGGACATGCTGGGCACTCCCCAGGAAGGGGAACTGTCAGACTTAATTAGCAACGGCTCCTCTGAACTCTAGATGCTTCCGGGGCCTCTGTGACAAGCTTTGTCAAAGCAGGCTCTTGGCCATCACACTTCACATCCTGGGCATTCTGTTTTCCCCGAGCACTGCATACAAATGACTGAGACTAAGAGAACGTCAAACAGGCAGAAATGTGAACTGCAGTAAACAGGAAGCTGTAGCCAACAGGCAGACTTTCTAGCCTCTGCGTGCCTGTGCGTGTGCACATGTGTGTGTGTGTGTGTGTGTGTGTGTGCCTGTGTGTGTGTGTGTGTGTGTGTGTGTGGTGTGCGTTATGTGCATGTCTCAGTGCATAACTGGAAGCGAGCATTCACTTCTAGTTATAATTGTACCTAATCTACAATTAGGTGGATTGTTTTCTGTATCAGAAGAAGTCGTGGCTGTTGAGACGCAAGGGGCCCCCTGCCGTGTCACCCCGTGTTCGTGCTGCCCATGTGCTGCTGCTGAGGAGGTGTCTCTGCAGGGCACCCCTGAGCGCACCTGACTTCCAGAGTCACCTAGTGGAGGCAGGAGCAGGGGGTGGCATGGACCGGAGGGTCGGGGACAGCACTGTCGCTGACCAGGAAAGCTTGCCGTGGCGGCACGGGAGGTGGCGAGCGGTCAGGCCTGGAGTGGCCCCTGAGCAGGGACTGGGGTGGGCTTGGGCCGGCCTCGGGCAGCTGTTCCTTACTCTCCAGGGACCGGCGAGGTGTGTGGGGTGAGGACAGAGGGCCTGACCTCCTTGAGGGAGCGGGGTCTGCACGGAGAGAGCGATGTGGCGTCCCCAGGCTGCGGCAGGGCCATGGGCTGTGTCCCCGGGGAAGCAGACCACTGAGGGCATGGGACCCGCCTTCACTGCACTCAGGGTTGTGGGGAGATGCTGCCCGGGACGGTGACGCTGCCTCTGAGACCCCAGGTCTGAGGTGAAACTGCCGGTGGCGGGCTCGGAGCTGCTCTGCCTGGAGAGGGTCTGGGGGGAGCAGGTCTTGGGCACCCCAGAGGGCTGGGCGGGGTTTGGGCACCCACGAGGGTCCTCAGGCGGCAGTCCCGCTGGTCATGCTGTCCTCGCCGGGGCGGGCCCACCCCGGCCTGACTTCCAGGTCTCTGCCTGACCCCACGCTCCGTATGCAGGGTGGAAAGCATCCCCTGCTGGCCCTTCTTTCCCCCTGGACCCAAAGCTCTCTGACCCGTCAATATGTGCGTCCGGAGGGCGCTCACGGGCGGGGAGCAGCGCTGGCTGGAAGGCCTGTGTGCTCGCAGCCCCCCCCCCCCCCCACAGGGTGGCCGGGCGGCAATGACATTCTCCTGCCCAGTCTGGAGGTGAAGCAGCGTCTTAGCAATAATCCACCAGCCGTCTCTGCTGCTCCTTCCCTCCAGCCACACTCTGGGAGGTGGAGTTTCCGGTAGGAGCGTTTAATCAGACGCAAACAACCCGAGGCGTCCCGCCCGGGAAGCTTTCAGTGGTCCAGATTCCGGGGCTGGAGGGGCCCGGGGACGCGCACGTCTTCAGGGCTCCCCAGGTGGTGGCCATGGGCCTGTGGTTCGCGGCCCCTCGATCCCAGCACCTTGTTGAGTTGTAGCGAGTTTTCTGCCCCAGGCCCGCAGTGTGGCTCATGACACCTTCGTTGTCACACTCGGGGCGTGGGGCGGCGAGGGCAGCCCTCAAACGTGGTTGAAATCGCCAGTGTCGCCTCGCCCCCATTGTCACAGGCCCACTGCTTTGAGACTGTCGCTTAGAAAGTCTGGAACTTTGTGGAGCAAAGCCTGGCTCCGGAAGGCTGGGGTCTCGACCGCAGCGTTGGCTGCAAACTCAGCCGCTCACGTGCTGTAACTGCATAGGGGCTGCGGCAGCAAACCCGGGCCCGCGCAGCCCTTGCAGCCTCTGTGGCTGAACCACTTCCTGGCTCTGGAAGGAGGCGCTCTTTCTGCGCGCTCAGGGTCCTTGCCGTCCTCGACTCCCTGGAAACTTCTCTCAGAACACAGCTGACAGGTGGTTTTGCTCTGTGGGATAAGCCTACATCCTAACTTGGAGATCCATCCAGACTGGGTGCGGATGTGCTCCCCCAATCGCCCGGAACCAGCTGCGTCAGCATCACAGAGCCTGAAGGTGACCGGGGTGTTACGCGGGCCGTGGCTCCCAGAGGTGCTCCGTCCTCCTGCCCGCTGAAGCCCCTTCCCCACCTGCCCTCAGGCACACCCGCTAGGGCGCAGCCGGGCGCTGCAGGGGCCTCCCTTCCGCCCCAGGTGAAGTGCTGCCATCTTCAGGAGGACAAGTCGGCCCTTCCCACAGCTCCAGGGCGGTGTCTTTCTTTCTGTCGTGTTTCCCTCTTCCTATTGAAGTTTTACCAAAACAGAGGGGCAGTTACACAATGTGCATTGGACCCCGACAGGAGAACAAAGCAGGGGAGTGGACATGTTGGTCTCAATGGGTCAGAGTCCCCGAAAGATGCTAGAGCCTCCCCTGTGGTTTCCTCGGGGCTCCACAAAGGGCGCCAACATCCCCAAATGCTGGAGAGCGACTTTGCTTCTCATCCCGGCACAGAGACACCTGCTCAGCCCTCCCTCACTCTGACCCTGAAGGGGACTGGGTGTGACTTCCCCTCCCTCAGTGCGTTTGTGAGCATGGGTGTGTCTGTGCAAGGGGGCGGGGAGCTGCCTGCTCTGACTGCAGGTGGGGCTACCGTGAAGCTCACCAGGTGCAAGATCTGGGACCCCTGCCCAGGACGCCCGCTCAGGCGCCTTCACAGCCCCTGCTGAGGCCAGTCTCTAACATTCTATTCATAATTTCTGGTGCTTTTTCTTAAAAGGGCCGCAAAATGTATAAGCTCCAGGCCATGGGAGACTTGGGCCCTCCCTGGGTCCAAGCCAGGAGTTCCTGATGGCAAGTGGCCATTGGTCCTGGCATGCCGCTGTGAGCCGTGGCCTGCTGCAGCTTTCAGAGGTGTGTGTCACAGATGCAGGCGGTGCTCACCAGGTCCTCCCACTGCCCCGGAGACCACGGCTCCCTCTGCCTGCTGTGGGGCTGGGCAGCGTGCGCAGCCACAAGAGGTAGGTGTGCACTGTGGCCCCAGTCTTCTCCTCTGTCCTTTATGCCCCCAGCCTCATGGATGACTCATAAGTGTCTACCTCCAGCTCATATCTTTATAATGAGTCCTTGGACATGTATCTAACTGATTATTTAACTCCTCAAAGACACCTGAAAATTAGCACATCTTAAAAAAAAAAAAAAAATTAGCACATCTTAGCCCACTAAGAAGCGCTTACCAGTTGAGACAGACCCTCAGTTTCTCTCTGGAATCTTTGGGTGCCCAGAAAAGAGATGGCTAACTTTTATCAATTCAGCGTTCAATATCTAGGTCCATAGACCATCAGCCCATGGGGATCGCTGGTGGGAAGAGCAAAGGCCAAGACTGATTGGAAGAAAAAGGGAGCAGACACAGATTACCAAGATCAGGGAGGAGATAGGTGACATCACTGCAGAGCCTACACGATTGATGGGCTAATAAGGGAGTATCATGGACAGCTCTGTTTCTACACTCTCTCCAACGTTCCTTTGGACTGTTTTCCCACCTTTATGCCGACACGACACAGTTAACTATTGTAGATTTATGGTGAGTCTCCAAATCAGGTAGTTTAAGACCTCCAACTCTGTTCGCTGCTTTAAGATGGTCTTGGTTTTCTAGACACTGCATTTCCACATAAATTAACAAATCAGTTGGTCAATTTCTACAAAAACTTCTTGGGTTATTTTGATTGAAATCCCATTAAGTCTATAGGGAAACTTAGGGAAAATTAGCATCTTAACTTTTTTTTTTTTTTAGTTTTTCAATCCTTGAACTTGTTATATTGTTCCGCTTAGTTTGGTCTTTTTAAATGTGTCTCAGCATTTTTTTGTTATTTTAAATGTATAGGTTTTGCACATAAGCCATATATTTTGATTTTATTGGTATTTTAAAAACTCTATTTTCCAGTTATCAATACTTTGTTGGTTATATATGGAAACATTATTAATTTATTTTATATATTAGCCTTGTAGCAAGTGGCTTTGCAAATTTATTTACTCCTAATATTTTGTAGACTATCTTAGATTTTTATGTACATAAACATATACGTGAACAATGACAATTTTGCTACTTTCCAGCTTTCCATTTATGTATGTATTTCTTTATTTAAATTTGAACTTGGTCTTATTGTTCTGGAGAGGACTGTAGAACAATTTTTTATGGACGTGGTAAGAGCAGACATTCTTGTCTGTTCCTGACCTCAGGGAGAAAGTGTCCAATATTTCACCACTGAGTTTGATGTTTGCTGTGGTGTGTGCGTGCGTGTGTGTGTGTGTGTGTAAGGTGCTCTTTAATTAATAAAGTGCCTTCTATTCCTAGTTTGCTAGGGGTCTGAAACATGAGCTAGTAATAAACTACTAATAGTAACTAGTAATTAGTAAACTACTAAGGAGCTAGTATCCAGTTTGATCCTTATACACCTGTTGACATGATTATATGATTTTTTCCTTTATTTTGTTAATGTAATTTTTGCTCATATTCCTAAAGTTTTATTATAAAATTTTCAAACTTAAAAATGCGGAGAGAATTATGCAGTGAACACTCACTGACTAGATGATTTTTCTAAATTTGGTTTATCACATGTATAGCCATCTCTCTAGCCTACTTACTGTAAATTTTTATGTATTTCATCCGTATACTGGATTCTTAAACATCTCAGCGTGTATATCACTCAGGAGAGCTGAATATTTATGTACATCTAGTTTTATTTTGAATTAAACGCACAAGTTTTGAGTGTACACTTGGTAAGTTTTGACAAATGTGTGTACCTGTGTAATGCAAACCTCTATCAAGAGACAGAGTACTGTCACCAGCACAGAAAACTCTCTCACTCTTCCATTCAGTCAATATCCACCCCTCCCCCCACCCTCCCCCGGTAACAGTGTTCAATATATTTTCTCCACAGAATAGTGATTGTTCTAAAACTTTACGTAAGTAGCATCATAGAGCACGTACTCTTTGTGTTTGGCTGTTTTCACTTGAGGTAATGTTTTGGAGATTTATTCCTGTAGTTGTGATTATTAGTGATTCATTCTTATTTGTTGCTGAGTTGTATTCCGTCATGGAATATATTAATTTGTTTACCCATTCTCCTGTTGATGGACACCAAATCTATTTCCAATGTCTTGCTGTTATGAATGAACATTCTTGAACACATCTTTTTGTGAGTACGTGCTGTCACTATTCTTTGGTGAAAACTTAGGAGGGGACTCCTGGGTCACAGGGTCATGGTATGGTTATTTCCATGAGCTACGGTCTGACGTTTCCAAAATGGTTGTATCATTTTGCATTCCTGCCAGTTCCCTTTGAACACTTGATATTATTGCCAGTCACTTTAGTTTCAGCCATTCTGAAGGGTGACTGGCTGTGGTTTGAATTTGCATATTCTTGATGAGTAATGACGTTGAGAATTATTTCATGTGCTTGTTATCCTTTCATATATTCTTCAGTGAAATATATGTACAACTGTTTGCCTATTTTTATTGTGGTCTTTGTTTATATTATTATGTTGTAGAAGAAGTTCATTCTTTATATATTCTAAATATAAATTCGTTGCCAAATATATATTTTGTGAATATTGCCTCCAAAAATATGGTTTGACTATTCAATTGAAAGTTTAAAGTTTTAAAAAAATGTTTAACATCTTTATTGGAGTATAATTGCTTTACAATGGTGTGTTAGTTTCTGCTTTATAACAAAATGAATCAGCTATACATATACATATATCCCCATATCTCCTCCCTCTTGCGTCTCCCTCCTACCCACGCAAGGATGCTCAACATCACTAATCATTAGAGGAATGCAAATCAAAACCACAATGAGGCATCACCTCACACCAGTCAGAATGGCCATCATCAAAAAATCTACAAACAATAAATGCTGGAGAGGGTGTGGAGAAAAGGGAACCCTCGTGCACTGTTGGTGGGAATGTGAATTGATACAGTCACTATGGAGAACAGTATGGAGGTTCCTTAAAAAACTAAAAATAGAACTACCATACGACCCAGCATTCCCACTACTGGGCCTATACCCTGAGAAAACCATAATTCAAAAAGAGTCATGTACCACAATGTTCACTGCAGCTCTATTTACAATAGCCAGGACATGGAAGCAACCTGAGTGTCCATCGACAGATGAATGGATAAAGAAGATGTGGCACATATACACAATGGAATATTACTCAGCCATAAAAAGAAACGAAATTGAGTTATTTGTAGTGAGGTGGATGGACCTAGAGTCTGTCATACAGAGTGAAGTAAGTCAGAAAGAGAAAAACAAATACCATATGCTAGCACATATATACGGAAAACTTAAATTTTGATGAAATTTAATTATTAATTTTAATGATCGTTGCTTCCTGTGCTCTGCTCAGGAAATTTGGTCCATCCCGGGTTGGGAAGCTCTCCTATACTTTCTTCCAGAAGTTTGTGGCTTTCACATTCACACTTACACCCATGTTCCATCTTGAATTAATTTTTGTGTGTGATGTGAGTTTGGGCGGAGGTTCGTTTTGTCTGTGTATGAATCTTCAGTTGTTCAAAGGCTTCTATTTCCCTGGTAGAGTGCTTTAGTCTTTGTTAAAAATCAATTGTACTTGGAAATGTGGGTCTGTGTCTGTGTCCTCTCGTCTGTTTCATTGGGCTTTTGTTGTTCTGGGCCAGCTCCACACTTGTCTGATTACTGCAGGCTTTAGTGAGTCCAGAGGTCAGGTAGTGCAGTCCTCAAACGTCATTCCTTTTCATCACTTTGGCTGTTCTAGGTCTTTTGCTTTATTAAATGTATAATTTTAATTAGCCTGACAATTTCTATAATAAAAAGCCTTCTGGAGTTTTGAAAGTGTTGTATTTAAAAGGTAGGCATATATGGGGAGAATAGACATCTTAATTATGTTGAATTTTCTAGGTCAGAACACGGTGTATCTCTCCATTTATTTATCTTCTTGATTTGCCTCAGAGATGTGTATAGTTTTCAATGTGGAACTCTTGTACATTAACATAACATATTCCTAGCATTTTGCGCTTTTTGATGCTATTGTAAATGGAAATTTAAAAATTTTATTTTTCAGTCTACAAATAACAAATGCTGGCGAGGGCGTGGAGAAAAGGGAACCCTCCTACACTGTTGGTGGGAATGTAAATTGGTGCAGCCACTGTGGAAAACAGTATGGAGATTCCTTAAAAAACTAAAAATAGAAATACCAGGGCTTCTCTGGTGGTGCAGTGATTGAGAGTCCGCCTGCCGATGCAGGGGACGCGGGTTCGTGCCCCGGTCCGGGAAGATCCCTCATGCCGTGGAGCGTCTAGGCCCATGAGCCGTGGCCGCTGAGCCTGCGCGTCTGGAGCCTGTGCTCCGCAACGGGAGAGGCCACAACAGTGAGAGGCCCGCGTACCGCAGGAAAAAAAAAAAAAAAAGAAATACCATATGACCCAGCAATCCCACTACTGGGCATAAATCCGGAGAAAACCATAATTCAAAATATACATGCACCCCACTGTTCACAGCAGCACTATCCACAATAGCCAAGACATGGGAGCAACCTGAATGTCCATTGACAGATGAATAGGTAAAGATGTGGTACACATATACAATGGAATATTACTCAGCCATAAAAAAGAACAAAATAATGCCATTTGCAGCAACATGGATGCAACTAGAGAATATCATACTAAGTGAAATAAGCCGGAAAGAGAAAGACAGATACCATATGATATCACTTATATGTGGAACCTAAAATGTAGCACAAATGAACTTATCTAGAAAACAGAAACAGACTCACAGACGTAGAGAACAGACTTGTGGTTGCCAAGGGTGGGAGGGGCGATGGAGTGGGAGTTTGGGATTAACCGATACAAACTATTACATATAGAATGGATAAACAACAAGGTCCTACTGTATAGCACAGGGAATTATAACCAATCTCCTGGGATAAGCCATATGGAAAAGAATATAAAAAAGAATGTATATATGCGTATAACTGAGTCATTTTGCTGTACAGCAGAAATTAACATAACATTGTAAATCAACTCTACTTCAATAAAATTTTTTCTAAATTTTATTTTTCAGTAAAATAAAATTCATATGATGCTAGCATATAAAAACACAGCTGATTTTTATTGATCTTGTGTCCTACAAACTTAACTTCACTTATAGTTTCTAATCGTTGTTTGAAGAAGAGTTCAGTGTGGAAAATAAATGGTGGGTGTGAACATCCTTGGGTGTTCAGATGGGTGAACATCTGAACTTAGTTGGGAGAATTTTGTCAGATGCCTTTTATCTTACCACTGAAACAATAATATGTTTTTTTTTTTCTTTCTAGTGTGTTAATATGGTGAATTAAGTTAATTGGTCTTGAGTGTGAAGCATCTTGCATTTCTGGAATAAAACCTCTTGATCATTATGTGATACTATCAAATGTTGCTGTTAAGGAAATCCTACTTACTGTGTCCTTTATACTTTGCTGAATTTGATTTGCTAATAACTTGTTCATGACAGATACTGGTCTGTGGTTTTCCTTCTTGTAATATCTTGTCAGCCTCTGGTGTTAGTGTTATCCTAGTTTCATAAAATGAGTTGCAAGTGTTTCCTTTTTCTACGTCCTCTGAAGGAGTTTGTATACTGTAATTATTCTTTCTGTCTTGATTGTTTGGAAGAATTTACCAGTGAAGGGATCTGGATCTGGAGGTATTTTGTTAAATTAACATAACTAAGAGATATAAATCTATTTGCATTTTCTATGTCATGTTTTTGGTACGTGGTTTTAAGTGATCTGTTTACTTCTTCTAAATTGCACAGTTAGTGGCATAAATTTCTTTTTTCTTTTACTTCTGTTTTTCCCTTTGGCTGGACTGGGTCTTTGTTGCTGCACGCGGGCTTTCTCTAGCTGCGGCGAGTGGGGGCTACTCTTCGCTGTGGTGCGTGGGCTTCTCATTGCAGTGGCTTCTCTCATTGTGGAGCATGGGCTCTAGGCACATGGGCTTCAGTAGTTGCAGCGTGTGGGCTCAGTAGTTGTGGCACATGGGCTTAGTTGCTCCACAGCATGTGGGATCTTCCCCGACCAAGGATAGAAGCTGTGTCCCCGGCATTGGCAGGCAGATTCTTAACCACTGTGCCACCAGGTATGTCCCATAAATTTCTTCATAATATCTTTTAACTAACTTTTAAAAGCCTGTAGGATCTATCATAACATACCATTTTTTTTCTTTCCAAGCTTTCTAATTTGTGATTTCTATTTTCTTGTCCATTCTCAAAGAGTTTTATTAATTTTATGAATATTTTCATAGAACCAATTTTTGACTTTTTTCCCCTATTGCATGTATGTTGTATGATTGAGTCATAATACTAATTTTGTTGTATGCCTTCTCCCATTACTTTCTCAGGGTTTATTTGCAAGTGTTTTCTTTTTCATAGTTTTATTAGAGAGAAGCTTAGATAATTGATTCTTATTTTTTCCTATTTAAATATATGCATTTGAAACTATAAATACACCTTTTATGTAGAACTTTAGCTGCATCTCACAAGTGTCAATGTATTTTATTTCAATTATCCCTCAACTGAAAACATACTGTAGTTTCCATTGTGACTTCTTTTTTAACCCATGTGTTTCTATTATTGATGCCTGGTTTACTCACACCAAGCAGAGAACATACTCAGTGCGAATTTAATTTTTAGAAATAGCTTAGACTTACTTTATGGCCAGAATGTGGTTGGTCAGAGCAAATGTCCCATGTGCACTTTTGAAAAATGTATATTCTGCAGTAATTGGTGGAATGTTTGATATATGCCCATTCTGTCATTGTCTAGTTGTGTGATTACATTCTGTATTTTCGGTCTCTTTTTCAATCAGTTATTGGGAAAGCTGTCTTTAAAACCTCCACATATGATTGTAGATTGGCCTATTTTTTTCTATACTATTCTTTTTATATTTTAAGCTATGCATTCAAATTTAAGTTTTTAATATCTTTCTGTTATGTGTCTCATTTATTATTACAATATGTCTCTCTTTACCACTAACAATAATGTTCACCTCAAATTATATATTTTTTCTTATATCAATACGCCTCACTGCCTTTCTTTTGGCTAATGTTTGCTTGTTCTCCGTATTTTTACTTCAACCTATGTCATTGTGTTTAAAGTATGCCTCTCATAAAGAGCATAGAGTTGAAATTATTTTTCTTTTTTAAAAACAAGTCTGACAAGCTTTGTCATAATTAAAGCTTTTAGTCCATTAACATTTAACTTAACTACATTCATGGTTGGGTGGTTAGCTTAATATCCTATGATTTGTTTTCTGTTCATTCTATCTGTCCTTTATTCTTCCTTTTCATTTTTGAATTAACCAAGTATTTTTATTACTTCTTTTCCCCCCTCCTCTACTGGCATTCTAGTTATATATTTCTCATTTCCCTATAGTTTCAAATATGCATAATTGATTTATAAAAATCTACCTTGAATTAATACTTTTACTGCTTCCTGAGCAATTGCTGAAACTTACAAAAGGTTTTTTTGTCTTGTATGTACTCTTGTTTTTTGTGCCATTGGTGTTATATTTTCTTTCTGCTCTTGTTAGGAATACTGCAAGATGTCTTCCTCGTTATTGCTTTAAACAATTGGTACTCTCAAACTTACTCTGAAATTTCTCCTTTCTGGTGCTTTTCATTGCTGTATGTATTTGCAGGCTTCCTTTCCATTTCCTTCAGGCAAAAAATTTGCCTTATTATGCCTTGTAATGCAAATCTGTTGGAGAGAAATTTTACACATGTTTTCAGTTACAAACACATCTTTATTTTCCCTCCATCATTTAAAAAGTATTTTGTTGGGTGTGGACTTCTAGGTTAGTTGTATTTTTCCTTTTCTTTCAGTGCTTAAAAATAGCATTCCCTTATCCTATGACTTCCATAGCTTCTGTTGAAAAGTCATTCATCAGTCTTACTTTTTTCTCTTTGAAAGTACAAGCTGTTTTGTCCTCTGGCTAACTTTTAGATTTTTTCTTTGTAGTTGGTTTTTAACAGTTTGGCTATAATGTGTGCAGGTGTGTTTTTTTTATTATATTTGTGTTTATGGAGTTTCTTGTATCTGTTTGTTGATATCTTTCATTTTGAAAAAAACCTCAACCATTATATCTTCATGTATAGCTCCATTCCATCCTTTTCTCCTTGTGGGATGGGATTATTTGTCAGCTAGCTTTTTTAACATGTTCCATGTGTCCTTTATAGTCTTTCATTCTTCTCTCTGGGTTTCACTTAAGGTATTATTTATTAATCTGTATTTCAATTATTTAACCCTGTTTTCAGCTATATTCAGTTGATTAGTAAACCCTCCTGATTGAATCTTTAATTCATATTTTTCATTTGTAGAATGCCAGTTAGATTCTTCTGTGTGATTCCTATTCTCTATTGAAGTTGCCTATCTTTGATCCATGTTATCATTTTGCCTATTTTAAACTTATATTTATAGTTCTTGTTTAATAACTCCCAAATCTGAATGATCTGTAAATAAGCTTCTAATTTCTGTTATCTTTCTATTAACTAATATCAATTTTTTGCCTCTTTACATTTCTCGCAAAATTTGATTGTGTGCTGGACAATATAATTAAAAGAACCACCAGAGATTGGTTCAAGATGGTGGAGTAGAAGGACATGTACTCACTCCCTCTGCGAGGGCACCAGAATCACAACTAACTGCTGAACAATCATTGACAGGAAAATAGTGGAACTCACCAAAAAAATACCCCACATCCAAAGACAAAGGAGAAGCCACAATGAGATGGTAAGAGGGGGTCAATCACAATAAACTCAAATCCCATAACCTCTGGGTGGGTGACTCACAAACTGGAGAACACTTATACCACAGAAGTCCACCCACTGGAGTGAAGGTTCTGAGCCCCACCTCAGGCTTCTCAACCTGGGGTTCCAGCAACGGGAGGAGGAATTCCCAGAGAATCAGACTTTGAAAGTTAGTGGGATTTGATTGCAGGACTTCAACAGGACTGGGGGAAACAGAGACCCCACTCTTGGAGGGCACACACAAACTAGTGTGCACATCAGGACCCAGGTGGAAGGAGCAGTGACCCAACTGGAGTCTGAACCAGACCTAATTGCTAGTGTTGGAAGGTCTCTTGCAGAGGCAGGGGGTGGCTGTGGCTCACCATGGGTACAAGGACACTGGCAGCAGAAGTTCTGGGAAGTACTCCTTGGCATGAACCCTCCTGGAGTCTGCCATTAGCTCCACCAAAGACCATGTAGCATCTAGTGCTGGGTTGCCTCCGGCCAAAGAACCAACAGGGAGGGAACTCAGCCCCACCCATCAGCAGACAAGCTGATTAAAGTTTTACTGAGCTCTGCTCATTAGAGCAACACCCAACTCTACCCACCACCAGTCCCTCCCATCAGGAAGCTTGCACGAGCCTCTTAGATAGCCTCATCCACCAGAGGGAAGACAGCAGAAGCAAGAAGAACTACAGTCCTGCAGCCTGTGGAAAGAAAACCACATTCACAGAAAGATAGACAAAATGAAAAGACAGAGGGCTATGTACTAGATGAAAGAAGAAGATAAAACTCCAGAAAAACAATTAAACAAAGTGGAGATAGGCAAGCTTCCAGAAAAAGAATTCAGAATAATGATAGTGAAGATGATCCAGGACCTCAGAAAAAGAATGGAGGCAAAGATCAAGAAGATGTAAGAAATGTTTAACAAAGACCTAGAAGAATTAAAGAACAAACGAGCAGAGATGAACAATACAATAACTGAAATGAAAAATACACTGGAAGGAATCAATAGCAGAATAACTGAGGCAGAACAATGGATAAGTGACCTGGAAGACAGAATGGTGGAATTCACTGCCGCAGAACAGAATAAAAAAAAAAAGAATGAAAAGAAATGAAGACAGCCTAAGAGACCTCTGGGACAACATTAAATGCAATAACATTCGCTTTATAGGGGTCCCAGAAAGAGAAGAGAGAGAAGAAGGACCCGAGAAAATATTTGAAGAGATTATAGTCAAAAACTTCCTTAACATAGGAAAGGAAATAGCCACCCAAATCCAGGAAGTGCAGAGAGTCCCAGGCAGGATAAACCCAAGGAGAAACACGTCGAGAAACATGGCAATCAAATTGACAAAAATTAAAGACAAAGAAAAGTTATCAAAAGCAACAAGGGAAAAATGACAAATAACATATAAGGGAACTCCCATAAGATTAACAGCTGGTTTCTCAGCAGAAACTCTACAAGCCAGAAGGGAGTGGCACAATATATATAAAGTGATGAAAGGGAAGAAACTACAACCAAGATTACTGTACCTGGCAAGGAGCTCATTCAGATTCGATGGAGAAATTAAAACATTTACAGACAAGCAAAAGCTAAGAGAATTCAGCACCACCAAACCAGCTCTACATCAAATGCTAAAGGAACTTTTCTAAGTGGGAAACACAAGAGAAGAAAAGGACCTACAAAAATGAACCCAAAACAATGAAGAAAATGGTAATAGGAACATACATATCGATAATTACCTTAAACGTGAATGGATTAAATGCTCCAACCAAAAGACACATGTTTGCTGAATAGATACAAAAACAAGACCCATATATATGCTGTCTACAAGAGACCCACTTCAGACCTAGGGACACATACAGACTGAAAGTGAGGGGATGGAAAAAGATAGTGCACGCAAATGGAAACCAAAAGAAAGCTGGAGTAGCAATTCTCTTATCAGATAAAATAGACTTTAAAATAAAGAATGTTACAAGAGACAAGGAATGACACTACATAATGATCAAGGGATCAATCCAAGAAGAAGATATAACAATTATAAATATAGGTGCGCCCAACATAGGAGCACCTCAATACATAAGGCAAATGCTAACAGCTATAAAAGAAGAAATCAACAGTTAACACAGTAATAGTGAGGGACTTTGACACCTCACTAACACCAATGGACAGATCATCCAGACAGAAATTAATAAGGAAACACAAACTTTAAATGACACAATAGACCAGATAGATTTAATTGATACTTATAGGACATTCCATCCGAAAACAGCAGGTTACACTTTCTTCTCAAATGCACACGGAACATTCTCCAGGATAGATCACATCTTGGGTCACAAATCAAGCCTCGGTAAATTTAAGAAAATTGAAATCATATCAAGCATCTTTTCCAACCACAACACTATGAGATTAGAAATAAATTACAGGGAAAAAATGTAAAGAAACACAAACACATGGAGGCTAAACAAAACGTTACTAAATAACCAAGAGATCACTGAAGAAATCAAAAAATACCTAGAGACAAATGACAACGAAAACATGACAATCCAAAACCTATGGGATGAAGCAAAAGCAGTTCTAAGGGGGAAGTTTATAGCAATACAATCCTACCTCAATAAATAAGAAACATCTCAAATAAACAATCTAACCTTACACCTAAAGGAACTAGAGAAAGAAGAACAAACAAAATCCAAAGTTAGTAGAAGGAAAGAAATCACAAAGATCAGAGCAGAAATAAATGAACTAGAAACAAAGAAAACAGTAGCAAAGATCAATAAAACTAAAAGCTGGTTCTCTGAGAAGATAAACAAAATTAATAAACCTTTAGCCAGACTCATCAAGAAAAAGAGGGAGAGGACTCAAATCAATAAAATTTGAAATGAAAAAGGAGAAGTTACAACAAACACCGCAGAAATACAAAGCATCATAAAAGACTACTACAAGCAACTCTATGCCAATAAAATGGACAACCTGGAAGAAATGGACAAATTCTTAGAAAGGTATAACCTTCTAAGACTGAACCAGGAAGACATAGAAAATATGAACAGACCAATCACAAGTAATGAAATTGAAACTGTGATTAAAAATCTTCCAACAAACAAATGTCCAGGACCAGTTGGTTTCACAGGTGAATTTTATCAAACACTTAGAGAAGAGCTAACACCCATCCTTCTCAAACTCTTCCAGAAAATTGCAGAGGAAGGAACACTCCCAAACTCATTCTATGAGGCCACCATCACCCTGATACCAAAACCAGACAAAAATACTACAAAAAATGAAAATTATAGACCACTATCACTGATGAATATAGATGCAAAAATCCTCAACAAAATACTAGCAAACAGAATCCAACAGCACATTAAAAGGATCATACACCATGATCAAGTGGGGTTTATCCCAGGGATGCAAGGATTCCTCAATATATGCAAATCAATCAATGTGATACACCATATTAACAAGTTGAAGAATAAAAACCATATGCTCATCTCAATAGATGCAGAAAAAGCTTTTCACAAAATTCAACACCTCTTTATGGTAAAAACACTCCAGAAAGTGAGCACAGAGGGAACCTACCTCAACATAATAAAGGTTATATATGACAAACCCACAGCAAACATCATTCTCAATGGTGAAAAACTGAAAGCATTTCTTCTAAGATCAGGAACAAGACAAGGATGTCCACTCTCGCCACTATTATTCAACATAGTTTTGAAAGTCCTAACCATGGCAATGAGAGAAGAAAAAGAAATAAAAGGAATACAAATTTGAAAAGAAGAAGTAAAACTGTCACTGTTTACAGATGACATGATACTATACATAGAGAATCCTTAAGATGCCACCAGATAACTACTAGAGCTAATCAATGAATTTGGTAAAGTTGCAGGATACAAAATTAATGCACAGAAATCTCTTGCATTCCTATACACTAACAATGAAAGATCAGAAAGAGAGATTAAGGAAACAATCACATTCACCATTGCAACAAAAAGAATAAAATTCCTATGAGTAAACCTACCTAAGGAGGTGAAAGACCTGTACTCAGAAAACTATAAGACACTGATGGGGCTTCCCTGGTGGCGCAGTGGTTGAGAGTCCGCCTGCTGATGCAGGGGACATGGGTTTGTGCCCCGGTCCGGGAAGATCCCACATGCTGCGGAGCGGCTAGGCTCATGAGCCATGGCTGTTGAGCCTGCACGTCTGGAGCTTGTGCTCCACAATGGGAGAGGCCACAACAGTGAGAGGTCCACATACCACAAAAAAAAAAAAAAAAAAGACACTGATGAAAGAAATCAAAGATGACACAAACAGATGGAGAGATATATCATGTTCTTGGATTGGAAGAATGAATATTGTGAAAATGACTGTACTACCCAAAGGAATCTACAGATTCAGTGCAATCCCTATCAAATTACCAATGGCATTGTTTACAGAACTAGAACAAAAAGTCTAAAATTTGTATGGAGACAAAAAAGACCCCAAATAGCCAAAGCAGTCTTGAGGGGAAGAAAATGGAGCTGGAGGAATCAGGCTCCTTGACTTCAGACTATACTACTAAGCTACAATAATCAAGACAATATGGTACTGGCACAAAAACAGAAATATAGATCAATGGAACAGGATAGAAAGCCCAGAGACAAACCCACACACCTATGGTCAACTAACCTATGACAAAGGAGGCAAGGATATACAATGGAGAAAAGACAGCGTCTTCCATAAGTGGTGCTGGGAAAACTGGACAACTATATGTAAAAGAATGAAATTAGAATACTCCCTAATGCCATATACAAAAATAAACTCAAAATGGATTAAAGACCTAAATGTAAGACTGGATACTAAAACTATTAGAGGAAAACGTAGGAAGAACACTTTTTGACATAAATCACAGCGAGATCTGTTTTGGACCACCTCCTAGAGTAATGGAAATAAAAACAAAATAAACCAATGAGACCTAATGAAACTTAAAAGCTTTTTCACAGCAAAGGAAACTACAAACAAGTTGAAAATACAACCCTCAGAATGGGAGAAAATATTTGCAAAGGAATCAACGGACAAAAGATTAACCTCCAAAATATATAAACAGCTCATGCAGCTCAATATTACAAAAGTAAACAACCCAATCAAAAAATGGGCAGAAGACTTATATAGACATTTCTCCAAAGAAGACATACAGATGGCCAAGAAGCATATGAAAAGCTGCTCAACATCACTAATTACTAGAGAAATGCAAATCAAAACTACCATGAGGTATCACCTCACACCAGTTAGAATGGGCATCATCAGAAAATCTACAAACAACAAATGCTGGAGAGGGTGTGGAGAAAAGGGAACCCTCTTGCACTGTTGGTGGGAATGTAAATTGGTGCAGCCACTATGGAGAACAGTATGGAGGTTCCTTAAAAAACTAAAAATAGAATTACCATATGACCCAGCAATCCCACTACTGGGCATATACCCAGAGAAAACCATAATTCAAAAAGACACATGCACCCCAACATTCATTGCAACACTATTTACAATAGCCAGGTGATGGAAGCAGCCTAAATGCCCATCAACAGACGAATGGATAAAGAAGATGTGGTACATATATATGATGGAATATTATTCAGCCATAAAAAGGAACGAAATTGGGTCATTTGTATGACGTGGATGGACCTAGAAATTGTCATACAGAAGAAAGTCAGAAAGAGGAAAACAAATATCGTATATTAATGCATATATGTGGAATCTAGAAAAATGGTACAGATGAACCGGTTTGCACGGCAGAAATAGAGACACAGATGTAGAGAACAAACGTATGGAAACCAAGGGGTAAAGTGGTGGTGGTGGGATGAACTGGGAGATTTTGATTGACATTTATACACTAATATGTATAGAATAGATAACTTAAAAAAAAAAAAAAAGAACCACCGGGTCAAAGGTGATGTCATTTCACCTGGAGGTGTTCCATCTGGTCTGCTTTTAGGAAGACAGTGTGAGGGCTGATTACACCAACCCATCTGGGGCTTACACTGGGCTGGGGTTGGGTGGTCACTGCAGCTGGACTCAGTTCACCTTGAGTGACCCATCTCGCTAGGATTTCAAAGCCCGGCAAATGTCTCGCTGGGAGAGCCGCCATTCCTGCTGCAGGCCCCGCACGTGAGTGGGACTTTGCCTCTCAAATGCTGGGAGACACAGGAGTTTTGCGTTGCTTTCTGACCCAGCACCGATGTTTCAGCTCGTCTGGCTCTCATTGCTTTCACTGCTGTCCAAAGTCTTTCAGACTACAATTTTTGTCATTTATTCCACTTTTTTCTAGATTTGACAATGATTTACCCTGCTGATATCTACTATATCTTACTTGGAAGTAAAGTTCCAGTGATTTTCAAAAAATTCACCTCATTATCTGTATCGACTTCCACTGATGACGAATATTACTTGAAGCCAACCATTGAAACAATTAAATAAGTAAAACCCTTGTGTTCGTGGAGAGGCCCTGGAATTCGATGAAGGCTGCATCAGAAAGACTTGATGTGGGAGAAATAGAACATGTCCTGGTGGGGATCTCCTCTGCCTTCCTCCAGGCACTTTGACATGCCCCCATACAGACGGTGTTCCAGGCTCTCTTCTGTTCCGTTCAGCTGTGGGTGCGGAGAAAGTATGAGAAGCTAGGTGATGGGAAAGAGTAAAGGGGAAAGATGGGAAAATGCATCGGTGAGGAGAGAGCAAAGATGAGGGATGGGCTGTTCTGGAGTATTTTCTCCAGAACTAGACTCAGAATTAAACTTTCCAAAAGGAACCCACAAAGCCTCTCTGTCCATCTGAGGCCAGAGAGCCACCCCACTGTGGCAGTGACTCTGGTCACTCTCCTCCACCCACAGCCCTGGCTGCCCCTCCTGTGCACCGGGGCCCCGGAAACGGAGCCAGCCACTGATCTGCACACATTCACCTCGGGATGTTTCAGGAGAGGGAAAGACAAGATTCTTGCAAACACCCTGTGCGTCTGCTTGCTAAGCGGGTGCAGAGTGGGAGGTCCCCGCCTGGCACTTGTTAATTGACTGAGAACCTCGGGAAAGACAAAGGGAAAGCTCAGCGTGGAGGTACCTGCTTGCCTGGGAACTGTGACAGAGACACGGAGGAGCATTTCCCTGTAATCACCAGCCCAGGGAGAGCCATTTGGAGGCGGGAATGTTAACCATCAATCTCCCTGTGCATGCGCTGTCTCTGTTTAATAGCTGATAGAGCGTCTCCAAAGGGCTTTTTAGGCTCTTTGTTTAAAATGACATCTAATGGGCCTGGACTTATCAGTGTCTCTGAATGCATTTTCTGTGCTCTGTCCCCACTGGGGGATTCGGTCCATTCTGATGGACATGTGGAGAATTGATTTTGAGCTTGGAATAATTTAATCCATCAATTTAACATTAATGAATATGCAAAGGGAGTCTCTTTGTGGATGAAAAACAGAAGGGGGACGTTCTTATTCATTTCAAATGGACTGGAGAGATGGAAATAGCCTGTGCTATTATCTGCCATAGAGTCTGGCGATTGGGCCATCGGATGAGCTGTGTAGGTCCCGAGCAGCTTAGACCAGTCCATGGCCATTCGGAGATTCCTGCAGCACGGCAGTCGAAAGCCCTCAGGAACGCTGTTCCCCAGGTCAGGATGAGGGCTTTTCAGGGTGAGACAAGCTGGCACTGAGGCCTGAACCCTGAGTGCTGGTGCAGTGTTTAAAATCACATTAAAAGCCCTGGATTGGACAACAGGGTTAAATGATTTCAGATTTCTTTGGTCCCGGAGGTGTGTCAGAAAGAAACATTGAACAAAGCTGGGGGAGAACAAAGGCCCTCTCGAGCTCACAAGGCAGCCAGGGAAAGGCAGGGTCCCCAGCCCCACACCGATGTCTGGATGGGCGGCTGAGTCTGCAGCCTGGAGCCCACATGGTGCTTGGGGGTCTGGCCCTGTGCCTCCGCACAGTGACCAAGAACAAAGCAGCCCAACTGAGAAGGCGGCCGAATGCTTCAGTTACGCTCCCTGAGTCACCCTGCAGCCTTTCCTGCAGCCTTTACTCCTCAAGTTCCTGACCTCTCGAGTGCCCCCTACCTTCTTGCTGTGAGTTCGTGAATGAGATGCCCATGGTTTTGTTCCCTGGAGGCTGGCTAGGGTCCCCCCACTGAGTATCTTCCATCCAGGCCTTGTCCCCTTTCATCACAGACACCTCAAAGAGCTCCCGTCCTGGCTTCTCCCTGAAGGCGTGTGGGTTTGGGTAGAAGCCAAGCCTCCTCCAGGTGCCTTCACTCCCTCCAATAACAACCAGCTGTGCATGGATGGGGTCCTGCAATGGGAACAGTGTGCAATTGAACCCCACGGTGTCACGAACCACTATGCACAGATTCATGTAAACTCTGAATAAACGTTGTCTTCTCCGACGTGCAGCAGATATAGAGCAGATGGTCCCATCACTTGTTGCAAAAATCCATTTCTGCTGCAGCCAACCTGATCACTGTACCTGGCAAGTTTCTTCACTGTAGAGCCCAGAGCAGCCAGCAGATAGGACATCAGAATCCTCATTACGTCCAAGTGTATCCGGAGCTGACCCTTCAAGGAAACGGGGATTTAGGGCAAAGGTATGGTTTTTACTCCCAGAGACTTGGAAGGAGAGTGTGACCTGTCCAGGTGACCTCCTCAGAGGTCCATCCCCAGAATTACTGCTAAGTGACCTTCGTAATGTCATTATTTCAATCACATTATTTCAATCACAAAATCTCACTTTCCATGGCTGCTGGTGGAACTGATGGGAACCTGGTCCGCATTATCACTGGTCCCAGTTTCTCTTCTCCTGCTCTATCTTGTCATACCTGTGATAAAGCTCTCTCTACCGCAGGGACCTGGAGCAGCTCAGCGTGTGCGGCCTCCCTCTCACTGGGGGTCTGCAGGGGCCCCCAGACTCAGTCGAGCCTCTGAGCTCCATGGGCCCTGAGGGGTGCCCTCTCCCTGGGTCTTCAGCCTGGTGGTGACCCCACTATGTCACAACTCTGTGTCACATAGGCTGGACCCTTCCAGGTTCAAGGATTTTGCCAGGACATGTGGACAGGTGCAGATGGCAAGGGGGGGGGTCTCCCCATTCAAGCCATCCACTCAGGCCAGGCTGCCACGGTGCCTGGGGAGCCCTCACATGCAGTCTGTTCAGAAAAAATGATACTAACAGGCAAAAGCAACATGAACAGCAGGGAGTTCTGACCTTGGTGCGTGTCTGCCTGGCCTGAGCCAGCAGGGGCAGCATGATCGGGCCTGCCACCCCAGGATCCAGCACCTGGGACAGGCCCCTGGACTCCAGGGACAACACCTGAGCTTTCAGAATCCTGGGCCTTCCCCTCAGTCAAGATGAACCAAATCTTTGGAAAACTGGGCCTCATTTCTTCCTACAAATTGAATGAACTTGGGCTGTGACCAGTGGACCCCACGGACAGTTGGAAGAAACAGTAGCAGTTATTACTGTGATTATCAGAGGGTAGAATTGACCTATGTGTACTGAGTGCAGCTCGGAAGTGAAGGAAGGGGGCGCCCTCTTGTTTCCATGCCCTCCCTTCCCGGCTGTCACTGGGGAGGAACTGGGCAGGGAAGCCCTTCCAGCCGCATTTACTTGGGGGAACCAGGAACCCTGAGTGCCCTACGGCCAAGAACACTCCTGGGGCCAGCTGCAGCCTTCCAGGTCCTCGCTCCCCAGCAGCTGCCACTTCACTTAGCAGAATTAAGGAAGTGGAATCCTAGGTTGGGAACAAGAAAGCTGAGAACGGGCCAATTTACGCCACAGAAAATACCCAAGAGGCTCAGAAACCGGTGCCACATTTCTCTGGAAATGGGGTTAAGGTGCTCAAATCCAAGGACAGGGCTGAAGGTGGCCTTGAGGAGCAGGTCCTCACACTCTGTCCCACTGGTGATGCCCCACCAGCCCAGGAGATGCTGTTCACTGTCTGCAGTGGGGCGCGGGGGGAGCAGGGCCTGGGGCTGGAGGGTGGGAGTTTGGCTGCTTGATGGACTCGCCCGAACCCCTAACCACACATGACGGCTGCCCTGGGCCCTGAGGCCTCTGGTAAGGGGTGGTATGTTAGCTTCCTGAGGCTGCTGGAACAAAACACCATAAACTGGCTGGTTTAAAACAACAGAAATTTATTTTCTCATTGTTCTGGAGACCAGAAATTAAGGTGTTGGCAGGGCTGTGCACCCCCCGAAGACTCTGGGGGAGGATCCGTTCTTTGCTTCTTCCAGCTCCTGGTGGCTTCTGGAATTCCTTAGTGTCCTCAGCTCATGGCCACTCTCTCTTTGTTCCATTGTTACACGGCATTCTCTCTCTGTGTGTCTGTCTTTATCTTCCTTTCTTTTATAAATACACTTGTAATAGCATTTATCACCCACCCAAATAATCTAGGATAATGGCTTCATTTTGAGATTGTTAACTTAATCACATCTGAAAAGACCCTTTTTCCAAATAAAGTAATATTCACAGGTTCTGAAAGTTAGGGTGTGGATATATCTTTGGGGGGGGGGTGCTGTTCATCCCACTACAGAAGGAAATATTCTCTGGAGAATCTCACCAGCCCAAGAGGAGAGTCCTGAAGATATGAACATCCAGTGTCCCCATAGACTGTTCACTCATTTGCTAAAGCTTCCACTCAGATATTTAGTCCTCACTCTTAATTATGAGCAGATTTTGTCAAATATCTGAGAAAAAACAAAAGAAACAAACATAAATGAGCAGCATAGAGAAAGAGATCATTTGAGGAGAAGGAATCTTTAAAACAACAACAACAACACTGTCATTAATATTCTCAACAAGTTAAAGAAAGATGTTGTACTTATGAAACAAAAAGAAAATGCTATGAAAAGGAACATTCAGCAAGACAAAAAGAAAAATTGGAAAAAACTTAAAACAGCAGAAATTTAAAAAAGAATTGAACGATTAGAAGATAAAATTAAGAAACTCACATAAAATAGAGCAAAGAAAAACAAAGACAAAAAGATACAAAATGAACCAACATTTAAATAATAGGAGTTCAGAAAAAGAAAAAAAAACTAGAGAAAGAGAGGGAAAACAGAGGGGATGAAATCATCAATGAACTAATTCAAGAAAATTTCCTAGAATATTTGGTGTCACAGAACAATGGGTGAAATAGATTCTGATCAAGGCACGTCTTTATAAGTTTCAGAACTCTGGGAACAAAGAGAAGGTTCTGTAAAGGAAAGACTAAGAACAAGGATGGTTTCAGAACATTTTCACTGCAACACCAAAAACAAAAAGAATGTGGAGAAATGTCTTCAAAGTTCTGAAGGAAATTCTATACCCAACCCAACTCTCATACAGGTATAAGGAAAGAATCAAGATATTTCCCTTATAAACAGTTTCAAAACATTTATTACCCATGCACTCTTTTCCAAAAAGTTACTGCAGGATATGGGCCACTGAAACAACAGTGCCAAGGAGGGGGCAAAGGACTCCACCCTGGAGAAGGGAGAAGGCTGATCCCGCAATGGCAGGTGTTCCCGGGTGTGTGTGATAATCCGTCCAGATGGGAGAGGTCTGAATCTAGAGAGAGCCCCATTGCTCTTGAACCATCTTTTTACCTGAGGATGGAAGTCCAGGTGAGCCTGAATACCATGTATGGATGCAGCTCTCACACACTCCTCCAGCCCTGCCCCTGGGTCAGTAGGGGACACTCATTACACTCCACCCAATGTCTGAGAGCTTGGGAAGGCCACGGCGGTTACAGTGCTGCCAGGTACCTACTACCTGCTCCAATGAGAGACCAGCAGCACCCTGACCATGCTTGGTAAGCCCCCAGTGCATTGCTGTGGAGCCGAGGGCCTCAAGCTGGTGTGGGTTCCCTCAAGACACTGGAAGCAGGTGTACATAACTGTGTCTTTCCAACAGTTACAAAAGCGAGATATTTTTGTATGCTTTCCAAAAGAAAGCAACCCAGATTGTAGGAGTTCAGGCTTCATGAGTCCTAGCTGCCTTGTGCTCTCAGGGCAGCTGAAGCCACCTAGGTGTACAGACCCTGGTGGTCAACCACCCTTCTCTGGACCTTGTCTCACAAGGGCAACCTCACTCTGGCCATGAACAGAGGGAGGCCTACATGCTACTCAGTGCTTCAAAATTAAAAGATTATTTTTTTTGGAGACACATGCTATGGCAATTAGACTATAAGTGAAAAGCAACAGAATAGAAATAACCAGATAGAGACTATCAATTCTGGCCAAAATGGAGTAACAAGAACTAGATTTATTCTCCTGACTGAAATAACAGACAGGCCGACAACATGTGAGACAATGGTTTACAAGACACTAAACATCAGGTTGCAAAGGTTGGAGGCCTGTGAGCAGCAAGAAGCAAATGAGTTGAGCCCTGAGATTCCTTCAGCTTACAGGTTGGAGTCTGTTTCCCAGCTGTGATGTGAGGTAGGGACCACAGGCATAGCCCAATGGGCGAGGGCATAGGAGACGGAGCTGAGAGTCTGTGCAGATGAAACACTGAAGTTTTCAGGAGGACTGGAGAAAGAGAGATGAGGAGAGAGGACTCCTGAGACCTGCACGAGGTCTCCACTGAGTACCCAGCGGAGTACTGATCAGAGCATGGAGAAAACTGCAGGAGGCCAGGGAAGAACCTCTTGAAAGCTTTGAGGTGAAAGGTCAGATGCCCATGCAGGGCTATGGAAACTGCCCGTTCCCACCAGGCAAAGTTGGAAATCCCAGGACTTATGGGCATTAGGCAGAGGTAACACAGAAGACTGTTATCTCCATAGTGGAGAATGAGTGGTCCTTGATTGGAGACTGCTCAGGTCTTGCCTAACACATCCTAAAGTGGGACCCCAAAGGATCAATATGTTCCAAGAAAAGTCAACTTTGTCCTTGAGCAGAGCTCAAGAATATTTATAGAAATACAAAAATGCCTATCACCAAACATAACAAAATTCTCAATAACTGGCATCCTATTATGGGTTAAATTGCCTCTCCAAATTGATATGTAGAAGTCCTATGGTTTCTCTTCTTTGTTAATATTGTGAGTTAGTTTGATGCCTTTTTAGTGTTAAATCAATCTGGCATGAACTTGGTTATGATGTATTATTGTTTTTATATGCTGTTGGGCTTAACTTGCTAAAATTTTCTTGTATTTTTTACATCCATATCAATGAGAGATATTTTTCCTGTAGTTTTTTTTTTTTTTGGGGGGGGGGAAGACTTTGTACAGTTTTGGTGTCAGAATAATGCTGATATGAAACGAGTTGGGGAAAAATTCTCTCCTCTTCAATTTTCTGGAAGGATTTGTGTAGAAATCCTGTAGAAAGGAGTACCAAATCCTCCTTAAAGATTTGGCAGAATTCACCTATAAAGCCACTCTGGAAGACAGCATAGAAATTTATTCAAAAGTTAAGCACACACCTACCAAATGATCCAACTATTTCACTCCTAGGTATTTATCCAAGAGAAACCAGAGCACAGATATACACAAAAGCTTGTATATAAATGTTCAGAGCAACTTTATTTGTAATAGTTCAAATTAGAAACAAAAAAATGTCCATCAATAAGTGAATGCACAAACAAACTAGGATATATTCATTACCTTGATTGTGATAATGGTTTCATGATTATATACATCTATCAAAATGTGTCAAGTTGTACATTAGATATGTAAGTTTACTGTATGTCAATTATACTTCAATAAAGTATTATAAAATAAAACACAGTCATATACATAACTGAAAAAGACACATATACTGCAAGCAAAATAGTACTACATACTTCTCTAAATGGAAAAAATATAGCAATAGAAAGAAAACTTTGATAGATGAGTTAAATAGCAGAGATGACACAGATGAAGAAAGAATAAGTAGACTAGAAGAAAAGCCTGGAAAAATTACCCAGAATGTAACAGAGTCAAATAAATAAAAAATGTGAATAGAGTTTGGCAGGTATCAAAGGTAGAGTAAGAAGGCCTAACGTGTTATTAGTTGGAGCTCACAAATGAGATAAGGATGAGGATGAGGGAGAGGCAACATGGAGAGAGTTAATAGCTGAGAATCATAAAAAATTGATGAGAAACATGAATTCTTAGATGCAGAAGCACAAATCCAAAGCAAGGTATATGAACAAAACTCTGCACCTAAATGCAAGACAGTGAAATTGAAAGACAAATAGAAGATCTTAAAAGTATCTGGAGGAAAGACTGATATAAACCAAAGAACGGCTACAATTAGACTGACATCTGACTTCTCCATAGCAAATATGCAAGCCAGGAAACAATGGAATTCCATCTTCAAAGTGCTGAGAATCGTCAACTTTTTTGCATACCCAGAAAAACTATCTTTCAAGACCTTTTCAAGTTTCATCTTAAGAATGAAAAGAGTTTTCAGACAAATGTACATAATGAGGTAAAGCCCAAAGTTAACTTCTCTGAAATGATTTTCTCAGCCTCTCAAAATTCGCCATTGCTATGCTGTCCTTCAACCCACCAGTGCTGTTTAGAATATCTTCTCTTCTTCTTACAACGTATCCCAGACACCTTATCATTTTAAACTCACTGGTGTATCTCAGTTGCTTTATTTGTGGGTAAAGAATGAAGAGAGAGAGTTATGTCAAGAATGTGTATATATTTGGGTGCACTTTCTGAATCCTCTACCTCAATACTTGTATCTCTCAGGGAGAAAAAAAAATTTCCAGGGAAAATTGAGGGTACAAAATGGGAACTCCTGTACTCCCTGCAAATGCTCTAGACACACCTAAATTGTTTTCCAGCTCTGTTTCCTCTCCTTCCTTCAAGGTTCAGAGAAAGAATTGCAGTATGCGTTCGAGTCTGGTGCCTCTTTGCCTGCTCGTCTCATGTATGTCTGACCCTTCTCAGCACCAAAGTCCCACTTCTCCCTCTGCTGGTGGAGATGTTCCTCATCCAGTCTTGCAGGTCAACCCCTACACACCTTTCAAGACTACGTCTAAGGGTCCCTTTCCTTATTAAGGCTTTTGGAACATCTCTCCTTGTGCTGCAGTGGGGTTTCCTCTGTTGGCTGACTGCCCCTTGTCAGGCCTGGGTCGTGGCCACTCTGCTCTGTTACTGGCATGCATGTTTTCATTTGTCCCTCTCCCTTCATCCAACTGGGGCTTCCTTTGGGCAAGAAGCATTTGCTTCCTCTGCAGCCTTGGTGCCCCCTGCAACATCTGGCATTGATGTTACTGGATGCCTGGGGAATGTGAGAATAAGGTAATGAGCCTTCCCCCCTCTTACATCTACACTGCTGGACTGCTGTGTGGCGAAGCACTGAAACAGAGTGTGAGGTTCTGGAAGGACCAGGAGACTTTGTCCAAGAGGACAAGGTGCTGGAGCGGTTTAGGCTGAAGAGCCATGCTCGGACACTGGCGGCAGGGGCTCAGCCCGCAGTCCCAGAGCAGGGCCCTCCCGGGAGCGGTTAGCCTGTGTAACGATGAATTAGATGGCCTCCAACCCCTCCATCCAGGGTGGGAGTCAGTGAATCTCCCTGAAGTGCTTCCAGCCCCGTTTCACTCATTGCTTACAAACCTCCAAGGGCTGCATTGCCCTCCTAACCAAGCCCCGATTTCATAAATGCCCTTCACTGAGTCACTGTATCCCCATGACCTACAGGCAAGCAAGTCCTGCCCTGGCGTCCTCTTGTCTCGTGCCCACATGTCCGGCTGCTCTGATTGTGCCCAGGATGTGCCCAGCACCTAGACCATGCTGCCTCACCTATTATGAATCTTCTGTTGAAGTAACCCAAAGATTTCCAGGTTGGAGTGTCCAAACTGAAGCCATGATTTTCAGGCTTTTAGCTGGGAGAAGACTTGAATCTGTGTCCTGAAACGGAAGAGGATATTCCAAAAGTGTCAAGTTCTCCACCACTGGAAACGTCCAAGTAGAGAGCAGGCAACCGTTTTCCATATGTGCCTGAGAAAATGGTGTATTTCATCTCCTGGAAGCCTCCTGGCGCCCAGTTTCTGAGTTCCCGTCGGTCTCAGCACCTGCTGGCTCAGGTCCATCAGTCAGGTTCTCATCGTCCGCGTGCGACCTTGGATGTCCCTGCTTCTTTGCTGCTCAGAGAGTCCCGTTTGCATCTTCATCACAGCCCCTCCCCCGTGGTCTGCCCACACTGCACCTGCTCCTCCAGCAGAGCCTCCGTTGTCTGAGGGAAGGCAACGTCTTGCTGACCTCTGCAGGCTCACAGCTGACCCCAGAGCAGTGCGCAGCATAGACCCTCCGTAAATCCCCAGGGCAGATGGGAGGGGAGGAGAGCCAGAGCGAGAGAAGGTAGGAGTGAGCCCCAGGGCCCAGCCGCAGCCTCGACACAGCCGGAAGGGCAATGGTTTCTGCCCCTTCTTCGTCATCACCTTCTGGAGGAACAGGCTTTTGGGGACAATTATGTCAAACCTTACTTCCTTATATATTAGTTTCCTTCCATTTCTGATACACTATATGGTGATTTAAAACAGCAGTTTACAGTGAAATTCATTTACAACAACACCATCCATTGTGATCACAATGTCATACATTTATGTTTTAAGTAATTTTTAATGCTTGTAGCAGCTGGGGCCCTGCAGTGTGGAAATAGCTAACAGTTTTCACCCTGCGCAGCCTAGGGAGAAGAATCGTTGCTCTTTAATTATACAACCACCGAAGACAGCATGCAGAGAGTGGAGCAGATATAATTGCAAAGTAAGAAACGATTGGCCAGGACCATAGCCGAGACGTTAAATGAAGACACAGAGATGCCGGGACGCCGCAGGTAAAGCCTGGAACAGAAATGTGCATCCTCCAAATTAATAAGCAGCTGTAATTATAAGTCAATTGATTAAAAAAGGAAGCAATGTTAGGAAGACGGGATTATACACAGAGTGAAATACTGCCCTCTAACCCAAAAGAGCTGGATCCAAAGGGCAAAGATTGATTTCTGCTTGTAGATAAGGGAAGCGCTAACGCCTCCGTGCTCAGGCTTGCACGAGTGGCCAGGGTGCAGCGACGTGACAGTCCTGAGTGGCGCTGATGGGGGGTCACCTGTGCCCTCCACGTGTCCCCAGGTCTCCGAGGGAATCGTGCTGAGATAAATTGACACAGACCTGTGTTACCTCCCACCCCCACCGGAACACCCTCCAGGAGCTTCAGAATTGGGGGAAGGAGAAAAGGAGCTTGAGGAAACCCTGCTGATGGCCCTGATGAGCTCTGCCCAAACTCGCAGTCTCTCTGCCTCTGTTTCTCTTCCTCTGCCCGCCTCCTTCCTTCCCACCCCCTCCGTTTGGGCACCATCTTGAACAGTGCACAGCTGGCTAGGTTTGTCCCCTGCAAAGCACCCGGCTAGGTTCTCCGTGGTGGCTCCTGACACAACTGGGTTTCAGCACTTCCCGCTGAGTGGAGGACACTCCTCTGTCCCGGGTTCATAGACCCCGCTGTCCAGCAGAAATGTAACACGAGCCACGCGTGCAATTCTAGTGAGAAGAAACAGGTGAAATCCATTTAAAGAATATTTGTTTTAACCCGATATATTCAGAATAAGATCGTCCAGCATGTAACTGATAGACAATCGTTCTTGAGCTATTCTGCACCCGTAACGTTTTCTGCAGCCAGTCTTTGGGAGCCAGTGGCTCTCGGTTCAGACCAGGCACGAGTCACATGCTGGGCGCACGGCATGTTGACGGCGCGGGTCCAGGCGCCGGGCCGGTTGCTGCTTCGGATGAAAGCAACCCAAGGCGGTGTGATAGACGGTCCCTCCCGCGTCCCAGACAGGCCATCAGAGCGCGGAGAGCGGCAGCCACAGCAATCCTCAAGGGAGGGTGTGGGTGAGGGCCCCGCAGGCCTGGTCAGGACTGACCCGTTCCGTCCCGGTAGGGCCCCCCTCGCCACCCCTCCTGCATCCCTGATCCATCTGTGCTGGGTTCTGATCTACACCTACCTGGTCTGAGTCTGAAGCAGCACAGACCACGGTGCAAAGGGCCCTCCCGTCAGCCCCCTGGAGGAGCGACTTTTGAACAAGGACCTGAGGGGAGTGGGGGCCGCGGGATTCCCGAGTGGATGGGGGCGAGGCCGTGTGGACCCCTCCTCTCTGGGAGCCCCCTGGTGCTTGGGTGTCCCTCAGCAGCGAGGTCCCCGTGCAGCCTCCATCTCTCGGCCTCCACTCCCGCTGTGTTTCAGGGTAGGACACCTCGGGGTTGAGGCTCCTCTGACTCTGCCCCGAGACTGGCCACTCTCCACCCCACCACCTGGTTCTTGTCGGGACCCCAGAGGCTCACCCGCGCAGCAGGCCCTGCGGGGACGGCGCACGCCCGTCATCAGCAAGTCTGGCTTTTACGGTCTCCTCCCTCCCCTGTGCAGACCCTGCCAGGAGCCAAGAGCCCCCCAGGGGAGGGTTTGGGTGCAAATTCTGCTGCCCGATATCAGCAAGTAAAGGTCCTAACAATGAAGGAGAACAAGTGTCCAGCAGGAAAGGATGCCTTGTTCCCAAAACATCCCTTTCCTTAAAAATTTTTTAAATTCCTAAGTTTTAAGTGTTTGTTTAGTGGGTGGTGGAGAGAGAAATGGGCTGAGAACTTGAGCGCTGGTGAGGGTGTCAGAGGGGAAAATCAGCCTGAAGTTAGGCAAATGGTCCGAAGGGCACATTACACTCGGGTCCGCTCGGGTCCCCAAAGCCCTCCGCCTGCTCGGGTCCTGGGCACGGACGGGAGCCTTAGGTTTTGCGTGAAATTGTTTCAACGTGGCTGCTGTGTAGACAGAGAAAAAGCTGGGTCCTGGCACCCTGGTCTCGGACGTCCAGCCTCCAGCGCGTGAGAAATCAGCGCCTGTTGTTGAGGCCGCCCCCCTGTGGGGCTTTGGTCACGGTGCCTGGACTGGTGAATTACCGAGTCAGGAGACACAGTACGTATGTTCCGGTGCGTTTCCGCTTGAGCGGGGTAGGGCGTGGGATTTAGCATCCAAGGAAAAAAATGGAATTCTCCAGACGCAGAGCTGAGTCTTTTTCTCACAGTAGAATACTTCCCAGGAGAAGTGCGGTCTGTACTTGGGTGAGGGTCTCCCCTGCATCCCCTCGGGTTTTCCTCATGTGTGGCCTACGGGATGGGACATGCTAGAGAAGGAGCTGCCGTGGCCTCAACGCTGAGAGGGGCCAGCGGAGACCCCAGTCTGGGGTTCTGCGTCCAGGCCCACCCCACCGCCTCTGCAGCCTCTCTCAGGGTCTGGGGCTCTTGTTTGAAGCAGACATGATGCCGGGAGCCCAGACACCCAGACCAACGGGCCATGGAGTGGGGCTGGTCTCCCCCCTGAAGGGGTCCCGAGTCTCTGGCCTCTGAGCTTGGGGGTGAGAGCATCCCGGGTCTTGGCGTCCAGCAACCGTTTCCTGACCGGGACCTTTACAGGAGCAGGAAATAACTATGGGAGATGGTTTGGGCCTTTGTGGAGCAAAAACTACCAATCTAGGGTAAACAAATGAAAATTACTCTTAGATCCGCATGGTAAACTCTGCATCGCTTGTGTGATGATTGAGCATTTTGGTCCTGGGCAGTTTATTTGGGTGATTTCAGCCTGAACACCACCAATTGCCAAAGGGACCCACGGACCCCAGTGGCTGAGCGCCCCGCAGCCCACAGCCCCTCCCCACGGCCCTCCACCCACAGGCGGATCGGCCGAGCCCACTGCTCTGACCTGTTAAGCACTTGGTCACCCAGACCTCCCTGCCTGACTCTCGCCAAGTGGGCAGGTCTCAGAAATAGACTCTGACCCGTCTCTGACAGGTGCTGGTGGGGGGCAGGACCCCCCGAAGCCCTGCCTCCTGTCGAGGTCTCAGCTCGGTGTCAAGGCCACACGGATAATTTGCCTTCACCGTAATATTTGTGAGAAGGAAAGAAAAAGAATGCTTTGCACGGCTCCATCCCGCTCTCCGTGGGGTCACTGTGGGGTAAGCCTGCCCTCTGTGGTCTGAGCTGGTGAGAAACTCGAAAACCTCCAGCTCGGAAATGCTGGAGCAGTTCTGTCTGGTGAAAATCCCAGCAACCACAGCTCCCCTCCGTGGCCCCAGTACAGCGGCTCAGAAGAGTGCTGGAGTAACAGGGGAAGAGGGGCTGCAATAAAATCAGCCCAGCGTAGAGTCTTCCGGTGGCCCTTCCTCGGGCACTGGTCAGCCAAGGAGGAGCGTCTGCTTTTCGTACAGTTCCATCTTGCGGTGCGTTCTGTGCTTTGGAGGACGCTCAGCCAGGAGTGTGCCAGGCAGACTGAGGGTTCGGTGGAGATCTTTGCACCAGGCGCTGGGAGTGGGGCCTCCACGTACCCTCGTAACCACAGCGGGAAGTGCTACCAGCTCAGCGAGAGGGCTCCGTGTGCTCCGGAGCTGGCATGTCCTGTCCCCCTCACCTGGCTTGGGTTACGTGAATCTGTCTGGAACGCTAAGAGTCCAAGAGTAGACACACACTGCGTGTAATAGTGCAAAACCCAGACCAGTCTCAAGTGTCTCTTGAGAATTCCACTGCTGTATTGGAAATGGAATAATAAATGATTGCAAAGCATTCTTTGCTTTAGTAAAAGAACACCATCTGAATGTTGCACCTGGGATGGAAGACCGAGGGGCCTGCTCCTCTCTGTCACTGCCGGCCGTTCCAGTCTCCCGCATGTCGTTGATGTATGCGGCGCCAGGATAAAGGACGCGCGCACAGCCCCACGGCTGCGTGAAGACACATGACGGCGGCTGCCCCTTATCTGCATGTGCAGGCCGCCCAGATCCATCACTGCACGCGCAGCCCAGCTCTGGGCCCGGCCCGCTGGAGGCCGGTCGGCGGACGGACGGACGTATTCTCGTCAAATGCAGCTGGGTTCCACTTAGGAATTCCTGCTGTGGGGCAGGGGCAAAGTATCTATAATAATTTTAAGGACATTTCCCAAATGTTTATTTAGATAAAAGATGGATAACAGTAAAACTCCCAAACCTGCAGCCTGATAACTAGGTTTTATTAATGACCTGCCATTCGCTAGGGCTGGATAATTAAAGGTTTTCCCCCCAAAGGAAGAGAGTGGACAAATTTATCTGATGGTTGGATAACCGGGGACACTGGTTGGAAACTATTGATATAATCAGAGCTCATTCGATTTGCTCGAGACGGCCGTCCTATCAGCTAATTTCACCTGTGAATACTTAATTATCCTTGGAATGCATATGGGCGCCCCATTAATAAAATGTGACTATGTCATCGCTTCTTTGTCACCCGCATGTGCCTTTTATCTCCTGCATCGCCTTCTTAGTCTTCCTTTCCTTTTTTTTTTTTATTCCTTTCCATTCTCTCTTCTAAAAAAATGAGGCTTGGGGAGACGGATGTGGGCTGTGTGACTCCTGTGCTGTGTACGGAGGGTGCGTGGCTGGGCGGACCTGAGCTTGACGGAGCTCAGAATGAGGTCTGGACCAGGTGGGGGCGTTGAGGCAGGGCCCTCGTGATCAAGCCTGCATGCGGCTGGATGCGGAGGTGGGCGCCAGGCTCAGGGCCCCAGCAATGGACGTCTCGTGGCCAGACCGGCAGGGCGCTGCCGTCCAGGAGCACCTGGTGGGGGCTTGGAAGCCTCCTCCCAGCCCAGCTCCGGTACAGGCTCCTCCTGTGACCCCGGGAAGGCTGGAGCCCCGTCACCATGGATGCACCTGTACACAGGGACCTGGTTATGTCCTCACTGGGCTTGGAGTCCTGGGTCATGACCTTGAGAGAGTCATTAATTTCTCTGACTTCCCATTTTCTCAGATGTAAAGTGGGGTTGATGTTCCTTTAAAAGGAACAGACGTAAAAGGCATCTGGAAAGACACCAGGGAGAAGGGAGGCCCCGAGGCCATGGGTGGGGGATGAAGGCGGGCAGGGTGGGGGCCTCCTGCCTCTTCCCAGGCACCCCGAACATCTCCAGCAGAGGAATAATGGGGAGCAGGTGTGGCCCGTCCGTTCGCTCCCTCGGTGATTTCATGGACCCCCATGGAGTGGGGCGACCTCAGCTTCACCCACACTTGACTCTCAGGGCTGTGTCTCTGGGACAACGGCAGTGCTGGGCTGCTGGGAGGACGTGTGTGGGACCCCTGCTTCCCCAGGCTTGTGGCTCGGCTCAGAGCGCAGGCGCAGCGACGGGGCGTGAACCGGCTGGACCTTCGTGTGGGGACACCCCTCACTGGTGAAGCCGAGGTGCCCAGAGGGGAAAGGGCGCGGGGAGAGGGGATTCCTGCTGAAGGTGGTGGGGCGCGCTGGCGGGTGAGCACGGGCCCTGGGTGCCCGGCTGGTGCCCCTCACAAACCGGGGCAGGGACGAGGCCCCGAGAGGGCGGCCGTGCTGCCCCACCATCTCTTGGACCTCCTTTCTGTTTCTTCCAGTGTCCCCACAGGGCTGACGGTTCCCTGCCTCAGGCAGAGCCCTCTCTTCCTGACGGCCATCCATGTGCCCTGCATGGTGACAGGTGTGCAGCAGGTGTTGGATGAACCTATGATCGGCAGGGGAAAAACTTCCCCCCCCCAATCACATCCCCCGCCATCCCCGCCTCCACCCGCCCAGCTGCCAGCATCCTGACTCCGCCCCATCGGCCCCCAACCAGGTCCAGGCTCCACCTGTGCTGACTTGGTTATCCGTCCCCCTCCCACCTCCATGACAGGCTCTGGAGGGTAGATGTCGGGGTTCCTGTGCCCCCGCTCTGCCTGCTGGGCCGTGGGGTGGCCATGCTTGCTGCCCTGGCCTGCTGGGCCACCACTGTCGTGTGGCTCTGGCTCTCCCACTTCCGCGTCTGGGGCATGGCACCACTGCCCACTACTGCTCTTTCCTGCCAATCCTGCAGGTGGCCCCCCTTGGAGAGCCCACTCCCCCACCCCACACTGTCTTCCATTCAGGCAGAGACCCTCCTGCTTCTGCTCCTGCTTCCGACCTCCCACCCAGCAGTGGTGGGCATTGGTCCCTCTACCCCAGAGGTCACTCGCTCACTGAATGCCCCAGTGTCTCCCTCAGCACCTGGGATGAAGTCCACAGTCCCCACCCTGACCCACAGGGCCTCGCAGGCCCTGCCCTGTGTCCCTTCCTCCCCTTACTTCCTGGGACCCCAGCATCTCCAGGGCCTTTGCTTGGCCACTCCCTGCTGTGCCCTACTGTGCAGACCAGCCCGCTGGCCCCCAGTGCTCTCTGCAGAGGGACCCTCAGCCCCCAGAGCAGCCCCTTGCCACACTGGACCACATGGCTCTTAATCTTCACCGTGAGCGTATCACTTCTCTGACGTCTGCATGTGAGTCGAGTGGGCACTCGCTGCTGTGTCCCCACATGGAGCTGGTGCCCCATGAGCACAGGCTGGAAGAATGAGCACTCTGTCATGAGGGTGTCTTACTCTGGGACCTCATGGGGAGAGTCTGGGTGACATGGTCCAAGGAGCCCAGGCCTCCTCCAATAGCCCTGTCCTTGCTTCTCCCTTGGAGACAGGAGCCCTCCAAGGGACCAGGTGGGAGCCACTCCCATCTGCACACCTAGTAACAAGCCTGTCATTTGCAGACCCAGGTGCAGAGATTGAAGTGGACCCTTGTTCCAGCACCAGCCCTACTGACCAAGGACTTGGAGGAGGTCCTGCTCACCCTGGGACCAGATCACAGGACAGGATCCTGTGACAGGATCCATGCCTGCCCAAACCCCTGGTACTAGACATGCAAGGGGGACATGACTAGACATGTCACTATGAGTGACACCGAAGGAATACAGTTGGTTGTAAGAGACTACTGCAAACAGTTACATGCTGATAAATTGAAACTAGTAGAGAGGGATGCATTCCTAGAGACATACAACCTACCAAGGCTGAACCATAAAGAAACAGGAAATCTGAACAAATAATGAGTATGGAGGTTGACGTGGTAATCAGAAGCCTCCCAACAAGGAAAGCCCAGGACCGTATGGCCTCACAGGTGAATTCTACCAAACATTTAAAGAATTAATGCCAATCATTCTCAGACACTTCCAAATAATTGAAGAGCAGGGATCACCTCCAAGCTCATTTTACAAGACCAGCGTTACCCTGATAACAAAGCCAGATAAGGACAGTATAAGAAAATAGATTATGGGGCAATATCTCTGATGAACATGGTGCAAAAATATTCATCTAAATATTAGCAAACCAAATCCAACAGGATTTTAAAAGGATCGTACACCATGATCGAGTGGGATTTATCACTGGGATGCAAAGATGTTCAATATACACAAATCAGTCAGTGTGGTACACCACATTGACAGAATGAAGGCCAAAAACCATATGATCATATGATCATCTCAATAGATGCAGAAAAACCATTTGACAAAATCAAACATCCTTTCATGATAAAAATTATCAACAAATTAGCTCTAGAAAAAAAGCACCTTGGTATCGTAGAGACCATAAATGACAAGCCCGCAGCTAACATCCTACTCAGTGATGAAAAACTGACAGCTTTTCCTATAAGATCAGGAATAAGACAAGGATGCCCACTCTCACCACTTCTGTTCAACAAATTACTAGCAGTCCTAGCCAGAGAAATTAGGCAAGAAAAAGAAATAAAAGAAAATAAATATCAGACACAAAAAAGTTAAATTGTCTGTTTCAGATGACATAATTTTATATATAGAAAATCCTAAAAACCCCATCAAAAAGGCTATGAGAATTAATAAATGAATTCAGTAACGCTGCAGGATACAAAATCAACATACAAAATCAGTTGTGTTTCTATACAATAGTCAAGAACTATCTGAAAAAGAAATTAAGAAAAGAATCCCTATTACAGCAGCATCAAAACGAACAAAATACTTAGAAGCAAATTTGACCAAGCAGGTGAAAGATCTGTGCACTAAAAACTACATGACTCTGATGAAGGAAATTGAAGAGACACAAATAAATGAAAGATATCCTGTGCTCATGGGTTAGAGGAATTAATACTGTTAAAATGTCCATACTACACAAAACAATATGCAGATTCCATACAATTCCTATCAAAATTCCAATGGCATTTTTCATAGAAATAGAAGAAATAATCCTAAACTTAGTATGAAACCACAAAAGACCCCAAATAGCCAAAGCAATATTGAGAAAGAAGAACAAAGCTGAAGGCATTGTGCTCCCTGATTTCAAACTATATTACAAAGCTATAGTAATAAAAACAGTAGGCACTTGCATAAAAACAATGACATACACCAATGGAAAAGAATAGAGAGTGCAGAAACGAGCCCATGTGTATACAGTCAATTAATCTTTGATAAGAGAGCCAAGAACACTCAATGGGGAAAGGATAATCTTTTAAATAAGTAGTGCTGGGGAAACTGGATATCCATATGTAAAAGAATGAAATCAGTTCCTTATTTATACCACTTACAAAAATTAACTCAAAATGGATTAAAGACTTAAATATAAGACCTGAAATCATAAAACTCCTAGAAATAAACTCCTAGAACTCTTTGACCTAGGTCCTGGCAATGAGTTTTTGGATCTGATACAAAAAGCATAGGCAACAAAAGAAAAGTAAACAAGTGGGACTGTATCTAACTAAAAAAAATGCAGAGCAAAGGAAACATTCAGTAAAATGAAAAGGCAACCTACAGATTGGGAGAAAATATTGGTAAACCATGTATCTGATAAAGGGTTAATATGGAAAATATATAAGGAACTCATACAACTAGCAAGACAAACTAATAAATAACCCGGTTAAAAAAATGGGCAGAAGATCTGAATAGACACTTTACCAAAGAAGACATGTCAAAGGCCAAAAGACACATGAAAAGATGTTCAGCATCACTAACTAGCAGTGAAGTGCAAATCAAGACTGCAATGGGCTCTCCCTCACACCTGTTAGAATGGCTATCATCAGAAAATAATGTGTTGGCGAGGATGTGGAGAAAAGGAATCCTCATGTACCGTTGGGTGGAATGTAAATTGGTGCAGCCACTATGGGAAAACAGTATGGTGCTCCTCAAAAAATCAGAAACAGAACTATCGAAAACAGAACTATCGTACGATCCAGCAATCCCGCTTCTGTGTATATATCCGAAGGAAATGAACTCAGAATCTCAAAGAGATATTTGCACCCCCATGTTCATTGCAGCATCTTTCACAACAGCCAAAATATGGAGTGTCCATCGATGGAGACAGAAACTGTGGGAGATTATATACCTATTATACAATACGTAATATATTATATTGTATATATAATGGCAACATGAATGAACCTGGAGTATATTATGTTAAGTGAAATAAGCTAGACACAGAAAGACAAGTACAGCATGATCTCACTGATACGTGGAATCTAGAAAAGTCAAACTCACAGAAACAAAGAATAGAATCGTGCTTGTGAGGAGGTGGGGAAACGGGAGGGTACAAACCTTTAGTTATAATATGAATAAGCTCTGGGGCTCTATTGCACAGCACGGTGATTACAGTGAATAATACTAGAGGGCTTCCCTGGTGGCTCAGTGGTTGAGAGTCCGCCTGCCGATGCAGGGGACACGGGTTCGTGCCCCGGTCCGGGAAGATCCCGCATGCCGCGGAGCGGCTGGGCCCGTGAGCCATGGCCGCTGAGCCTGCGCGTCCGGAAGCTGTGCTCCACGACGGGAGAGGCCACAGCAGGGAGAGACCTGTGTACCGCAAAAAAAAATAAAAATAAAAATAATAATATAGAGCATACTTGAAATTTGCTAAGACAGCAGACCCTGAGTGTTCTCACCACACACACAGTGGTACCCAGGCGAGGTGACGGATGCGTTAACTCACTTGATGGCGGTAATCCTGCGGCAGCATATGCATAGATCAAATCATCACGCTGTGCACCTCAAACACACACAAGGTTTACTTGTCAGTTACACCTCCGTAAAGTTGCAACACCATTTATTGCTCCTGACTGTGGTTGGCAGCTGGGTCTGGACTCAGCTGGGTGGCTTCTGCTGGGCGCAGCAGCCCCTGGTGTAGTTGTGGGTTGGAGTTGGAGCTGTGGGTTGCCCCGTGTCGGGGCACCTGGCTCACGTGGCTGGTGCACATGGCCTTTCACCATGACGCAGGTCTCTCAGGGCTGTGCAGTTGGCTTCTGGAGAGGGCCCTTGGGGTTGGGGGTTCTGCTTGCTCTTGTGGACCCCAGGGTCCCTCGATGAGGGCTTGGCTGCCATGTCATGAGGACACTCAAGCAGCCCTGTGGAGAGGGCCACACGGTGGGAACCGAGGCCTCCAGCCAAGGACCAGCTGCAAGCGCGTGAGTGAACGCCCTGGGCAGTGGGTGCCCCGGCCCCAGGCAAGCTCTCAGATGAGACCACAGCTCCTCCTGTGTCTTCCTCACAGTTTCATGGGGGATCCTGGGACAGAGCCAACTAGCCGAGCTTTCCCTAGGTGCTGACCCACAGAAACGATGTGAGAGAGTTAAATGTTTAGGGTTGATTTAAGCTGCTAGGTTTTGGGTACTTTGTTATGTTGCAGAGATCCCTGATATCCCCTCCAACCATCCGTGCCCCACTGGGCACTGCCTCTGAACCACGGGCAGCACTCTTGCACCCCCTGAGCTATTCTTCCTGAGTCTGAAGAAAATTATTTTTAACAGCTCTGTATTCGGACACAAGCGTCAGTGCATTTCGTACCAGACTATTTGCCCATAGGAGCTCGGGAGCTGGCCTCACCAGGCGGCACCTGTCTCCCAGACCTTTCCTGCAGAGAAGCTCGGGGTAAGGCCAGGGGAGTGCAGGTCCATTGGCTTCTGGCCCCTCAGGTGCTCATGCCAGCAGAGCCATCACCACTTACCCACATTTGGGGTGTGAGTCGTGGCCCTCATAGGGAAGGGCGCCAAAAGACAAGACTATCCGGTCGCAGTTTTTTCTTCCCCTGCCTCAGTTGTACAGGCCATCTGATCTAGGGTTACTAAGCAAAACACAGAACCCCATTTAAACTGGAATTTCACTTAAACAGCAAATACTTATTGTTGTTGTTTTTAGCATACGTATGTCCCATCGATATCTGGGACACACAGCCTGCAGAACTATTTGCTGCTGGTCTGGGAGACCTGTCTTGTGGCTGTTGCCCTCGTTTGCTTCTGCTGCACCTGCAGCCCCTGGGGATCGCACCTTTGGGGGAGCCTGCAAGCTTAGCCCCACTGTGGAGCATTCAGCCTCCTGCTCAGAGGCACACAAGCGTTCCTTCAGAGCATGTATCTGACATTTCAGAACTGCTTTTACAAGGCCCAGGGTCCCACTGGACGCCCCTGCACAGGAGGGATGAAGGAGGGTTACCTCCTGGGGCCCGACCGCTTCGACCTCACGGAGCTGACCTCCCCAGCATCCCTGTACAGGCGGCGCTCACATTCACTCCGTGATCTTGGCCTGGCCCCTCCCTGGGCTTCCAAGTCTCAGCAGAGAAGGGAGGGGCCGATTGGGTGACCCTTAGTGTCCCTTTTTGTTCTACAACCTTCTGCGTAAATAGTCTTCATTTGAGGAGCTGTCCAGAAGTATGCAGAGGTACTAACGGGAACCAAGCGGTTGGAGTGATTTTATTTCGCTGTTGTTTTAATTTATGGATAAAAGGAATTCTAGTTTCTTTACTGTTTTTCCACTTACTATATTTTGGTCCTTATGGTATTTTGCGGTCTGATCTGGCTTCCCTTTCTGTGGTGTTTAACATCCCCAAAGGCTCAGGGTGTACTCAGTGCTCCGGGGCCTGGGGGGAGCGGCTTGGTCCCCTGTGTTCCGTGCTTTCGTCTCAGGGTGGACGTGTGATTCTTGTGTCGTTAGTCTCATTCTCTAACAGAAACACAAGAATCATTAGGGAAACTGATGATGAAATCTGCTTATTTTCTAGAAACAAGAAACTTTTCCACTTAGGATCTGAGGACTTGTCGTTCTCCCTTCGTGATTTACTTCTTTAGTCGCGCCGTCTGGGCAGTCACATGCGTCTCTTGGCCCTTCCTGGGATTCCAACAAGGGTTCTCACAGGTGGGCACAGGTGCCCCTCTGTCTCTCGACGTCCTTGGGTCCCAGGTGAAGAGTAGCTCATCGTGGGCTTGCCTGGCAGCGACCGGCTGTAGCTGCTGCGGAGGGAACTCGGGCATATGCTCCCGGTCCTGTGTGGGCACAGCTGAGGTGCCTGGGCATGGCCCTGGCTGGCCCTCGGCCCAGCGGGCTTTGGGGCCAGACCCTGGCAGAAGCGTCCTCGGCGGCGCTCCTCCAAACTCAGCTCAGAATAGGAGAACTTGATGTGCCGCCTGAGTGAGGCTCTCCAACGATGATTCCTGTGGGGACAGACTAGGGTGCTGAGACCCCCATCCTCGTCGGCAGCGGGAACGTGGCCCTGTGGGGACGCAGCAGGGTGCTGACTCCTGGGGGAGCCCAGCGCAAGTGTCTTCAGGACCACACAGAAAGGACCTGCCCCGCAGGGGAAGAGGGTGCGTTAGGCTGAGCTGCGGCAGATTCCTGAGGGGCACGTGTTTCGGGGCCTGGAGAGAGAGAAACGGGGGCAGGGCGGCCCAGAAACCTGTCGCCCTGGAGGTGCCCGCTGGCATGACCATCGGGCCCCTGATGCAGCTGTGGAGGGAGACCCCACTGTGCCGGGTGGAACTGTGTCCCCAGAAGACGTGTTGGAGTGCTAACCCCCAGCACCTCGGGTGGGACCTTCTTTGGAGAGGGGTCCTCACAGAGGTGACCAGTTAAAATAAGGTCATGGGGGGGCCTGATCCCACACGACTCATCCAGAGAACATGCAGAGGGGAGAGGATGGAGGCAGAGATGCCCAGGGCTGGCGGGGTCACCATGGCCGGCGGGGCAGGTTCTCTACCTTGGGTCTGTCTGTGCTGGGGGGCCGGGCACAGACCCTCCTCAGCCTCGGAAGGACCAGCCCCGCCCACCTTGGAGAACAAATTTCTGCTGTGCCAGCTGCCCGGCCTGTGGTGCTGACACAGCTCGGGTCTGTGAAAAGGAGAAAGAGCTTCACAGGACGTGCCGAACAAGAATCAGATGTGAGGCTTGAAGGTCCATTATTGAAATTCTAGTAACGACTCAATTTCTCTTTGCTGTTCCCTTGGAAACGGCTGGTGATGGGGTCTGGAGTCCCTGCAGAGCCCCTGCTGGTTTCATGGTTCTGGGCCGGGTTGGACCCGCTGCTGCGGCCGAGAGGACCGGACTCCCCCATGTCACTGCCCCAATCGAGGCCCCTGCTTGGTCTCCACCTCCATCCCTTGAGGCCAAGACTGTGGTGCGTGGCAGGTCAGAAACTGCATTTCCTCCGGTTAGCAGAGTCAGATGAGTGCGGCGCTCAGGCCATTAACTTGGCGGCTGCGACATCACCCAGTGGCTTTCCTGGGACCTTCGCAGCTGACCTTGAAAGAAGAGCCGCCAGAGCGAGACTTTTAGCAAACCTGGGGAAGAGAGGGTTTCATTGCCTGCCTCTCCCCTGCCCACTCGGGGAGACTCAGGGTGCGGTGGGGACAGGACGTGCTGGGAACCCCGGGAGGCCTTTACCCAGAAGAGGCCCGGCTGGTCCCTGCCTGGAGCAGCTCGGACCAGGAATCCAGGCCGGCCCGGGGCAGCAGCACACAGCTCTCAGGGGCCCCCCGCACACCCCAGAAGTAGACCCACCACCGTGCGGTGGGCGCAGCCGAGCTGGTGGTGGGATGGCGGCAAGGAGGGTGCGTGTGACAGCAAGCTGTGCGGAGATTAGGATCTGCAGCTCCTCGTAAGGTGTGCAATGCAAGGTGCCCCCCCCGGGGCTCGAGTCCCCCTGGCCAGTTAGGGGATGCCCATCACGGAGCTGGATCTGCCTCCCGAGGTTAGAGGTCAGGTGTCCCTCCTGGCTTTGGTGTTTGGCATCGCTGTGCAATACAGTCCGTCCCAGAATTTCTCCAGACGCCAGGCCTGAGGGGCCAGCCACGGGTCGCTCTGGCTGCTGCGTTCACGGCCCCGGAGCCCGGCCCTGTCTCCCTGTGGCCCTCACCCCACCCACACCCGGCTAGTCAGGGTCCTGAGCAGGAGAGCAGCCGCTCCTGGGGTTGAAGGAGCCGGGTGTCCAGGGAGATGGGGGCAGAGGCCTCGGGAGGGCAAGTTTGGCCGGGTGACCTGCGGTGGGAAGGACGGCCACTCTGGCACTCGAGGGCGCGTTGGGAGCTGTGGGCTGGGAAGGACGTGCAGGGTTTTCTCTCTGTTGTGAAATAGTGGGCAGCCTCTGGCCCCCTGAGCCGGGCACCCACAGCTGGCTAGATGGGCCCACTGGGTGTGGAGGAGGGAACGGCCGACCTGCCGACACGGCCACAGGGGGTGGGACACGAGGAAAAGCTGTAGACCCTGGCTCTACTCTGAACCCAGGGTCCCGACCGGACACGGGAGGGCAGGGCAGCCTGAGGCTCCTTCACGGCTGTGAGGTCGGCTTCAGGGGCCTCCCCATGTGGTGGGACCCTAAGACCCTGCCACCCCCTGCGCTGGGCGCTGGTCCCCACCTGCCTGCACCTGTGTACGCGGTCACCGTTCTCCCTAACCTGCTGCCCGGGGCCTCCCGAGCCACGGCGGGGTGGGGGGCTGCATCCATCCCAGAAAGCCCAGGTGTGAACACAGCCAGGGCCAAAGAGCCGCCAGCACCTTCTGTATCCACACGACATCGGAGGGAACAAAGCCTGGATGAGCGGAGCTTTCAAAGCAAGAAAGGAGCCCTGCGATCAGGCGCCTGGGCCAGGCCTCAGCGGCTCTGACAGGGCAACGCGGGCAGAGTGGAGGGGACCAGTGGGAAGGACACAGCTCCCAGGGCAGCTCCCCAGTTCCAAACACTGGCCAGCCGGGATGCAGTCTGCCTGGGCGGGGCACACAGCACTCAGCGTGGCTTGTCCCAGTTCCCGACTGAATGTGCACCAGGCATCCCGAGGACAGCGCCCTCACCCCTCCATGGGGAGCGCATGGGTCATTAATCACCTCTTGCCAGTGGCGGGGCTCAGAGGCCACACCCACATCAGGGCCGGGGCCCGCGTGCCACTCAGAGGCCCTTCTGGGGGTGGACGCGACTGGTCTGTCTTGTCCGGAAGCATTTAAGGCAACCACACTGTCAAATAGGAACAATGAAGGGCACCAGGTGGACAGACGTGTGACAGTCCCCGTAGGCCAGGCCACGGACCCCCACGATTCACACCCCACGTACACCCCACACAGACATAGCTCGTGGGTGACCCACATGCCTGATTTGTACACGCTCCACACTTACAGGACACACACTTCGAACACACAGTTCACACGTGATCCATGCACACGGTTCACACATACGCCGCGCGGGTCCTCCCCCGACCCCTCCATACCAACCTCCCAGCCTTGCCTGGAGGCCTCGCGGCACTCGTCTGCTTTGCTCCCCTGAGAGGAATCCAGGCCACTTTGAGACGCCGCCGTTCTCCTGGGACTTTTTGCGTCTCCTGCTCTGATGCCTCTTCCGCACCACACGCACAGAGGCAGGCGAGTACACACGCATGCACACATGCACACACACACGTCCCCCTCTCCCTGCTGCTCTCTGTTTAGCCATCCTTGATTGGGGGTCTTCTGGGCACCTGCACGCCAGCAGCCAGGGCCATCCTCTGAGTCCCCAGCCCAGGGATGCCAGCAGGGCCCGTGTGATGGCAGCCTGGCCCGGCCAGCATCTGGCGGCTGCAGGCTGGGGAGGACGGGGCCTGGGGAGCTGGTGTCTCTTCCCCGACCCGAGCCCTGCGTCCAAGATGGAGCGTGGGCTGGCCTCTCAGCTCCGCCCTGCAGGACAGGCCCCCTCCTCCCGGCCGCCTCTCTTCATGTCCTGCGTCCACGCGCCCTCCGGTCACTCTGTCCTCAGCAGGGCCTCCACCCACCCTGTGCTCCCCTCCTCGAGATGAGGTGATGCAGAATCAGTCTCGGGCTGGAAGGCTGTCCCGTCCGTCCTCATCCCTTGCTCTGCGGGTAAGGAACGGAGACCAGGGCCTGGTGGCCTCAAGCCCATTGCTGTAGAGCTGGGGGTGGAGGGAGGTCAGGGTGGGAGTGCCTCGGGGTCCACAGCTTCCATCAGGGCTGAGCGAACTGAGTCACGCCCTCCCGAGCTCAGGGGCACCTGGGGCCACAGGCGGTATCGCTGGCCTCGAGGCCTGGGCGTCCCGGGGTCCTGCCTGTCATCCCAGGAGAGGCAGTGAAGGGGAGGGGCTGGCCTTCCTCGTACCCTGGAACCTCGGCCGCCCTGACCTGGCATCTCCGTCCCAGGACAGCCGGCCACCAGCTCGACTCCGCTGGGCAGGCCTCACTTCGTGTTCAGTAAAAGACAACACGGGAGATTGTGAGAGTAACTGTGTCAGATTAAATGTGTTTGAATGTGTTTAATCTGTGTCAGATTAAATGTGTCAGAATTAAATGTGAATGAGAGCTGGGCCCTTTAGGAATGCCTGCACTTTTCTCTGTCTTGCTGAAAACAGTGTTTTCCCCGAAGACCCCAACACGAGGGCCGTTACACAATGTGATTCATGCTGCATGAGCTCCCACGCGCTCGGCACAGAGGACCAAGCGGCTTTAGCGAGGCCTTCGTGCGCTGCTGTGAACGCAGCAGCTCTAAGTCACGCGGGCCCCAGGGCGCTCGGCCGCCTCCTCAGCGTGGGGGCCTCGCGGCCGAGGCCGGGGAGATCCTGCCCCTCCCCTCACGGCCGCAGCGCCTTGCGGTGACACCACGGAACAGCCTCAATTAGACCAACGCGCGCTTCACGCCCGCTGCCCCTTCACACAGCACACCTGGCCCTTGTCCAGAGACGGGCTTTCTCATGATCATCCGGGGATCATAAGAGGGAGGGAAACAAGAGCAGGGCACACTCTCAACATAACAAAGGGTTTGTACTCAGAACGTCTGAGAAGAAGACAGACGACCTATTAGAGGGACAAGAAGAAGATGTACAGGGTTTACACAAATATTGAGTCACTGTGTTACACCTGTGAAACTAGTATAATGTCATGTGCTGATTACACTCAAATTAAAGAAAGACTTACAGGGCATTTCACTGCGGGAGAGATTCAAACGGAAACTAAACACGCAGGAAGGTGCGAGCCCTCCGTGTCTCGGAATCCACATCGCAGTGAAACGCATGCCAGCCCCACAGCGGGCGCAGTGGAGGTGCTGGTGAGGACAGGGGCAGCGACTACCCACTACGAGGCCTGGAGTCACCTCGAGGTGCAGCACGCCCACGCCCAGACTCCCACCCTGGAGAATCATGGGCACTTGGGCCAGGATGTCCACTTGTGATGGCCTCACGAGGGAGACGGTTCAGACCAGCCCTGGGACAGATAAACAAACCAGGGACAGTCAGGGAAGGAAAGACCACGCAGCCACGAAAATGGACCACGTGGAGCCCCAGGCCACGCCGTGGATGGCTCTCACACCCAAACACGGAACAAAGGAGGTCAGGCCTGAAGAACGCACGGACGACACAAGGCTCAAGATGGGCAAGGCCAAGTTCACACGCTCGTCCCCTTGGCCCAGCAACTCCACTCGCAAAACTCTATTTTAAAGACATGCTGGGAGAAGCCCAAATGACTTGGGTCTAGGGCCATTTGCTGGTACCGTGTGCGAGGGTGGGCAGCCTGGACAGTCTCTGGTTTCCGTGGTACGGAAAGAGGAAGGCCAGTACAGGGCAGCCCATGGGACACCCCTGGTGTATAACAACCCCCTGTGAGGTGGGGTCCACTTCTCACCCTTTGCCCCCGGGCAAGCCTGAGACTGGGCTAGAGGATGCCGGGCGATTTCCAAAGCTAGGTCACCAAAGCCCACCCTTCAGGGACATTGGCCTTGGAGTGGAGCCACCACGCCTCCAAGAGTCCAACCAGACACAGGGGAAGGCCAGGGAGGGCGGGGCCTCTGGCCACAGCCCCTGCGGGCACTTGGGACACAGCCGCCCAGCGGCCTTGGGCGGAGCAGAGATGCCCGGTCTCCGCCCTGGTCCATCCACGCCGCACACTCTCCAGCCACGGCCCCCAGGCAACAGGAGACCCGCGTTGTGACTGCAGCACTGCACGATCCATGCACAGGTTGTGAAAGGAAGCGCAAGGAGGTTGAAGCGAAAATCGACCGTCTCCTGGGGGGTGCGGGTCAGGAAGACCTCCCCTAACACGTCCTGTTCTGTGGTTGCCTCTGGATCCCTTTATGCTTTCTACCAACAAAGAACAAAATTAAGGCAAAAAAAAGAAAACGCAATCCCCCAAATTGAAAACAAGCTAAAACAAAAGAACCTAATTATGTATCAAGTTGGTGACGGGACCCCAGGGAGAAAAGCATTATTTCAAGTAACTTGAGAACACAGTGTTTTATCCTCCGTGGAAAACACCTGAAGGAAGTTATCTTTGGAGGGGGCTGTGCGAGGCAGACCAGCCAGACCCTTCAGAAATAGAGGAGGGAAGGGGGGACACAGAAAGAGAGGGAGAGAGAGGGTAAGCCGGACTTTGCGGGGTGAGCATTGACGCCCCAGGAAAGCGGCAGCCCAGGCGAGCCTTCTTCGCAGGGACCACGGTGCTGGCGCCCTGCCCGCTCACAGAGCTTTCGCGTGCTTCCAGGCCCTGGCACAGGGCTGCCCTGTTTGCAGCCCCCGTAGCTCTGGGCAGTACCCTCTCGCCTCCCTGTGCCTCTCCCTCACCCAGTGCGGCACCCCAAGGCCTCTTTCAGAGCCTGTGCAGGCCCAGTCCCCAGAGGTGCCTCTGCAGCTCTGACCCTGAGAAGCGAAAGGAGGGGCTCTGCTCGGCCCCAGCCCGAGTCACTCCTGCCAGGCTGGCGGCTTTCACAGGTTTTACTGTGAAACCAGGAGCCTCAGGAATGAGGCTCTCGTGCAGGTTCTCAGGGAAAGTGAGGGAGCGGGTGGAAGTGGGGGGCGAGATCAGGAAACAGTGGAGAAAGAATCTTCTCTCAAGGAAGGTAAACCAACCCAGGACCTGCAAGCTCAGGGTGCCAGCGGTCGCACCCCTGCCCTGGACCGAGGGCGTCTCACCAGCGAGGCTGCGCCAGTCCCACTGTCCACAAACCCTCACTGGTACTCAGAGACGGAGGATGAGCTCTCCAGAACCTTCCGCTGGGTGCGAAGGGACACACGTGGGCACACGAGATTCCCGTGGAGAAGCCACATGCCCGCCTATCCTGGGGCAGCTCTCGGCACCGGCCGCAGTGGGAAATCAGGAGCCCCTGCTGGTCTGGGTCGCTCTCCCCGGTGCTGAGTGGCCCTCTGGCCGGCGCTTCACCAGCCACACGGCACCCGGTGTCCTCTGAACATTCGTGTCACACTCCAGGTCTCCCGGTCCCGAGGTGTCCCAGCTGCCGACTTATCTTTCCTGGCACCAGACCGCCGTCCCCTCTCCTGAGACGCTGCGGCCTCACAAGGCTGGAAAGTTTATCCCCAAATCAAGCCAATATTCCCAGGCAGCGAGGGCTTTGTTTCCCTTAAAAAAAATAAGTCTGCGCTCTACACTCGGCTTTAGAGCCTCCTGTTCTGACCTAGCCGTCTAGGGCACCATGATGCTTTTCTCACTCCATTTAGTTTTTGTTTTGCTCTGTTTTACTGGATGTTTTAATTACCAAAGCGGTGTATGCTCCTTGTAGCAAGTCAAACAGGATAATGAAAAAGTTAGCCATCTCCGTGCCAGCCTTCAGACACATCTGTTCCAGGTATGATGTTAAAATGGGCTATTATCTCTGTACATTTCTCTACATGTGTACAAACAAGAACACAATTGAAATTGCACATGAGTGGGTTCTTTTTCTGTCTTGTTGTTATTTTAAAGCAAACCAGAACCCATGCTGCGCCCATTGCTCAGAACATTTTCTCTGTCTCTAATACACTTCTCGGACTGCTTCTGAATCATGCCTTTTGCTGAAAGTAAATATATTAGGAGGACCTTTTGAAAGTGGCTGTATGTCAAAACTATGAAAACAGGCAATTTCATGTGGTTTAACCCAGTATCTGGAGGGCTGACTCTGTCAGCCCTGTTCTAATGCTTTATAGGAGTGAAATGGTTATTTCAAGGGCTACTTACCTACTGCAACAGACGTCGTCGAGCACTCATCAATACTGAGGCTGCAACGGACACAGAGCTTTATCCGGGGTCTTGAGGACTGCGATTCGGGACACACAGACTCAGGTGAAACCGGAAGAGTGTTTCAGGGAAGAGAAAGAGTCAGGGGGTCGTGAAGACAAAAGCCACAAGGTCGTTCACGTTGCCTGGTGAGAATTGTGGTTGACTCTGGCCGGAAACATTTGTCCTTAAGGAACCACGGATTGCTCTAGGGTAGGGGGTCCCATAAGTACCCTGAGTTTCTGGCAGATGTCCTGGATGCCTTCGTTAGGACAATAAGTGGTCAAAGGTCAGATTCCACCCAGGCTGAGACGTGCCTGAGTCCCCGTCCTCAGTGGCCTCTGGGCTCCATCTGAGAGACTTTGAGCTACCCCAGCTCCATTTCCATTTTCCTTCCATAGCCTGGACCACCTATCCTGCATCCAAGGGTGCACGGACCATCTAATCTACCTCCAAGGGCACACGGACCATCTATTCCACATCCAAGGACGCATGGACCATTTTCTATTCAACATTTGCCGAGGGTAGATAGGGTGTTTCCACACGGATACAATAAACACCCTTAAACATTTATCATCCTATGCTAGTGCTAATATTTATGTGCGATAAATTCCCCAAAACGTGATTGCTGGGAAAACACTCACTTCTAATTTAGTCGACTTGGCCAGATACCTTCTCAAGAAGTTGTTTCAGTTCTCGCTTTCCCTAGAAACCTGCAGGAGAACTGGCTTCCCCACATCACCGCCTCAGCACCAGTGTGCGGTTCTTAAATGTGCGCAGCTCCAAAGGGGAGAAAATGGTCCTCTGTGACTGAGCTGCATTTCCCCAACCCTGGTGAGACGGTGCGTCTTTTAAATATTTGCCGATCTGCCCACTTTCTTTGGTGAGTGGCTAGCTCCTACTCTCTGCTATTCTCCCATTGGGTCTCCTGTCTTTCTGCAAATAAAAAATGAGATAATTTTGTGTAGTAAGGAGATTAACTCTTTGTCATACAACCCGCAAACATTTTTCTCAGTCTTATCACTTTTGGTATTTCTATTGATATAACGTGTCCTTGCTGTATAAAAGTACACAACTTCATATAGGAAAATGTACCTAATATTTCTTTAAGGTTTTAGATTTCCTGTTTTGATTAAGAAAAGGTCTTCCAACATTATAAAAATATTATGTTAAAAGTTCCTTCTGAGGACTCTGTTACTTTATGTCACTGTGGAATCTTCAAGCCGTTGAGTCTTACTTCGTGGAGAGTGATGGGGAGTGACCATGCGTGCCCAGCTGGTACTTCAGCCCCACGTGCACCTGCAGTGGCCAGTGACCTCAGCCTCGGGTCTCAGTGCACGGCGGCCTCCTCAGACATCTGAATTCCCAGCTCGCTTAACCCTCGTTTACTCTTGATCCAAATGAAACCAGAAGACTGCGTGTGTGCATACGGCCCTTCCTACCCCCAATTCCTTCAACCGCTGGAAAGTGTACTTAGAAAATAACGAATTCTTAACAGCATGGGAAAACAGAGTGGCCTGTCCTGTCCAGGAGATGCAACACATTTCTGGAAACTGTGGAAGAGATGGTATCAGGTTGAGCCAAAGAGAGGAACTTGCAGCCCCCAAGCTGGCAGGAGAGCCCACGGAAGGTTGGAGCCAGTCAGGGGTGAGGACACCCCGGGACATCCCCACGGAAGGGCCAGAGAAGGGGCGCTGCTGACAGCTGCAGAAGTATACCCTCTTCCCCTGGGGCTGCCGATCGAAGCAGAGGGAGCTCGGGGAGCAGGAAAGCCCCATGGACCATTCAGACCTTCACCAGAGACTCGAGACCAAATAAATACGACAGTGCAGGAAGGCAGGGTTCCCGGGAGCCAGGGGGACGGGGGCCCCTTGCAGAGTGTACTCCTGTTTCCCCAGGACCGACCCTCAGCTGCCCCTGGGACACAGCCTGCAAGCGTCCTGCTCAGGCCAGAGCCTGCAGTGTTGCAGAAACAGAACCTCATGGGGACTCACTCTTCCCCACAGCGCAAACCCAGCACCGTCTCCAGGTTATCGGTAAAACCGATGCTGAAATTCAGCCTCTGCACACTGGTGCCAGATTAAATCTTGGAGACAGAGTTTTGGGTGAAGTAGAAAGAAATAGCTTTATACCTTTGCCAGGCAAAGGGGGGCCGCAGCAGACTAACGCCCTCAAAACTGTTCCCCGCTGGAGGGGGTAGTGAGGAGTTTTGAAGGAATGGTGCAGGAAGCAGGGCGTGGTCAGCTCGTGGGCATTCTTCTGATTGGCTGGTGGTGAGGTAATTGGGAGTCGGCGTCATCAGCCTCTGGTTCCGTCCGGTCTGGGGTGCACGTGCCTGTGGGCAGTAGTTTCCTCCCGGAGGGTGTCTGCTTCCTGCAGAAACAACTTAAGAAGGTGTGACAGGCCTTTATCTGTATCCTTCAGGGAACTGGGAGTTCGTGATTCTGCGATGATGCGACAGAATTATAATCTAAATTGTTACCGGTTCCCCAGCCCAACAGCTATTCTTTGTTTCTATTGATACATCTTCACTTTCCCCATCATCTACCCTCGAGTCAGCCTTTTACTTCAAAAGATAAGGACGCAGGGGCTTGTACACCGTTTCAAAACCAGCAGCACAGGGGCCTCTAGGACACACAGAGTCCAGGGGCCTAAATATTATTAGAAATATTTAAATTAGTGTCTAAGTGCTATCAGAGAGTCTAACACATTCATAAAATTAAACAAATAAAAGGCCTCACCAAAAAGAATCAGAGAGAGATAAAAACCTATCAGAAATGCGAAGTATGATTCCCTCCATCCCAACACAACATGCAAGAACGAGGCTCTCCATGGTGCGAACGTGGCTCGAGATCACATCAGTGGACTGAGCCCATCTATGAGGCCCGCAGGACACAGACACAGACACCTGGCCCAAGGGGTCTGGCGCTTCTGTGGGGTTTCCAGGAGAGAAGAGTGGAGAGAATAATCAGACACATCATGAAAGTTCTGAGAGTTGAAGAGATACAAACCGTAAGCTTTGACTCAACGCGGACTAGAGGTTAGGATGGGAGAAGCAGCCTGAGACCATCTTCACGCTCTGGGCCTCTATCCCACCTAAAGTTCGGAGCAGCGAAGTCAAAGTCCCAATACCTTCCAGGGAGGACGAACAGCCTACCTAAGGAGGAGGAAAGACAAACGTACCTCAGACTTCTTGTCAGCCACACCGTACACCAGACAAATAGCGAGCCTTGGGCAGGGGCAGGTCCAGCGTCCATCACGATGAAATCCGGCTCCTCCTGCACTTGACTGTTTCATTCCTGGGTTAGTTTCTTAGAAACACACTGGCTCATGGGCACGGAAGGCGTGTACAAGGGTGTTCTCAGAAGATCGTTTATGTATGAGTGAAAAACTAGAACACGAATATCCAGGAGTAGGGAAAGGCAAATAAGTGTTGCTAAATCCTTATGAGACAGCATCACGTGGCCATTTAAAGGAAGAAATAGCGCTGCGTGTGCAGGTGTGGAGAGGTTGTCAAGACCGCAAGTGTGTGATTACGGAACAGTAAGATCCCATCTGTACTTGGAAGTATTTTGGCACACATACAGGCATGTATTCATACATACACACGTATGCACACATGCACACATATACACACACAGACACAAAGGATCAGGAGAACAAGCACAGACCTATGACCAGAGACGACTTCTGAGGCCTCCAGTCACCTGCTGGGGCGGGGAGATGTGCTCTCACTTTCTATTTAATGAACCTCTACGTCATTTAAATTTTGTGCTATGAAAAGAAAACCTAGGGGCTTCCCTGGTGGCGTAGTGGTTGAGAATCTGCCTGCTAATGCAGGGGACACGGGTTCGAGCCCTGGTCTGGGAGGATCCCACATGCCGCGGAGCAACTAGGCCCGTGAGCCACAACTACTGAGACTGTGCTCCGCAACAAGAGAGGCCACGACAGTGAGAGGCCCGCGCACCGCGATGAAGAGTGGCCCCTGCTTGCCGCAACTGGAGAAAGCCCTCGCACAGAAACGAAGGCCCAACACAGCAAAAATAAATAATTAAAAAAAAAAAAAAGAAAACCTAGTAATAATTGTAAGACCTTCTAATAAACTCTGCCCCGTGCTCTGATGAGGCCTCTGCTACCCAGTCTATCCTGGAGGTAGTGTTTATTTTGAGAAGTGCAAAGTCTTATTGAAAAGTATTAAAAATTAATATCAAGTTCAAATCCAGAAACGACTGTCACGTGGGCAGTAAATTCCACATTGTTTGAACTCTTGAGTATCCTTTTCTTCCAAACACATTTTTCATCCAGAATATGAACAGAGCACTAATTCTTTACAAAACGTTGTGTTTTTTTAAAGTTAAAAAAGTCCCTTCTTGTATAGGGTTTGGCAACAGAACAAAATGAAATCCCTTGCAAATTAAATGTTTTACTGTGTCCACTTCCCTAATGAGAAGCTGGCAGAACCCATGGGACTGGAGTGTGGGGAGAGGAAAACCACATACGCGGTTTAAGTTACAGGAGAGAAATCCAACCCGAAGCATTTTCAAGTTTATGAAATACTGACCCGTGGATGTGACGCTAACCCCATGGGGATTTCGCGGCCCATGGTACTCTGCTGGCTGAAAACCCGGCGACACGGATGACCCAGCCAAGGTGGTCTGGGGGAAAGTTCCAGCGAGTGCAGAGAGTAGATTACGTAGTGCAGAAACGTGTGGATTTAAAAGGGAGAATCGAAAATAAGGATTCCCAACTGGTGGGCGTGACGGTGGGCTGACCAGCAGGGCGGTGCCCGCAGGGACGGCGTCTGGAGGAGGCCGAGGCAGCCCGCTGGGGCGCCCGGTGTCCGGAGAAAGGCTGCTCTGTTGCTCCTGTTCTATCTGTCTGCAGCGGAGGCTCAGGGGAGACCCCCAGGCCCTCCTCCTTGGGTGCACGTTAGGGTCACGTGAGGTCATTTTCAAGCTTCTGGTGGCTGTTCAGTCCTCTTACTAAGTCGGGGAAATCTGGCCTTTTCCCGCGGGGCCCAGCCCCACGCCTACAACTGGGGTTTGGGGAGGAAAAGGCCCCGTCCAGCCTCGGCCGGCCCTGGGGGCGGGGGAGGGGCTCACGTCACCGGCTGGTCAGTCCAGGCTCGCCAGGCAGCAGGGCCGTCTGGGTGCCCTCAGCCCCCTGCCCTCCGAGACCTCATCTGAGGAGCCCTCAGGGCACAGATGACACTGAGTTCCCGCAGCTCCGGGGACACCCTCCTCGTCCCCTCTACAATTGCAGGGACTACAAGTGCAGTGGCCTCCCCCAGGCCCACGACTCCCTGGTCCACGCGCTCGGACCCCCGGCCAGCCGTCCAGGCGCACTTGAATGCCAGGTCCTGCGGCTCCAGGCGTGTCCATGCGCCCAGCGTCACACCCCCTGGGCACCTGTGGAAGCAGCATTTGCTCTGGCGCTGTCTCGCCCCGCTCGCTCTGGAGCCTGGCCGGCCCGCTCCTGGGGGTGAACGCATCACGGAGTTCCTACCGCCTTGGGGCTGGGCTGGTGGCCAAGGGCAAGGCCCAGCTCGGTGTTGGCTGCAGACACCGTTGGAGGGACCCAGGCTGGACACGTCACACTCCTGGGCCATTAGGGGAGGCACACGTCCCCCCAGAGCTGTGTGAGAGTGAAGAAAGGAAGGCGCCCTCCCAGGGGACCCACTTCTCCAGGTGCAGGTGATGCGTCGCTGGTGGAGAGGAAGCCACGCGTGTCCACGGCGGGCAGTGTCCGTGTACTGAACGGGCGCCACACCCAGAGCCGCGCTTGCTTTCACTCAGAGGAAATACGCTATAAATTTGCCATTACGGCAAAATCAACGTCTTTTTATTAAGAATGTCACAGAGCCAAGTATTTGTGTTCATGTCACCGCTGTGTATGCTGTTCGCTTCAGACCAAACAACACTCCCACTTTGCTGCAGAAAGAGCATGTGCTGGTTTGAAATGAAACCAAGTAGCTGAAAAGCTGAACGTTCCTGGACGGTGATGAACACTGAGCGCCTCAGAGTCTCCACGGGAGGGAGTGGAGAAGCAGCACACCTGCCCCCTCGGGTTTCCGGAAGGGAAGAGCGAGTCCCTGTCTGCAGACACGGGTGTGCTGGGGAGCTCTGGGTGACGGGCTGCCCGGTCACACCCCCACCGGCTCACCCCGCTGCCACCACGACCACCGTGACCGCCGCCAGGTCCGCCCCGGCCGGGACAGAGCCTGCAGGTCAGCTCCGCAGGGGTGCACGCGGCCAACCAAGGAGCTGGGTCCTGGGGAGGCTGCTCCCCTGCGGTCCCGGGGGGCCGGCCTTTTCCTTCAAAGCACCGCCTTAGACCCACCATGTGAGCTTGATCTTTTAGAGGAAGCTGATGGGCAAAGGAGGGAGTACCAGGAACGGGAAGGGACGTGTGTGTGGCTGGGCTGCGTCCCCCGGGCAGTATCAGCAGAGCTTTGCCCTTTTGCTGCAGGACGCGCTCTTCGGCACCCACTGATGTCACAGCCTCGGTTCTGTATGTGACGTGTGGGATTCCTTGTGGGGCAAACGTGCTGGCGTTCTCCCCCGAGCTGCCCACGCCGCTGCCCGAGTGGGCTCTTCGGTCACCCACGACCCCTCCCCCCAGCCTGCTAGGCCCTGACGTCTCCCCTCTTGGAGCCCCTCCTTCTCCTATGACATTGCTGAATTCTTCCTCGCTATCAATTCAAACTGTGTCCCAGGATCACAAGTGCAGCTAAGACTGTTGGCTGCTCGTTCTGAGCCAGGCCCAGGGCTGGTTAGTTGGCATGAGCCTCTTATTTAATCCTCTAACGAGGCTCCCCGGGGCGCCACCCTCCGGGCATATGGGAGTCTTCAGTCATAACCCACACGCTTGCTTCCCGACAGACCCTGCTCCTCAAAGCAGGCCCCGGACTCACCGTCTCAGCCTCGGTCAGGGCCCAACACGTGGTAGAAACACAGTGCCTGCCTGGCTTCCAAGACAAAGGATACGTGATGAAATGGATGAGAAGCTTTCGTCGTCCCCATAAGTGACTGCCTCTGTCTCTGGCTCTCTTTACAAGGGAGGAGGTTACACAGAGTAAGAGCTGAGCCTGCCAGTTGCCACATGCACCCAAGTGTAGGAGAAACCTTTGCTTTGGCTCTGAGCTGGCCCAGGGGGCAGCTTAAGCAGACGCTGCTGGGTCAGCGGCCAACGTCTGGGCATCCCATGAGGCCAACGGCTCCACGAGGTGGACCTTAGATCTCATCACTGGGCTCTGCGGGCCTGTTACTTCCACCATCTTTCAATGGTTAGGAAGGCTAAGGCGTTTTGTTTTTATTAAAGATTTTTTTTTTTGATGTGGACCATTTTTAAAGTCTTCATTGATCCCGTTACAATATTGCTTCTGTTTTATGTTTTGGCCCTTTGGCCATGAGGCGTGTGGGATCCCAGCTCCCCGACCAGGGATCGAGCTCACACCCCCTGCACCGGAAGGTGAAGTCCCAACCACTGGACCGCCAGGGAAGTCCCATGGAAGGCTAAGGCGATTTAAGCACCTTTCACTGAGTTCAGTGGTATGAAAGGCCCCCAGGGACTAATCAAGCGAGCGTCTTGGACACACAGGGGTCTGCCCAGCCCCCGCCTGGGCTGGCTCGTGGCCCGGTGAGTTAAGGCCACTGACCGCCACGTCCCAGGCTTTCTCATCCTCAGTTCTTCGTGGCTGCCAAACGGCTACTGGAGCCCCGGACGTGGACCCAGCTCCCTTTCATCGGAGCCCACGTGGTGGTTAGTTTTATGTGTTAACTTGGCTGGGCCGTGGTGCCCTTTGTTGGGTCAAACACCTGCCTGGACGTTGCTGTGAAGGTAGTTGTCAGCTGTGATTGACATTGAAACCAGTAGATTTGAGTAAAGCAGACGACCCTCTATCGTGTGGGTGGGCTTCTCCAGTCGGGTAAAGGCCTTAGGAGCACAAAGAGGTTTCTCCTCAAGCCCGTAACACTGACCTGCTGCTTGAGTTCCTGGCTGGCCAGTCTGCTCTGCAGATTTCAAAGCAGCCCCCATGCACGATCTGTTGAGCCGGCTCCTTGGAATCTCTGTGCGTGTGTGTAAGTGTGAGACCCGAAGTATACACCATCGGTTCTGGTTCTCTGGAGAAGTATGGCTAATTCAGCCCTGAGTACACTTGTGTCCTCACCCAGAGGGTCAAAGCCGTGTCACACGGCCATGCCTAGCTGCTCTGAAGGTCTGGACATTGGAAGTCTCACCTGTCCTGTATCCAAGGTGAAGGGGAAAGGGAGGGGGCTGGGCGGTCTGCTGTGTCTTCCTCCATGGTCTGCAGTCCAGATGTGGCGGGGGTGCGGGCGACCAGAAAGTCCGAACTGTCCCCACCCCCTCCTATGGCGTGTCTGGGATGTTCCTGAGAAGTCCAAGGTGACTTCCGGAGAACAGATAGCACGCTTAACAGTTTTACCCCCAGCCACTTTGCTCCACATTATTTCAGATTGCTCACAGAACGGGGAGAAAAGCAAGCTTCCCAATATTTAGCAGCGCCTAAAATTCGATTTCTGTTCGGTTACACGTGACCTCACAAGGAACGAGGCTGACGGAGTTTTTTGTGGTTTTTTTGTTTGTTTCTTTCCAGTACGCGGGCCTCTCACCGTTGTGGCCTCTCCCGTTGCGGAACACAGGCTCCGGATGTGCAGGCTCAGCGGCCATGACTCACGGGCCCAGCCACTCTGCGGCATGTGGGATCTTCCGGACCGGGGCACGAACCCGTGTCCCCCGCATCGGCAGGCGGACTCTCAACCACTGCGCCACCAGGGAAGCCTGCCTACGGAGTTTTAAATTCCTTTCACTCACAGCCACTGCTGCCCCTCTACATGGCTGCGTTAGAAGGAAAAACACAGCGATTTTAAGAAAAAGAAGAAACCGTTCTTTTTAAAAAATTAAACATTTAAAAAAAATTTTTAGAATTTTTATTGGAGTGTAGTTGATTTACAATGTTGTGTCAGGGTCTGCTACACAGCGGAGTGAATCAATTATACATATACATATATCCAGGAAACCATTTTTGATTGAATTGGAAACATTCCTAATTAAATCTGTTATGTTTCTAGATACATCAATAGTGTACTCTTAAAAATTAAATAAGGGCTTCCCTGGTGGCGCAGTGGTTGAGAGTCCGCCTGCCGATGCAGGGGACACGGGTTCGTGCCCCGGTCCGGGAGGATCCCACATGCCACGGAGCGGCTGGGCCCGTGAGCCATGGCCGCTGAGCCTGCGCGTCTGGAGCCTGTGCTCCGCAACGGGAGAGACCACAGCAGTGAGAGGCCCGCGTACCGCAAACAAAACAAAACAAAACAAAATTAAATAAAAGATTCTGCTAAATAGACTATGCATGGTTAAGTTAGTGTAGTATAACCGATGAACAGAAAATCCTAGCACTCTAAACAAGCAGGAGATACGGCCTTTTTCAAAATAAGCTTTACGTTCTACACATAGAAACGGTTACTGGGAATTGTGAAAAATCAGATGGCTGAAAGGCAAGCTTTACTTATTTTTTCTTTGAAGCAGAAAAACAGGTATCTCAGTTTGGCTAAGAGATTATTTGGGTTGGGAATGAGAGAAAGAGATGAAAAAGTTCTTTATTAAAAAGCAGCAAGACCAACGGAAGTTAAGTCTTGTACGAATAGAAGAGCCAACGGGAAACCTCCACTGGCCGAGGCAGAGACCTCCCCCGGAGTCTTGCTGACTCACTGGGTTGACGCAGAATTAAAGGGCTCATTCTGAGCTACTCAAAGTGTCGGGCCTCGTTTGCAGGAAGGACCTGCACCCAGATGGGGATGTCGCGTGGGGCCGGGGTCTGTGAGAGCACCTGTGCAGGTTCTACCTGTGCAGGTGGTAGCTGAGGAGCTGGCCCCTGGCCTGGGGTGTTGGGGTGGCAGCAGCATCTCAGAAGATGTGCTGGGGGCTTCCCGTGCCCCCCCAGATGGAAGTGGGCCCCTACAAGGGGACAGGGAGCCCACCCAGCCCCGGAGGATGGGTGCAGGTAAGATGCCTGAGGACGGGGCCGGAGGGATGTGGGGTGACCACATGCCAGATCAGGGAGCTGTGCCCACTTCTGGATTGAGGGCGTCTGGGCTGAGCCCCGACCCTGCTGTCGGCTGTCCAGGCCCAGCTCAGACACTCAGAGGCTGCCCGGGACTGAAGCTCCCAGAAAGCCCTGTTTGTCCAGGGAGGGGAGGACAGAGCCGGAGGAACCCTGCTCGCCCGCCCAGCACAGAGTCCAGCCAGAGCTCGTGGCCACAGGTGGAGCTGTGGCTCCGGGCACCAGGCCCGCAAGGATGGAGACTTGCCGGAAGTGGGACTGGCAGGAAGGGGGCCTGATGGGGCGGCCAGAGTAGAACGAAGCAGCCAGCTCGGTCCCTTCGCTGCCCCCAGGCCTCAGTGACGGCCTCTCAGCCAGGGCCCCGCCTCCTATGAGGATGGCCAGGCGTCCAGTCAAGGACTCCAGACTCAGTGCCGCCACCACGACCGTGAAGGCTCGTGTCTGGGCAGAGCCCGCACGTGGGCGAGTCGTCCACTAAACAAGCCGTGCCAGGGGCCCGTGTCCACCAGCTGGTGTACGGCTCCACAGCCACGCGTGGGCGAGGGCATCAACGGGACGGTTCAGTCCCAACACAGTCAGCGTTCTGACCGGTTCCCGCATCCGTGCTCACAAGGTCTGGGCGGTTCAGTCCCAACGCAGTCACCGTTCTGACCGGTTCCCGCATCCGTGCTCACAAGGTCTGGGCGGGGCGGGAAGCAGGCAGACTTGGGATCCCGGGAGGCCCCTTCGGGGGGATTTCCCCATATGTTTAATTTATTCACGTTCTATTTTACAGGAAAATATTTGGCAGTTATGTATGGACCCATGGACTGAGACACCGCTTGTTTGGTTTGTTTTTCTTTAATTTGGGAGCATTTGATCTGATTTTTCTAACAAGCACTCAGAAAGGTTAGAAATCTGAATTCTCTTGACCCCTGCACCACGGGGTGAAGTCCAGCCCCTCCGAGAACAAGAGGGGAAGGAGGAAGACCTCCCTGCTCCGTGGGGAGAGGTAGAGCGCGGACGGGACGGGTCGTCTGCCCCATCCTGACGCGCTCAGCAGCCTCTCCTTCCTCCAGGGCTGGACGGGCGTCCGTTCTGTGAACAAATCTCCTGTCGCTGTACCTAGTACAACTTCTGAGAAGCTGCCTAGAAAATATTTGACAGCCACTTTTACGTATTAAGTGAGGAGCACCTTAGTATTTAGTTACACTTATCGTTTTCTGAAAAAGAAAGAATTCATTTGTGGAAAAAATCACCAGTCCCAAATGCATCTGTTCTATGACAGTGACATCTTCTCTGTTAGTTACGGGACTTTTGACCTTTGGCACATTGCTTAATGTGCACATGGCATGCCTTGAACTGCAAGTTCCTGGGGTGTGGAGTTGGGACCATAATTGCCCCCCACAGTGTTTGTGAGGAAGGTGTGCGATGGTGGAGCAGTGCTGAGAATGATCTGAACGTCCCGGTTCACGTGCTCTGGCTCGTCAGATCCAGAGGCTGAATCCTGCATTTTCTTACACTGCAGGCGGTGAGGCTTTGCGCCACCCACATGGAAGGAGTGGCTGCAGTTGTTACGAGCTGCGACTGGCCCACACTGAACCCACCTGAGACTTGTACGTCTTGGCAGGAGAGCAGGAAAGGCAGCACGGAGGCCTTACTGCAGCAAGGTGGGCAGGGTCAGGATTAGAAACCAGCCCCTGGGGCACACCCCAGGGCCAGAATCCGGCAGGGCAAGCGGGTGGGGGGCTCCAGGGGCCGAGGCAGGAGCATGGTCCTGAGAAACACCCCAGCACCGAGGTGGAAGCAGGATGGGCTGCAGGACCGGAGCTGCACGGACATGGTGGACCCCAACCATGGCCAGAACTGTGTCTAAAGCGTGAGTCAGAAATGAACGTGCTGTGTGTTGAGCACAGGAAGCTGCCGAGTCTGGGGGGTCCCGGGGGCAAGGAGACGGGCGGACCACCTCCCGTGTGCAGCCCACTTGCTGGCAGGTCCGATGATTTCTGCTTGTTCCCAAAACAAGCACAGGGAGGAAGAGCAGGGGTGACCCGGGCCCTCACTGCCTCAGCCCTGTAACAGCGGCTGGAACAGAACACAGGATGGGGCGGTTAAAACAGCCGGCATTTATTTCTCACGGTCCTGGAGGCTGGATGTGCAAGACTGAGGTGCCAGCGGATGTGGCTTCCCACGAGGTCCCCCTTCCTGGCGTGTAGGCGGCCACCGTCTCGTCCTCACGTGGACCTTCCCCAGTGTGCACGCCGAGGGGGTGGGGGAGCTGCTGCTGCCTCTTATGAGGCCACCTATCAGCTGGCCTATGAGCTCAGGGCCCCAGCCTTACGATCTCATTTAACCTCATCACTTCCTCAGTCTCTTCTCCAAATACGGTCTCCCTGGGGGTTAGGCTGCAGCACGTGATTTGGTGGTGGGGGTGATGGTGCAAGCCTTCGATCCACAGCGTTTACTGAGTTTGCCATGTAAGTACCGTTAGCCACGAGACCTGGACTCCTAACTTTCCTAACTTCTTTGTCAAGTCAGCACTTGCCCTGGGCATCCCCTTCTCAATCTGTGTCCCATGTGCCACCCAGGAGGAGTGCTGGAAGCTCTACTCCAGGTGTTCCAGGGGGCAAGTATTCAACACAGGGAGAGAAACTAGGGAAGGGAAAGGAAGGAAGGGAGGAAGGAAAGGAGGAGGGAGGGAGGGACGGGCGGCTTCTGGTACCTGTACGGTGACGCCTGTCGCTGAAATCCCAAATGCCCACATACTCTGAAAGTACAGCCATCAGCAAACAGAACACATAAAACAACCCACAAGAAACCAGAAGACAGAGAGAACACGGCATGAATTCATCTCACATGTAATAGTGAAGTAAACCCCTGAAAGCGGCGTGGTTGGGAATTGCTCAGAAGGGGGGAGAGGGTGGCAGGGTCCCACAGGCGGAAAGGCAGTTATAACACTAACCAGTGGGGAAGCTTGCACCCTGACTGGGTGGACACAGAGAAGTCAAAAAGAAGGTGCCTGAAAAGTGGGCACCTTTGTGGGGCTGCTCCAGGGAGAGGCAGGTGCCTGGAGGGTGGCGTCCCTTAGATGCTTGGTGGTGAAAGGAAGGCAGGAAGTAGCTGAACATAAGGCACTACTGAGCTACGATGCTATCCAAGGATCAGAGCAAAACAGACCCCAACGTCGCCATTTATTAAAGGGACTTCACTTCACTATAGCACATAAAGGGGCACTCCTGAACTAAGAAACCGAGTGAACCCTCCAGACCTCTACCACATTCTTTATGAGTCATAAGCTAATGCTGGCCCCGGTAAATACGTAAATAGTCCTGGACAAAAGCTGTAAGAAGAAACTAGGAAACTGTAAGACTTATACAATTATGAGAAGAAAACAGAAATTGGGAATTAAAACATTCCAGCAGAAGAAAACCCTACCTCAAAAATTCCTCAAAGCAAATGAAAAGTGTAACACGACAGTCCAGCATAAATGAATGTGATTAAACAAGCAATTGCATACAAGAAAGGACATCACAAATCAGAGGGTCAAAACTCAGAATATAAATGGAGAAGCACAGGGAGGTGTAAAATAACATCTAACAAGCTGTGACAAAGCGAGAGAGTGGCATGGACATATATACACTACCAAGCGTAAGGTAGATAGCTAGTGGGAAGCAGCCGCATAGCACAGGGAGATCAGCTCGGTGCTTTGTGACCACCTAGAGGGGTGGGATAGGGAGGGTGGGAGGAAGGGAGACGCAAGAGGGAAGAGATATGGGAACATATGTATGTGTATAACTGATTCACTTTGTTATAAGGCAGAAACTAACACACCATTGTAAAGCAATTATACCTCAATAAAGAGGTTAAAAAAAGTTTTATAAGTAAGACACTGAAGAAAAAGATAAAAATCATAATAGAAAGAATAACTTATAAGGTGCACAAGGGAAAATACATGCCACCAAAGCTATAGTAAGAGAGAAGACAGAAATAAAAAGATCCCCCCCCCAAAAATTAAAACTAAAATAAAGCAGACAAAAAAGTGAGAAAACAGTAGGTATCACAGCCTATCAAAGAATACACAGCACACACGTAATTAGAGTGTGTGAAGAGCAAACTAACACAATGGAACAAAACTCATATTTAAATCTATAATGAAAGAAATAGGAAGGAATCCAATTGTACATATTGAAAGATGCTGTTGTATACCCGGAAACATGGAGTTGGAACATTAAAATTAAATACAAAATTGGTGGGATGCAGCTGAAGCAGCTCTTACAAGGAAACTTGTGACTTTAACACCAAAATCAGACATAAAGAAAAGTATATCACCAGTTACCTTTGCTTCCCCCTTGAGAAGCTAGTAAAAGAAGAATATTGAGGTCAAGGTAAGTAGGGAAAAAGAAATAATAAAAACAAGCAAGAAAATACATGAAATACAAAACAAACAAGAGAGAAAATCTGCAAAGCCAGAATCAGTTCTTTGTAAAGGTTAGTGGAGTTGGTAAGCCTTTAACAAGACAGACGAGAAAGAAAGGGAGAGCACAGACCAGCAACAGCAGGAATAAGAGGACACCACAACAGACCTGGCAGACACTGGAAGCACAATGGGGGATGTTATGAATAATTTTACACTCGCACATTTGACAACTTAGACAAAGCAGTCACATTCCTTGAAAGATACAAATTACCAAAACAAACTCAAAAAACACTAGGAAATTTACATACCTCTGTATGTTAAAGACATTGAATTAGTAATTAAACAACTTTTTAAAAAGAAAATAAACAACATGTTTAATAAAGAAAATTCCAGGCCGAAATTACCTCACTGGTGAATTCTAACAAGCATGTGAAGGAGAAATAATATCAACCCTACAAAAACTCTTTCAGAAATTAGAGGAGGAGATATCACTTCCCAAAGTATGTTATGAGGCTACTATAACCAGGATTTCAAAACCAAACAAAGACATAGGAAAGTAAATTTATAGAACGATATCCTTCATGAATATAAATGTAAAAATCATTAACAAAACATGAGTATACGGTTTCCCTGGTGGCGCGGTGGTTGAGAGTCCGCCTGCCGATGCAGGGGACACGGGTTCGTGCCCCAGTCCAGGAAGATCCCACGTGCTGCGGAGCGGCTGGGCCCGTGAGCCATGGCCGCTGAGCCTGCGCGTCTGGAGCCTGTGCTCCGCAATGAGAGAGGCCACAGCAGTGAGAGACCCATGTACCACAAAAAAAAAAAACCGAAAAAATCAAAAACTCAAAAAGAGTATATGAATTTCAGTAATATGTAACAAGAATAATATACCAAGATCTAGCTGCGTGTATCCTGGGAATGCAAACCTAGCTTAACGTGAGAAAATCAATCAATACAATTCATCATATTAAGAGATCAAGGGAGAACAACTATACAGCTATTCCAATAGATGCAAATAAACCACCTGACAAAATGCAACACTTTTTTTTTTTTTTTTTTTTTGCGGTACGCGGGCCTCTCACTGTTGTGGCCTCTCCTGTTGCGGAGCACAGGCTCCGGACGCGCAGGCTCAACAGCCATGACTCACAGGCCCAGCCGCTCCGCGGCATGTGGGATCTTCCCGGACCGGGGCACGGACCCGTGTCCCCTGCATCAGCAGGTGGACCCTCAACCACTGTGCCACCAGGGAAGCCCGCAACACATTTTTATAATGTTTAAAACTCTTAGCAACTGAGAAAAGCAGATTTCTCAATGTGATAAAGAGCTCTCACAACTTCTAATAAATATTGTTTCAGTACAAGAGGTCTTAGCCAGTGCAATAAGACAAGAACAAGAAAAAAGAAGTCAGATTCAAAATAAAAGTAAAAGTGCTGAGTGAAAGAAGCTGAATACCAACTAGTTTATACTAAATTATTCCATTTATATGGAATTCTTGGACAGGCAAGACTAAGCGGTGCTGATAAAACCAGCCCCTTGGGTCCTGGGGGAGTAGTGGGGCGGAGCTGATAGTTCACTCAAGGCTTGAGCACTTCACTGTGGAAATCAGTCCCCATTTCCAGAAAGTCCACATCTGTTTTCTCAGCAGGGTGGGATAATATTAAATTTTATTAAACCCTGTCTGTGCTCTGTGAGTTTTCTGAAATGACTATGAATTGTGTTTGTAATTCAAAATATCAAATGATCCAATGTAATCCAAAAAGTACAAATGTGATTTGAAATGATCTCAAGTTACAAATTCTTATCAAAGAGCAATTTACGGTGACCTGTCTTCAGAGCTATTAGAGAGCTCTTTCTAGAAGAGTGAGGTCCTTAGAATGAACTCAGGTCAGGGAGTGAGAGGCGGGAGGAGCCGGGGCCCTGACGGCCATCACGTTACTAAGAAGTTGGACCTAAACCCTGAGCGTGCAGGAAGGTGCTGGTCAGTGCCACCTCCTCAAACCAGACCCTGGAGGCAAGGACCGCAGGGCTGGCATCTTACACAGCCAGTGTCTCCCACCTTTTCCAAGGTCACGTTATCTCCTTTCTTCTACGGTTTAGGGTCCTCTGGCGGCCTTTCTACTGCCCCAGGGTCTCCTCCTGCCCTCCAACCAGAAACATGGCACCTGTGGGGTAACCACAGGCTGCAGTGACCTCAGGCTGCCCTGAAGACAAACCTCTGTCCGCTGCTATCTGTCCCAAGCCAGCCGTATGTCCCGGAGAGGGCAGGATGTGTGTGTACATATACACATGTGTGTGCATGTATGTGCACATGGTATATGCATGAGTGGGTGCATGCATGTGTGTGCACGTGTGGTGTGTGTGCTTGTGTATATGGCACCTGGCATGTGCGTGTGTACATAGTGTAGGTGTGTGCACGTGTGAATGCGTGTGGATGCGTACATCCATGTATGTGAGCTTTCATGTGCACACCTGTGCGTGTTGTCCGGGTGCCTTTTCCCAGCTCATTCCCTGTCCCCGGCGACCAGCAGCGGGGATCTGTGCTGAGGACGTTGTTTCTGTCCTCTAAGCCCTGGGGGCCCGGTTTCCCCAGATACCCAGACAAATCAAGCCGGCTTGGCTGGCGGTGACCAATTCCCCAAATTGACTTGTTTCTCCTGAAAGAAAGCTTCTGTTTGGTTCTAATGAGTGGCTTTTCCTAAAGAGAAGCAGTAATTGCGCCAGGACCATAAGCAGGTTCTGTAAACTTGCAATCGCAGGTGTCAAACACTGCGCAGCATTTTCCCTGGAAGACAGAAGCCCTGGGAAATAACACGGAGCGGGCGCCAAAGCGGTGTTGCCTTGACAGAAGTTAATTCTAAACTAACTATTCCCCGGAAGGAAAGCGGGGAAACGTTTGTACATGTCTATCATTTGTCCTTGGAGGGCACAGAACAAATATGTGTTTTTAACGTGTGACACCAGCGTTATTCTGGGTGGCCTCGGGCTATATGCTGTTTTTCAGGTTACAGAATTGGAGGTGAAGAAAACAACTCTGCATTAAGAGGAACACACAGCACAGGCTAATCACAACCACACGGAATCAGATGCTGCAGCAGAGGACGGGGCCTGGGTGCTCGGGGGCCCGAGGGAGAGGCCAGAAGCAGCCTGAACCGGCGGGTGACCCCCAATGGTGCACTCTCAGATCCCGAGAAGCAAACAGCATGAGTGGAGCGGGGGTCGCCCTAGGGCCGGGGAACCTGAAACTGTCCCCTTCTGCAGATTTGGTGAAAGCTACAAACAGCCCCCCAGAAAGTGAGCAGAGGCGGCAAACACTGCACTTAAAGTTAGGGGCGACAGGGCCCGGCTCTGGGCTTTGCAGCATCTGCCCAGGGGCCCCTGCGGGCACCCTCTCCCGGCTCCTGCCCCATCTCTGCCAGCTCTCCTTCCCAAGGCCCAGAGGTGCCTCACCTGTGTGTGGGCCCCGCCCAACCCTGGGTGTCTCCTCTGCAAACCAGCCTTTGGAAGTGTCCACGTGGCGGTTCTGGCTTTGAGCCACGCCCATACCTGCACTTTACGGAAGAAGCTGGGGCAGCCCCCGGGGCGGCGGCTGGGCGGGGGTGCGGAGCTGTTGCCCAGCGAGCACCTGGAGGTCCCTCTCTTCTCCTGAGGACCACGTCTCCACTCGCCTGCCCTGGGGCCGAGATCCAGCCCTTGAGCCCAGAGTCCCTCCATGGTCATTGCTGGGGGGTCCGCGGTGGCCCTCCTCCCCGGCCCCCAGCCCAGTCTGGGAGGGGACGGTGACCAGGGTCCAGCTCACGGTGCCCAGATGGGCACCAAGGACACCGTCACGGGGGAGTCCCCACTGCATACACCAGGCCCAGGGGGGCTTCGGGGGCTAGGGTCCCGGGCCAGGTCCCCCTCCCTGCCCTCTGCCTCCTGAGTACAGGCCCTGCCGCTTCCCTGGACCCTCCGCGGTGGGGCTGGTGGTTCGGGCTGAACTTGCCTGGAGTGTGAGTCACAAGGAGTCGGGAGATGCAGCTCGGGGATTTCCCGTCGGAACGTTCTAGCCCTCAGCAGCCCCCTTCCTCCCCAGGCCTTTCATCCGACCCCTATCCCACCACCACCAAGTGCCCCTGGATGCGTCGCACGCACGTGGACGCACTGATGCCCACAAGGATGTGTCTCCTCACTCCCTGCCCCCTCCCTCTCCCTCTTTCTCTCTCTCACACACACACACTCTTGCACATTTATTTACACACATGCACTCACGCAGCATGACAATGGGTCCAGCCAGGAGGGGGTTCTGTGGCCCCTTCCCCTTCTAGGCTGCAGCCTAACCATCACTCATCTTCCTGGCCTGGAGGGGACAGGACGGGTGCTCTGCCCTCATTCCCAGGAGAACCACACCCAACTCTGTCCAAATGGGGCATTGGACCCTTGTCTCAGGAGTGCGCCCAGGGGACACCACAGGCAGCCCAACTAGGGCTCAACGTTGACAGCGATCCCTTGAACAAGGCTGCAGGATCCTCAGTGCTGTATCCTGGCCGCTCACCTCCCCTCAGCACCCCAAAATCTGCACCCCTGGGCAAAGTGGCTTCCCTCTGCTTTGCGATTCAGATTGGCAACACACACATACACACGTGTACATGCATGCATACACCACATGCACAGACACGTGCACACAAGCACACACATGTGCTCACACCACATGCATGCAAGCACCATACATGTGCACACGCACACGCCACACACATATCACACAATGCACACCCACATGTGTTCACACACCACACACACAGGCACACACATGTGCAGACCCCACACAGGACATGCAGACAACATGCCTATGCACTCACCCCACCCACACACGTGAACACACCACACACAGGAACACCACACATGTCGAGTACACACGTGCCACCCTTCTAAAGGAGACCCAGTGGGTCCCTCATCAAAGGTTGGCCCTGCCCTGTGGGGTGACCGTGTCCCCAGAAGTCCCTGTGGGGCGGTCCTGAGCGTGCATCTGACCCTGGGCTCTGCACCTGGCGCTCCTAACGGTCGCTGGGAGAAGCCGACATGCCCATCCCAGCTCTGCTTGTGAGCCCACGCTTCACGACAAGGCTTTGCCAGCAGGGTCATCCCTCGGTCTGCAGGCCACGAGGACCAGAGTCACTTCGTGTCAGCCCTTGTCCCCTGCTGGAAAGGGCGGGGTTAGCAAGGCCACATTCCTTATTGACAAGCGGGCTCTGGGGCCTTGCGGCGCCTTCTCTGAGCCTGGAAGCTTGGGGTGCGGCCCAGGGCGCTTTGCTCCCAAGCCGGCGCCCACCTATAAATAACAGCGGTGGCAGGTCCCCTGTCAGCACCGCTGATGGACGCCCCCTTCCCCGCCATTACGGCCTGCGACTGTGGGAAAATTAATTTAAGTGGTAGTTAATTTCTAATGAATTCCACTCAAGCGGTTAATATGTTCCCTCGGTGTTATGGTAACCTTCACGGATCATTGCACTATGTAAATAAATTCTACTTTACACTGGTTTATTAGGAAAGAGAGTGAGGCTGGGGAGTCTGGCTAAATCTTGTCTGCAAATGCACACGATGAACCTTCCACAAGAAATTTAAAAGGGGAGGAAATAGACGCCCATCAGGAGTTTTCTCCGGTGCTGAACGACCCCCGATGACTAAATTACCCGTCTCCATGCTCTGGGTGAATAGCTCCAAATCCGCTTTGTTCCTGTGTTCCAAGGAGGAAGAGGAGAATGTTTGCCTTAAATCCCGTGTGGATTCCTGAATAAACCTGAAAGAATGTCCTCTCTGAAACCGCTGCCTGAGGCCCAGGCCGGCCCGGAGCAAGCCTGGACAGAGGCAGTGAAAAGCTTGGCAGGCAGGTGGTCCCACCTCTCCGCGTGCACAGGGGGCACGTGCAGAGCGGGGCTTGGGGGCTTCCGCACCGCCGAGTGAGTGAAGATGGACCCACCGGCTGACCCTGCAGCGGCCGGTCTGCGTGCAGAGGCGGCAAGAGGCTCGGAGCAGAATCGGATGGGAGGCGGCCTGCAAGCAGCACCCAGGGGCCTACGGAGTTTACGTGGATGACCCAGGGTCAGCTGTCTGTGCTTCTAGCTCAGGCAGCCCTAACAACACCCCAGACGGGTGGCTTAAACAACAGGCGTTTATTTCTCACAGTCCTGGAGGCTGGCCGTCTGAGACCAAGGTGCCAGTGGACTCAGTCTCTGGAGGGAGCTCTTCCCAGACTCGCAGAGGCCGCCCTCGCACTGTGTCCTCACATGGCAGAGAGTGAGCTCTCTGGGTCTCCGCAGATCAGGGCACTAATCACATGGAACCAGGGCCCCACCCTTATCACCTCATCTAAACCTAATCACCCAGAGCCCCACCTCCAATGCAGCCACACTAGGGCCAGGGCTTCCAGGTGGGGTTTGGGAGCCACAGGTATTTGGCCCGGCAGTGTTGTGCCTACGGTGACGATGTCCACGCTCTTCGCTCTCATGCGGTTCACGCCTCTGGGGCAGTTTCCTTAGCTCGTTGGGGTCTCCCCTGCAGTGGCTGTCAGATGCAGTTGTGGCAGGGTCACCTCAAAGCCCCTTCATCTCACACAGGCTCCTGGCTGGAGAGATTGGCACCTGGGCTCCTCGCCTATCTCCCCATAAATGGCCTGTCCACCTGGTGGCCCTGGGGTCGCTGAACTTCCTGCATGGCCGCTGAAGGCTCCCAGGGCAAGTGCCCACGAGAAGCCTGCCGAAGCCGGGTCGCCCTCTGCGAGCTCGGAAGACACTCTGGCCGAAAGCACGTGTGGCTGCACCCTGACCTTGGGCCTCCCGGACGTGAAGAAATAAATGTGTATGGTTCACAAGCTACCCCACCTGTGGTTCTCTGTTACAGCAGCTCGAATGGACTGGACAGGGCTCTCCAGAGACACAGAACAAACAGCATATGTTTTAAGGAATTGGCCCTTGAGACTCGGGGGCCGGCTCGTGGGAACCTGAGGGAAGATGTGACGTCGCCGCTGAGCGTGACACCTGCAGTCTGGGGACTCAGGCAGGGCGTCAGGGTCCCAAGCTTGGGCCGAATTCCTCCTTCTCAGCGGAAGCTGTCTTTGCTCCTAAGGCCTTCCCCCGAATGGGTGAGGCCCGCCCACATCGGGAGGGGCATCCGTGGAACCCAGAGGCTGTGGTTTACGCGCTTATCACGTCCGCAGGGGCCTGCGCTTCCGCGTCTGGACTAGTGTCTGCCCCACAGCTGGGCTCCTTGCCCGGCCGCCCTGATGTGCCGACTGTCTTAGCGGCTGCCGTGCTGGGCCGTCAGGCAGTCACCATGGGCACCGGCTGCTGCTGCAGAGCTGGCTGAGGGTCTCCCCAGAGAGCGGCCTGGTCACGACCCCTGACTCAGAAACCCTCCTAGTCCCCCAGGGGCTACAGAATCTAAGTGGGACCCCTGCCAAGAAGCTCCTCGGAGCCCTGGGCCCCCGCCCAGCTACCCGCACCCAGCGTCCCTCTTGCGGGGGCCGCAGGGTAAGCCCTAGCCTCTCCCAGCCACCAGGCACCTGTCCCCTCGTCCCCTCAGCACAGGCTGCTCTGTGTGGCACCTCGGTCACCGAGGGCCATTTCGGGAACGGGCGGGACAAACGTCTCCCCATCCACACACCAGACCACCCTTCCCCCCATGAACACGCTCCGGCTCATGTCACGCTGAGATGTCAGGCTTCCCTCTCTCACTGCCCCGCCGAAAGCCCCCTGCAGCCCCAGGTCAGAAACTGCTCCCGCTTCTTCTGCTCTGCGCTGACCTCGACAGCATCCCCCCCCCCCAGGGTGACGCTACAGGCGTCCAGGCTGCAGCCTGACACGCGGGGATGCCCCAGGCAGGTGTCTGGACACCCCACTGACAGGTGCCCTGCGTCCACGACACCCACGCGGCTCGCTTCCAACCGCTCCACGTTCCCTGTCAGCCCACAGAGTCTATTCCCACGTGGGAACCCAGCAAAGACTTCGACCTCTGCCGTGACCCAAGATGCGGGCTTAGGGCGTTGACGGGAACGCCTTCCCCATGGCTGGGCAGCTGGAAGCTTTTCCCTTTCACAAAGACCCCGGGAGCCAGCAGCCCACCCTGCTGTCCCCCGAGGCCCCCTGCCCTCCTGGGCCTCCCCACTGGCCACACGCCAGCCACGAGTGTCCCGCGTTCTCTCCGCAGGAAGGTCAGGCCCAGGCCCAGGCAGCGTGCCCCTCGGCCGTCTGGGCACCTCCGTGTGGCCCTGCTTCCCGGGCTCCGCGGCCCGGCTTCAGGCTCCCGTGCAGGTGACTGATTGTGCCCGGCAGCCTCCCGGGAGGCTGGCTCTCTCGCCAGCCCAGTGCCCGACTTGACTGGGAAGGAGGTGGCTCTGGTCATCCCAGCCGGGCACACAGCCTCCCTGCCCACTCGGCTTGGCCGGGGCCGCGCCTCACAGACGCGGGCGCTGGGAGCTCTCTGTGGTGGATGTTGCCGGGACCTGAGAAAACACTGCAGGGGGAGCCCTGTCCACTTAATTTCTCCCAGATGCCATTCACTCACTGTCAAGTGGCAGTAACATAGGTAACACACCGGGCAAACCACAGGCACTTGCTAAACCGCAGCTGTAACACAGGGAGTGACAACAGTGCTGTCGACAGCAGTGCCTGTCCTGCACCCATTCCCAGACAATTTCCTCAAACTCTCGCTCTGCAGGGTCGCAAACACTTCTCCCCGCGAAACCAAGACAAAGCCCCAGCAGCGCGCACACCTTGCTCCAGGCAGGGCTGTGGGTGCCTCGGGTCCTGACCCCGGTGGCTCTGGGACCACAACGTGGGCGTGTCCTGGACATCACTAAGCGACCCCAGAGTGGAAGGAAAAAGCACAAGACGGGGTCAGAAACTCGAAACAGCTGGGTGTCGTTTACCAGGACTTAAGTCAGAGGAACAAGGGCGTAAGATCAGCTCCTCCAAAAGCAGAACCCACGTTCCTGGCAGGTGTCTCCGCGTAGGACAGGTGGGCATCCACATCCTGTGCGCGGCCTTCCCGCCTCTCCCAGGGCCTGTTTGCAGCGAGTGCCTCCCGGCAGGCCGGGGGTGGGCAGCCACACCACTTAAACCAGACATTCCGTGGATGCACTTCAGGAACTTTCTGTGGCCGCAGAGGAGATGGGAGCGTTTCTTAGCCATCGTCATCACTGAGGATGCAGTGAGCGGAGCGTGGGGGCCTGGCCATTCTCTGGGTCCCACGACGAAGTGGCTGTGCTCTGTCCCGGTCTCCCCACGTCTGTTCAACCTGAGGGCCGTGGTTTCAGGCAGGGAACTCGGCTCCGGGGTCTCCCAAGCATCATGTCACCGTCCACTCTGGATTTCCAGGTGAGATGGATCTCGATGCTGGTGGTAGAGAAAAGCCAGCCAGGCCCCGGCCAGGGAGGGAACCTCGGCCGCTGCCTGGTGTGAGCCGGGTGCCTCCAGGCAGTGGCTCCTTTTGGGGTCACACTAGGCCCCTGGGGGGAGGCTGGGCTTGGCCTTCACCTTCTGACCCCAAGAGCAGCCCCTGCTCCCCCAGGGAGGCCCCAGAGGACGTGGCCAGGGAACCTGGTGCACAGCCATGGCTGCCACGTGGAGGGCAAACCATCCTCCGTCCCCAGGACGTGGGTCCTCACAGGCCAGCATCAGCCTGGGGACTTGAGACCAGCACGGTCCCCTCGCCTGACCCACCGAAGCTTCTGGCAAACCCACAGCTTGGACTTCCCGGTTCCCGGGGAGGCAGGGGGGTCCTGGGGGCAAAATTGAAGGAGGCATTTCATCGTTTTCTGGGCCAAGGGGTGTGCCTGGGGTCTCATGCCTCCTTCAGGCTGGCCAGCTGTTTCCTGTGTTAAAACCACACACACCCCAAACTGTATTAGCTAGCGGAGTCATTAACCAAACTCCCATCCAAAGGAGACTGTGCCCCTAGTGCCCCTACCTCTTCCCCGACTCTCTAGCTTTCCAATGGCCTCCCCATCCCTGTCCTGGAAGAGCTGCGTCCCCGCCCTGGTGCCGGGGAGGTATCACCTCGTGCAGACCCCCAAGAACATTGGACGGAGCCCCACGCACTCAAGTGCAGAGCCTCTGGGCAGACACAAGCAGGGAGACGGGTCATGCCCCGGGAGCGTGAACGCTGAGGGTGCAACCTGCCGGCCTGGGACGGAGGGAGGGAGGCATGCGCAGCCCAGCCTGGAGACAGAGCCGCATCTGGAAGTCCCGCAGGGCCCAGAGGAGGTGGTGACTGGGGACGGGCGGGCTTCCTGGGTTTGCTCCTCACGGCAGCAGGGGTCTGACCAGAGGTGGAGGGACCGGGCCCTTCCCCACAGGGGCAGGTGCCAGGCGCCCGAGTGTGCGGTGGCGGGCAGCACCCACCCGACCCTGGGGCTCGTCTCCAAAGGCTCAGCTCCGTGGGCATCAGGTGCTCCCGGTGGCTGGAGGAGGGTCAGGAAGCGGTGGGTGAGGGTGGGATGTGGAGGGTGGAGGCAGCCCGGGTCAGGTGGCTGAAGTGCCCAACCACGGGGGCTGGGGTGCTGCTGTGTGCCAGCCGGGCACTGATGGCGTCCGGGGCACACACGGGCCCCACCTAGGGTAGGCGGCAGGGCGTCAGCTCTCCGACCTCACGGGCAGCACCTGCCACCGTGGGCTCAGGTTCGTTTCTGGCACCTGGAATGGAATTCATTTACAGAAAAATTAGATTTACTATTGAGAATATGCAAGAAACTGCAGAAATGTGTGGTAACAGGCAAAGGTCCCCATCCCCAAACGGTCCAAGACTGTGGCCGGGCAGGAAGAGCAAAGCCACACGTGCTCCCCTAGTGGCTCCCTGGGGACACCCCCCCACCCCGGCCTGTGCCACCTGAGCAGGACCGTCCACCTGGTGGCCTGGCCGGACGGCTGACCTGCAGGTCAGACTGTGACCGCACTCATGGGAACAGGGAGAACTCTGAGGACCCAGGGGTCTTTCCTGAGACGGCCACAGGCAGACGACGGCCACAGGCAGATGACAGCGGGAGGTGCGGGCCGTCCAGGGGACCGGGGATGCGGTCAGGCCGGAGGAGATGGCGGCAAGGATGGGATCCCGGAGCAGGACCCGTCTCAGACTTCAGATGCCGCGGGACCCGACGGCCGGTGAGCGGGTGGCTCAGGCCAGTGTGTCCTCGGGTGACCCGAGACTCACCCTGGCTTACCTGCGGTGGGGAGACCGGCTCAGAGGCAGGTGTCGTCACAAGTTCTCCCTGTCTCTCTCTCATGGGCGGTTCAGAGATTCCACTTGTTAAGCGAGCGTCCCCTCGGGCAGCAGAGATCTTATTTTCCTGGGGTTGTCTCCGCCGCGTCCTGACACCGGTGTGTGTTTGGACTGATGTTCTGCAGCTCACGGTGCGGATGTCACTCCGGGAGCACAGCTCTCCGCGCCTGGCCTCCTCCCCGCGACCCCAAAGTCCCTGCCTTCGCCCTTGGCCACCGGCTCACGGCCACTCAAACCGTCTTTGCGAGTAAAAATGCCTCTCACGTGGGCTTCCCTGGTGGCGCAGTGGTTGGGAGTCCTCCTGCTGATGCAGGGGACACGGGTTCGAGCCCCGGTCCGGGAAGATCCCACATGCCGCGGAGCGGCTGGGCCCGTGAGCCATGGCCGCTGAGCCTGTGCTCTGCAACGGGAGAGGCCACAACAGTGAGAGGCCCACGCACCCCACCCCACCCCCAAAAAATGCGTCTCACAGGATCTACTGAACTTGGGGGAGCCTGAGGAGCGGACGGCTGGTCACACATGCTTCCCCTCCCGACGCTGGGGGCCATCACCCTGTCGCCCCGGCCTGGTCCCGCGCCTCCCCCCGCGCTTGCGGGCTGGTCCTGGATTCTCCATACTGACCCCTCCTCCCCAGCCCGGCCTGGGGCCTGGGTAGAGCCCTGCTGTCTCTCAGCTGGGCGACCGCAGGACCTCTGGGGCCACCTCAGCTCCCTCCGGTCCAGCCCCCGCCAGGAGTTGCAGTCGCCATCTGCCCCAAGCACACGTGGGACCGGCCCCGCCCCGCGCCAGCCCCAGCTCTGCCCCTGGCCTCCAGCCACTCTCCCTGCCTCACGGGGATTCTTCTCCCCTTTGGGGGTCCCTGCGCTGTCACCCACGCTCTGTTACTCTCTACCTGGAACCTCCCCCCACGCCCAGCTGGCAGGGTCTCCCCAGCCGCTAATGCAGTTGAGGGGGGCTCCAGCCCCGCCCGAGGGGGAGGGGACGCTGATCCAGGGCTGCGGGTGGGGTCGTGTTAACTCCTTCCGACTCTTAGGCCCCAGCTCACGGGAGAGCTCCCCGCAGTAACTTGAGAAAAGAACAGGTTAGCGTCCTCGTGGAGAAGAGAGGCAGCAGGAGAACTGTGGCCGAAAATAAAATAACTTACGTGTGTAGGTACAGAAGAACTCCGGAGACCAAGTTCAGGCGCTGCAGCGGGGAGAGGGACAGGCAGAGCTGAGGGTGAGGGAGGAGCGGGGAGGCGGAGAACAGATCCAGTCTCCCGGAGGCCCTGATCCCCTCATTTCAGAGCTACGCAAATGCTCGGCCACCCTCCCTTCCCTGGTTTATAAGGACGTCTCCAGGCTGGGGTCGTGCCATCAGCATCGGGCAGTGACGACAAGGTCTGATTGCTCAGTGGAGCTAAACCAGAGCTCAAATGGGGAAAAGAGAAAAAGAGCGAGCCTGTTTGGGCAGGGAGAATAACGCCCCCGCACACAGTCAGTAACTTCACCAAACAGTAAAGCCAACAGCAAAATCTGCACTTCACAGTAGTGAAGGATCCGCTCAAATTCTGAAAGCACCAAGAAACGAAAAGCCAAAGAAAACCCTTCCGATGAAAAGTGTTAGAATATCAGACTAAGAATTATTATCGGAATCCTACGAACTGCGATTCCTAATCAGCAAGTTTCGCTGAAAGTTCCTGGAGAGGGATGAAGCCTTTCCTCACGGAGGGTCCGCATGGAAGGTGCTCGATGAAGATGTGTTGTGAGCCACTGCGAGCTGGGCATCTGTTTCCTTTTCTCCCTCTGTGTGAGCAGCAGAGCCCCGTACACAGCTGAAAGGCAGTATTTCTCCGTCTCCTTTGCATCTAGGGGCAGCCTCTGGCAAGCAGGCACAATGTCCTGGGAGAACTGGGGAGAGCTGCTTAAAAGGATGAGAGGGACAAGGACAAGGGGCAGCTGGTGTTCAGTTTGTGCTCCATCCCTTCCCTGTCTGACTGCCTGGAATGTTGGACGTAATAGCTGGAGCTCCAGCCACCAGCTTGTGCCATGAGGTTGCCATTAGAAAGGCAATCAAGCACCAAGAATGACGGGCAATGAGAGGACAGAAAGAGACAGGGAAACTCAAACACGGAGAGCTGTCATAACAGCCCACAGTGCCTTCTGATGGCCTTCCTCAATGTGTGGGGGCAAAATACTGTGTATTTTTTTTTAAACCACTGCTCTTTCCAGCCCCTGTCTCTTGCAGTGGACATAATATACAGCTGATTGCATATTGTCAGGTGATCAGGCAGGACTACTTCAGTGAATGAATCCCTACACTTACCAAGTGTCTAGCACAGTACGTGAAGCAACATAAATGGATAAATAAATGATGAGTCGCAAAGCCTGATTCACTTACAAGATAAGACTCCTTGATATGTCAAACAGCAAGCTAGGTAATTAAACTGATAAAAGCTATAAGTGAGAAACCGTGGCTTCGTTTTAGAATAGGTGATTTCGTATTATTAACCACTGAAAGAATTGTTGCACCTTTAGAGAGGAACCTTAGGAGAAAGCCACACTCTGGGCTTCCTGCAAGACGGCAGATGAACTGCTAGGATTTCTGCACAGTAATTCATATTGTGTTTAGTATAGTATCATCACTGTGTAAGGAGAAACATGCATCACTTTCTGAGGAGAAGACAATGAATCTTTCATGATGCCAGCCAGACGAGGAATCTGTCTGAGCCCCTACGTGGGAGCTGCTCGGCTGGGTCCCGGAGGCGCGCCAGGGCTGGCTTGCGAACAGCTCTGTTTCTGAGTAAGTACCTCACGGCCACAGTCAATCTCTCATGCAATGCAAAACAGCTCTCTTTGTTCTGTAAATTTCTCATTTTTTTTTTCTGTGCTTTTTAAAACAGGAAAATGACAAGTAGGAATCCAGAGAAAAAAACAGCTGAGCTCTCACTGTAAATCACAACCACCGATGACAAAATAGGACCAAATGCCTTGTAAATCAAAAAAGGAAAAAGAAAAAACTGGATACAGATGCAGAAAATTGCCCTAAATCAAAAATAACACTTACAATATTCTATGTCAGCTTGTTGAAGAAATCACCTGGGGACAGAAGGAGGATGCCCCGTGGTTGCTGACATGAGCCACTGCCCAGATGTCCTCAAGTTTAGGAAGCTGCCCAGAACGGGGCAGGCACGGGAGTCACAGGGATCTGCTTGTAGATTCTCAGGACTTAACCAAAGGATGATTGTGTTTGCATCCAGGGAGAGAACCCTGGTCTGGGGTTCGAGACAAAGACCAGCAGTGCATCCTCGGGCATCTTCTACATGCTGGACAATTTGAATACATCATCTATTAACAGTAATTTAAATGAAAATTGTTTTTAAAAGTATTTGATACCACTTGTAGTAGATCAAACAGCACCGCCCCCAAGGTTATATATGTCTCCTCAAAACCTGAGAAGGGGACCTTATTGGAAATAGGGTCTTTGCACGTGTGATTAAGTTAAGGATGTTGAGACGAGACCGTCCTGGATTAGGGTGGGAGGACGCATTTCTCTTGCTTGAAGCCACCAAGGCTGATTAATTTGCTACAGCAGCTCCGGGGAAATAACACGCCTGCTTTATCCCCCCCTAAATAGCCTTGGCCTCTAGTGAAGAAAATCGCTTGAAAAACAATGAGTGAAATAAGTTAATTTCTTGTTTACTTTCCATCTTAAATTTGTGCCCATTTGGAGCGAACAAGGGAGGGCGCTTTGTAAAGCCGGTCGGCACACAGGCACAGGAAAATGCGATTTGATTCCTGTGCTCCCGGCCACTGCGGAGAACAGCCACAGAGAGCTGCTGTATCAGAGGAAGGCTTCTACTCTTAAAACACAGTCCCGATGTCTTTTTCTCATTCTTCCTGGAGAATAACTTATTTTATCACGATGAGGAAACTGACCCGATGAGCTCTTAAGGCTCTACGTTTTAAGTTCAGGGAAAGACCATCTCGCTTCAAGATTTAAATTTTGCAACTGACACCAAAAGTCAAACACAGGAAGGAAGGATGGGTTCCTCCTTCTCCTTGGGAGGACCGGAGGACGATTTCAGAACTGCGCACCTGTTGTGTGATTTGGTTCAAAAATACGTACGTGTTTCGTCGGGCAGAGAGGCAAGCGCGTACGGGGGGAGGCAGAAACCATGGCAGTTCCTCTAACCTTTGACTCTTTGACTGTTTGTGTGACTAAGTGCACACAGGTCTTTAGAGAGAAATGAAAACCCCAGGCTCTCCGACTGCTGCTTGTTCAGCTGACTGACCGTCACAGCCACTCACACACGACGTGGGCTCCGACGGTCAGGGGCTGCGCTTGCCGTAGAGAATGTTCCAGAACAGTGTCGGCAAGTGTCTTCTGTAAAGGGCCAGAGAGCAAACATTGCAGGGTCTCCCAGAACCGCTCAGCTCTGCCGCTGCGGGTGAGACGGCCCGCCAGGATGCACCAATGGGTGAGCGTGGCTGTGTCCCAATAAAACTTTATTGACAAGAACAGGCAGTGGCAGGGCTGCCCACCTCTGGCTAGGACAAGCAAGAGACAGCTGTTTTGTCCACTTCATGTTTTAAGATTAAGGAAGGGCAGGAGGGGAAAAGAGTAAAAGAGGGTCCTCGAAAAAGTAAAAATAGAACTACCATGTGATCCAGCAATTCCTCTTCTGGTGTTTATCCAAAGAAAACAAAACAAAACGAACTTGAAAAAATATCTGTACCTCCACGCAGCATTATCCCCAAGAGCCAAGATATGGAAGCAACCTAAGTGTCCGTCAATAGGTAACTGGAGAAAGAAATTACAAAATATACGCTATATAC